>NC_133324.1:328745686-329945686 GCF_042186555.1 Aquarana catesbeiana | reverse complement strand
GCCCATTTAGGTGCCCAGTCAGTTTAGGTGGACGGTCATGTCTTGGTAGGTTTGCAGTGTCATACTCTTTCCATTTTCGGATGATGGATTGAACAGTGCTCCGTGAGCTTGGGATATTTTTTTATAACCTAATCTGCTTTAAACATCTCCACAACTTTATCCCTGACCTGTCTGGTGTGTTCCTTGGCCTTCATGATGCTGTTTGTTCTTTAACAAACCTCTGAGGGCTTCACAGAACGGCTGTATTTATACTGAAATCAAATTCTACACAGGTGGACTCTATTTACTAATAAGGTGACTTCTGAAGGCGATTGCTTCCACTAGATTTTAGTTAGGGGTATCAAAGTAAAGGGGGCTGAATACAAATGCACGCCACAATTTTTAGATATTTATTTGGAAAAAAATTTGAAAGCCATTTATTATTTTCTTTCCATTTTAAAATTATGTGCCACTTTGTGTTGGTCTATTGTATAAAATCCGAATAAAATACATTTATGTTTTTAGTAACATGACAAAATGTGGAAAATGTCAAGGGGTATGAATACTTTTTCAAGCCACTGTAAATATACGTTGTGTGAAAAATGACAAACGCATTGTCAACAGAAGCAAAAGAAAGTACTTATTGCCTAATACAGTGTTTCTCAACCGGGGTGCCATGAGGAGCCCTCAGGGGTGCCGCAGCAACAGCCCGAAGAGTACAGAGAGGAGCAAAGAGAGGGGAAGTGCAGGCTGAGCTCTCTGCCTCTTCTGTACAGAGGACATTACAGTACTCTCTGCCTCCTTTAGCACTGGAGATAACAGAGGATCGCTCAGATCTGCATGTAGTGGAAGGAGAGTAGCAGGAAAGGGGAGAGAGAGGAGAGAGAGAGCGTATACAACCCACACCCTCTCCTGGCTCTCTCCCCCTCACTGCTGCTGTCACTACTGTAGGGACAGAATTTGTGCTGGGATGAGGGGGGATTTGGGGGAGAGGGTTGTGCTAGGTGGGGAATTTGGGAGCAGGTGGAGTGGTTGTGCTAGGAAGGGTGGTTTTTGGGGGGTTGTACTGGGAGGGTGATTGGGGGGTTGTGCTAAGAGGGGGGGTTTAGGAGGGTTGTGCTAGGGGGGGGTATTTGGGGGGTTGTGCTGGGAGGGTGATTTGGGAGGGAGGGGGTTGTGCTAGGAGAGGGGATTTTTGAGGGTTTGTGCTAGGATGGGGGAGATTTGTGCTAAGAGGGGGGATGGGGGGATTTACAACCTACAGGTGACTGAACTCTACCTCACAGAGTACAATTTAGGGCTTGTTCACACTAGGTGCAGTGCGGTAACATGTGCAAAATCACGAGTTTTCCCGTACCGCTCAAAAATTTCCTGCCTTTTAAAGACGTGTGTGTGTTGCATTGGTTCTTAAAGGGGTTGTAAAGTCAGAAGGTAAAAAAAAACCCTTCTGTGTGCAGCAGCCCACCTCAGCCTCCCTAAAACTTACCTGAGGCCCATCTCTGTCCAGCGATGTCAACGAGTGTTTCAGCCGTCTGAGACTCTCCCTTCTGATTGGCTGAGACACAGCAGCGGTGCCATTGGCTCCCGCTGCTGTCCATCAAATCCAATCAGCCAATCAGGAGAGAGGGGGTGGGGCCAGGCCCGTGGCTCTGTGTCTGAGTCGGCTCGGGTGCCCCCATAGCAAGCTGCTTGCTGTGAGGGCACTCCACAGGAGGGAGGGGCCAGGAGCACCGAAGAGGGACCCAAGAAGAGGAGGATCCAGGCTGCTCTGTGCAAATCCACTGCACAGGGCAGGTAAGTATAATATGTTTGTTATTTTTATAGAAAAAAAAACACAAGACTTTACAATCACTTTAATGACACCCCCACGCATCTAGCAAATGCTCATATGTTTATGGCTGCTAAAACTCATGGTACCGTAGTACCATGTGTTTTGGGGCTGCACAATTTTAACCACTTGCCGACCAGCTTGCGCAGATATACTATATTTTTATAGCACTGATCAATGTAATAATGTCACTGTTCTCCAAAAAGTGTCATTTGGGGTCAGATTTGTCCGCTGCAATGTTGCGGTCCCGCTAAAAATCGCAGATCGCTGGCCATTACTAGTAAAAACAAAAAATAGAAGTACCTAAATCTATCCCATAGTTTGTAGACGCGATAACTTTTGGGCAAACCAATCAATATGCGCCTATTGAGATTTTTTTACCAAAAATATGTAGAAGAATATATATCAGCCTAAACTGATGAATCAATGTGTTTTATATATATATATATATATATATATATATATATATATATATATATATATATATATATATATGTATATATATATATATATTTTTTTTTTTTTTTTATTTGTTGCTCTTTGTTTGTTTATAGCGCAAAAAATAAAAACCACAGAGGTGATCAAATACCACCAAAAGAAAGCTCCATTTGTGGGGAAAAAAAGGACATCGATTTTGTTTGGGTACAACGTCACAAGACCGTGCAATTGTCAGTTTAAGCGATGCAGTGCCGTATCGCAAAAAATGGCCTGGTCATTAAGGGGGCAAATACTTCCGCAGCTGAAGTAGTTAAAAATCATGCCGGCACCCTTTTGCGTGTTTCACACACATAGAGCAGCTCATTAAAAAAATGTGACTTGTGGGAACGCACAAAAAAAAAGCGCCTTGTGCACGATTCTGAAGAGTGCCTTGACTGAAATAAGGTAGAAAAACACTGGCCTAATAGTTCTACTGTGATCTACTTTTCCTATGACATTAGTCATCTAACTGTTCAGTCATTTGGAACCTATATAACTTGTAATATTATTCTGCTATAACTTGCAAGAACCAGATTAAAGGCATTTGTTATCCACGGGTTTTACCTCTTTCCTGTGACATCATTAAAACTAATTGGTACGTATGTTACTTGAGGATGATAATTATTGCATATGTCCCCTTATGTTAATCAGGGTCACTGCTTTACTGCTGTCTATTGCATAGCCACCAATGTCTGCATCTGCACGTCACTCTCTGTCCCTGACACACATCGGGGTCCTATTGGAAATCAATAAACAGAATGCCTTGGGGCAACGACAGCCCCATTTGCTCACAGAACCATCCTGTCCTATACTAGTTCTGCCCCTCTCCCTGTGCCCTCACAGCTCTAGAAGATGTTCATGAGAGTAATTCTGATTCTCCGTCCACGCTTTCTGGTTTTTGTCTTCTGGAAAATGGACACTGGAAACATTGACATTGAGTTTGCCGTAATGATGTGAATTAAAGGGAGGACAAAAGAAAAAAAATATATAATAATGCAAGTCATTGCCTTTTAGCCAATCAAAAGGAAGAGGCTCACTCCAAAATATTAGAAAAAGAGGCAATACTTTTAAAGATATATTTGCCTGGGAGAAGCGCAGCGTGAGGAAATTAACCGAGGAAAGCCAAGTGTGTTACTCAAGACCTGTTTTCTCAGGTGAGAAATCCCACAAAAAGCACGTCTGTGCCTCTCTTTCTAGGCACTTTTCTCTCCCTATTTCTTCTGCTTCCTTCCAAACTGTCCATTTCATGTTGAGAGCCAAGATTTCACAGTTGGAAAATAACAAGAAGGAATCCAGCCAGAAAAGAAGAAAGGGGGAGAGAGTGATGGGGAGACAAAGAGGAAAGTGTGTGGGGAAGGAGGGAACACATATGAAGTCTTCATTTCAGGGGTAATTACATAGAAAGTGCTTTATTCACTGAACTCAGGGTATCAAAATAACAACCTGGTTGAACTTTTTTCAGTAAGTTCATTAAGTAGTGCTGTGTTGTAACCCTTTGCGACCTATCATTGTCGAGGTGTCATTAGTGTGCCTGCTCTAAGCAACAGAAACCTGATTTTGATGGGTTGACTTGTGTTTAAGGACCTATAATTTTAAAGGAAACTTGTAAAAAGAAAATAAGGGGGCTGCAATCACTACGATGGCCTACTTTTGAAAATGTTAGTTTCCTGGCTGTCATGCCCGTGCTTTGACTTCAGTCCTTTCTGAAACACTGACCCTCAACAAGCCTGCAGTTGGAGAAGGTTGGAGTGAAGTCAGGACACTTAATCTACATACTTGTTCCTGGTCAGTGACTAAGAAAGAGCTGAGGCCATTGGAATAACCTGACAATCAGTTAAGTCGTAAGCTGAGGCCATTGGAATAACCTGACAATCAGTTAAGTCGTAAGCTGAGGCCATTGAAATAACCTGACAATCAGTTAAGTCGTAAGCTGAGGCCATTGAAATAACCTGACAATCAGTTAAGTCGTTTCTGAAGGAGATGTCAGCATGCAAACTCCATATTTGCTCAAAACAGGATTTTCTTTTGATGGTGAGTTAAATAATCTGACTGCTAGAAGATGTTTGCTAAGTTCACTATGAATGAATGTGCACGTTGTTAACCTAGACCTACAGTGGGGAAAATAATTATTTGATCCTCTGCAGATTTTGTAAGTTTGCCCATTTACAAAGAAATGAAGGGTTTTTAATTTGTATCATAGGTGTATTTTAAATATAAATTTAAAGACGGAATATCAACCAAAAATCCAGAAAAAACACATGAAACAAATGCTATAAATTAAGTTGCAGTTCAGTGAGAAAAAAAAGTATTTGATCCCCAAGCAAAACATGACTTAGTACTTAACGGAGAAACCCTTGTTGGCAAGCACAGAGGTAAGAGTTTCACAAGATTTCTTGTAGTTGTTTACCAGGTTTGCACACATCTCTGGTGGGATTTTGGTCCACTCTTCTTCACAGATCTTCTCTAAATCCTTAAGGTTTCTTGGCTGTCCCTCGGCAACTGGAAGTTTCAGCTCCCTCAATAAATTTTCTATAGGATTAAGGTCTGGAGACTGACTAGGTCACTCCATGACCTTAATGTACTTCTTCTTGAGCCACTCCTTTGTTGCCTTGGCAGTATGTTTTTGGTCATTGTCAAGCTGAAATGGACCCATCCACGACCCAACAGTGTTCTGGCAGAGGGAAGAAGGTTCTCATCCAAGATTTTGCAATACATGGCCCCATCCATTGGCCCCTCAATGAGGCAAAGTCGGCCTGTACCTTTAGCAGAGAAACAGCCCCAAAGCATCATGTTTCCACCTCCGTGCTTGACTGTAGGGATGATATTCCTAGGGTCATAGTCATCAATTTTATTCCTCCAAACAAGTCGAGTTAATACCAAAGAGCTCAATTTTGGTCTCATCTGACCACATCACTTTCTCCCAATCTTTCTCTGAATCATTTAGATGTTCATAGGCATGACTGTACATGTGCCTTCTTGAGGAGTGGGACTCCAGCTTCTGTCAGACAGACCGACATACACACGGGCAGAATGTCGGCCGCTTTTTTTTTAACCAGCAAATGTATCCTGACATTCTGCCTGTGTGTACGGGGCTTAAGTCTGATTTCCCTCAGGGCTCTTGGGTCCCTTACTTTTTAGCATTAACATAATTCCACTTGGTCATCTGTTAAGATCACATGACCTCAATTATCACTTCTATGCTGATGATACTCAGATATACATTCAAATGAAATCAAATTCTAATTTGGCTGTTTCTCTCCTATCCCACTGCATCTGTGACATAAAAACATGAATGACTCAAAATTTGATTCAACTGAACAGTGATAAGTCTGAAACCGTGCTTATTGGCACCCCTTTCAACTTTTTAAAGTCACTCCTTTAACGTTGTCTGTTGATGGTACTGTTCCTGAGCTTCAGTCTAAATTGAAAAATCTGGGGGTGATTATTGATGCTAACATTTTATCCACATGTACAGAATGTTGTCAGAACTTTTTTCTTTCCACTTGAAAAAACATAATTTATTAATTGTATGTTATCATACATTGTGGCTAAAAAGCTGAGATTTGTGTACTCTTGGCTTGACTACTGTAATGCTGTACTTGCTGGAGTACCTAGTTCCACACTTAACAGACTGCAGTAAGTCCAAAATTTGACTGCCAGAATCCTGACTATGGTCTGGTGCAAGTGATCATACTACTCCTATCCTTGAGTTACTGCGCTGGCTACCTGTCAGGTTGTACATTGACGTCAATGTCCTCATGTTCACCTATAAGGCTCTGCACAGCTTGGCACCCCATTATCTGTCTGCACTTTCACCATCCTCCCCATCGTCTTGTAACCTTCATTCTTCTAATTCTGAACTACTGTGTTTTCCTCAAACCCATCTATGTGCTATGGGGGACAGGGCCTTTTCCTGTTAGGCCTCACAACTCTGGAATTCTCTTCCCAAAAACATCAGAGATCCCCCCTTTTTAAACTCTATCACTTGTTTTTGTTTCTTTTGTAAATTGCTGCGAGAAGATACCTTTAAAGGCACTATATGAAATAAAGTTTATTAGTATTATTATTAATATTTTAACTAATTTTGTTCAAAAGCCCCAAAAACATAATTCAAGCCTGCTACTTGAATAGAATCGCAGATGTATTAAACAGGTTTGTTTTGTGCCATGAACAATGTTTCCTGAACGAAGACCACATTCACAGTTATGCCCCATACACGCGATAGGATTTTCCGACGGAAAATTTTCTATGAGAGCTTGTTGTCTTGAAATTCTGACCGTGTATAGGCTCCATTGGACATTTTCCATGGGAATTTCCGTCACACAAAATTTGAGAGCTGGTTCTCAAATTTTCTGACAACAAAATCCGTTGTCCTAAGTTCCGATCGTGTGTACACAATTCCGACGCACAAATTTCCATGCATGCTCGGAATCAAGCAGAAGAGCAGCACTGGCTATTGAGCTTCATTTTTCTTGGATCGTCGTACGTGTTGTACGTCACCGCGTTCTTGACGTTCGGAATTTCCGACAAGATTTGTGTGACCGTGTGTATGCAAGACAAGTTTGAGCCAACATCCGTCTGAAAAAATCTATGGATTTTGTTGTCGGAAAATCCTATCGTGTGTACAGGGCATTAGGGCTCTTTCACACTGGCTTTCCGATCAGGTCTGCCTGTCAGTTTTTCAGGCGGACCTGATCGGAGCCTCCATTCACCCCTATGGGGCAGCAGATGTCAACGGTGACATGTCTGCTGACACCCGCTGCTATCTGATCCGATCCTGTCCATAAAATCCAGGAGACCCTATTTTCCATCCATCTGGCGAAAGGGATTGGATAAAACCGGACAGGCAGTCTGTTTTCATCCAATCTCCCCATAGAGGAGAGCGGGGCTCTGACAGGTGTGCCTCTGCACAGTGAGCGGAGACGGACCTGTCATCTGCCTGCTTAGCGGGAATCAGTGGAACGAACCCCAGCTGAGCAAAGCAGAGTCCGTCAGGCGAACCGCCCGTGTGAAAGACCCCTTAGAATTTTGTTAGTTTGAGAAAAATTGCCATCCTGCTCCCTCAAATTTTCTTGGCACTACGGTGAAGATTGATTGTTTCATTTGACCCAGTGGTGGCTGGTGCTCCATTTGGGGGGGGGGGGACAAATAGAGAAAAGAATCTGGACAGTTTAATAAATATAGGATAAAAATAGAAAACCTTGAAACCTAGCAAGGCTTAAAGCATGAAAAGTCAGTGACTTTAGATGATTGTGTGAGAACTCTTTCGACACTTGTTACTTTACCACACCCGCATACTCTTAGATGCAAGTTACAGGTGCAGTCTCGTTTAGACGGGTTGTGACCGCAGTCATCTCCCATGGCCCGGTTGACAGCCCTAGGGAGGGTGAATGAGCCAAAATAAACAAGAAGAGGAAACAGGCACAGCAATATAATCCAGCCTTACAACACATGGATCAACTACAAATGTAGGTGGAATACATTTTCTTTTTTTTTTTAAGGAAACGTCAAAAGGTACATGAATTAGTACACATATACATATGGCAGTGTCTAGCACATAGGTTAACCAGTGATATGTGCACCATAAAGAGTGATTCTCACTAGTATATACAGTAGTGATGGCTAAAGTCCAGCTCCAGAAAAAATGTAACCCGTCCTCCCCCACACCTCCCTTAATCGTCGGATTAAGAACACCCCCCCCCCCCGCGCGCGCGGCTCTGACAGACCCCCCCCCGGAACTTACCGCAGGCAGCAGCTCCTCTCCAAGACAGTGCACAAGAGTGGCAGCGACCTCCCCTCCAGCGTGTGTGCCCGCCGCTTCTCTTCCTAAGCGCCAGGCATCCAATAGGGTGGCCTGGTGCTTTGGCCAATCAGGAAACAGGTCTGACGCCCTGCCTCCTGATTGGCGGGGAGGAAGGTTAGTGTGAAAATAGTGAAAATTAATTAGCTATCGTCACACAATTGGGTGGGATCAGGGCACACTCTCTGCGCCCCGAGCCCACCCTATTTTGAAGCCTATTAGAGCCTCTGGCTCTAATCAGGTGCTTCAAGATGTACCACCCCCTCCCACCCCCGCCGTAGGAATCCATGCGTCTGGCGTGCTGAAAGGGGCCAGGCGCATCGATGGATGGGGCGGCGCCCATGCGCCCACAATGCACGGCCACCACTGCTGTGTTCTCCAGGCAGTGACGGCTCCTTGTGCAAATAGCAGATCTTTATTGGACAAATATTTTTATAGCTTTTCATCTGTTCTGTAATAAAATTTTACCATATAAAGTATATTAGAAATGTGTCAGACATTGTGGAACTAAAGTTGCCCAATTGGCCCAAACATGTTACATGTATTCTTCTCTGTAAATATTAAAATAAACATTTGGTCACTATAACTCCACTTTTCACCTTTAGTTACCTTTGCAAATTTTTAGGCATCATGCACACAAGACGCTTATTTAACTGTCCTAGAAGCCAGCAGCGTTTTTGCAGAAAAAATGCCTGGCGCTTGTAAAAGTGTCTAAAGCTCTTATGCCGCGTACACATGAACGGAATTTCTGTCAGAAAAAGTCCGATGGGAGCTTTTCATCCGACCGTGTGTATGCCCCATCAGACTTTTTCTGTCGAAAATTCAGACGGACTTAGATAGAGAACATGTTCTATATTTTTCGGACGGAACTAATTACTATCGGAAAAACCGCTCGTCTGTATGCTGTTCCAACGAGATTAGCAGAAGGAGCCCAAAGGGTGGTGCACTGGCTATTGCACTTCCTTTTTCTAGTCCCGTTGCATGTTGTTCGTCACCGCGTTCTTGACGGTCGGACTTTGATGTGACCGTGTGTATGCAAGACAGCTTGAGCGGAATTCCGTCGGAGAAACCTTCAGAGTTTATTCCGACAGCAAAACTGCTTGTGTGTACGCGGCATTACAGGGTTTTTAGGAGCTTTTACAGGCATCAAGCTCTTGTGTATTAATTCATTTCATTGGCCAGAATACATTTTTTCTGCCCAAATTCTGCTGCTTCTGGACGCACTACTGGCAGTGTTTTGTTTTCTTTCCTGACTCTAAAAGCCCCTGCCACTAAACCCTTCTAAAAGCCTATGTGTGCAAGGACACCTGGGCTAACACGCAGGGGAGTTTAGAGGCAGTAAAAAAAAAAAAAAAAAACACCAAAGGCCCCTAGGAGCAGCTGTAAATGTCCATTGTGCATGAGGCCTAGTAGTTACTTGTATAGAAAAAACATTAAGCTTTTTTTTTTAAATGCAGTGGAATTTCTTGAAAATAGAAGTCTTTGTACTGCTATGATTCCACCACACTTCTCAATTACGGCATCAATAAGATGGTGGAATGAGCACTTAAGAATGCTGGGCTGACGTCAGGGCTGTGTTTACCACAATGGCACTCATGTTCATGGACCAGTGCTTAGACTAGTTGGATTAGAGGAGGAAGCACTAAGCTTTGAGATTTAGAGTGGACAACTAAAGCCCCATACACATGGGAAGAATGTCGGGAGACATTTACCGCTTAAGAAAAAAAACGGCCGACATTCACCCGTGTGTATGTCAGTCTGTCAGACAGAAGCCAGCAGAAGCCTATGGATGGCTTCTGTCGGACGTGCATGCCGGAAAATCAGCAGCCCACTGACTCCTGATCAATGCTCTCAGCCAATGGCAGAGAGCGTTGATTGGAGTGAGGCTGTCCCCCTGTCAGAACACAACAGCTCAGCGGGGAGATCGCTGAACTAACCTCGCATGGTTAGTACAGCAGCTTTAACCGGAGCTGACAGGGTTTTTTTAACGGAAAAAAAAAACTAATAGCATGTGCCCGGCTTAAAGATATGCATTTGTGAATAAAGATGTGAGGTGTTTACATTAGATAAGGAGACCTTATGACTAGGGAAGGAGTGCTCCCATCAACACTCACATAATCTATGGCTTGCCTGGTATGTTTATTGAGATGCCTTTTTCTGATGCCTTTATAGAACACTGAGGGCTGGTTCAAACCACAAAAACGCACTCCAGATCTATTTTTGCATTCGCGTTTTTACCGTGTTTTTGCCACATTCCGGCATTTCAGATGCTTTTTTTTTTTTTTGGGGGGGGGTCCAGTGCGTTTTTGATGTGTTGCATTGCATTCCCGTGCGTCTTTGATGCATTTTACCACATTCCAGTACAGTCCAGTGCAGAAAAAAAATGCACCATGTTCGACTTTTTCTTTTTCGGAACTGGGAAGCCCTGGAACTGACCGCACTGGTGTGAACTATGCCTTTGCAAACCATATAACCTACTTTCCATGTGTTTCTGATGCTGAAAAAAAAAACACACTGGACTGCATGTGGTGTGAACTGGCCCTGAATCAAACAGGCAGATTTTGCCAGTTTTCTGTGTATGGATGCGTCAGATTATTATAATCAATACTATAACTTTGTATTTTATGGTAACATAAATCCAGGGACTGACAAGAAAGCAAATTACATTAATTAAACTGCTGCTGAATGTCCACGTCGTGATGTTTTATTATTTTCTTTTGAGACACAGAACAATATCCTGAAAAACTGAAATCATGCTGTGTTATAGAGAAAACATATTGGTGTCTAGACATCACTGCTCTTGACTCTTATGAAATTAGCTGTGTTAGGCAGGCCATACACGGTGCCAATTTCTTTCTTGCAACCACGGGCTGCAGGAAAGAAATTTGCACGATTCCCCCATCAACACAGGAAGTGCTGACAGGGGAATCAGTAACTGTCTTCTTACAGGGGCGAGCAGAGAAAGCTGTCCCTGCCAGGAGAAGGCTCCTATAGCCGCTAGCGATAATCACGAGTGAATCCGGCAGGCTGGTTATACCTAAGTTGATTGATTTATCAACTTGGTACATTCAGCCTGCCCATTAACGGTTCGAACCCTGTATGGCCAGCCTTGGACCTTATACACAATAGCAAGATCAGGGCTTTTTTTCCTCAGAGAATAGGTGCAGGAACTCTGCCTTTCGGAGTTAGCCCTTGTCTCTGCTACTACCCACCTCTGATCACCGTTCCTTGGTTCCACCCCCTATTCACCTCCCAATACTGCCCCTTTTAGAAAATACAGAACCAATTAACATTTGTGGTACTAAGTAGTGTGTATAGAATTTGTTAATAACAAGAAAAGCAGTCAAAAAGATCCCCTGCAGCCACCAATAGACCCCCCCCCCCAGCAACAATGGACCACCTGCAAAAAATACCCCCCTCCAGCAACAATAGACCCCGGCAGCAACAACAGATCCCCCCCTCCCCAGACAGCATCAATGGACCCTTCAGCAGCCAGCTACAATAGACTGCTTCCTCAACAGTAAATCCCCCCCAACAACAACTGACCCCCCCCCCAGCAACAATACATCCCCCACCAGCAACAACAGACCTCCCCCCTGCAAAAATAGATTGCTTCCAGAGACAATAGGTTGCTGCCCAGCAGCAACAATAGACCTCCCAAGCAGCAATAAACCCCTGCAAAAAAATAGCACCTTCAGTAACAATAGATCCCCCAGCAGCCAGCATCAATAGACACTGTAACACAATCCAGCACCCCTTGCCTTTACATACATTCAGTGCTGAAGGTGCCAGAACTGCGTTCCCCGCGTTCCCGCTTAAAAAAAAGCCCTGGCATAGATCACAAATTAAGTACTTATGTAACCAAAAGTGCACTATATCAAGTGGTTCTCAACTGCAGTCCTCAAGTACCCCCACGGTCCATATTTTGGGAACTTCCCTAATGCCGTGTACACACGGTTGGACTTTCCGGCAGGAAAAGTCAGACGGAATCTTTTCATCGGACATTCCGTTCGTGTGTGGGTCTCATCAGACTTTCTTTTTGGAAAAATCTGACGGAACTAGAAATAGAACATGTTTTAAATCTTTCCGACGGAATCAATTTCTATCAGGAAAACCGTTCGTCTGTATGCTGTTCCGACGGACCAAAAATGAGGCATGCTCTGAAGCAAGTACGAAACGGCAGCTATTGGCTACTGGCTATTGAACTTCCTCTTTTTAGTCCTGTCATATGTGTTGTATGTCACCGCGTTCTTGACGGTCGGACTTTGGTGTGATCGTGTGCATGCAAGACAGTTTCAGCGGAACTCCGTTGGAAAAACCTTCAGAGTTTATTCCGATGGAAAAACCGGTCGTGTGTACAGGACATTAGATAAAATAACTCTTATCAATACCATGTCATTGATATTGATTTAAAGCAGCTGTACAAAGTAAAGGAAAACCTGAAAACATGGCCCGTTGGAGGTACTTGAGAACTGAGGTTGAGAACCACTGCACTACATTGATGGTTTTTAGTGACTCTGTGCATGTATATTATATGTAATAAACATGCCATTTTCTTCTCCAAGATATGTGTGAAAATGAAGTGCAACAAGCCTTACTAATGTTACTAAATTTAAGTTGTTTATTAAAAAAAGAAAGCGAATAGTTAAAAAAAAGTGTACTGTATGTAATGATGAACTGCTCTTATGTGCTTCCTTTAGGTCTGTTAAATTTATTATTTTATCTATTCAATAAGTGGAAAAAAAAATGTTAATCCTGTTGGAAATGCAATGCTATTCTTCGTTCTGTAAATGCTAAAGTTATATCTCATGAAGTATTATCAGTTTGCTTACCTATTACTGTGGACTACAAAGAGCCTCTCTTATGTTATGGACAAGAGGAGAGGAGGAGGTGTTTAATAGTCCGAATACAATTCCTGTTCCAGGGTTACAAAGCTGATCCTCCAATAGAAAAAAAGATATCAGACACACTCTAATCTTAGCTCTTCTTCTTGTATTTATTTGACTATCAGCAAAGTGACTTCATCCATCATGTCTCTATCCCAACCTTCTTTGATGTGTTTCACCACTGCCGGCTTGCTCACAAGGATAGAGAAAGCATAGCTCTCAACTGTCCCTGATTTCGAGGGACTGTCCCTGATTTGGAACAAAGTCCCTCTTTCCCTCTTTCCTCCTCAATTGTCACTCATTTTGGTCTGATCTATATAGTTATATACAGTATAAAATGCACTTTTAATCTTTAAAAGAGTGTTTCCCAGTGCTAAACCTTTCATCCAATTTCTAAATGGCTGCATTTGTAAATTTCAAGAGCCAATATAAAGGAATAGTAGTGGGAAAAAAGCACCCGTGGGTTTAACCAATCATTTTTTTTTTTGTATAATTCTCCATTAAAAGGAGCGTGGCAGGGGGGGTGTCCTATGGCTACATACTTTTGCTAATAGGTGTTCCTCATTATTCCCATCTCAAAAAGTTGGGAGGTATGAAAAAGTCCTATCTTTCCCCTATCCTAGTGAGCAAGTCGGGAGCGGCGAAATGCGTCAAGTTGGTTTTTGGGTGGAGACGTGATGTATGCCGTAATTTTGTTAAAACCTCTTTCACACCAGGGCCGTGGCCGCATTAGTGTTTTAGCAGCGCTTTACTGCTATTCAGCTTTTCGGCCGCTAGCGGGGCGCTTTTACCCACAAAAAAAGCGGCTAAAAACTCCCATTTTGCATCACTTTAGGCCAACCCTGGGCTTGAACTCAATATACAACGCTGTATACAGCGCTCCCAAAACACCCCTGCCCATTGAAATGAATGAGCAGCGCTTTCAAACGCCTTAAAAGTGCTTTGAAAGCGCTGCTCATTCATTTCAATGGGCAGGGGCATTTTGGGAGCGCTGTATATTGAGTTCAAGCCCAGGGTTGGCCTAAAGTGGTGCAAAATAGGAAGGATGGAGAAAGCAGCAATAGTTGCACTCAGGAGTATGGCATCACGCCTCATTCCCCAACTGATCAGACTCACACTCCCTCTATTGTGACCTGGAGCGGTGTTCGTGGCGGTGCTGGGGAAGAGGAGAAGCACAGCATTGTGGCTGATGATATGGTGTCAGGATTAGCCAGTCCAGCACATCTATGGGCTTGATGTCCAAAAAGGAGAAGAGACTGTGTAACTTGCGGGGCTGTTGTGGAAGAAACAAGCAGCATTTTTTGCTCACTTGTACATAAAAAGGGTGCACCCAGCCCCCCCCCCCAATAAGAAGCGCCTACAGTTTGAATATGTTGGGGCAAAGGCTTGAGTAAGCGTTCTCATGTATAAAGTGTGGCTGAACAGGTCAGGAAATAAAGTTATGGCAGCTCCGTCAAAGTCCACTGACCTTTTATACCAGGCCTTGTTTGATATATCCTCCTTCAGCTGAAAGTAGTTGACATGGCAGAGCATGTCTCTAGGAGTTTCCGAGGTTGCAGTTCCCACCACCCTATGAACGCGATCAAGCTCAATTGCCGTGCAAGAGTCAAGTTCCAGCAGAGTATTGAAAAGTGTTGTTACAGTATAAAGCAGGTCCGGACCCAAAATGGCCTCCAGTGACTTTTGGGTCAGGCTGGGTTCACACAGGAGCGGTGCGGGGAACCGCATGCTATTCAAACAGGAATCGCACTGCATTGCTGTTCAAATCACATGTGATTCTTTCCAGTGAGATTTGAGCTCATTCATTTTGTATGGGCGAGAAATCTCACTGCACCGCATGGTATCGGTAACTGGTATTGGCGATCCGATTCCAGTGCGGGGGAAAAAAAAGGTCCCTGCACTATTTTCCCTGCGAATCCAATGCGAGTTCAGCCATACAAACTGTATGGCTGAACTTGCATTGCACAGACATCGCATGTGATTGGCACCTCAGTGCGGGTGCGAATCACATGCGATGTCTGTGTTCGCACAAGTGTGAACTCTGACTCACGGTTTTAGAATCCCATGGGACCATCTCCATTTGACACCAGCCTCCATAAAAGTCTGTAATGCGCAGGCAAAGCCAGTGTGATCTTTGATCCTTGGATGTAAATAAAGAGTGGAAACGCAGTCATCAAATCATGGAGGGATAGGGTTAGGTTGGGTCAGGGCAAAATAGATAAGCACATTTTGTTTTGAAGTGTAGTTTTTTTAATGAATACATAGATGCATCAGTTTGACTTTTATATCTGCCTAGAGGTCAGTTTTAGGAAATTGCCATGTTAACCAAAAAATTTGCAGTAGTTAAGTGCATTCATTTTACTGCTGGTTTTTAACATTCCTTTAGTCTATAAATGTGTATTAAGTCTCTGTGCCAAAGAGCTGTTACCAAGCATGATGAGACATACGGACCCCCAGGCTGCAGTGTACTGTGGGAATGGCACACCTGTTATTGAGACATACAGGTTTGTCAAGTAGAAGACCCGAGAGAGATGGCAATCTGTGTGCGAGAAAGTGAACGGAATAGTCCCCACCATGAAAGAGTCCAGTTAGTTCAAGGCCTTCAAGAGATAGCTCGGCACAGGCATATCTTTGTCCCAGCTCACTCTGTCACTTTCACAGATTCCTTGGCAGAAAGTGCTCTGTGTTCTGCCAGTGTATCCACTCCTATTAAACATATAGGGCTCGCCTTTCACTGAAGTCTCTGCAATTCCCTATAACTGACTGCAGCTCTGTTCTGTACTGCTATGTCAACATGGGTTCAATCTGTTCATTATATGTCAACCGAAACAAATTGCACAATTATTTAGACATGTGTTTTCGGAAATCATATAGCAAGGCTTGTGGCCTGCATGGAAAATGCTGAGACAGAGTAAACAAGAATATGATCAATATGTGATCTGTAAGATCTTCTTAACCTACAACATGGTTGTTCTGATCACATTCAAAGTGTTCGTGTCACAGAATTGATTATATAAGGAAAATACAGTATATGCATAGGCAGAGGTTATCATCAGTGAAAGCCTGGTGGTAAAGCAATCAGCAAGCAACTTAAAGAAGAAGTTTAGGTATGGCAATTTTTACATACTATAGTTACATTGGTCCAGCTTGGACCGATCTTGTGCCATACCTGGATGATGCCCCAGGAAGCTGGAAATCACTGAAGTAGACACTGCTACTCCACTTATCTCCACTTGCTTCCAAGTCTTGTGCCAAGCGACTGACCTGCCTCTTACTGAATGCAGGAGATTGTTTGCTCGGCACAGGCGCCATTCAGAGAATGCTTTGCTTTTGTCACTGAATGCAAAGCATTCTCTGACTGGACAAGGTGACATCACTACTCTTCTCCTCCTCCGACCAAAAAGAGAGACAACTGAAAAAGAAAAAAGGACAGTTGGGAGCTATGCCATTGCGAATGCACATTCTGCTCCATACCATCAGTGGCAAGTCTGAAAAAAAAATTCAAAAACGCTAGAGGTACAGTGGCCTTTTTTTCAACTCTTACCCAGTAATCAGCATGAGTGGCTAGCACAACTCTTACAGGTTCCAACCCATGTCAGCCATACCAAACACCTCTAGAACTTCCATGGTGACCCATAAAATGAAATAAAATATATACTACAACAAGGTCCAACAAAATTGGTCAAACACAACTAGGTAAGAACAGTAGGGGTCAGAGAGGACAGAAAACAAGGGGGATTGGAACAAGGCAGACTGGGGCAACATAGATACTCAAAGAAGACAACAAAAAAAAAAGACTGAAGGAGGGATTGACACCCCTCTTTAAGCAAATTACCATTATTACGAGGAGGCCTGGTCCAGTTTGGGGATGCATTGTACATCAATACCACCCAGTGATGCCAGCTGCACTTTACTAGTCTGACAAATCTGACAAATTAAATTTGGCCTGTTTTCACCAACTGTTTGTAATTTTTTTTACCAACCATTGAACACGTCCTTGCGCTTATAGCTGGCCATAGACAGATCAAGATTCACCTGGTTCAGCAGGGACTGGTTGAATTTCTATCCATGCGTGGTTGCTCCTGCCTGACAGAAGTGATTCTAACAAGTGACTTCTGTTGAACAGGCTACAGCTGCTGAGCAATGTAACCTAATAGCGGAAGGTCCCCGCTGTCAGGATGTCTCAATAGGGAGGATTCCTCTATCCACCTTGATTGTGAACATGGGGGAACACATCCTTTTTTTTTTTTTTTTTCAGCACGCTGACTGAATGAAAAGAAACAATCCATCTACTTATGACAAGTTTTAATGACAGGGGCTCTTGACTGTTGGGAGCATGGTGGTGGGTAGGAATCAGTAATAAGAGTCATTAAGTATGTAAGGAATTTACAGGCGACTGGCCCAAAGAAAAGAGGAGGGGGGTCTGTAAAGGGAGTTTTAGGGTGGTATATGTTTGGTCTTACATTCACCTGAAGACACAGCATAATGAATTTCTTAAGCCTCAGAAGATCTTCCCTCATATAGTAAGATTGTCACAACTTTTTTGTGGTTTTACCTTGCCATCATGAAATGATACCTGACTGATCTGCTCACTGGGCTTTGTTTGGTTGGGAAGTATGTCCTGCACCTATGGTCGGGACAGAACTTGAAGCCCTGAAAGGCTGAGTACTTACAGTGCATTTGTGGCTGACACTAGTTTTGGGTTGTAAACTGCATATCAATCTGCTGGATATTATGGTTGTAGTAATAAAGAATCAGCGCTAATACAAACTTAACACCATACATTAAAATCAACAAAAAAAGGTCTATAAATAAAGTCCATAAATAAACGTGGTATATCCCACACCATATAATGTGATCTTTTTCATTTCTGAGGGGTGATCTTCCAATAAAGCACCAAATACCTCCACCACTGTGAGAAGTTCACACTTACTGTCGCTCCCGTGACCTCTAAATTAATAAAGGTCAATAAGCACTTTAGGATATACAGTATGATGACCCATCCAAATCAATCACGGTCTCATCATCAGATCTTCCAATGTTAGCCTAAATCTGTTATTCTCCCTCCAAAGGATTACACCACCATAAACCAAAGAAAATCCTATAGTGTAGTTATTTAATTGCACCAGGTTTTGAAAAAACAGAGAATATTGCACTTACTACATGTAACTGTGCCCTGACATTCTGGCACAAACTTATACAGCCTTAGATCTAAATGCCGCCGCTTCCCCCTTCCAGGATTGGCGTGCGTACCGCCACCAGGAAGTTTAACCGGTTCAATACAGGGCATTTTCACCCCCTTCCTTCCCAGGCCAATTTTTAGTTTTCAGCGCTGTCGCATTTTAAACGACAATTGCGCGGTCGTGCGACGTTGTACCCAAAAAAAATTGACGTCCTTTTTTCCTCACAAATAGAGCTTTCTTTTGGTGGTATTTGATCATCTCTGCGGTTTTTATTTTTTGCGCTATAAACAAAAGAAGAGCGACAATTTTGAAAAAAACACAATATTTTTTACTTTTTGCTATAATAAATATCCCAATTTTTTTTAAAAAAAACCTAATTTTTTCCTCAGTTTTGGCCGATATGTATTCTTCTACATATTTTTGGTAAAAAAAATCGCAATAAGCGTATATTGATTGGTTTGTGCAAAAGTTATAGCGTCTACAAAATACGGGATAGATTTATGGCATTTTAAAAAAATATATATTTATTTTTTTTACAAGTAATAGCGGCGATTGCGATTTTTTTTCGTGACTGCGACATTATGGTGGACACATCGGACACTTTTGACACATTTTTGGGACCATTCACATTTATACAGCGATCAATGCTATAAAATTGCATTGATTACTGTGTAAATGTGACAGGCAGTGAAGGGGTTAACCACTAGGGGGCGGGGAGGGGTAATTATGTTACCTAGGGAATGATTCTAACTGTAGGGGGCGGGGACGTACAAGGGGAGGAGACCGATCAGTGTTCCGCTGTTCTGGGAACACAGATCGGTCTCCTCTCACCTGACAGGCTGTGGATCTGTGTGTTTACACACACAGATCCAGGGTCTGGCCCGGTTAACGGGCAATCGCGGGTGCCCGGCGGACATCGCGGCCGCCGTGCACACGCACCGGCTCCTGAGCAACGCGGAGGGCGCGCGCGCGCCCCCTAGGCGGCCGGGAACCCGAGGCCGTCATATGACGTCCACCCAGGATGGGAGATCCCATCTGTGGACGTCATATTACAATAGCCGGGTATTGAAGTGGTTAAGGCAGACGTGACGTCAGAAGTGACGAACCCGTGAGGCTTCTGACTAGTTTCACAAATCGCATCTTCAGGAAAGCCTTCAGTTTATGGTGGTGAAATCCTTTGGAAGGAGAATAACAGTTCTAGGGTAATACTAGAAGATCTGATGATGAGACTGAGATCGATTTGGATAGGTCATCAAATATCCCAAAATGCTTATTCACCTTTATTCATTTAGAGGTCATGGAAGCGACAAAGAGTGTGCACTTCTCACAGTGGTGGTGGTATTTGGTGATTTATCAGTAAATCACCCCCATCACATTATATAGTGTGGGATATAGAAAAAAGAGGGGAAAGGGGAATGGGGGACTTAATATGAAGCACAAAACCAGAACCAAATGAATCAATTAGTAGATTATTTAATGGTTCACATGGAAGCATGTGGGACAGTAAATAACATGTAATAAATAACATAATAAAAACATACACATACGTGTTCCTACATGGTAAATAATATATATTAAAATGTATTAAATGTAGCCCAGACTTGCATATAGACATGATTAATTGCACACATGATAGTTTAAAATTGATTTAAATTTCTTCAAGGTGGTCTCATAGTAGACGCATGGTAGCTGTGACAATACGTCAGTATATAGCTCTATGCACGTTTCGTGGATAACATCCACTCATCAGGAGCAAATGCGATATAGGTATGTCTGTAATAAAATCTAAATACCAAATAATATAGTAACTATAATAACGGGAACCACAACTTAATCCCAACACTCTTACCTATAAGTAAGCTACTCTTTGAGTTTATAGTTTATGTTTATGTTTACAGTTATGTTTATGTTTTTTATTATATGGTTGAGTTGCTTGTGTGAATCAATAAAGCCGTGACCTTACCCAGAACAGTTCTGGTGTCCTTTTTGGGAAATATATGTGGGCAAGGTATATTACATATGCTGTAAGACATTTATGCCTATAGTCCTCATAAAGCCTTTAAAGTACCCTTCAACTCTAGATTAGGAATGTTAAACACAGATCTTAATGGGAGTTTTCATTGTCACTTTAAACAGGCTATCAGGCTTTCATCAAGTTTCAAGTAGTGCTGAAGCTTACTGAAAGTCTGCTGACAGTTTGTTTAAAGTGACAGCCAGCACTCTTATTCATCATCCACAAACTGGAGCTGAAGGCACTTTACAAAGGCACTGTCATCTTGCCCATTCAGCAAAAAGTGGCAGTGTCTTTGCAAGGGGCCTCCCATGACTTACTGATACCTTGCCAACACTCCCCCCAGTGTTCCTACCTCTAAAGCTGCTGGCAATCTTACATGATGTTTCTGAATAGGGATGAGCTTGGGTTTGGCTCAAGCCCAAGTTCAGACCGAACCCAGATAGAAGCCGTCACTCTCGTCCACTAAACTATGGCCAGGGCATTCTTTCCCCTACAGCTGCACGTATGCAAGAAGTGGGAGACATTTGTGACATCATTGACCTAATATGGCCACAATAATGTCAAAAGCATCCCATTTGGTCAATGACATTGACCCAATATAGCCTGTTGCCATATTAAGTCAATAATGTCCCAACCCTTTGTGTGTGTGTGTGCAGCTGTGAGGTGGGAAATGCCCTGACCAGAGTTGATTTGGTTGGAGTGACAGCTTCCTGCTGGGTTTGGTCCAAGCCTGAGATCACCTCTACATCTGAATTTGAGGAAGCATGTGATCTTCTCCCATGTGACAGTGCTTGAGTGTTGCAGCCGATAGCAATGCTGAGCAGTGTGCCATGACAGAGGGAGTGATGTCACTGCTTCTGCTAGCGTCTGACACTAGCCAACACTGCCGTTTTTTTGTGACAGAGGAAGGAGTGGTGAGAGAGTGCTGCCAAGGAGAATATTCGAGTTCTGGGAACCCCTTTGCATATAGATCAAAACATGTACAAGAACTTGCTGCAGCAGATGTTCACCACAACTTTTCTGTTTCAAACCTTTTTATTTTGGTTGTTACAAGAAGATAACATGCAAAAGTTCCACCAGCACAGGGGCTAGCTTTGACAATTGTACAACTTGAAGATTTTTGAAAGCTTGATCGCAGCTTGTTTAAAATAACAGCCAGCACTCCCATGAAGGTGTGTGTTAACATGCCCAGTGTGGTGCTAAAGGTTGCTTTTAAGCCTGTTTCATATTGGTATCTGCATCTCAACTGCTTCCTCCAACTGCCCACCTAAAGTGTAAAATACAGCTAGAAGGGGATGTTCATATGCTGCAGCCGCGATCATCTGCAAATTTAACTTGGCATCTCAAGTTAACAGGTGGCAGTGCCTATCAAACTTGGCCATTCACGTCAAGGGGCCACACCACAACCGCAAGTCAAACACTGCTGCAGCACATGTGGTCCAATTGTAAATTACCCTTTGGTAAAAAAAGGCAGGACTGCCTCCTAGACCCTCGAGGCTGCATTTACACCTTAGCATTGCGCCTTTGAGCAATTTTCCAGTTTTTTTTGCGTGTTTTTGTGTGCAAATTTGGTGCATGTTTACACATAGTTTTTAAGCTATGGCATTTTTTCTTTAGCCAATAGAGAAAACTATCATCTGTTTTTCTTTTTTTACTATTATTATTCATTTATTATTATTTTTTTCCTTAGGTTAAGGGGTTAGAGTTAAGGTTAGGATTAGGAGTTGGGGTTAGGATTATTTATTTAATTATTTTTTTGTTAAGGTTAGAGTGTTAATACTACTACTACTACTACTACTACTATTATAAATAATAAATTATTATATAAATGTAAAATAAATACACAAATAAATAAAAATAATCATAAATAAATTCAATAAAATGAATACTAAGTAATAATACATAAATAATTAACCCTAACCCTTAAAAAATATATATTATAATAATAAATAACTAAACATCCTAAGGCAAAATAAATAAATAAAATAATATCATTAACATTATTATTAATAATAGTACTTTCGTTTTTTGTGTGCAATTTCGGTGCGTATTTATACATCGTTTTTAAGCTTTGGCATTTTTTCTTTAGCCAATAGAGAAAACTATCATCTGTGGCATCATTTGTTGCTAGGTTTGTCAGCTTTTTTAGCCTTTCCATTAGCTTTTACTGTTTTTTCACTATTATTATTCATTTATTATTTTTTTTTGTTAGGTTAAGGGGTTAGAGTTAAGGTTAGGATTAGGAGTTGGGGTTAGGGTTAGGATTATTTATTTAATTTTTTTTTTGTTAGGGTTAGAGTGTTAATACTACTACTACTACTACTACTACTACTACTACTATTATTATTATTATTATTAATAAATTAATAAATGTAAAATAAATACACAAATAAATAAAAATAATCATAAATAAATAATACATAAATTCAATAAAATGAATGCTAAGTAATAATAAACAATTAACCCTAACCCTTAAAAAAATATTTTAATGATAAATAACTAAACACCCTAAGGTAAAATAAATAAATAAAATAATATTATTAACATTATTATTAATAATAGTAATTTAGTTTTTTGTTCATGTTTGGGTGTTTTATTATTATTTTATTATTACTATTAAAATTAATATATATATTTTTTTTTTTAAAGGTTGGGGGTTAATTATTATAAAACAAAAGAATCTGTTGCGCTAAAATATGTACAGTTAATAAAGAAAAAGCTGCTAACACTGTATTGCTGGACACAATAACAAAAAATAAAATAAAAAGTGTAGCGCTAGACTTTTTATTTTATTTAAGGGTTAATTATTATTTATTTTTGTATTACATATTATTAATCAATTTTATTTATTTATGTTGCTTTTTAGTGTATTTATTTTACATTTATTTTTTCATGTTATTACTATTTAATTTTTTTACATCTTTTTCATTTGAGCAGAAAATCCTGCAAAAATGTGCACAAAAACGTGCAAATGGTGTGTTTCCATTCATTTCTATGGGAATAAAACCACGACAAAAAACATCGAATCTGCCTGATTCGAGCTACAAAAGAATCTCCGGACAGGCGTTTGGTTTTAGGTGACTTGGAGTGGAGATGTGAACCAATGCAAAAGAGAACAATTGATTTTTTTCTCCTCCAGCGTTTTGGAGAGGGGCAAACAAGGATGCCATGCAGGTGCCTGACGGTCTCCTTATCATCTGATGACATAATTGGTTGTTAGGACACCAGCAGCTACGGTTGTAATGGTGCACAATGAAAACCCGTGGTTTTGTGTAACTAAATGGCAGGCTTGATCCACCTGCTGGCTTGTATACAATTTTTTTTGGGCAATTTTTAGGCATTTTGCTAAGGCACCCCTGAAGAAACCTGAAGGAACCTGGTTGAAAAAGGCTGCTTTAGCACTTGTGGAGTGGACAAACACTTGCTGGGATTTGATGATTGATTGTAGATAAAAACTGCTTCTGAAAACCATACAATACTGATGTAGATCAGAAGAGTTCCCAACCTTTTAAAAAAAATCATTCTCTGCAAAATTGTATCAATACGTATTATTTTTCAGAATTCTCTACAATCGCAGCCTTAAAGTGATACTAAAGTCTCCTTTTTTTTTTCCCTTTAAAAATAACAAACTTTGTTATACTTACTTGCTCTGTGAAATGGTTTTGCACAGGGCAGCCCAGATCCTGCTCTTCTCGGGTGCCTCTTCGGATCTCCTGGCCCCTCCCTCCCTGTCGAGTGCCCCCTAGGCAAGCAGCTTGTTATGGGGGCACCCATAGGTGTGCACGGCCTATTGCATTAGGGTGTGCACCTCAAAGCTCAAATACATATAGGTGTGCATGTGTATACATACTGACGGTGTCAGTAGAGCAGTGGCGGGTGCCAGTAAGGCAGAGATTGGTGTCAGTAAGGCAGTGGATGGTGTCAGTAGGTTTTATTAGTATTATTATTTTATTTTTATTCATATCAGGGGTTTAAACAGGTAGAAGCTGCACCACATAGGGTGATTAGGGTGTGCCCAGGCACACCCTGTGCGCACGCCTATGGGGGCACCCGAGCCGAGCCGCAGCTCCGTGTGTCCACTCAGACATGGAGCCACAGTTCATCCCCGCCCACTCTCTCTCCTGATTGGCTAACTGACTTTGACAGCAGCAGGTGCCAAGGGCGCCGCTGCTGTGTCTCAGCCAATCAGGAGGGAGAGTCCCAGACGGCCGAGGCACTCGTGCACATCGTTGCATAGAGATGGGGCTCAGGTAAGTATTATGGGTGCTGCTGCACACAGAAGGTTTTTTATCTTATACATTAAAGATAAAACCCCCTCTGCTTTACAACCACTTTAAGCCTGGTACACACTTAAGTTTTTTTTTGCGTTCCACCCAGCGGGCTGAACAAAAAAAAAAAACGGCTATTGACTGAGAGCACTGATTGGATGCTGATCAGATGCTGGTTTTCCAGCATGCCCGTTCGGACGACTTTTGTCGGACAGGCTGATGTATACACGGGCCGAATGACGGGCGGTTTCTGTAGAACCGTCCAATGTTCGGCCCGTGTGTACCAGGCTTGAAGCCACTGGACATTAAAATGCTGCATATTAAGGGTTTTTTTTCTTTCAGCCTGTAAAGCATCTCTATGTTAGCCTATGTGTCCATGCAGATTTGGACATTTAGACCCCTTTCACACTGAAGCGCTGCTAAAACAGCGCTAAACCACTTGTCGTTTTTGCTGTGCTTTTGCGGCGCTTTGCAGGCGCTAGCGGGGCAGATTTTTTAAGGTCACATGACAACATGACCTTAAAAAAAAAAAGGAAAAAAGTCCAGTTTTGCGTCACTTTCAAAGCGCTTTTAAGGTGCTTTGGAAGCGCTACTCATTCATCTCAATGGGCAGCGGCGCTTTGGAAGCGCTATTTATAGCACTCCCAAGCCGCCCCAAAGATGCTGCTTGCAGGACTTTTCCTAACATTCCTCAAGCGCACTACCCCAGTGTGAAAGCACCCATTGCACAGAATGGGAGGCAGTTTTCAGGCGCTATTTCTAGCGCTAAAACGCCTGAAAAATGCCTCAGTGTGAAAAGGGCCTAACAAGCATATTTGTAGAGCAGCATTTAAAGGCTGGAAAAAAAGAACCCCACCACTAGTGCATTTATAGGGAGGCACTTTCGGGCAGAAAAATGTTTGAGGCTCCTAAACGCCGCATTTAGGTGCTTCAAACATTATTAAGTGTACATTTTCCCAGTGTTTTGGGAAAAACCGCTTGCTGCTTTTTTTAGCCAGCAGTTCTGGCATTTTTTTTTAAATTGACTAGTGCACATGGACCCTTAAAGCGGAGTTCTGCTTAAAAAAAAAAAAAATTAAAAGTCAGCAGCTACAAATACTGCAGCTGCTGACTTTTAATAATTGGACACTTACCTCTCCCAGGGACCAACAATGCGGGGGAACGAAGCCCCGCTCGTCTCCCCCTCCTCTCTGCGGCGACGGCATTGTAAGGCCCCTTTCACACTGGAGCGGTTTTCAGGCGGTATTGCGCTAAAAATACCACCTGAAAACCGCCCCTAAACAGCCTCCGCTGTTTGTTCAGTGTGAAAGCCCGAGGGCTTTCACACTGAAGCGGTGCGCTCGCAGGACGGTAAAAAAAGTCCTGCGAGCCGCTTCTTTGGAGCGGGGAAGGAGCGGTGTATTCACCGCTCCTAAACCGCTCCTGCCCATTGAAATCAATGGGACAGCGCGGCTCTACCGCGGTAACACCGCGGTAATACCGCGGCTATAGCCGCGCTGTACGAGTGGATTTAACCCTTTTTCGCCCGCCAGCGGGGGTTAAAACCGAACCTCTAGCGGCCGAATACCACTGCAAGAACGACGGTACAGCAGCGCGAAAAATAGCGCTGTTGTACCGCCGACGCCCCCACCGCCCCAGTGTGAAAGGGGCCTAACTGTGGGCGCCCGGCTGTGGCTTCACAGCCGGGCATCCACTACGCATGCGCAAGCCGCGCGCCGTGACTGGCCGGGCAATCATCTGGGACCTGTGACGTGTCCCAGATGATTGCCGAGAGGGAGGGGGGAGAGGTGATTTCCCTTCCGGTGCCGTGGTGCACTGGGAGGAAGTGGGAGCTGGGACCCTCTAAAAAGAGGGTCCCAGACCCCCCCCCCCAAAAAAAATGACATGCCAAATGTGGCACGTCAGGGGGTCACCTCCCTTAAAGCAGAAGTTCAATTTTTGGGCTTTAAACTCACCATATAGGTTACAATCTGATTGTTTAATCTCCTTTATGGTGGGCAATACATGCTTTGAATTTATTATCCAATCAATGGGATCAAATCACAAAGCAATTGAATTATGATAACATCCCTTCAAAATCAATATAACCTTGGTTTAGATTGGGTTCAGTCAATAGAGAGTATTAGCAATCGTTTTGTAGCAATTGGCAGCACTGAGATAAGTTGGTCATAAATCTGATTGCATTTCAGTCGATCAGAATTTGGGGTTGGCCTGGTGAAAACGGAGATATGATCAACAACTTACAATTTTATCTTCCAACTATCCATTGAATTCCACTTCCTTGTGTGTGACATATCGATTGGTTGTGTTGTTGATTATAGATTGATTATTTCTATTGGGTGAGATGGATCAGCAAACAAATCAATAATTTTTTGAGTGTGTATGGTGGCCACCATTAAATTTACCAACAACCATGCAGCGCAGGGACATGCAAAACTGCATTGGATACAAACTGAATAGCTTAGGTAGGTCCACATCAGTAATGAGCTCAGGCGTGTTTGGAGTAGGATCTGTGCCCACATGTGCCACCATTCCCTGTAGTAGTGCATATACACCTCCTTGTATATGTGCACCTAAAAGGTTAGGAATTCCTGGGGCGCAGATGATTGGCCCATACAAATGACAGTTTTCTGAGGGGCTCACACATGTAGGTTTGAATTCTAGTTGAAAGTTTCACTTCTGAGCTCATTATTGGTCCACATATTATATTGTTTTAGTAAATCTAAAATTGATTCTACAAAGATTGCAATGCGATCAGCCATAACATTATGACCACTTTCAGGTAAAGTGAATAACATTGATTATCTTGTTACAATGACATCTGAAAGTGAGTGGGATATATTAGTCGCAAGTGAACATATCGTCCCTGAAGATGATGTGTTGAAACCAGAAAAAAACAGACAAGCATAAGGATTTGAGTGACTTTGACAAGGGCCAAATCGAAATGACTAGATGACTGGGTCAGAACATAAAAGCAAAGCAAAAATGCAAGCTCTTGTGGGATGTTCCCTGTGTGTAGTGGTCAGGATTTACTAAAAGTGGTCCAAGGAAGACAGTGAACCTGCAACAGGGTCACGAGTGGCCAAGGTTCGTTGAAGCACATGGTGAGTGAAGACTGGCCCATGAAGTCCAATCCAATAGAAGAGCTACTGTAGCTCAAATTGCTGAAAAAGGTTGATGCTGGTTTTAATAGCAAGTCAGAACACACAGCGCATTACAGTTTGTTGTGTATGGGGCTGTGTAACCGCAGATCGGTCAGGTGTGCCCATGCTGACCCTGTCCACAGCCAAAAGCATGGTTTGAGAAACACAACGAGCTTGAGATGTTGACCTCCAAATCAGATCTCAATCCAATCGAACATCTGGGGGATGTGTTGGAAAACAAGTCCGAACCATGGAAGCCACACCTGACAACTTACAGAACTTAAAGGATCTGCTACTGACACAGTATCCCTTCAAAGGTCTAGTAGAGTCCATGCCTCAACAGGTTATGGTGGGTAGTCATAATTTTGTGGCTGATCGATGTATATGTTAATGTTTACAAACAAATAGAAACAAGTGTGATAAAACACAAGAATATTTGTTGATCTTTAGCAGAGCCTTTGATTTAGGAATAACAATATACTAAAGTACCCTTGGTAGTTCATCCCCAGGGTTCCTCCCAGGATGCAGGACTGCTTCTCATAACCCATGTAGATTGCAAGGAAGGCATGTAGTCTCCGAAGCAACCCAGGGGATCAGATCCATTTTGCAGCCTGGATGCACCCTTCCCCTGGATGTATGTATGTAGGGCACCCTTCCCCTGGAAATATGTATGTACTGCACCCTTCCCCTGGATGTAAGTATGTAGTGTAGTGCACCCTTCCCCTGGATGTATGTATGTAGTGTACCCTTCCCCTGGATGTATGTAGTGTAGTGCACCCTTCCCCTGGATGCATGTAGTGTAGTGTACCCTTCCCCTGGATGTATGTAATGTAGTGTACCCTTCCCCTGGATGTATGTATGTAGTGTAGTGCACCCTTCCCCTGGATGTATGTATGTAGTGTACCCTTCCCCTGGATGTATGTAGTGTAGTGCACCCTTCCCCTGGATGCATGTAGTGTAGTGTACCCTTCCCCTGGATGTATGTAATGTAGTGTACCCTTCCCCTGGATGTATGTATGTAGTGTAGTGCACCCTTCCCCTGGATGTAAGTATGTAGTGTAGTGCACCCTTCCCCTGGATGTATGTAGAGTAGTGCACCCTTCCCCTGGATGTAAGTATGTAGTGTACCCTTCCCCTGGATGTAAGTATGTAGTGTAGTACACCCTTCCCCTGGATGTAAGTATGTAGTGTAGTGTACCCTTCACCTGGATGTATGTAGTGTAGTGCACCCTTCCCCTGGATGTATGTAGTTTAGTGCACCCTTCCCCTGGATGTAAGTATGTAGTGTAGTGCACCATTCCCCTGGATGTATGTATGTAGTGTACCCTTCCCCTGGATGTATGTATGTAGTGTAGTGCACCCTTCCCCTGGATGTAAGTATGTAGTGTAGTGCACCCTTCCCCTGGATGTATGTATGTAGTGTACCCTTCCCCTGGATGTAAGTATGTAGTGTAGTGCACCCTTCCCCTGGATGTATGTATGTAGTGCAGCCATGATCCTGGATGTATGTATGTAGTGCAGCCACGATCTTGGATGTATGTAGTGCAGCCATGATCTTGGATGTATGTATGTAGTGCAGCCATGATCCTGGATGTATGTATGTAGTGCAGCCATGATCCTGCATGTATGTATGTAGTGCAGCCATGATCCTGCATGTATGTATGTAGTGCAGCCATGATCCTGGATGTATGTATGTAGTGCAGCCATGATCTTGGATGTATGTATGTAGTGCAGCCATGATCCTGGATGTATGTATGTAGTGCAGCCATGATCTTGGATGTATGTATGTAGTGCAGCCATGATCCTGGATGTATGTATGTAGTGCAGCCATGATCCTGGATGTATGTATGTAGTGCAGCCATGATCCTGGATGTATGTAGTGCAGCCATGATCTTGGATGTATGTATGTAGTGCAGCCATGATCCTGGATGTATGTATGTAGTGCAGCCATGATCCTGGATGTATGTATGTAGTGCAGCCATGATCCTGGATGTATGTATGTAGTTTAGCCATGATCCTGGATGTATGTATGTAGTGCAGCCATGATCTTGGATGTATGTATGTAGTGCAGCCATGATCCTGGATGTATGTAGTGCAGATATGATCCTGGATGTATGTATGTAGTGCAGCCATGATCCTGGATGTATGTAGTGCAGCCATGATCCTGGATGTATGTATGTAGTGCAGCCATGATCCTGGATGTATGTATGTAGTGCAGCCATGATCCTGGATGTATGTATGTAGTGCAGCCATGATCCTGGATGTATGTATGTAGTGCAGCCATGATCCTGGATGTATGTATGTAGTGCAGCTATGATCCTGGATGTATGTATGTAGTGCAGCCATGATCCTGCATGTATGTATGTAGTGCAGCCATGATCCTGGATGTATGTATGTAGTGCAGCCATGATCCTGCATGTATGTATGTAGTGCAGCCATGATCCTGGATGTATGTATGTAGTGCAGCCATGATCCTGCATGTATGTATGTAGTGCAGCCATGATCCTGGATGTATGTATGTAGTGCAGCCATGATCCTGCATGTATGTATGTAGTGCAGCCATGATCCTGTGTCCCCCTGCTGTGCTCGGTTGTTGCTGATTGTCACATTACACCAATCGCTATGTCCCCATGCCTCCCTGGTCTATGTGTGTCATTGATATGACTTGTATGCTGTCAGATGTCGGAGTCCCCAGCCTGAGTCTCATAGCAGTCTCTGTGTGCCCCTCCCCCCGAAGCCCCTCCCCTGACTGTCTCTTGCTCTGGGAGTGTCTATGTGTCTTTGTCTGGGTGTCTCTCACATCTAGCAGACCAGACAGCTGTACAGAGAGGATCGGGGAAGGAAGAGACAGTCTGCACAGGGAACCCCACATCACAGTGAGTGCTCCTTTGTGTGTGGCCCCATGGGGCCCCTGAGTGATCAGTGAGAGGCATGCAGGAGAATGTGACAGTATGCACGGACAGGGGACACGGTGGCATGTGCTGGTGTGACAGATGGCAGTTGTGTGTGTTGTAGTGACATTTAGCGGAGCAGATGGCCTGTCTTTTCACCATCACCCCCTTCTCTATTTCTCCATCCACCTCCCATTACCATTAGGATCGCTCCTCTCCCCACCGTCTATTGTACCGAGCCTTCCTAATACACAGCAATGATCGGATCATCACATACACACACCACACTGGATCATGTGCAGGCACAGGAGCTCACACTCTACAGCGATCTGCCATAAACAGACACACACACATCACCCCTCCCACAAACACATAGCCCCGCCCACATTGCTGGAGCCACACTCACAAACAAGCTGTACACTGGCCCCACGTGTAGTGACAACACACTGAGCACTCACCTGACACCCCGCCTACTGCATGGACATCAGGAGCCCCTTCATCACAATGTACTGCTAAGAATTCCTATATGGTGGGATCAGAGCTTTCCTTCTCCACCAACCTGATCTCTATCTCAAGGTCATAGGGAGAGAGAGAGAGAGAGAGTGGGCTGCCATTGCATCCCTTCCCTATAATTCTGGAAGATCAACTATGTGTGTGTGTATATATATATATATATATATATATATATATATATATATATATATATATATATTTCATGGGTGCTCAACCAGTTGCCCTCCAGCTGTATATAAAATTTAAGTGTGATATGAGACAGGCAAATGTCTCCCCAAGGTTGGATTTAATTGTATCTTTGCTGATACACTATATTACCAAAAGTATTGGGACACCTGCCTTTACATGCTCATAAACTTTAATGGCATCCCAGTCTTAGCCTGTAGCGTTCAATATTGAGTTGGCCCACCCTTTACAGCTATAACAGCTTCAACTCTTCTGGGAAGGCTGTCCACAAGGTTTAGGAGTATGTCTATGGGAATGTTTGACCATTCTTCCAGAAGCGCATTTGTGAGGTCAGGCACTGATGTTGGATGAGAAGGCCTGGCTTGCAGTCTCCGCTCTAATTTATTCCAAAGGTGTGCAACTTGGTGTCTATACAGCAAATAGATAAAGGGAATGGGACTTTAGAGGTGCATCGTATAAGAAACGACACAGTTTTTAATATGTAAAAATATACAAATTATTTATTTAGCAAAACAATATAAAAGTAAGGAGTACAGTTACGTTCACAGTCATAGGTATATACACATTTCCTATCCCTGACAAATTAGAGTACTGTAATCACATACAAGATATTCCCATGTCCAGAAATTTCAACATGTTTCGCCGAGACGGCTTCATCAGGAAAAGGGGACGAGGGTATTTAATTAATAAGTATAAAAAACATGATATGCTCAACCTTAGATGTGTAGACAGAAAAAAAAAAAATTAGTATATCACACTTCAAAAGGTTAGCAAAATATGACTTGCACAAGCATTTTTTTTTAAAACTGTGTCATTTCCTATACGATGTACCTCTAAAGTCCCATTCCCTTTATCTATTTGCTTTATCAATTGTAGGGATGTTGGTACCATTATTTGTTGGGTTTATTTGGAGCTGACCTCTACCCTATTTTTTGATGTCTATACACTGAAAGGGGGAGTTGCTGTCTTGGCACCACTGCCATTCAGCAAATGTCCTTTTTTTTTTTTTAATGAATGCAATAATTCCCTGGTTGGACGAGGTGGAGAGGAGAAGTGGATGGTGTCATAATCATCACATTATCCTTTCAAAGAATGCCTAGTATTCATTTAAAAAATGTAATACATTTGCTGAATGGCAGAGGTGCCAGGCGAGCAACCCCCTCTGTTCAGTGTACAGACATCAAGTAGCACCTGGAAAGTGATGGCTGTATGTAGTGCAGACTTCTAGTGAGTTTCTGCATCCCCAGCAGCCCTGCAAAGGTAACACATGGACAATTTAATGTAACCAAGCTGGACCAGTGTAAGTCTGGTGTGCAAGTAGCTCCAGCAGCAACCGGAACAGGACAGTGCTGATTGTATGTATCACAGACCAGACTACTGCATCCCCAGCCACCCTCTGGATGTGACATATGAATCATTACATGTAACCAAGCTGGACCAGCATTTCAGAAGAAGCTGCAGCTACTTTGTCACATAGTGATTTTACATTCTTGCTAATCTCTACAGTCTGCTTTGCAGGAATTATGGGTAACTATTTTTTTTAATAATGTAACTGTCCTTCTTCTTTCTGTCCTTGTCTGTAAATATCTGGGTGGAATAGCAATGCTTGAACGTCTGTAAGCTTGTGATGGATGTCGGCTTTCCACACAGTGTGATTTTGTAAGTTCGCATTCACACTTGTGCTTTTTTTTTTTTTTTTTTATGTGAACAACAAGAGGAATCCCATTATTGTCTATGGGGATTGTTCACACCTTTGTAACACACTTCTGTGCAACTTGGGGGGGGGGGGTGTAGGTGCTTCTTTTGGTTTGACATGTGTTTATGGACAGTGCATTAAAAAAAAAAAATGCATGAAAATGCAGATGCACAAATATGAACCTGGCAATGAGCAATTTCACATTGCAGTGATCTTATAATACTTTACAGATCACCTTGTTTATTCATTGGGTTGTTATTCTAGAATTGCTGCTAATTGACCATAAATAAAGATAAAAAAAAAAAGAGAGAGCATTGCATGTTGTAAAGCACAAACTGTGGCGCTATATAAATCCTGTATAATAATAGTGCTGCTAATTGTGTGTGTGTGTGTGTGTGTGTGTGTGTGTGTGTGTGTTTTTTTTTTTTTTTTTTTTAATAAGGTTTGTTTGTGTGTGTGTTTTATTTATATATATATATATATATATATATATATATATTAAAAAAGAAAAGAAAAGGTTTGTGTGGGTCTGTATGTGTACATATAATTATACACATTATTAGCAACAATTTAATATTATTATTATTATTATACAGGATTTATATAGCGCAAACAGTTTGTGCAGCACTTCATGCAAATAAATATATATTTACACATTTTTTTTTTAATCTTTCATAAAAAAAATATATTTATGACACGTTTTGAAAATGCCTTTATTCTTTTGATAATGCCCAAAAGCTGAACTTTCTTTACCCCTTGTAATGATACTAGATATGTAAGTATCTATTGGTTCAGAGCGTAAGTAGTCATTTGAGTTCAGCTTACCCTCCATGCACTTGGGAATAGTTTATTGATTTCTGTCTTGGCTAATGCATGATGAGAGCCGCCCATATGACCTAGTGCTTTTAGTCCTGTAAAAAGGACACTGGATTGCTATTGTTTTTCAGCTGATTTGTGTATACCAGCACAGAATGCAACAGATGTCCATTAATCAATGTTGGGGACATTCAGATAAGCGTTACATTGCACTGTATTGTGTAATACAATTACTTAAATGTCCAGGGTATATGGGTAATAACAATGTATCTACTTCTTAACCTGTATTTTAATAAAAATACTGGAAAGCTAGTAAAATGCCTATGCATACACATGAACATATTTAAAAATACATCAAATGCAGCAAATAAAAAGAAAAACACTACTTTTTTTTTTTTTTTACTTGCTCTGTAAAAGCCTTTCATGTGAATGAAGAAATAGACTATGTAAGTAGAATGTGCATTAAGAAGTTTGCATTTCGCCATGTACCTTCACCCTGACAACCTCTCTGCAGGGGACATAAAGATTAGTAGGTTGCAAGCTTCACTAAAAACAAGGATTGATGTAGCTAGTTCACTGTTCTCTATGTTTGCAGATGAATGTTTAAAGCAGGGCTGGATATGCCAGGTAGCCAATGCTCCATAAAGATGACAGCTGACGCCTTATGCCGCGTACACACGGTCGGAATTTCCAACAGAAAAAGTCCGATGGGAGCTTTTTGTCAGATAATCCGACCATGTGTATGCCCCATCGGACTTTTTCTGTTGACATTTCCAACGGACTTAGAGAACATGCTCTAAATTTTTCCATCGGAAATGCCAACGGAGCTTGTCCCATTGGCAAGTCCGACTGTGTACGCGGCATTGGGCTACATTCACACGGGCGATGGAGTGCAGATAGGTTGCTGCATTCAGAGGCAGCCAGACGCCACCTCGTGGATCCTCTGTGCTATGGCTGAATACAAATGGGCCAATTAGCTGCAGCCTGTTTATGTGTGGCTTGCAGAAATGCCAACCCTGGACACATCCAGGATCGGTCAGAGGCTCTGTTCGCATGCTGGTGCTCAGACGAGCAGTTGCATGCAAACAGTGGCTATGCCAGCCATAGCTTTGTACAGTGTACAGATTTGACGGCCGCTGCTGTTTGCACACATTGTATGCAGGCAGCATTTAAAATCACCAGCAAGAGCTTGATTCTTGCCAGCCACGGCTGCTTTTTGGGCCGTCTAAATGTAGCTTGAATTTGAGGTTTTCTTTCTCTAGTTGACAATATTATTTTAATTTCAGGCAGACCTGATCGGACCCCCCCCCCAGTCTCTTCTATGGAGCAGCGGGTATCAACAGACATGTTTCGCGAACCAGCCATCCGCCTGCTCAGACAGTGTCCCTGCTAAGCAGGCAGACTCCAATGGAGCCCACCCCATGTGTAAGGGCCTAAAGGTTGCTCCTAAAAAAAAATCCTGCTGGCTCCTAGATTGGACAGACTAACTCCTGAATTCCATATTAATTTGCCCACCCGTGATTTATAGGGTCAGTCCATCTAAAACTGACATCTTATTTTCTGGTGGTTGCTAGAGCGTTAAATCAATCCATGCTTCTCCTTTTGTCTGAAGTTTTCTACATTTGAATTCTCAAATCTGTATGAATGGTGTAGAAATTAGAGGGGTCCACATTCTGTGCTGGATCTTTAATATACAGTATATGTAATGAATGAAAGTTACACAGTTTTATTTTATTGCTTTGTCTTGTTTTTAATATGGGGATTTTTTTTTTTAATATTTTGGTAGAATTAAACCATGTATGGTAATTGTGTAGTTGATGATTGTGATGCATGAATATTTTGTGGGGAGTAGAAATGTAATTTCATTGTGAATTTGTTTTCTACAATGACAGTAAACCTCATCTATCTATGTATTTGGGATGATTCGGATTTTGTAGCACAAGCAGTTAGACAAGTTTGTGTAAAGAGATTGAGGGGAGGTCTTGGTGCTGGGGTCTTCAAGACATTAGAAACCAGCTTTTAACTCTAAAGCATGGCCATAGATGGATCATAAATGGTCTGGTTCAGCAAGGACTGGCCAAATGTCGATCCAGCTATGGCCATTCCACGCTCAAGAGAAGTTGACCTAACGATCCAATTTTTCTTGAGCGGGAATGATTCTTCCATCAGCGCTGCAGCACTGATCAGTGTATTCTGACAGTGGAAGAGTCCCTCCTGTCAGAATACAACATCACAGTAGGAAGGATTCCTCTATCCACCATGAATGTGTGGATATGGAAATTCAGCTTTAAGCTAGTTATCTATGGCTAGCTTAAAGCTGGCCATACACAGAGCAAATTTTGACTGGTTGATCATGAAGGGTGGCCCCGTTGGCACCCTTCTGCCTGACACGTGAAAAAAACGCAGGAGCCGAGTGGAAAATTGTTGGCTGAACAATGACGTCATCCAATCAGATGCAGGCATTGTCCAGCTATTTTGACAGCTGGCGGCACCGGCTGTTAGAATATGATAGCGGCAGCAGAAGATTTGTCTATCTGCGCTCTTTAGCAGTGCTGGATGAACCTGTTTGATCCATGGCCAGAATAAGCCTACCAGTATTCACAGATAAAATATGGTCTATTACTTTTAAGGGGATAATTGCTTTAATAGTATGTTATATATGTAGTTTGATTGACCTGTCATCCATAATATAACGCCTGGATGGATGGAAGTTGTGTACTCAATGGGTGACACCACTTCTCTAACCCTCTGTATTTCAGAATTATTCTAATATATATGTAGATGATCATATACAGTAGTAAGAAGTCTCTAGCTTAGACTAATGAAAACTGATTGTAAAGCATGTACATAAAACCAAATGTATGCCTTTTAAAAACAATGTTCTTGGTAACTTCCATGCGCTCAGTATGAATAGCAGGAGAGGGATGACATGTTATTGCCTTGCAGCATGCTTTCCCTTGTTACATGCCAAGCGTAATGCTGGGCAAACTACAGTGACATAGAGGAGAGGCTGGGTTAGATAAATGACTGAGCTGCCTGAGGCCAATTGTGTATTTATTCCAGATTCGTGTACAGTTTGTTCTAGATAGGACTGGTCCTGCGTTGAAAGGCTGCATACCTCAGTCAGTCTCGTTACACTTGTTATTCTTCATTCACACAGCAAATTGTTGCAATTAAAGGACGCTTTCCGTGAGAATCGTCTTTTTAAAACATGTAAACAGGGAGAACCTGATTTTTATTTTTCTGGCAAAAGGAGGAGGAGATCTACGACTTATCTGATAGGTAAAACCTCCTCTTTGGGGGTTGTGATAAAATCTGGAAATTTCCATTCACAAAGAAATGTGTCCATTGGTTTCATTAGTCATCTTCTTAGAAGCTACTTGAGTTCCAAAACACTAGGGAGTACTTTTAGCGCTTAGCTAAAACTAGAGCTTTTCTGGACTGACAAATGGATTTCAGTCTGCCGCTAATGCATTTAAAGTTTAGTCAAAACGGAAAAAGCGTAAATCGGCACAAGGGACATGACTTACTATTTATCTGATGTGTCCCTTGTGCTGCTGGCTCTTGGATTCCTAAAAAATCTTTATCCTCTAACCCGCCCGCCTTCTTAATTTTCTGGTGCAGCAAGGGTTAATAGAACCAATTTAAGCTGACAGTTTTTCATCAAGAGTGCTTGACTATGCCCCCCCTTTCCACCCAGCTCCTCCATTCATAGAAGCTGTCGGAGGTGTGAACCCAGCCTGAATGAAACGTAATGTATGAATGGAGGAAGATTGAAACCTGTTCACGTGGCTTCCAGGGGAAAATGTTTAGCCCCCATTTACACGTGTGTGTGTGTGTGTGTGTTTTTCAGCTCATTTCCTATGCCTGACTCAACATGTGGAATCCCATTCTTTCTGATGGTCCCTGTTCACACTTCTAAGCTCAGAAAACTACATGAGATCAGAGCCGTCTTTAACACAGGGCAAAAGGGGCAGCTGCCCCGGGCCTAGTCATTGTTGGGCCCAAAGCAGCTGTCCCTTGAGCCCACACTGCCCGCAAAAAGTTAAGTGGATTCGGGAGGGCCCAAGAAAATGTTTGCCCAGGGTCAAATTAATAATAAAGACAGCTCTGCATGAGATATTTTTTTTACCACCCTAGACTTCAGTGGGTGCACACCTGATCCACATGCACAGGGAGCACTCATCTCTAATGTCCTTGGCAAGCCCAGAAACAATGCTTGATCCTCTATAATAATAAATGTGCAAAAACACTCACACAGAGCTTGTAAAGCGTCCATTTCAAGTCAGAAGAAATTCCCTCTGCTCAGATGGGAATGCAGATGCAAGCTGAACTGAATAAGTATGAAATTGTCAGACTTATGTAAGTCTGACAATTCTGAGCAAATACCTGCCCATTCTGCCCGTCAACTTGTGTTCCTCCAGCATTCGGACCATGCCAAGCATGGAAGCAGATCTTTGCTGACATGGTCAGTTTGTGTCGTTTAGCACCTAATTGGAGCTACAGAGTGCCATCTTGTCACACTATGTGCCCATAGTCAGCCTTCTTAACGTGTCCTTGCCCAGCCCTGCTTATTTTGATCGACAGTGGCTCCTAGCAAGAGCTGTACTCTCAGAACCAGCAGCCTGTAGTAGTGTGGGTTGCACTGTGCAATGAAACATCAGTAGATGGGGAACTACATTCCCTGCCAGCCCATATGTCATGCTGCTGCCTATCCTCAGACAATGCCGCCAAGCCCCCCCCACACATAGTAAAAGCTGGAAAGGGAAGCCTGTGTGGTCTCATGACCATGGAATAAAGGTGGCATTTACAGGAATTTCAAGCTTTATTTTTAGCTACGGCACTGTATGGGAGATGTAGGGATGTTTTTTTCAGTTGCCTGATGTGATTTTAAAATAAGTGACTTCACATAAGCTTTAAGAATCTTCGCTTAAAGCATATCTAGACCCAGGACTGAAAATGTAACCAGTCCTTAGATGTGGGGGCTGCAGTTGTTTTATTTTTTCAGACTTCTTTTCCTTTATTTTTACCTGCTGCATTGTGACTTCCTATTTATTTGAATAGGTGTTGTCACACATTGCAGGTGCGCCTATAACCTATGCCATCGCAAGCTCCCTCTGGAGGCTGACATTCAACTGTGCGAATCCGGCCTTAGTAAAAATTATTTAAGGTTCATGTCTTCTTCCCTTTTTATAATATTGTGCTTGTATTAATTTATATATTTATACGATCCGTCATTAGAATTTTTTAATTTTACAGTTCTGTCCCCTATGATACAAAGTACCTGTAGTACTTTATCCCATGTTTCTATGTGCTTTCTAACCCTAGTTATATGAATACCAGCCTGCCCCTTTCCCGTCCTGCTGTGACTGAGCTGAAAACGGTTATGAAGAACATGGCTGCTTCGTAACTGCAGTTTGTCTCGGCTGTGAGCACTTTCCCGAGATAAGCAATGGCAAGAGGAATGCAAAGGATGACACATCGCTGAAATCTTTACCTGTATGATCAGCTTTAGTGATCGGCACTCTGACATCTCAGTGTTGAGGTCCCACCAGGAATGCTACATTGCATTCCAAACTGGAGCTGGTGGGTGAATTAAAAGGCTCAAGAAACCCGTTGGAATCTTTGCAAATGCTTTTATAAAAGCTTGCTGAAGGCCATATGTACAAGGCCTAAGAGCTCTTTCACACTGAGCCGCGGGGGGCGTCGGCGGTAAAGCGGCGCTATTTTTAGCGCCATTTTAGCGGCACTATTCAGCCGCTAGCAGGGGCGGTTTTAACCCCCCTGCTAGCGGCTGGAAAGGGGTTAAATCTGCCCGCAAAACGCTGCCGGTATCACAGCGCTGTCCCATTGATTTCTGTGAGGAGCAGCGGTGGAGGAGCGGTGAGTTCACCGCTCCTTCACCGCTCCAAAGAAGCTGAAGCTACTGGCAGGACTTTTTGTGACGCCCTGCCAGTGCATCACTCCAGTGTGAAAGCACTCGTCTTTCACACTAGAGTAAAAAGAGCCACTTTTTTCAGGTGCTATTTTTAGCGCTGTAGCGCCTAAAAAACGCAGGCAGTGTGAAAGGGGTCTAACTGTGATTGAAATGTTGGGCATGCTAGGCATAGTAGCTGTTTGGCCCGTGTGTGTCAAATATCAATGTTTTTTTTTCAGGCACCCCGGTGGCACAGGTGCAGTGTACGGCCCCACTGTGGCTGTCCCCTGTCGGCCCTAAGACCGAGAACTGAGTGATCACATGACCACTGATCATTCAGTTCTCAGTTTACCAGGAGCAGAGAGCGGTGACTGTCAGAATACTGGGCTGGAAAGGGAGTGGGAAAGGCTGCCTCTGGTTGTCAGTGGAGCGCTGAAGGGCTGGTCCAGTTGCCAGTCAGGCATCTGGGCAATATAGTTGGGATCCTTCCAGGGCCTGGAGGAGCCTGTGACATCAGCCCACTGTCATCTGATTCTGGGTCACAGGAGAGCAAAAGTAATTGCACTCCTGTGACCCACAAGAGAAGTATGGCCGAAACTCATTTACGCACAAGCACCACATGGAACAGTGTCCAGCCAACATATTTTCATACATGCAGGTAAATACTGATGCACCAAAGCATTGCTGTTTATACAAGTGCAAGGGCATACAGACATTCACTTCTATGATCAGCTTTACACCCGACCTGTGGCTTCCTGTGCACAGGAAAATTCTGTGTTTTATTTATGCTAGGCATTTTTTTTTGCTTAACGAAGAACTGCAGTCTGCTCATATAATTTGTAATAAAAACGGCTTTGCTATTCTGAAGCTTCCCTCCAACCCCTTTGCATATTATTTTATATATACTGTGATTCTGTATTTGCCAAATATGCTGCATAAATCTCCCTCCCCTGAGTCTGGCTGCAGTCATTTTAACTGTGGGCAGCTGAAGCTGCTGCCTGTTCACTTCCCAGATTTACACAGACACGCAGAGGCACACCTCCAGCTCTGCAGCTCTCATTGGCCCTCTTATGATCCATCCCCCCCTCCTGGCAAATTCTCAGGCGATTGAGAGAGAGCTGTGCATGATGTCATAAGCCTAGGCTAATGACCAGACAAGAAACAAGAAGTGGGCTGTATAAGGTATTTACTGGCAGAAAAAAAAAATGTTTTACTATCCAAAGTTAAAACAACAAGAGCAGAAGATTTAATAGATGAAAAGTTGAAAAAAATTACTGAAGGTCCGCTTTAAATGAGAAGTACAGCCAAAGCTTGTTTGGCTGTACTTCTCCTGTGGATCACAGGAGTGCAGATCGTTCTGCATTCTTGCGACTTGTTCTCAGCAGACAGCGGACTGAAGTCACAGAGCCAGTCCACGCTCGGGAAAGATCATGACCATATGGTCTGGATCCACCCACATGCCTGGCTCAGGCTCTTGGCAAGCTGCTGAGAGCCTGAGCCGACCGCTCACAGCCCAGCGCTCCAGTGAGCGCAGGGGGCAGAGCAGAGAGCCAGTGACTGACATTTACCAGCTCTTTGCTCACAGAGCTGTGAGAACTGTTATTAAGGGCGTTTGATCGCTCGGTTCTCAGCCTTCGAGCTGGCAGGGGACAGATGCTGCATCCAGCTAAAAAAAAAAAATTCCCATACTTCTCTTTTAAAAATGTCCATGTGTAGCTTAAACCTATATTTTTCCTCAATATAAGGCCTCATGCACACTGAGTTTCAAAAAATGCGGCTTTTGCAGGCGTTTGGCATTTTATTATGAATTTTTTTCAGCCTGTAAAAGCACCTAGGCGTTTACAGGCTGAAAATGGGGGACGGGGGCAAAAAAAAAAAAAACCGCCAACGCATTAAGGTGAGGAGCTGAAGAGCAAAAAGAAAAAAGCTGCACGCACCTAAACCCTTGCAAAAACAAACGCTAGACACATTTAGGTATGTTTGAGTATTAATGCATTCCAATGGGCAGAGAAAAGAAATATTTGGCCAATAGAATCCATTAATGCTCAAACGTTTGACGTGTTTAAACACATGTGCAATACGCGACTTTAAGCGCATTTTTCCTGCCAGGAAAAAAAGGTACTGTATCCAGAGGGGTCAAACGGACACCCTATGTACATGAGGCCCAAGCTGTTTTATTTACTCTGTGAATTTGAAGGGCAGTATATCATGCTGCCATTGTGTAAACACAGGAGTTACATTCAAAAGACAAACGATGTATCAAAAATGTATACTTTTAGATAATTTTGTATTCAATTGCAACTGATTAGTGAACTTTTTATAAAACAAGAGGTATGAGTTCCTGTTGTTGCAGTAGCCCCTGTCTGAGGCATCAAACTGCCACGTTAGGCCTCATTCACATGGGCATACCTATCCATACACCGTTGTGAAGGGCTGCCAGTGCCTGCACAGGGTGTTCCGTATATCCACTCACATGCAATCCCATTAATGTCTGTTGGGATGCAGCAGTTGCAAGGACACAGCTGCTGGTTCCAGTTTGACAGCCGTTCGTGCGTGCGTGTGTGTGTCCAAACACACGTTGTCTGCGTTCAGGGAGACACACCTGCACCTGGATGACTGTCAAAAATTGTTCCCTCTGAGGCTACAGATTCACCTGTGTGCTAGGCAGTGGCGTCGCTAGGGGGTGGCTTTTGGGGCTATAGCCCCGAATCTGGGGCCCATAGCCCCGAGTCTCTGCAGGGGTCCCCAAGGGGCAAGGAGGCTCACTGGGACCTTGATGTAAGTGGGGGGGCTCTCTGGGGACCCTAATGCAAAGTGGAGGCTCTCTGGGGACCCTGATTTAAGGGGGAGGCTCTCTGGGGACCCTGATTTAAGGGGGAGGCTCTCTGGGGACCCTGATTTAAGGGGGAGGCTCTCTGGGGACCCTGATTTAAGGGGGAGGCTCTCTGGGGACCCTGATGTAAGTGGGGTCGCTCTCTGGGGACCCTGATGTAAGGGGGAGGCTCTCTGGGGACCATGATGTAAGTGGGGGGCTCTCTGGGGATATACATGTGTATGCCCCTGGTGCTAGGAACAAGGTGTTCACTTCCAGTTATACATAAATAATCCATTTGGATTTATCTCCTTCTCAACGTTTTAATGCTTAACAGCCTTGTTTCTTTATATCTTGTATTTATATAATTACAGCCATAATTAGTACATTCCATATACAGGGGCTGCCTCCTTGCTGCAAAGTGGTTGTGCTTTACTGTTCCTTCCCACAATACAAGTCTGTTGATTCATTGGAAATAATGCACTTGCCACAAGGCTGATATTTTATCTTTTATGTTAAGGGTGACTGCACTGAGAAATACACAGACTGCCATTGCTGACCTACTCCTAGAAATGCTAATTTCCTGGCGGTCTCTGACTTCAGCATGGTCACTGACACAGAACAAGTATACAAATCAAGACAAACTGAAGTCGGAAACTCCTGAGCTGCATTCTTGTTTTGGAAGCTAAAATTGCTGAAGCCATTGAAGCAGCATAACAACCAGGCATCTGCAACTGCACAGAGCAATTAAGATTTCCCTCTAGAGGCTGACATACAAATCTACATTTAAAGGATAAGTTCGCCTTTTGTAACATGTTATACCCATATTCGGGTGGGGGCTGGTGCATTTGTAATATGTTACACCCTGAATATAGGTGTAACATGTTACAAAAGGTGGGGGACAGCTAGCCTTTGAAGCTGTCGGCTTGTAGTTCTCAGTGAATTACCAGGGCGCTGTTGAATGCTGTAGATCAGGGGTCTTCAAACTACGTCCCTCCAGTTGTTCAGGAACTACAATTCCCATCATGCCTAGTCATGTCTGTGAATGTCAGAGTTTTACAATGCCTCATGGGAAGTGTAGTTCTGCAACAGCTGGAGGGCCGTAGTTTGAGGATCCCTGCTGTAGATAGTAAATCTCCCCCAATGACTCAATGCACTAAAACTGGAACTCTCACAATCTGGTGCAGCTGTGCATGGTAGACAATCAGCTTCTAACCTCAGTTTGTTCAATGAAGCTTTGGTAATATAACCTGGAAGCTGATTGGTTTCTATGCAAAAGTGAGCCTAATTTTGCACTTTCCAGCTTTAGTAAATAAACCCCATTGTGTATCTGTCTGCTCATATTGGAGATATGGGAACACAGCTACACAGACAGTCTGTAGGAGCATGGCATTACACACATGATCTGCTTTACAAGCTCCTAAAATGCATTGTCAAAGCTTTCTGTTCACACTGCTCCTGTGTAAGCTGATGCTCATGTGAAACTGGCCTAATACTAAACCATGATACAACAAGATATTATATTCTTGGTATCCTTGGCACCCCACTGCTGCATGTCAAAATCCTCTTGCCCGCATATGCTCTCTTCAATCCACATGCCCGCACTTTGATACAATCCTATGTTGAATTCATACTCCTCTGGAGGGGGGTTAGGTAAATAACCAATCTGAAGGACACTGAAGATATATGTACAGTCTGACTGGCATGGATGTGGAGTAATACTGGCCGTACACTTGGCTGTTTTCTAGCAATTTCAACCAGCACCTTGAATCAAAAGGATCAGGGAAACTCCACTCCAACATTTGAAATATTAAATATAGAGATGCTTGATGAATTGATGGCTATTTTCAGTCATTTCTACAAACCTTGTTGTTGTAACATTCCAATATGTATGGCCAGCATTAAAGAAGTTTTGAAGTATCTCTTCTTTCCTGGAGAAACTGCTGCAGCTTCCCTCCAGTCCTGGTCATATGGCATGTGATTTCTGATGAAGGGTATAACGAGGGTAACATTTGGCTGATCCCCTTCTTTATCTGAGATCATGTGACCAGCACTTTGGGGAACCAGCAGCAATTTCTCCAAGACAGGAGCACATTTACTGCTTTATCCATCCCAGCAACAAGTCCTCTTTGACGCATGGGCAGTTTGGTAAATAAATATGTTAGTTTCTATCGTAAAACGGAAGTAAACCCATCCATAAAACCATTTCATTTCCGGCACGTGCCGGAATTGTAACACTCCCATTGGTTGTGCTCTGAACCAAACCATTAAACCATCCAATGGCTGGTGTCATAGTTGATCACATGTGCAGCATCTTGGCAGTTGTAGAAATAAACAAAGATGGCAGCTTCCTTAGCTGAAAACGATAGGGGGGTTTACTTACACTTTAACTCAATCAACCTGAATCAGATTTTGCCCACATTGGATAATCAGGCTCTTTGAAATGAGTGAAAAAAATGTGGTTATCAGTGAAATTGCTGTCAAAATAAATCTTCAGCAGTTGTTCCAATAGGAAACCAGCGGCTGTGAACTGCTAAACCCCATGATTGCATTTTTACACTGCCTTCTGAAAGGATTCAGCTTGTGTCAGTGCATGTGTAAGATCTAGGGACGGAGGGATTTATTTTTTATGTAGATGCCTTCCTTTTCCCCATCCAGTATGCTCATTCTGTTCGCTCAGAATGACTGGTGACATTGGCCACATAGCACAGGGCAAGTGTAAAATAGCTACCATTGCAGTGTTGATATAAAGTTCTAGAGCAACCATTCTCAACCAGGGTTCCTCCAAAAGGTTGCTGGGGGTTCCTTGAGCTGTAACTGATTGACCTTCGATTTGATGGCGGCTGGATAGTTTACATGTTCAATGACACTTGACGGAGCCAACAACATGACACCAGTGATCTTTGTAACTGTCAGTAATGGTGGCCTTCTGGCCACAATCTAAAGGGCATATCCCCAACTGTCCCTTTTGATGACTTTCATTTTAGAAGGGGTTGCCCAAGACCTGAAAATTACTTCAAGGGTTTTTTTGGGATTAAGAAAGGCTGTCCTAGAGTGACGTCATCCAGTCAAATTAGGTGTCGCAGATGTTGCATAGGAATTTCATGTTCCTTGATTATCATGGTGGTGCTTAATACAGTGGTATGATATTACACTGATGACACTGAGACTCCACAGCCTGCAAGAAAATACATCTTTGGTACAATACTACCTAAAGTTCCATAATGATGTCAATTTTGACCTGTATGAAAGCGATTTTATGGTTTATTTACGGGAATGCATGTTTCATGCTCTGTGGCTCTTTTAATCATATGGGCATAGCAGAAAGTACAGATATGCTGTGTTGACATATTACGGTTCCAGTGCAGGCATTCAGCATGTGTATTCCATCTGGGGCCACATTTGTACGCATAATTGGGTAGCCCTGCCTGTTGTTGACAGTGTGTGTCCCAGCATGACTGTTGTGTTGTAGTATATCACAGAACGTGTGTGACATTAATACATGCCAGTGTGTATTTAGCAGTCTGTTTTCTCTCATGGGGTTGATCTCATTGACCTTCAAGATTTGAAGGGCAGAAGCTGCGTAACTCCTGGGAGCCTTGCCACAGACAGTGTCAGCCCATGCAGGCAGGAGCATACCATTATTTCAGAGGGAGTTCATGTGACAGCCCAGTAGTGGAAATAATAACATGGGATAATAAAAGGGACACCACATTACCATGGCCTTGTCCCCCCTACTGCCTGGTTCATACCAAATGGCAGAGGAAAGGTCTAGGGAGGAGCGTGTGGAGAACACAGTGTTTTCCTAGTTCATCAAGACGCCAGAACAAGACTCTGCTCATTAGCATTGTTTTTAAGGTGTGGTGAATTCATGAGCTGATGAAAAATTTTACAAGGGGTTATATTGCAACTTTCCACTGCACTTTTTTTTAATTTTATTTATTTATTTTTTCTGTAGCATGTGGTTTATTTTCACATACACTGGAGTACTGCACATCCTACAGTAACTGTACTAACAGTTCACTTTTCAGAGAACATTTTTGGTAATTGTTAGAGCAAATAAAAATAGTTTTACTTTATTCCACTGTGTGGTTACAACAACAATAATACAGCCACAATCACTGTGTAAACTACAGAAATGTCTAAATGGACATTGTTTTTCTCTTTAAAATGTAGTATTCTTTTCTTTACAACAGGGGTAGGTAAAGCCTGGCACGCAAAGCCTCTTTTGCCGCCACTCGACTCCCTCCCCATCAGCAGAGCAGCGCAGGGAAGTGTCAGTGACACACTAATGTATTCTAATTTAAGAATTCCCCATGCCGTGCCTGCACTGCGGGGGAGGCTCTTTGCCCCCACATATTGTAAAAGATGGGGAGCATTGTTTGGTTCTCTAACTTTGCTGTAGCTGCGATCGTCAGCTTTTGTGATGGGGAAGAGATTGGGTGCAGTTCTGCTAGGGGGGGGGGCAGTCCCTGTTTCCTGGAGGAGGAGGACTGCCATTGGCTACTACTAAAGCCAATCGCAGTCCTGCTAGCCCCGTCCACCATCTGGAGGATGATGACTTGCTTGGTTGCCACTACTAATCTCAGAAAAAAGGGATTTCACTGTGATTGAGAAAATCACAATCATATGACAGTTTGTGGAATTACTGTTGAGCTCCTGGGAACTTTGTTGAATTAATTCCTTAACCTTTGCGTCACTTACTACTGAACCCCTGCACTCTGTGTCCCTTTTAAGCACTTCAGCCCCGGAAGATTTGACCTCCTTCCTGACCAGAGCACTTTTTGTGATTCGGCGCTGCGTCGCTTTAACTGACAGTTGTGCGGGTGTGCGACGTTGTACCCAAACAAAATTGATGTCCTTTTTTTCGCACAAATAGAGCTTTCTTTTTGGTGGTATTTGATCGACTCTGCGGTTTTTATTTTTTGTGCTATAAACAAAAAAAGAGCAACCATTTTGAAAAAAACGCATTATTTTTTACTTTTTCCTACAATAAATATCCCCCAAAAAGATATAAAAAAACGTTTTTTCTTTTTTTTCCTCAGTTTAGGCCGGTATGTATTCTTCTACATATTTTTGGTAAAAAAAATCGCAATAAGAGTATATTGATTAGTTTGCGCAAAAGTTATAACGTCTACAAAATAGGGGATCGATTTATAGCATTTTTATTATTATTATTTTTTTTTTTTACTAGTAATGGCGACGATCTGCGATTTTTATCGTGACTGCGACATTATGGCAGACACATTGGACAATTTTGACACATTTTTGGGACCATTGGCATTAATACAGTGATCAATGCTATAAAATTGCATTGATTACTGTAAAAATGTCACTGGCAATGAAGGGGTTAACACTAGGGGCGATCGTGGCGTTAACTGTGTTCCCTGAGAGGTGATTCTAACTGAAGGGGGAGGGGACTGACTAGAGGAAGTGACGGATCGTGGTTCCTAGCTAATAGGAACACACGATCTGTCACTCCTGTCAGAACAGAACAGGGAAGTGTGTGTGTGTGTGGCCGGCGGTAATCACGAGCACCGGCACCCCCGCTGTGCTGCGGGCACGCGCGCCTGCTATCCCCACCTCGCAAGCCGACGTATAGCTATGACAGCTCGCGCAGGGGAGCCAATACTGGCTGTGGCTTAACCGTTTCCCAACCAACCGCTGCAGTTATACTGCGGTTGGTTGGGAAACGGTTAAGCCACAGCCAGTATTCAGCGCAATGAAAATCACACCCAACCACTTTTTCTCAGCTGCGGGGGACCAACTTATGATCCTGCACACAGGCCCACTGCTTTCAGAAAATGCCCCTGACCTGAGCTCATCATTGCACATCCATTCCAGATGCTTGTATGTGACATCACATACATCACATATAAGCACGTGGGCTGGATGCGAGAGGTGGATCAGCAGGATGAATGTGCAAGGACAGATTGATGTGTCTCATCTCTGCTTCCTTTCACCACTCTGCATATCACACACATCATAGATGAGACGAGGGTACAGCAGTGGGGAAAATGAGCAGGAGGGGTTCAGAGGTGGGCCAGATGAGCAGGGGGGTTCAGTGTTGAACCAAATGAGCAGGGGGGTTCGGTGTTGGGCCAGGTGAGCAGGGGGGTTCGGTGTTGGGCCAGGTGAGCAGGGGGGTTCGGTGTTGGGCCAGGTGAGCAGGGGGGTTCGGTGTTGGGCCAGGTGAGCAGGGGGGTTCGGTGTTGGGCCAGGTGAGCAGGGGGGTTCGGTGTTGGGCCAGGTGAGCAGGGGGGTTTGGTGTTGGGCCAGGTGAGCAGGGGGGTTCGGTGTTGGGCCAGATTTGTAGGGGGGCAGTGGTGTGAAGGTGCATGAATTGGGGTTCATCTGAGTTGTGGAGTTGCAGGGATTGGGGATGATCTGAGGCGTGAGAATGCAGTATGGTAATTTCTCACTACTAAAGTTTACAGCATTTACTTTATAAAAAATCCTTTTCGTGATTGAGAGTGTGAAGTTGACATTTTTTTGTTATAAAATCTTCACTCTCAATTTCTTTGAAAACATTTTTCGGCACACTGTGCTCAAAAGGTTGCCTACCCCTGCTCTGCAACATATGTTGATGATTTTAATGCTGAACTCAGGGAATAAGGAAAATGTACCCTACCCTTAGTCCCCGTTACCAGCTCTGGTGCTGTCCTCTTGGGGCTGTGGGCGACCCCTTTGTATCATTTTTGTACGTGGAGGGGGCAGAAGTGCCACCGCACTGTAGTGCCCTAGAGTGGAGACTTCACTCAACCAATCGCCCAAATCAAGAGAGCCTGCTGGAGCGGGGAGTAAAGTTAGTGTGCCCCGTGGGGTTGCTGAGCATAGTAGTTCCACCTGTCACCCTGCCCAGCCTGGCATTCATTTCCAGTCACACATTCCCAGACAATGAACAGTCCATGAGCTTGTTTTTGTTTTATTGGGGAATTTAACTTGGGGGGGGGGGGGGGGGGGGACATGGGATGCCCGTTAATTGATCTTGTTAGATTGAACAAAGGATTTTTGAATCCATATTGACAGTCTTTAAAGCTCCATACTCCTCCAGCACATAACTTGAGTAAACTCCACTTTCTCTACTGCGCAATCCTAGATTACTTACACAGCTAGCGCACGGTTAGGCCTCACTCTGGAGAAGTCCCAACTGTTGTGTTTGCCATTTGCTGACAGGGGTCTGCAGTCTCCTTTGGTGTAGCAACCAATAGCGATGAAAAAGAATACCTTTTAGTGCTACCTGAATCTTGGTAGACTACCAGTCTCAGTTAGTCTTGTGGAAGTCCTGCCAACCCTCCAGGCTGCAGAAACTTAACTCTAACACCAGCGACATCACAGTCTCTTCCTCTGGATCTTCTCACTGTGCCGGTCACTCAGCGACCCTGGAATGGATCCCTCCTGACGACTTGCCTGCCAACGTTCCCCGCTGTCCTTCTCCTGCTCCTGTTCAGGACACCCCTCTGTAATGTTGTATGGAGAGCAGTGGCGACTGGTTGTTGTTTTTTTTGGGGGGGGGGGCGGCAAACAGTCCCCCCCCCCCCCCAGCCGTCGGTGGAGCTGCACTACCCCCCCCCCCCCCACGGCACTAACACACTCCCCCACCACCACCCGCTGTCCTTACCTTGGATGTGGGTGGTGAGAGTGTGGCAGGCTCGGGGAAAGTTGCTCCGGTGTCCTCTCCTGGAACAGCTTCCGCTGTGTCTCCTCTCTCTCCCCCTCCTGGCTCTAGGCTTCCAATAGGATTGCCAGCAGTTTTGGCCTATTGGGACACAGGTTTTATACCTGCTTCCTGATTGGCTGGGAGGAGAATTGGTGTTGCAACAGCGAATTTTCATTCACTGTTGCAACACACCTGGGTGGGCACCAGACGCAATGCTCTGTGTCCCGAGTCCACCCTATTTTGAAACCTATTAGAGCCTATGGTATATAATTCATATGCCTGGTGACCCGAAAGAATAGAGGGTGGATGTAACGGCAGTGGATAGATTAATGTTATGCATGAATCTATCCATTATGCATATAGGGGATGGCAAGGGTAGGGGGGCGGCACCCGGGCGCCCCGAATGGGCGGGTTGTCCCTGATGGAGTGATTCCTGCCCAACTCCAGGCCCAAGGTCACCCCCCTCCGAAATGGGGCTCCCTCAAAGGCCCTGACAGCCTAACACTCCATCGCTCAGTTCTTCCACCCAAAAACAACCACCCCAGCAAGCTGACCCAGGATATATATAGGAGGCCTGCCCCCTGCCAATCCTAGTTTGGGATTGGTCAGGGCTCCCAGATACAACTCATGCCACTCCAATCTCTTCCCCACCTCTTTTCTGGAACCTTACAGAAACCAGAGGGAGGCGCCAGAAAGACAAAGCCACATGTCAGTCACCTTTTGCTACTCTCAAACCACTCCCAGCCCCCAGATCAAAAACAAACAGGCCTAGCTCACTGCTAGGCCTGCCTAAATTTACCTGCACTGGCTGTAAAAACAAAACAACTTCCTCGAGCACAACCTACCTGAGATAGAGGGTGCTGAGACCTGCAGAGCGGGAAGGCCCCACTTCAAGGACACATTTTGCCTGATTCCCAGAGTCCAGCTATAAAGTGCATGAGAAAGGGATGGTAATCAGAACTTATACTGTGAGACACCGAGGAATTGAAAATGAAGATAGATGATGGTTCTAGGATTGTATTTGAAAGGAAATGACAGACCCCTTCTATCAGGGACAAAACAAAGGCACACTGATCATGTAAAGTCATAGTTAATGTAATGGTATCTTACGTGTGAACATTAGCTCTTTCCTGCCATTAGTGTATAATTTACCTTTTATGTCAATATTGGTTCAGTAATTATTTGGCATCTCCTGCTCTCTGGCTAATCTATATGCATTTATAATGACACAGAAAGCATTGTGATCGTGCTGTAACCCAGAGCAATTCCTGTCAGCCATAGTAAGATCAGAACATTTTTCTGGTTGGTTGCTGAAGGTTCCAAGACAAACAAAAGTAAAGACCACCCCACAGCTGGAGAGTTGCAATGATGACTTCTGCGAAAGAAGTGTATTATACAAAATCATCATTAACAAGATCAGCTATGATTAAAGAGGTAGTGAATGCTGGAAGATGTGTCTAAGAAAAATTAAGCCAGGCAGAAGGTAAATGACTAGTCACCAGTATTCCCTGTGGTCTGTCTGCAGCTGATCCTTTCCCCTTACTAAAGATGGCCATAGACAGATTTGTTTGTTTTTCGTTCAGCCAGTAGACTGAATGAAATAAAGCGAACGATTTCCTCCATCCATATATTCAAGTTCAATAGAAGAATACTCCCCGCTGAGACATTGTATTCTGACAGCAGAGTCTCCTCCACTGTCATAATACACTGATCAGTGGCTGCAGCTGCTGATCAAGAAATATTTTCCAACAAGCCCAAACAAAAGAAGTTGTTTGCTAGATTGAATTCTTTCGAGCGGGAGCAGACACACATGGGTTGGCCAGTCCCTGCTAAACCCTCCAGATTTTAATCTTTTTTGTGGCCAGCTTAACTCGCTATACCATGTTCTGCACTATGTCTCTGTGTGGAGGTGGCCATCTTGGTAGATGCTGGGGTTTGCTTTCTCATATCAAAGTCTCCAGCAAGGAGAAAAGTGAGCAGTGCAGTAGTGATATCACCAGATCTCCTGATACTGCGAGGCAGCAGGGCCTTAGACCTCATACTGCAGATAGATAGCTATAGGTCTGTAGGCCTAGGCACGGTCACATACCAGGAAGTGAACTGCTATCTTTCAGTAGGACTTGGAAAGAGGGACAGAGGCACTTTGTTCCAAATCGGGGACAGTCCCTCAAAATCAGGGAGCTATGCCTTTTTACTTTTTGAGTTTAGTTGTACCTAAAGTAACATGGAATGTATACAGTATCTCACAAAAGTGAGTACCTCCACATTTTTGTAAATATTTTATCTTTTCATGTAACCACACTGACGAAATGACACTATGCTACAATGTAAAGAAGTGAGTGTATAACAGTGTAAATTTGCTGTCCCCTCAAAATAACTCAATACACAGCCATTAATGTCTAAACCACTGGCAATGAAAATGAGTACACTCCCAAGTGAAAATGTTCAAATTGGGCCCAATTAGCCATTTTCTCTCCCCAGTGTCATGCGACTCATTAGAGTTACAAGGTCTCAGGTGTGAATGGGGAGCAGGTGTGTTAAATTTGGTGTTATCACTCTCCCTCTCATACTGGTCACTGGAAGTTCAACATGGCACCTCATGGAAAAGAACTCTCCGAGGAGCTGAAAAAATAGAATTTTTGCTCTACATAATGATGGCCTAGGCTATAAGAAGATTGCCAAGACCCTGAAACTGAGCTGCAGCATGGTGGCCAAGACCATACAGCGGTTTAACAGGACAGGTTCCACTCAGAACAGGCCATGCCATGGTCGACCAAAGAAGTTGAGTGCAGGTGCTCAGCGTCATATCCAGAGGTTGTCTTTGGGAAATAGACATATGAGTGCTGCCAGCATTGCTGCAGAGGTTGAAGGGGTGGGGGGGTCAGACTGTCAGTGCTCAGACCATACACCACATACTGCATCAAATTGGTCTGCATGGCTGTCGTCCCAGAAGGAAGCCTCTTCTAAAGATGGTGCCCATGAAAGCCTGCAAACAGTTTGCTGAAGACAAGCAGACTAAGGACATGGATTACTGGACCCATGTCCTGTGGTCTGATGAGACCAAGATAAATATATTTGGTTCAGATGGTAACCGGTAACGGCAACCAGGTGAGGCTACAAAGACAAGTGTGTCTTGCCTACAGTAAAGCATGGTGGTGGGAGTGGCATGGTCTGGGGCTGCATGAGTGCTTCCGGCACTGGGGAGCTACAGTTCATTGAGGGAACCGTGAATGCCAACATGTACTGTGACATACTGAAGCAGAGCATGAACCCCTCCCCTCAGAGACTGGGCCGCAGGGCAGTATTCCAACATAACGACCCCAAACACACCTCCAAGACGACCACTGCCTTGTTAAAGAAGCTGAGGATAAAGGTGATGGACTGGCCAAGCATGTCTCCAGACCTAAACCCTATTGAGCATCTGTGGAGCATCCTCAAACGGATGGTGGAGGAGCGCAGAGGAGCGCAAGGTCTCTAGTGTCCACCAGCTCCATGATATCGTCATGGAGGAGTGAAAGAGAACTCCAGTGGCAACCTGTGAAGCTCTGGTGAACTCCATGCCCAAGAGGGTTAAGGCAGTGCTGGAAAATAATGGTGGCCACACAAAATATAGACACTTTGGGCCCAATTTGGACATTTTCACTTTTGTTACCAGCAGCTTAAACATTAATGGCTGTGTGTTGATTTTGTTTGAGGGGACAGCAAATTTACACTGTTGGGCTTCATGTACACGGCACGTTGTTTAACCTCTCCTGAACTATTTAACTTGACAGCTAGAAACCGTCTAAACGTTTCTATTTTGCATTCCAAAAAATGCTTCTAAACTCAACTGCCTAGAAACTACTATAAATGACCCTGTGTACATGTACTGATAAGATAACATAGAGGAGAGTTCAGGGGCAGCTGAAAAAAATGCCCAACTGCTCCCAAACGTCCGTTTACCAGCAGCAGTGTACATTATGTACAGTGTACATACAAGCTGTACACTCACTACTTTACATTGTAACAAAGTGTAATTTCTTCAGTGTTTTTTACAAAAAAAGATTTTTTTAAAAATTACAAAAATGTGAGGGGTGCACTCACCAATGTGACGATCAATATACAGCATCTCACAAAAGTAAGTTCTACTGATGCAGTGATAGCTCAGGAAGAAATAGCTAAAATTACAATAAAAACCCAGTAAACATCACCAAGAGAAAAGGTGCACAGGTAAAGGTGACAATTAAGGTGCTCCATAAAATATTCTGCAGTACGAATGTATAAAACAGATAGAGAGATATTTCAAAAGCAGTTTTGCTAAAGCAAATATTATTGTGGTAAAAAAGAAGAGCCTCCCAGATTATAGAAAGTCCAAGAAAAATCACAGCAACCACCAGCCTTTAAAGTGTATGTAAACTCTAAGGCCTCATGCACACTTGAGCTCAAAAATGCCTAGTTTACAGCGTATTACAGCGTGGTTTTTTTTTTTTTTTTTTTTTTTTTTTATACATGGGAAGCGCATTGAAATATTTTTAGCACTAAAACGTCTGTAAAGTGTGAAAGTGGCCATTTAAAAAAAAAAAAAACACTTATGTTTTTCTCTTATCGAACGAGTAAGAGCCCTTGCACACTGGGGCGGGGGCGGCGTCGGCGGTAAAACGCTGCTATTATTAGCGGCGTTTTACCGTCGTATTCGGCCGGTTTTACCCCCCGCTAGCGGCCGAGAAAGGGTTAAATACCACCGCAAAGCGCCTCTGCAGAGGCGCTTTGCCGGCGGTATAGCCGCGCCTTCCCATTGATTTCAATGGGCAGGAGCGGTAAAGGAGCGGTATACACTCCGCTCCTTCACCGCTCCGAAGATGCTGCTGGCAGGACTTTTTTTACCGTCCTGCCAGCGCACCGCTCCAGTGTGAAAGCCCTCGGGGCTTTCACACTGGATACACAGCAGCGGCACTTTCAGGTCGGTTTGCAGGTGCTATTATTAGCGCAATAGCGCCTGCAAACCGCCCCAGTGTGCAAGGGCTCTAAGACAAAGTATTTATCTTGTGTATTGAATCCAGTGCTTTCTGTGCCCTTTGCATTGTTTTCTTAAGCAGTCTTTCTTTCTGCCCAGGCTCCCACTGTGGAAATCGCTATGTAGATGAGGCAGTGGGGGGGGGTTTGTAGTCCTAACTGCCTGTGTTTTCTAATGCTGCGTACACACGGTCGGATTTTCCGACAGGAAATGTTCGATGGGAGCTTGTTGTCGGAAATTCCGACCGTGTGTAGGCCCCATCGGACATTTTCCATCGGAATTTTCGACAAACAAAATTTGAGATCTGGATCTCAAATGTTCCGACAACAAAATCCTTTGTCGTAAATTCCGATCGTGTGTACACAATTCCGACGCTCAGAATCAAGCAGAAGAGCTGTACTGGCTATTGAACTTCATTTTTCTAGTCTCGTCGTACGTGTTGTACGTCACCGCGTTCTTGACGCTCGGAATTTCCGACAAGATTTGTGTGACCGTGTGTATGCAAGACAAGTTTGAGCCAACATCCGTTGGTAAAAAAAATGTGCGATCGTGTGTACGAGGCATTAGAGTGGTAATGCTGCTTCTCCATAGATCGTTTGAGTGAGGGGCAACAGTAGGGGCCAATTGGGCTCTCCTACAGGCCGAAGTCAGCAGACCTTATAATCTTATCAGCGTGTTGCTTCTGTCACATTGTCCAATCGGCTGTTTATTTTTGACCAATCTGTGCTGGTGCTACATTGGTCATCGAGGACCTGGCTGTGTTTTCTATCCACAGTGGATAGCGGGGGAAACAGGCATTCAGTACTTTTGGCACTGTCCAGTTGAATAGCTCTTCAGAGGGCATTTGACAGGCGATGAGAAGGTGTTATGTCATCTCCACTGCCTGTTTTAACCCTTTAACCACTATTGTGTGTGCATTGCACATGGTGTCAGGGCACTAGCGGTATGGCCCCATTCAGGTGAATGGGTAGCATTTAGCAGGCAGTACTGTCTGCTAATTGTTGCGACATGTGGACACCCCCATCCGCTGCCTTTGCAGCATAAGGGGGAGCGATTGGGGGTGGTAAAAATGTGTCTCAGCTGTGTTTTTACCGCCATCATTTTAGTGGATATGTGCAACTATGCAGTGTAAGGGTCTGTCTGATTTAATAGAAATTGGATTGATTGCATAGGTAGGCCCTCACTTTACATGGTTTTGGTAAATCAAAAGCAGATTCTACAGAGATTTGTATAATTATTTTGTAAGGTCTATGGAACTTGGGCAATAATATAATACCGAATAAGCCTAATGGAGATCACAAATGCCATTGTCATTTCTTACCTACTTTTAATTTGAAAAAAAGTGTGTGTGATATATAGAGATACAGACAGACAGACAGACACACTATAGCACCAAAAGTATTGACAAGCCTGCCTTTACACACACAAACTTTAATGGGATCTTAGTCTTAGTCTGTAGGATTCAATATTGGCCACATTTGTGCGTTCAGGCAATGATGTGGACGAGAAGACCTGGCTAATTCTCCGCTCTAATTCATCCCAAAGGTGTTCTATCGGGTTGAGGTCAGGACTCTGTGCAGGCCAGTCAAGTTCCTCCACCCCAAACTCGCTCATCCATGTCTTTATGGACCTTGCTTTGTGCACTGGTCCAAATCATTTGGTGGAGGAGGGATTATGGTATGGGGTTGTTTTTCAAGAGGTGGCCCTGGCCTTTTAGTTCCGGTGAGGGGAACTCTTAAGGTATCAGCATATCAAGACAATTTGGACAATTTCATGCTCCCAACTTTGTGGGAACAGCTTGGGGATGGCCCCTTCCTGTTCCAACATGACTGCACAAAGCAAGGTCCATAAAGACATGTTTGGGGTGGAGGAACTTGAGTTCTGACCTCACCCAGATGAATTTGTGATGAATTAGAGCAGGGGTCTCCAAACTACGGCCCTCCAGTTGTTCAGGAACTACAATTCCCATCATGGCTAGTCATGTCTGTGAATGTCAGAGTTTTACAAAGCCTGATGGGACATGTAGTTCCGTAACAGCTGGAGGGCCGTAGTTTGGAGAACCCTGAATTAGAGTGGAGACTGCGACCCAGGCCTTCTCATCCACACCTGACCTCACAAATGCTCTTCTGGAAGAATGGTCAAACATTCCCATAGACACACTCCTAAACCTGGTGGACAGCCTTCCCAGAAGAGATGAAGCTGTTATAGCTGTAAAGGGTGGGCCAACTTAATATTGAACCCTACGGTCTAAGACGCCATTAAAGTTCATGTGCGTGTAAAGGCAGGCGTCACAATACTTTTGGAGATATATAGATATATATATATATATATATATATATATATAGATATAGATATAGATATAGATATAGATATATGAAATTTTTAATATATATATATATATATATATATATATATATATATAATGTCTGTTGCTTTCCTCACAGCAAAAATAAACTTGATAAATATAGGAGAATTGTGTGAGCTGTACTCAAGCTGATCAACAAAATATCCGGTATTTGCTTCCTACATGATTAGGAAGCCTCATAAGGAGACAGATGCTTTACTGCCAACATGAACAATTTTCCACCATATGGATTTCTGGACAGATATCAGATATTGTTTTCTTTTACTTTCCATGTACAGAAAAAAAGAGATTTCAGCTGGCTGTCCTCTTTAATGCAAAGGATTTGATTGTTTTCAGGCATGTTTGACAGAAAATTTCCAGCATGTTGGACAACTGTAGGCTCGTAAACACGCGCGTCTCTCTGCGAAGAGCCATTTGCGATGGATCTCTTTTCGCCGGGGCGGTGCAAGTGTGGCTGACAGGCATTCCGGAGGTCATACTGCCACCTCCTGAATTCCTTTTTTTTTTGACAGCCAAACAGTGCAACCGCGAGTGGCACAGCCTCATTAAATATGTTGTGTTCTGTGGCAATGCCTGGCAAATACAACAGGAGGGGTAGATTGTGTCACAAACCAATGCATTTCAGTGGTGCCATGTGTACATGCCTTTTGTCTTTTTTATTTTGGTCCATACATTGATACTTACATTTAGTGTTACTAAACGCACAACAATAAAATCAGTCTGTATATACAGTAAAGCTTGCTTGTTATACTCACTGTGGAACCAAAGGGGTTAATCCTGCGCATTGTGTAAAAAGGCTGTTTGATCCTGTCTTCTCTGATCCTCCCCTTTTTCAACTGTCCCCAATCCATCTCCTGATGAGACCGAGCCTTTGGAGTCACTCTGCACATGCTCAGTTAGGTGCAAGTGATCAGCGCAAGACTAATCATCACTGTCCAGACAGAGTGTCAGGGGTCCTGCAGCCTCATGGGACAGTCAGAGGTGAATGAAAACTCCTCCTACAAGCTTTAACCAGACACTGATTGAAGCCACAAGACTGCTATATACTGCTGATGAGAAAAGATATTTAGCAGTTTTATATTTACTAAAATAATTGCATTTCCATGTTCTGTGTACTGTGGGAGACCAGATATAGTGAATGAGGGTCCTCGGTTTAGTGACACTTTAATGGTGAACTCCAGGCAGATATAAAAGACCCAATGTCCTGTAGCTCTGTAATCATTTAATACATCATTTTATTGTATTTTTAATTGCAAGTGGTGTAAGTACTTTCATTTGTCTTGGTAGCAACCTCTTGCAGTCCCTGTACAATCTTTACAGCATAGCACAGAGCTGTAGAGGGAGAAGCAGCACAAAGTGCCAGTCAGATGTGCGGCAGATAGGGTTGCCACCTCTTCCCTTTAAACCTGAACACATAGTCATTACACAGGTTCTGAGGCTAATTTAAGGCAGATAGGGCACAAAGTGAATCTAATTACCACCTTAATAATCCACAGAACCTGTGTAATTCATATTTGTTCGGGTTTAAAAGGATGAGGTGGCAACTCTAGCTGCAGTGCAAGGAGCCACATTCAGGGCAGGTTCACATCATGCCCACACATGAATCGCACAGAAACGCGTTGTGTGTTCCTGTGTGATTCAGCATGCAACACGCACTCCATTTGCGATCTGGAATAGAAAGTTAATGACACCCCCAAACACAGGTTGAAAATGCAGTGCGTTTGCCCGCACTGGATTGCATGCTACGTCTCTACCATGTGATCTGATTGCAGTGCTTTTAAAAATTAGTGAATGCACTACTTTGGTGCAGTGCAATTTTATCCCCTTCAAAATGAATGGGCTGAAATCGCACTGCACAGAGCCACATGTGAATCGCACAGGAACGCACAGTACATTCATGTGTGGGCATGTTGTGAACCGACCCTGATAAGAGGAGAAACCAAAAAAGGGAGAGAGGCCATGTTCACAGTGGCATACCTAAACGTACTCCCATGCAAGGGCCATGTGTGCAGGTAGTCCTGTTCATGTCAGTTGGGACACGGCAGCTGCACGGACACAACTACTGCTCCCAATTTGAGAGCTGTGCAGATGGCACAGCCCTGAATGCAGGCAGTGCACCCTTGGGGCTGTGCCACCACACTTGCATGGCTTTCAAAACTGGGAGCAGTGGCTGTCTCCTAACTGACATAAATGGGACTGTCTGCAAGGGGATGCACGAAACGCCTGTGCGACTTGCATAGACTTCCGTTGTATGAAGTCGGACTGAAGTAGCGCAATTTCAAAGCCGCACCAGTGTGAACTGGGGCTAAACTCCTCCACGTGCTGCTTTTTTTTTTTTTCTTTCATTGTCCAGTTACAGGGTGGACTGTGAGGGGAACCTGCAAATGAAAGTGAACCTGAACCAGAGAAAGATCAGGTCCCATCACCTAGCTGTGCTGTGGGGAAGGACTGTGCAAATCTCAGGAATGGATGGATAGAAATACAAATCCTTTTGGCAGTTAAAACCTCTCTGTGTATTTAGCGGTTTGCTTGGCGTTCACATATAAACCATTAATTGAGTGCTTGTGGTAACTACATTTTTTGCCTCTTAATAGCAGAAATGTCACAACTGTTTACGAAGTCACCTGGCAAGTTTCGCCGTCTCGTAAATTTACATGGTGCTGATTGCACCTGGAACACGTGGCCAGATTTGACGGAGCCCAGGTGACACCATTAATGGCCTGACTGGCGTGGTTTAAGGACTGGAGATTGCAAAACAGGAACACATTGTGTATTGTGCTGGCACTGTTAGTCTAAGTACTAGTTCTACCATATGACTGGCCAAATGTATGTAGATACTACAGGTATAAAGGACAGCCTTTGTTCTCAAAGGTAATAGAACCTTATGCTGTCACAAGACCTCTTTTTTAACTGAATTAGACATATATTAAGTGTATTCTTCGGATGTAGATTGACCTCAGATTTCAAAAAAGATGAATCCAGTAAAACCTTTTTAATTACAGTCTTTAGCAGACACCAACACTTGCAAATGTGAATATCGTAGCACAAGATTAGTAGCTTTCTCTACGCGAAAGTCACTTTTGTTTAAATCTTTGTGTTGTGCCAACTCATTCCAAGCTTTTTTGTTAGGGCCAGTGTTGATGGGCTTTCTTCGCTTTCATGTCTGAACTGCTTCTCTCCCCGTAAAAGTCAGTAAGAATTAGAAAGCACTTTAATGCACGGCTCGACAAATCTTAGGCTCCAGGTCGCCATGGCGACTAGAAATTGCATCTTGGCACCTGGGATTTTTCAGCCCATTCACTGTTGCAATTTGTATCGCCTGACACCCGGGACATGCAGTTCTGCGCGAATGGCACTCCTGCACGAAACGCCGTAGCTGTACAGCGGGCGCTTTAAGGAGTATAGGGCACACGCGCCCACCGCGTGACGTAGGAGCCCTTGCACGTGGCCCGCGGCCACGATGACCGTCTGCTACCCGCGATTGCTCCTGAGAAGGAGAAAACGGAGATCTGTCAATGTAAACAGACAGATCTCCGTTCTGTCAGGGGTGAGGAGAGCGATCTGTTGTTCCTACTGCTTAGGAACAACAATCGGTCTCCTTCCCCAGGCACTTCCATCCCCACACAGTTAGAATCACTCCCTAGGACACACATGTAACCCCTTGATCGCCCCCTAGTGTTAACCCCTTCCCTGCCAGTGACATTTATACAGCAATCAATGGCTATTTATAGCTTTGATCGCTGTATAAATGTTAATGGTCACGAAATAGTGTGAAAAGTGTCCAATCTGTTCGCCGCAATGTCGCAGTCCCAATAAAAATCGCAGATTGCCGCCATTACTAGTAGAAAAAAAAATTTAAAAATAATAAATGCCATAAATCTATCCCCTATTTTGTAGACGCTATAACTTTTGCACAAACCAATCCGATATACGCCTATTTTTTTATTTATTTTTATTAAAAAAAAATATGTAGGAGAATACATATTGGCCTAATCTGATGAAGAAATTTGTTTTTTTTATATTTTTTGGGGGGATATTTATTATAGCAAAAAGTAAAAAATATTGCTTTTTTTTCATAATAGTCTGTCGTTTTTTGTTTATAGCTCAAAAAAATAAAAACCACAGAGGTGCTCAAATACCACCAAAAGAAAGCTCTATTTGTGGGGAAAAAAAGGACGTCAATTTTATTTGGGTACAGTGTCGCACGGTCGTGCAATTGTCAGTTAAAGCGTCGCAGTGTTGTATCGCAAAAAAATGGCCCAGTCAGGAAGGGGGTAAATTCTTCCGGGGCTGAAGTGGTTAAAAGATCAGTAACGGTACTTTTTTTTTTTTTTTAAACATATTTCAACAGGCAAACACTGGATCTTTATTCACACAGTGCCTACAGATAAAGGTGTGCAAATGACGCATAAAATAGCCCTGGTGTATTCATTCCAATAAAATAATGAAAATGCAGAGTTATCAAGTGGAAAAAGTACTGAATGTACACCTCCAACATTCTCCACCCAGATTAGGTGCCGATGATTAGAACCTCACTACGGAGTATATAGGTGGAACCTGTAAAGCTTTGCTGTTCAAGCCCAGTACACCCTATCCATTTTTTTGACAGCTCAGATCAGAGCCGCTGTACTAACAATCATGTTAGTACAGTGATCTCCCCTGCTGAGCTATTGTGTTCTGACAGAGGGGCACCACCCCACCCCGCCAGAACACTTCAGTCAGCGCTCTCAGGCATTGGCTAACAGCACTGATCAGGAGCTGGTCTGCTGCTGGTTTTCGTTCTGTCGGGGCGGCTGCCACACACACGGGCTGAATGTCGGCTGTTTTTTATTGACCTGGATGATGTCGCCTGGCATTTAGCCCATGTGTACTAGACTTTAGGGTCCGGTGTTTTCTTGGCTATTGACGTGTTTTGGAGCTCAAGCACGTGTGTGTGTGTATGTGTGTGTAATATAAATAATAATAAAAAAAAATATATATATATATATATATATATATATATATATATATATATATATATATATATATATATATATATATATATATATATATATATAAAACGAAAAATTGGAGATGCAATCTCAATTGCTTTTCAAAAGCATTTTTTTGGATTATGCAATTTGATGAAGGACGGAGTTCCTGTCCTGTGCAGTCGTTACTTGTATATGCATGAAAATTGAAGTAAAAAACGCTTTCGAAAAGAAATTGAGATTGCATCTCCAATTTTTTGTTATTTATCTGGTGGAAGTGGGAGTACCACATCAGATGTGAATCTCTACAGCAAGAGTAAGATACGGCAGAGGTGTCCCACCGTGATTGTATGTATGTATGTGTACATACACACAAACTCTTTTATAAAGAAGTGTAAACAAATATTTTAAAACCTATTAAAACATGGATGGTGTTAGTAGGTCCGTGAATGGTGTCAGTAGTTTTATTTGTTTTTAATTTTTTTATAATATATATTAAATATTAAATTTTTTTTAGAAGCCATTGCGGGGCTTTGGTGAAATATTGGGTCCAAACAGACGCATGATGTCTCACTTTTGAGACAGAGAAAGAAGCTGAGGACAGAGATTCCCTAGTCTTTCTCTGCAGCTTCAGCTGCACTGGACAGTGAATGAAGGGGAAGTGCTCTGTGCTGAGCGGCTTTCTTTTCATTCACAAACTGAAGCAACACTGTGTACCAATGCTTCAGTTATAAATGGACACAGGAGCAATTGGTACTGATCCCTCACTGTGTTCATTCAGGAAAGGGGCTGGTAGATAACCGACTCCTTCCCCTGCTCTCCATCCTGAAACATCCCCCCCCCCCCCCATGTGCCCGCAGCAGCAGCTGTCAAGGATGGAGAGGTGAAAAGCAGGCATTGCTGTGAGGGGGCTGGCAATAGGGGGGTTCTGCACTGCATGGGGTGCTTAGGATGTGCCCAGGCACCTGCCCACCCCCTTGCCCCACCTATGGTGGTGTCATTATGTCAAGATCAAAGATCTAAGACCCTTAAAATAAGTTTGTGAATGCCTATGAGTCTGGTAAGGGATTTAAAAAAAAAAATGACCAAATTGTTTTGAAATAACCTCATGCTCCAAGTGCATACATAAGAGTAGTTTTCATAATTAAATCTCAGCAAGGTATGAACCAGTCAGAACCTTTTATCCATATTAAGTGTAAAAGCAATTGAAAGCTAATTAGCAGAATAAATCGTTTGGCTATAACATGAGTTGTGAAAAATCAAATGATTTGGAATTACTCGAATCTAACCGTTTGAGTCTCTGAACACAGGAAAAGAAAAACTGTCACTAGGTAATTCAGTGCCAACTTGTCATGCCGTGATGGAACACAGGGTTCGCACTTCAGCAGCTTTAGGTGGGATCAACATTCTACAGTTTGAGACACTCGGTTATAACTGTTTGAGTCACTGAAAACCATTTAGCTCAGGAAAAGGAAAAGTATCACTAAGCAAAGACAGCGTCTCCTTGTCAATGCCATTCTACAAGAATAGGGTTCCTGTATGGCAGTTTGATGTAAAATGAACATATTAACTTTAAAGAACTTTTAAAATGACTATATTGGCTATTGATAGCCATTCCCCCCAAATACAAAAGTTTAAGGAACTTTGACGCTTCATGCCCAGGCTGCTGTGTACAGTCTCCCATACAAATAAATGGTTGTTCTCTTGGAAATGCTGATGCTTCTTTGCGTTGGTGTGTACCTGCACACGCGTGTCTGACGTAATACAAATTCGAAGTTGGATGCATGTGTCTAGAGGGCTTTTCATAACCTTGAACCTGAGAGCAGTCAAAAGAATGATTTCACAGGCGCGTCACACTGTATGACATCAGTAGACCCCAAATTAATAACGTGAGTCTAACACCGTGTCTACAGAATTGCACGACATTGTTTTGATGTCGGCTCTCGCTTCATTATAGCACCCACTCAGATTTGCCGCAATATCAAATATTGTTTACTACATTCAAGAAGAACTGTTCCAGCTGTGCGTTCAGAATACTAAAGGGCTTTCTCCAGTTTTGCATCCAACATTAATTAAAAAGAAATGCCTCTCATATACCCTTCTGTCATTGACCTATCTCAGAATAATGCCACATTGTTCTTTCAATGCAACATCCTGTGTTCTGTTCATTTCCATTTCCACACTGAATATAACGGCTTCTCTAATGTGGGCTTATGTGCGGTTTCACCATGGCTCCAATGGAGATCAAGTGATTGACCAAATTTAGTTTTTTTTTTTTTTTTTTTAATACTGTTACTGAATCACCTCTTCCTTTTTACTATTAGATTAGGGTGATGTGCCTTTTGCTACACAGGGAAACAGCTTCTTCTATATGCTTCAGGAGATTGATATCATATTCGCATAAGCAAAACACACTCAAGAAAATAACTATGATTTAAATCTGGGTTACATAGATTATGAGTGGATTCCTCTTTCCATCTCTAAGCAGAGTCTAGTTTGGTCATGTGTATATATAAGAATATCAGTTAGTCTCCCAGCAATCTCCCAGCAATCTCATGGTGCAGAAGTACTTTATCCTTTTGCTTATTTTACATGATAACATTTAAATGGAGTTTCAATGTCTACCCTATTTTGTGCAGATTTGAATTTATCGTTGCCTGATGTGCAGATTTTCTTTATTTTTATAACATAATTTTCTTTGAATTTTGCAAGCACTAGACGCTGGGCAAAAGTAGACTTTATGCTCTTTGAAAGGTAACACAGTAGTATCTCATGATGTCTGACTAGGGTGTGCTTTCATATAGTATACTGTAGATTTATACTAAAAATTCAAATGGGTTTGAAAAATCTATCAAGAAAAGTGAACCAAGTTTTTGGAAATGTTGGTACATCTGATTAGGCCTCAACACTGTTCGATGGTAAAGGACTTTTTCTTTGTGTTATGTACTGCTTTCCTCCTGTTGAACTGGTGATGGGTTTTGGGAGATCAGGCTTTTGGGGGAAAAAAAGAGAACATTTTGCTGTAACTATGCTTTAAAATAAGGCCTACTTTTTTGATCTCAGATTAAGAAAAATTGGTATGCATGCCTCAAACAAAAGCTCTACATTGTCAACTTCTGGAAGACAGATCTCTGCTACACCGAACATTAACCTGAGGATGACATCAAGAAAGGGGCATTGCTGTTAAAGGACATTGTGTTACATCTTGCTCGGTGCAAGTTGAATTGGAGACAGTGTTGCCAACCGCCAGTATTTTTACTGGCAGCCAGTAAAAAATGGCCACTTTTCTGCTGCCAGTAAATGCCAGTGACAGTAAAAGGTTGCCAGTAAAAAACATGGCTTTGATGCTTGACCCGGAACTGCGCATGTGCAGCTCTGGTCTGGAGCCGGCAGAGACCATCTAAGTGCCTGCTACAGTATGTTCAAACGGCACTGGCGGGGGTCAAGTCAGGCAGAGGCGGTGCCCAAGGATGTCATGTGATGTCATGGTACAAGGGAACCGAGCGGGGCAACCGGAGTCTCGTGTGTGGGTTTGTGGGACGGGAGCAAGGCAAGCCAGGAGCGGTACTGTCAGTGCTGTTTGGACTGGAGTAGACTGAAGGAACCACCTGTCACTGACTCAGAAGGGGACATATCGTGCTGGTGCGATGTCATCATCATCTGTGCTACTACACACTGCTGTCAGTGTCATTGTGAGAGTCAATTTCATTTGTGTGTGTGTGCATGCCCATTATAATTTCTTGCCCTCCTGAGTTCTGTAAGAAATATTGTATAGTTTTTGCCTTAATATCTACATAAATCATATTGTTAATTGCATATTGTATTAATTTGTAGCCTAATTGCTGAAATTTGCACTTCAACTGTAATTTTATAACTTTTGAAAATGCCAGTAAAAACGTGGCTGTGCCAGTAAATTTTGGGTGCTGTGTCAGTAAATTTCAATCTGGTAGGTTGGCAACACTGATCTCTAGTCTCCAGTTGAGAGACATGAGGTGGTCTTAGTCCTGGGCTGGCTAAAGGACAGCAACAACCTTTCCAGGACTAGCAGTGGACACCAAAGATGTTTTAGAATTCTTTCAATGTATACAGTACAAAGCAATGGAACCTTTTTAATGGATATGTTTGCAAAAAAACCCATAATATGCATTTCCTATATATTCAAATCCATTAAAATGATACGGTCATCCTTCCCACTGCATGGTAAAAGTATCTCTGAAAAGGACATCCCATCAGGGTTGCCAACCACCAGTAAATTTACTGACAGTTTGTAAAAATCCGTGATTTTGTTACAACTGCTAGTAAATATCAGGGGCTGATAATTTAATGCTGTGTTGACTTTTTAAGTGTAAATCAAGCAAATTACTTTGTTATAGGTATTGTCAGTGTTTCCATATCATGTTTATACTGTTCAAATATTCACTGTGTTAGTTTTCAATAGGAGTTCTGTAATTTCTCAGGTTGCCAGTAAAAAATGTGCTCCGCCAGTAAATTTCCCATGTTTTGTCAGTAAAAAATGCTATGGGAGGTTGGCAACCCTGATTGGAGATGGCATCAGGATTGGGACAATGCTGCTGGAGGACGTCACTGTTAAATTTTGCTAGGTGTCCATTGACTTGGGGTTTGCACCATAAGGTATGGCATCAAGATTGGAGCAGTGCTGCTAGGGGACAGCGCTGTGTTAATTCCCCTGTTTTTAATGCATACTGTTAGGATAATTTGGTCGCAGGCTGGTCGGTAAGTTGAGCTGAGAATGCGCTGCCCTTCCATGTGCTCCTTGCTGCAAAGCTCAGTTATACTGTAGGTAAGGGCGTGGCCATTTGTACTGTTAAAATATTGGTGAGGGGACACACTGTACAACTTTGCTGCCATTGTGCTATATGCTGGGTGTCCAGTGTGCCCCCTTGCCTTCAAGGAGAGGGTGCTTACCTGCCCTCTGCCTATCCATTATAATGCATGTGCAGGCTCTCAAAATTTGGAGTTAGGTCTACAGAAAATACTGAGGTGCCTTGATGGGGCTCAGAAGCTTATGCATGTGTTTGCAATTGTGTACAAAATAAACCCCTGTTTTTAGGGCATACTGTTAGACAGGGTAAGGTTGGTTAGCAGGCGTTGCCCTTCCATTTGCTCCTTGCTGCAAAGGCCAGTTAAAGGTATGGGCAGTGGCCATTTCTTTGAACTGTGTTAATTATTGGTGCCTGCTGACTTGTGGATGGGGTCAGGAATGATTCTGTTTTAAATTCTGATGTTTCCAAAAATGATGCTTCCAAGTAAAGTTTAGAAATTTCAACTTTTATGTTGTAATAACTTGAAAAAAAAAATGGTTGGAGATACAACCAACAACACTAGCTAGACTAATAAAATGATTTTTTTTTTTTTAGCGGGTGAATATGCAATATTGCAAATAAATTCACTTTATCTTCAGCTGGCAGGCGGAGCTCTTATCATCTTGTCTCATGCTTTCTAGCCTGGCTTAATGCCTCATATTGTGACTTACAAATGCAGCCAGCAACTGGAGTCTTTAGCTCACTAGTGAGTCACACCATACCCTCCCCTCACCCTTGGCGGCCCCCCCTCCCACCCAACCCCCCCATCGGCTTCAGTGGTGCCAGGGCTAGGCTAATTTTCATATTGCCCGATCCCACAAATTCCTGTATGACCTCCCAAAAAATTAAACAATCCCCGTTCAGCTACATTTTAGTTAGTAAATTAGATTAAATTTGGATAGCTTACCTTTCACTTTGGTAGATCATTTTAAAGCACTGTCCTTCTCTTATAACCCAGTTTCACAAATACCAATTAGTGACACTGTACTCCCCATTTCCAATCAAAGTCCCATTTAGTACGGTTTTAGTCAATAAATTAGATAAGGTAAGGGTGGCTAGTAAGTGGCAGTGATAATTTCACCCCCCATTAAAAGAATTAATTCTCAGTCAGGACCCCAATATTTGTATAGTTGTTAGTAAATTCAAAGTTAGGGTGGGTTTTAAGTGGGGAGTGACCCCTATAAAAGATGCGGGTTTCAGCAGCCAGAGTCCCTTAGTTACGTTCTTTAGACAGTACATGAGAATGTTGGGATGGGATGCAGGCGCAGCAAGTGGGCAAGGCGGAGAGTCGATGTTTGCAGCCTGGGTTGCATGACTTGCATTCAGGCAACTGTCATTCACTTCCATTCCCACCGTATGCTAACGTAACAGTGACTGACACCACATGGAGTTGGGACGCAGTCTGGGGCACAGAGAGTCTGCAAAAATGATGGGCTATCAAGGCCATACTCTCCTCATATGTTTTTTATTATGTTTCTGCCCCACATTATCCAGGCCTATCAGTGGATTCCATAGTGCCCTACCATGTCAATGCGTGTATGCACTGATAAAAAAAAAATATATGTGGCGTAACACTGCTGGGGAAAACCTGTTGCCTCTACTTACGTCTGCTATTAGGCTTACTGTACATCCGTCTCTGTATTTAAATATAATGTCAAGCTGTTCCACAGTGAGAACCTATACATGATGGTTTGTTCTGATGTATCTATGATTTATAGTTGTAGAAAGGCAATCTTAGTCATGTTGCGTTTAAGCAATATCCTTTTGTTGCAACCTTTTTTAGGGTGGATGTATATAATTGGTTGTTTACTTAAAAGGCATTTTATTTCACAAGGATGTGTATAGATACAACTGCCATTTCGTATATTTCCCTGTCAGATGTTGACCTCTTAGAAAAACCTATTTGTGTTTAGCACCATTCTCCTGTTGTGAGGTTAGGTACAGATGCATTTTTCTGACTACAGCATTCCATTGAGTCCATTTACATCTGACAACGTGCATACAGTCGTGTAGCACGGCCCGCTTGGGGACTGCTGAGAATTACCTGCTCATCTGTACGGCCATGACCAAGTGAACCTTACAACCCACCTGGCACTCTGGGTTCAGGCATTCTGTTAATACTATAAAGCAGGGATATGCAATTAGCGGCCCTCCAGCTGTTGCAGAACTACAACTCCCATGAGGCCTAGCAAGATTCTGACAGCCACAAGCATGACACCCAGAGGCAGAGGCATGATGGGACTTGTAGTTTTGCAACAGCTGGAGGTCCGCTAATTGCATATCCCTGCTATAAAGCAAGAATCAAACAACTCGGTAGTATAAGGTTCTGAAATGTTTTACTTGAACCAAATAGAAAAAGTTATTTCACAAAGAAAGGAGTAAATCCGCTGAGCTGTGATAACAGCGCCAATTCAGCAAACAGACTCCTCCCAAAGACACAACAATGTTTAAGCAATGAATAATGCTATATACACAAGGATACACTATATTCAGATCCGAAGTCACCTCCTAGTGGATGTTTCAGTTAACTACACATGTGGCCACACTGAGACAGATGTAATCTAGACAGCCTATGCTATTTTAATGGGAGCACTAATCTCCCGCTGGATATATATATATATATATATATAATTATTATATTTATTATTATTATTATTATTATATAGTAGGCTTCCCAATGGCAGTAGAGTTCCACGTGGCAGATCTGTTATTCTTCGCTAGCTAGTTGGAGCTTATTAACTGTAATCCGTTTGGTTGCAGATGAAACAATAAATTCCAAGTGGTGAAGGCCTAAGGCATCTGAGTACAGTGTTCCAGTAATGTTCTTGGGTAGAGATGTGTGCGCACTGTGTTCTGTAATGGTGGTAGTGAATAGATAAAGATTGAGCAGCTTGCTCTCTCACCAACGACCCAAATCGATCTGCAGTCTTCTAGACAGGAACACGGACGGCAACAATCCGGCAACGGATCCTCTGTTTCGGCCTGCTGTAGTGACTTCCTCTACACGTCCGCACCGATGGGTAGGCACTGTCAATAATGCTAGTAACAGGATGTCCGACAGTGGGTAGCAGGACTAGGCCTCTCAGACCTTGTGGTGGAAGTAGCGTTCCATGTGGTAGGCCGCGATCTTGTTCTCTCTCTCGTTCTCTCTCTCGTTCTCTCTCTCGTTCTCTCTCTCGTTCTCTCTCTCGTTCTCTCTCTCGTTCTCTCTCTCGTTCTCTCTCTCGTTCTCTCGTCCGTCAGGCCCAGGAGGAAGAGAGCGTGCACGAGCTTCTAAGCTCCTTTTATCATCCCTCCCAGCAACCTTCAGGCCACTGCAAGGGTCCCTGGGCTTTGTAGTCTTAGGGTACATGGATGCATAGCAGCAGATTCAAAGAGGACTATATGCCCCATAACTCACTCCATTGGCACACAGGTATAAGGTCACTGGCTACACGAATAATCGCAGGGACAAACAATGTTTAGAACACTGGAAGGTATGAAGCTTTCTGGTAACAGTCCATATCGCTACAGTAGTAACACGGTAAGAGAAAGGGAAAAAATGTGCACTTTGCACATGTTGATTAGATGGGACAAGCATCCCGTAAATACGATAGTGAGGGGAAAAGAAGCAGATGGCTCTTCCTGAGGGATATGTGTCATTCATAGCAAACCAAATTAACGGTCTCTTGAACACAGTTACATGGTACAATGTCCGGGCACTCTGGGACTCATATGCAGTAGAAATATATAAAAGAACAACAAATGTTTGTCCTCCGGTGCTTTTATCCTTGAACAATATGGTAAATGCTGCTCGAGCAGCTCTTATAATGATAATTATCTCTCTGGTAAGCTCATCATCAGTGCACACTACAAAGTGGATAGGCCAGGAGCATGCAGAGTGTTTAGAGAATGTGTTTTACTGTATAGAATAATTTAATGATCTATGGTAACAGCAGCCTGAGCTGCTCACAAAATTTAAAAGCCCTTGAGGATTTTTTTTTTCTTTATTATGGAAGATTCATAATAGAGACCAAGGTGAGAGAGCATGTGTGCACTTAACCTGCACATGTTCCAGTGATTGCTTCTACCTTTTATTATAGAAAATTCAGCTATGTATGAAACTAGTGTCTGCTTTTACTGTTTAATATAGAATGTTCAGCTAAAAATAAGACCAAGGTAAGGGAGCATGTATGTGTGCACGCTACCCCTTCATATGTTCCAGTGCTTGCTTCTTCCTTTTATATTAGAAGGTTCAGCCAAGTATGGGAGCAAGGTGAGAAATTATGTGTACTTTTACCCTCAATATGTCCCAGTGCCTGCTTCTTCCTTTTATGATAGACAAATATGAGACAAAGATGAGACCGCATTGTGCTCTTCCCTTTCGTATATTCCAGTGCCCACTTACTTTTTATAGAAGGCTTAGCCAAGTACAATACAAAGGTTGGAGAGGGTTTAAGCCAGAGGTCTCAAACTGGTGGCCCTCCAGCTGTTGCAAAACTACAAGTCCCATGAGGCATTGCAAAGCTGACAGTTACAAGCAAGATGGGACTTGTAGTTTCGCAACAGCTGGAGGGCCGCTAGTTTGAGACCCCTGGTTTAAGCACTTGCCCTCTACATGTTCCAGCACCCGATTTTACCAAAACAAAGTATAAGACCGAGGTGAGAGAGAGCATGTGTGCCCTCTACCATCCACATGTTCTACTACCTACATCTACCTTTTTGTTAAGTCTCCAGCCAAAGTTCAGACCAAGGTGAGAAAGCATGTGTGCTGTAAGTCTTTACATGTTCCAGGACCCACTTCTACTCTTTGTTATAGAAGGTTGAGCTAAGTAGGACACTAAGGTGAGTGAGCACATGTGCTCTAATGTTCCAGTGCCCAGTTCTACCTTTTATTATAGTCCAGTATAAAACAAAGGTGAGTGAGCCCAGGTTCTGTTACCGTCCATATGTTTCAGTGCCCAATTCTACCTTTTATTATAGTTGAGTTTGAGACCAAGGTGAGAGAGCATGTGTGCTCTTCGCCATTCATATGTTCCAGTACCCACTTCTTCTTCCTTTTTATTATATAAGGTTCAGCCAAGTATAATACAAAGGTTAGAGAGGGTGTTCCAGCACCCACTTCTACCTTTTATTATAAACAAGGTGAGAGCATGTGTGCTCTTACCATCCGCATGTTTAATGCCTTTGTCTACCTTTTTGTTAAGAATGTCCAGCCAAGGTTCAGAGCAAGGTGAGAGAGCATGTGTGTGGGCATACCCTCCACATGTTACAGTGCCCGCTTCTACCTTTTGTTATAGTCAAGTATGCAACAAAGGTATGGGTGCGGTTACCCTCCGTATGTTCCAATGCCCATATCTACCTTTTTATTATAGGAGGTACAGCCAAGTATAATATCAAGGTTAGAGAGGGTGTAAGCACTTTCACATGTTCTAGTGCCCACTTCTACTTTTTATTAGAGTCCAGTATGCGACGAAGGTGAGAATGCATGTGTGCTGCTACCATCCATATGTTCTAATGCTCACATCTACCTTTAATTAAGAAGGTCCAGCCAAGCATGTGACCAAGGCGAGAGAGCTTGTGTGTGCATACCCTCCACATGTTTGAGTACATGTCACATCTTGAAAGAAAGATTGGAAACGCGGCTCCACTTTGTTGACATTTCTTTCTTTATTGCTGTTATGTCCTGTGCTATTGTGTCTTCTTCTTTGCTTTTCCACCCCTGCAGCCAGGTCCTATACCTTTCTGCAAACTACAATGCAGTTAAACTGGAGAAGGGTTAGAACCTCTATCAGATTGTTGTTGTATTCCATTTGGGGAGCAACAACTACACTGCACAAAAAAAGTGCAAAATTTGCAACAGGAGTTATGAGAAGTCAGAGGTGGGATTTCCCCCTTTTTTTTCAAAGATTTAAGCCGCGTACACACGAGCGGAATGTCCGACAGAAAAAGTCTGACAGAAGCTTTTCATCGTCTATTCCGATCGCGTGTGTGCGCCTCATCGGACTTTTATTTAGAAAATTCTGACGGACCTAGAAATAGAACATGCTCTAAATATTTCTGACGGAACCAATTCCTGTAGGGAAAACCACTCGTCTGTATGCTGTTCCTACAGACCAAAAGCTCTGAAGCAAGTACAAGATGGAAGCTATTGGCTACTGGCTATTGAACTTCCTTTTTCTAGTCCCGTTGTACGTGCTGTACATCACCGCGTTCTGGACGGTCGGCCTTTGCATTGACCGTGTGTAGGCAAGGGCGCTTGAATAGAATTCCATCGGAGAAACCTTCAGAGTTTATTCCGACGGCTAAACCGGTCGTGTTTACGCGGCATAACTCTTGCTTGATGTGGCGTCTTCAGGATGTTTGGAAATACCTTTTCCTATGGGGATACAGGCAGCTTGGTTCAGGACCTGCCCAGCCTGCGATTCTCAATGGCAGCTCACTGAGGTGGTCATCTCTGTGCTTTCCCCTCCTGTAAGCATGTTCCCTGTGTTAAACTTACTGTAAGAAGTCCTAAACTGCATGCTTGTTCTGGTTTAGGGACTTAAAGCTAGAATCAGTATGACCGCCAGGTAACCAGCATTTGCAGAATAAAACATTGCACATGGCAGCCTCCATATTCCTCCCAGGAAAGATTTTCTATCAGTAGAAAACCCATCTTACAGTCTTGAGATCACTCTTGGAAGTAGCTACTAACGGCAATCCATTTCAGTATATAGAAAAATAGCAGGACTTTACAGTTCTAGAAACACATTGGGGTTGATTTACTAAAACTGGAGAGTGCAAAATCTGGTACAGCTCTGCATAGAAACCAATCATTTTTCCATATTTTTTTTGTCAAAACTTAATTGAACAAGCTGAAGTTAGAAACTGGTTTCTATGCACAGCTGTACCAGATTTTACACTCTCCAGTTTAAGTAAATTAACCCCTGCGTGTTGTGAATAAGCCCTCTTAAAAACTGTGGATTTTCTCCATGTTCCTGATTTTAGCCTGCACTGGAAAATGCAGTACTATAAACTACTTGTTTTTGCTGTTTTTTCTGTTTTTCTGCTGTTGTTGTTGAACATTTAGCAGTTTAAAAAATGTTCACGTTCCAATGTGCTCCAAGCTCTCATGCTACCACTCACCATCATTGCACCATCCTTTTGCTGCTGTTTCTTCCACCAGTAGTGAGAAGTCTACTAGTCCATTATTTTGTATTTTCTGTATATGTAGGAAGAAGGTAGAATACCATCATTTTATTTTGTTATTTCACTTTAGTTTCAGCACTAGATGGGGGTGTTGGAGATATTTTTATTTCTGCCATAAAAAAATATGAAAACAAACCATACACCCCAGTTAAATAACAGGTACTTCTCAATCTCTTTTGAGTAACCCAGGATCCCTAAAAAAAAAAAAAAAAAAAAAAAAAATTTAAAAATAAATAAATAAAATTAGTGTTCTGATATCCTAGGAGCAGTTATCCCTCTGGTCACTGGCTCAAGTCCACCAACCCTCGATACTTCAGTATTTGTTACAGTGATGGGCCAAGAGGCAGTGGAGGCTGGGCCAGAGCCATTGACCAGAAAGCTGGTCACCTCTAGAATGGTAGAGTACCTCCCAGTTTTTAGCAACATTGACCCTTTGTTAAGCGATTGAGATTAGTGAGGAACCAGCTGAAGTTGCCTGCTTCTCAATGTGAGTGTCAGAATAATAATGTAGCTTGTGTGGGACAGACGTTCCAGTTCATTTAGTTATTATGGTTGCTGGGATTTACCTAAACGGGGCCTTGCTCGGTTACACGTTTCCAAAGAATGCCTTATTTCAGGGTGTATTTATTAACCCATTTTCTTGCTTGTGCATAGGGGTTGACAGTGCTTTCTTCAAACATTTTTTATTTTTTTTTTTATTCTTCTGAATTAATCGAAACATACAAAAAAACCTTGCAGATTCATCTATCTTCATTTGGAACAAATGTTTGAAAGTGTCTGGTCTCCATTCTAGCTACATGTTATGCAACAGTTCCTACATGTGAGTCTTTGCCTAGTTATTCCTTATGACCGCAAAGATTGTAGTGGGTCTATCCTTTTTGGTATAGTTGAAATATTTTGGAACATTTCATAAGTGTTACTAAAAGTCAACGTGAAGCCCAACTCTGGGTGTCACAGCATATGCAGAATGCTCCATCACAAAAAAAACATGGGCAATTGTTAGAGTTGGCCTTCCTACATCCTACTGGTAGGAAGACCTATCCAGTTTTTTGCCGAAACAGACTTCGTTTTTAAGGATTACCTTGGATAGCTTCCCTTCCATTGACATGACGTAGTGGCTTGTCATGCAGTCTGTTGAAGTCCACCCAAAATCTTTTCATGGTGGCTTGTCATGCAGTCAGTTGAAGTCCATCCAAAGTCTTTTCATATTACTCTGCTGCATAATAAAGCTGTTTCAATAATCTTTTAGATGTGACAAAACCATGTATTACAAGGGCATACTACTATTGGATATAGATTTAATGGATTGTTTAGGTAGACAGGTACGTGGCCAACAGAGGGGAAAATTGTGAAAGATTTCCATGCTTCCTTCTCCAGCAGGTTATTTCATGGCATTTGTACAATGCTGCTGTTAGGAAGACTAATATGTACTTTTTAAGGTTACAAGGGGTGAGGAGGACTCAGGTCTAAAAATAGCCCAGAGGTTTGGGTATCAGGTTCTGCGGCAAGAACATGGCTTTATTTCTTTTCTGTGCTAAATAAACAGCAATTACTCTAACGTACCACTGAAGTAAACAATTTATATGTTCTGTATTACAGATCTGGAGATGTCGGAGTTACAAGAAGTTCAGATCACAGATGACAATGCTCTTCCACAGGACCCTTTAAAGGTAATGCCAAGACTCTTCTTTTGAATTTACAGGATGATGCCACAATTGTTATCACACATATTTTATTTTGTGTTTATTTTTAGGCAGCCGAATTAGCTGCAAAATTAATGCAAGTACAAGAGCAGGTATGCAATGTTTTGTGTTTTATACATACATGTACATGTTTGTGTTCATGTGTACATAGCAGCGCATACAGGCATATAAACACACCCATATTCATCACCGGTATCTGTTTTTACATCATAGGTATATCTATTTTTATTCTGTACAGATGACACTACATGGACATGGTCTTCTATTACGGGGCTCAGATTACTAAATATTTACTATTTTATATACACTGGCATGTAAATTCTGCTTTAAACCTCTTAAAAATAAAAAGATATATAGTTGGTGCAGGACATCTTATTTTGATTATATGAGGCTTATTGATTGACCTGGGAAATTGAAATCAACATATGTTATTGCAAAATGTTTCTTTGAGGTTCCATTTAGACTATAGAAATGAAGAAATGCTCTGACTAGCTGCACACCTTGTAGACTTGATTTATTTAGGTACAAAAATATAAAATCAATGGGGGGAAGGAAAGATATTGACGCATTTCGCACTATAATAGCGCTTCATCATAATAATTGAAGTGGTTGTAAAGGGAGAGCATTTTTTATCTTCATGCATTCTATGCATGAACATAAAAAAACTTGTGTGCGGCAGCCCCTCTAATTACCTGAGCCCCATCTAGATCCAACGATGTTTTAGGAGTGTCTTGGCTCCCCGGGACTCCCCCCCTCATTGGCCGAGACAGAAGCGCAGCGCCATTGGCTCCCGCTGCTGTCAATCAAAGTCAGTCAGCCAATGAGGAAAGAAAGGGGGCCGGGCAGCGGCTCTCTGTCTGAATAGATACAGGGAGCTGTGGCTCGGCTCCGGTGGCCCCATAGCAAGCTGCTTGCTGTGGGTGCACTCAACAGGAGGGAGGGTCCAGCAGCACCAAAGAGGGACCCGAGAAGAGGAGGATCGGTGCTGCTCTGTGCAAATCTACTGCACAGGGCAGGTAAGTATAAAATGTTTGTTATTTTTTTTTTTTTTTTTTAGTTAAAAATAAGATTTTGGTATCACTTTAAAATTATGGTTATGATTAAGCTCCTGTATAGCCTGAAACGCATCAATATCTTTCCTTCTTGCACTGTGATTTTTATATTTTTGCGACTGATTTTGATAAATAGTCTACAAGGTGAGCAGGCATCCAGAGCATCTCTTCATTTCTATGGTATGGCCAGCAAATGTAACTAGGGAAGCACAAATGCCTGGAGTGGTATAAATCTTCTCTTCTTTGACCCATTCAGACTGTTCAACTGTATTGCAGTGCGCTGCATTACCCACATGAGCTAATGTACAACATTTTTGTGTCAAAACCTGTAGCGGTAAGGAAGACCACTAATTTGAATGGGCAGCCAGTGTACCAAAATGCAGGTTTTAACTGATCTGCCACATTTTTGTGTCAAGTTTTGTCAGATTGGTTCACATATAAGTCTTGTGGCTTGCTAAAACAAAAGTGTATTGTTGTACACCTGCTAGGTATATTACGGTGCCACTGTTTTGTACGGCTTGCTTATAGACCAGGTGTATTTGTGGTTTTGTGTATTTATTTATTTTTTTAGTGGGATTGAAAATGTAAAAATATACTTGAGGATTTTATGGACGTTGATATTTTTTAAAGGTTTTTGTTTAAACTTTCTGGTACCATATCAAGCCCTGTTCCTTGAGTATATCATTAGCACTGGTATTCCAGTATACACTCAACCTGTCTTCCTCTCTGTATCTCGTGGTGTAGAAGCACTGTATTGAGACTCCCTATGGGATGGTGACGGTTACAATTCAGGGCTCCCCCAAACCCAAGCGTCCAGCGATAGTAACATTCCATGATGTGGGGATGGACCGTGAGTATGAGGGCTGTCTGTGTTCATCGTACCTGTTTGTGTGTTTGTGTGTCTGTCTTTTGTGCCTTGTTCTTTGTACTACCACAACTGACCTTGTCTTTCCGTTTCTTCTCATTCTAATTTTGTCTAACACTTTTTCTGTGGTTGTCATTTACATCTTTATTCTAGACTGTTGTCTATGACTTTGGCTTTTTCTTGTGTCACTCCTTCCTGGGCTCCTGCCTATTTTCTGCATTAACTATACATAGTCTATAGTAAACAGTAGTGATTTGTTATTAGAATTATACACACATACAGCTAATTGCTGGCTAGACATTTGTTAAAAAAATTATGGGAAAACTTTATTATGTAATGATCTCCATGACTGAGCTTTCTGCTTCCAGTGCTAGCGACTATCCTCTCAAATGTTCTTGTGCTACACTGATTGTTCAGCAAATTTCCAGCATGCTGAAGGGTTCTTGTGACCAATGACACCAGTTATTTTTCCATTTTCACTTGTGGATTTGTTTAGATGGTAGTGGATTGTCTACTGCAAAATGTTTCACTATTCTGTATCATTTTAAAAAATCACATTGTGTGTGGCCAGCACTAAACTGCTCATATATAATTAATTTCTACAAGAAAGCACCAGATGTCAGTCTCCGATATCAATTTGTCCTTACACAAAGTTGACCCTGCATACTGTATAGGGACAGGGCAACAGAATCGCACATGTGTGTCGGTTAGTGTAGATGGATGTACATATAAGCAAACAATGCTCATTGTTGTGGAAGGATTTATGGATAAGCCCAAATTTAATTCGGGTTGTTCTGATAATATTTTTGTCCAGTGTCCTCTAGGTGTTTCAGTTTTGGACCCTCTGTAACACATTGCACACATCTTCATGCACAACTTGCTAGTCCTATGTCCTTTTTGCAGACTCCCCACAGTGGAACTATGTAGAAATAATAATCACAGGGATCTCGGTTCTTTCCATTGTCAGTTGCTAAAATGCCAGCAACTTCCTCTTTAATTTTTAACTTTAATGTTGTGCAGCCTCCGTTTTTAATCAATTTACTTTCTGCTTACTCATCACTTTCCTTTTTTTCTGCCGTCCACCAGATAAAATGTGTTTTGAAACACTGTTTAATAATGAGGACATGTATGAGATCGTGAAGAATTTTGTTGTGTGCCACATTGATGCTCCAGGGCAAGAGGAGGGGGCAGCTGTCTACCCTGTTGGGTAAGTTTTCTTTTGCGGTTGGGATGCACAACAGATATGTAAAGTGCACCAAAATGAAGCTCTCCTATGCTGTTAACTATTGAAGATTACCAGTTTGGATAAAAGTGTGTGCTGGAAGTATAATGTCTTGGTGCCCGATAAGCTTTGTACTGACTTGTTTGCAGTTCGGGTCTAAAATTGAGGGCCAGTTAACACCATAGAAACGCAGTCCGGATGCGCTTCAGATGCTTTTTTGCATGCACGTTTTTGATGCGTTCCAGTGCGTTTTTGATGCAGTCAAGTGCATTTTTCCCCCCTTTTTTCCCCTTAACCTTAAATAAGAACATGGGTGTTCCAGTGCGTTTTTGGTGCGTTTAGGTGCATTCCGGTGCCTTCCCGTGAGTTTTTGATGCTTTTTACAGTGTTCCAGTGCATGAAAAATGCAGCATGTTCTACTTTTTTTTTTTTTTCTGGAACTGCAAGCACTGGTGTGAACTATGCCATTGATAACCATATAACCTACTTTCTATGCGTTTTTGATGCAGAAAAAAAAACCGCACTGGACTGCATGTGGTGGGAATTGGCCCTAAAAACAAAAGTTCTGTTGAGTTGCTCTGGGCATCGAGAAAAGTTTGTACAGCAGCCCTATGTACTTTGTGATTTTTATTTTTTTTTATTTTTTTAGTGAACTTCAAGGGAGTGCCTACTTTTGAATCAAACTACATTGTGTACAATAACTAGCTCCTTCACCAGCACACAGAAGCAGTATATTGTCTAAAGCTGTGTCTCTCGACCGTTTTTTTTTTTTTTTTTAGTCATTGCACTCTTTGAAAGTATGCAAAATCTTGAGGCACTCAAGTCTAAAATAGGCTCCCCCATAACATCAGAATCTCCCCTTTTGTATCACAGTCCTCAATTCCTGCCCCCCCCCCTTCACCTTTTACTTCAGAGTTCATCCCATCCTCCTGCAGAATCCTCCCACCCTTTCAGAAGAAAGTCCTACCTTTTGATCTTTACCACCACACATTTTCGCCTGCATGGCAGTGGTCGGGAGGTGGATCCAGTTGAAATGGAGGCAGTCTTCCATCCCCTTGTGAATACTGGGCTTGCCCTGGATTAGCGTCATGCATTTTCATGGTGCTGGTGACCAGTCCACCTGCAGCATGGAAACACATGGTGCTGTGCAAAAATATCAGACATGGCGTGGGACTCCTGACGACAACTCCATGCAGCCCATCAGGGTGCCATGGCATCCTGGATGAGCAATACTGGCCTAGACAGACTTCGGTTCACTCTGATGGGCCTATAATAAGGTGGAGCTGTAGCTTTCTTTCAAAGCAGCACATCCGTTAACAAAATGGCCTTTGGTAAACACATTTGTTGCATATTTAATAATGCAATCTATGTTTTGCTCTTAATAATTCAAAATATGTTTTGCACTATATGGTTCTTTGCTGTGAGTCTCGGGCTGTCTTTACACCCATGGCTACATAAAACTATATACTATGTATGTTCTGTTTTCTAACCCTGTAACTCTGTTACATTGTGTCCAATCAGGTATCAATACCCATCACTTGATCAGCTGGCAGAAACCATCCCCTGCGTGCTGCAATACCTTAAGTGAGTAAACTTGCAAGATACAAATCTGGAACATAAACTAATGTGAATAATTATAGGTTGTATATAACTTTGCCCTGTGTTTTTGATGCAGTTTCCCCAGTATTATTGGAATTGGTGTTGGTGCTGGAGCCTATGTCTTTGCCAGATACACAGTAAGTATCCCCTGGATTATTCACAGCCATAGCGGTGGCACAAAATTAAACTAAACCTCCCCCTAGGTGTAGTTATGGACTCTTTGTGATTGAGGGCATGGTTGTATACTATTGCATGATTCTTATTATGGAACCCAGAAGTGTATGTTTGAGTTGTGGCCTGGAGGATAAAAATAGAGAGTACAGTATAGAGTGTACAATGTGAAGACCTTTTTGTGTAGTCAGGAGGCTGGGAATAAACTCACTGATTTGTACATGTTGCCTGGAACCCTAGGCTGTTGGTGTCAGCCAGACCTATAAACCTCCACAAAGGGGAAGGAACACCTGGCCACAGTTCCTAACAGTTCTGAATCCATCACATTGATTCAGTCCGATACATCCCTATTTAGTTTGAGACTATGCCTATTGAATGGCATGGTATCATCAGACCAGTGATTCATGTTTCTTCTGTTAAAGAATTGATCAATAGTTGCACAGACTGAAAAAAAAAACACGTTGATTGAGTTCAAAACAGAAGATATCTTAAAGTGGAAAAAAGCCTAACACTAACTATTCTTAAAAACATTCCCTGTTCCCTCCTCCTACCTATCCCGCATACCCTCTGGGGGGAAAAAAAAAAAAGAATTTGTGTACTTACCTCTTTTTAATCCACTCCAGTCTGGTCATGTGATCATGCAGCTCCATCTCCCCTGTGTCAGTGAGCAGCTCCAGCAGGGGAGAGGGGGAAGCAGCAACCACAGCTGGGCCAGAGGAACCTATAGGTGATGGAATTCATAGCTGTTATCAAGTGCTCCCCTACAGGAAAGCCAAAGCTGCAGGATCACGGGACCAGATTAAAAAAAAAAAAGGCAAATACACAGATCTTTTTTTTTATACAGCGTATGCAGGATGGCTTGGAGGAGTGGGGGGAGGGAACGTTTTGAAGAAAAATTTGTGTTTGGACTTTCTTTCACTTTAACTTCTTAGCCGATCAAAGGCAAGACATGTTTGCCAATAACTTTCATTTACTCCGTATAATATCAAATACTTCTAATCTATTAGTGTTCTTGTTCTACTGAATTTTATCAATTTTAGCTTCTGCTGTCTCTTTCATAAAATAAATCCTATCATTATTATCAAAGTAGTTGCACTACTCGGAATCATTTTACTATTTTGAATGTCTAGCACTAAGTAGAGAACAAATGAGCTATACAGAAAGCAGAGAGGTGATTCCATTTATCAGATGTTAGTTTTAGAAATCCAGGGAAAGCACACTTGGCATACTACTCCTCCTAAAACTCTTACTCCTAGAAAAAAAAAAAAAAAATTTAAACTAAAGCGCTTGCCTTTATTTAAATACTAATTGTAATAAGTGGAGTAATCCAGTATAAAAAATTGACCGGTAATAACAGGGACTAGGTAACCCTGACAGCATACAGTGCATCCGGAAAGTATTCAGAGCTCTTGCCTTTTTCCACATTTTGTTTTGTTACAACCTTATTCCAAAATGGATTAAATTAATTATTTTCCTCAAAATTCTACAAACAATACCCCATAATGACAACGTGAAAGTTTGTTTGAAATCTTTGCAAATGTATTAAAAATAAAAAGCAAAAAAAATCCCATGTACATAATTATTCACAGCCTTTACCATGACACTCAAAATTGAGCTGGAAAGGTACACACCTGTCTATATAAGGTCCCACAGTTACCAGTGCATGTCAGATCACAGACCAAGTCATGAAGTCGAAGAAATTGTCTGTAGACCTTCAAGACAGGATTGTATGGAGGCAAAGATCTGGGGAAGGGTACTGAAAAATGTCTGCAGCGTTGAAGGTCCCAATGAGCACAGTGGCCTCCATCATCTGTAAATGGAAGAAGTTTTGGAACCACCAGGACTCTTCCTAGAGCGGACCGCCTGGCCAAGCTAAGTGATCGGGGGAGGTGACCAAGAACCCGATGGTCACTCTGACAGCGCTTCAGCGTTTCTCTGTGGAGAAGGGAGAACCTTTCAGAAGAACAACTATCTCTGTAGCACTCTACCAAGCAGGCTTGTTTTGTAGAATGGCTAGATGGAAGCCACTCCCCAGTAAAAGGCACATGACAGCCCAACTGGAGTTTACCAAAAGGCACCTGAAGAACTTTCAGACCATGAGAAACAAAATTCTCTGGTCTGATGAAACAAGGATTGAACGCTTAGGCCTGAATGGCAAGCCTGTCATGTCTGGAGGAAACCAGGCACTGCTCATCACCTGGCCCATACCATCCCTATAGTGAAGCATGGTGGTGGCAGAATCATGCTGTGGGGATGTTTTTCAGTGGCAGGAACTGGGAGACTAGAATCGAGGGAAGGATGAATGCAGCAATGTACAGAGACATCCTGCATGAAAACCTGCTCCAGAGTGCTCTGGACCTCAGACTGGGGTGAAGGTTCATTTTCCAACAGGACAACGACCCTAAGCACACAGCCAAGATAACACTCCGGCTATGGGACAACTCTGTGAATGTCCTTGAGTGACCCAACCAGAGCCAAGACTTGAACCCGATTGAACATCTCTGGAGAGATCAGAAAATGGCTGTGCACCGACGCTCCCCATCCAACCTGATGGAGTTTGAGAGGTCCTGCAAAGAAGAATGATAGAAACTGCCCAAAAATAGGTGTGCCAAGCTTGTAGCATCATACTCAAAAAGACTTGAGGCTGTAATTGGTGCCAGGCTGTGAATGCCTATTTACTTGGTATTTTTTCCTGTTATTATTTTTAATAAATTTGCAAAGATTTCAAACAAACTTCTTTCACATTATCATTATAGGGTAATGTTTGTAGAATTTTGAGGAAAATACTGAATTTAATCCATTTTGAAATAAGGCTGTAACGTAACAAAATGTGGAAAAAGTGAAGCGCTGTGGATACTTTCCAGATGCACTGTATATGTTCTCAGACAAATATGTGTACACAGAATCTCATTGAAAAACCACTAGCATAAATTACATCATTGCTGTATGACATCAGAAAATGGGTTTTAATGAAACCTAAAAGTTCAAGGGAAAATCCTCACCCAGACCCATCAGCCTATAGATCCAGTGAGTTGCTGTTTTTGAGTTTTCCATCTGATCACCTTTTGTGAGTCTAGGATTTAACTGAAAGGAGACCTGTCACATAAAGTATTTTTGGTCCATGGCAGCCAGTCAGCCTTTCCCGGTGCAGTATTGGAGGGTGAGAAGCAGAATCTGTTTGGCAGCTGTGGTCAACATGAGCAGTACATAATTTTGCTTCTGATTATGTAGATAAACTACATTGCCACAATGTCAGCTGAAAGGTCTTCATTTGGGGGTTACCTCTCTACACTGCATTTTTACGAACGTGTTGTTTTTTTTTTTTTTTTCAGAAAGATCCATGTGCACTGGGCTTAACCTTAGATTATAGCAAATATTAGCCAGTAGTGGGGAAAGTTTGCCTTTGCCATGGCCTCTAAAAAAAACAAATTTCCTGGTTAGCTCTGGCTTTGATACTTTCTCACTTATAGAATGCCTTTAAAAATGATTAATATGAAGCTGTTGAAATGGATTGTAGGAGTTGACTGGGCAAATTGCCATTGGAGCAGATGTTGGATTATTTACTCGTGTCTGCTTTTGACAACAGGCCTTATTATCAAGGTGTCCAGTTTTAGACACAAGCAGATTAAGGCACTGGGGGATTCTTCTAGGGTGATCCAGTTTGCAGCAATGTAAACCTTATCAATGAACTTTTATTTGCTCTCTTTTTGGTCTGCTAAATATACCATTAAAGGCATTTTGTCATATTGATTCAGTAAGTAAAAAAAAAATCTCTGTTATTCCTGTCAGAAACCCAGTGTTGTTTTGTGTACTCTATCATGTTATTAGCCCTGTTCAGTCCACTTCCGTAGACTACAGAACACCCCTGTGTTATGGGTATGAGGAGAGGGGAGAAGTGTTCTGTAGTCCTAACACAACACACCAGGTGAATATAAATGCAGCCACCAAATCTAAGGGCAGGTAAGCTGCAATAGTTAGATAAACCTTCCTAAATCGGTAGATTTGGTATGATTTTATAGTATTTATGTTGAACATTACGGTATTACAGAAGGGTGAAAGAAAGATTCTGACTGATTGGCTGTGTGCGCCAAATGGAGTCAGTTCATTTCTTTGTCCAAAATACTTTTGTTAAATCTTTCCATTTTTTTTAGACTGCCATCACCCAGTGTTATTTTCAAATTTTTAAAAATCCGGTTATTACACATAAATTCCTAAAATATATTTCTGTTTTTCTGAATTTGTAAGAAAAATACAATTATGGATGTTCAATACTTCATTATGGTGCTTTCTAGGGGATTTGCCAAACTGCAGCAGCATGCTCCTGCTGCAGCTTTGTGTTTACTGAAGAATCTGGTTATTGGGGAAGAAGGTGCACTGGACGAGCAATGGTCTGTCCAATGAGCACAACCTCCTAGTTCCTTCCTTTCAGTGCTGTCGTTTCTCACACATGAGATGGTCATAACTGTTTACTCATAAAAACATGGAGTACTAAAACTCAGTTCTTGTTACTTAAAAAAAATAATAATAATATAAGAAACAAGTGTTTTCATTATAATTCATTTTTATTTTTTTTCTTCTGGGCATGAAAGTGTATACACCACAAGGAGCTGTTCAAACAGCTTTCCTCCGAAGTTAAGCTTCTAGTCTATTTTTAGGGTATGATACAGAAGGAGACACATTTTTTTTGGTGAAGGTCACTGGTAAAAGTCAGAAGGGTTTTTCTTATAGAGCTACAGCAAGATTTTTAAATGCTTAGTCCACTAACACCAGTATTTCAATTAAAGGCATCCTCCAAACAGCTAGGGAACATGGATATTTCTTCAAATTCATTGTCACACCTTTGCAGCACACTTTCAGACTCGGTCTGATAACATACGGATCCCCTGCTGCATTGTTCTCTTTGTCCTGGCTTTGAAAGCTGGGTAGAGTTTGAAACCTGGCTGAAGAAACCTTGATGTCCACATCTCCAAGTGATCTAAATTACCAGTAGGTGATTCAACCTCAAGCATTCACCAAAAATGCAGGTAGACATACCCTTTCATTTAATAATGAGCTGGTGCAGACTTTAGACAGTATACCTGTATTAAGGTAATGCTGCCACTCGCAACAGCCTTAGCTCAAAGAGGTTTGGCTATGCTTTTATTTGTGTATAATACATTTAGCAAAATGGTGGATTGGAGCAACTGATTATGACAGTACGCCTATAAATTAGCACACTGGCTAAATGACCCCCCCCCCCCCCCAGACAAGTGGTTACTTCATACAACAACACTTTTGCTAAAATTTACAATATAAATACATGCAAAACACTTAAATCGGCGATGCAAAAAAAACTGCATATGCAGTTGTCCGAGTGACAAAGGTGTAAATTATCAATCCAGTGGGTACATACGTACAAATGTCTTAAACATGGCCGTTTGTTTGACTGATAATTTGTCATGCAACAATGTACCCAAAATAATTTTATTACTTCTTTAAGACCGGTGCTTTTTTTCGTGGTAATTAATACCACTGGATTTTTTTTTTTACTATAAAAAGGAAAAAAAAGACCAAAGATTTTGAAAAAATTAATTATTTTTTTGTTTAAAATTCTACCTAATCTATCATTTTTTTTTTTGGAAATGAAGAAACATGCCAGTACTGATGGGGTCAAACAAGGTGCTTGGTAATGGTGCACCAGGTACATTAATGTACAGGTAATGCACAGGAAGGAGGAAGTGCAAGGGTTAATGTACTGGTCACATACAGTGACAGAATGAAAGGCCCATCCATCTGCTGTCGATAGATGTACATTTACTCCAGAGATCTCCCCTGTAGTACTTTTTGCTGCCACTAGATGTCATCATCTAGTAATGATGACCAAAATCTTTCAAACCTTTTCCTCTGAGCCCAGGTTGCCCTGGATCTGCCCCAGACTGTGAACGGACAGTGAAATGAGAAGCAACACATTGAGGAACACAGCATGCTCCTTGACATCTCATGAACTGATTGGTTCCTTGCACTGCTACTTCCTCTCACCCTCCAGCTTTGCTGTATGGGAACTGCAAAAAGTTAATAGCAAGTCAAATTCAGATACCTGCATTGCTTGCATTTAATCATGTATGAAGGATTACAGAGCTGCCTTAATTTGTACTTTTATGTACTTTTATATTTACCCAGAATTTTTCTAATCAATACAGAATTGCATTACTTGGTGTTTTTGTTCATATATGAATCCTACATATGTACTTTGCCTGCATCCTCTGAAGAAATGCCAGTTATGATGATTATCTAATCTGATGGTTCATCCATTTTTTTATTAGTAGCATGGCCTGGCTCTGTGTTTGCATCCATCTTCGTTGTAAACAAGCTGTTCTGATCACCAACAATGGGTGCTGTTTGGGGACGGGTGACTTGTTCTGCAGTGAGATAAATGAGCGTTCCCTCTCCTGAATGCAGATTTTTTTAGTAGGATGTACCAGGAGGCTACTGGCAATATTAAACAGGTTTCTCTTTAGTAAAGGTAACCCATCTTTCTTTTTTGAGGTTGCTGGGCAAATCACAAATGTAAAATATTAAGTGAAAGTACAGTTCTAAATGAAAGGAGATCTGTAGTGTATGGTGGCATGTTTTCACAGTTCTATCTCTTTTCCTACAGCTTACACACCCCAATACAGTGGAAGGTCTAGTTCTCCTTAATATTGACCCAAATGCCAAAGGTTGGATGGACTGGGCAGCACATAAGGTGAGGTCTAATTTTTTTTTTTTTTTTTTAAGGGCTCATTCACACTATGTGCGGTGACCTGCATTTGTCCGCACTGGATGAATGCAAGTGAATGTTAGGGCACATAGAAAACAATTATCTATGTGCCCAGGTTACACCACAAAACTGGTATAATGTGCACAGTAGTGTGGTGTGGAAAACTGCAGAAATGCTGTATGACACTTCATGTCACTGCTGTTCAGTCATATGAATAAAGTGTCACTATGTGAAATATGTCAAATACAATCGAGAGGAAAAAAAGTGATGCGATGCGCTGAAATGTGCATCACACTGCTCCATGCCAGAACTGGCAGTACACTAGTCTGCCCTGTAAGCGCTGTCTTGCTACTAAGGCTAGTGTGACTGTAAATGGACTGTAAATGACCACAACAAAGGTACCTGTAGCACCGGTGAACTTTCTCCATCACTTGAAAACCTTTTTCTTTCATGACATTTTTGATATCTGGATTGCTCCCCACACCCCTCTGTTAATAAATGATGGCCTAGTTTTTTTTCCCTTTGACATCCCACTTACTATCCCGATCTTTCACAAAATTTGGTATTTAAAATAGCCAAAAATAGTCTGAAAGATGCGCTAATAATGTCATGATTTTAAAAGAATTCCAGGTTTACTTTCACTTTAATTAGTTAATATTTATTTATATATATTATCATTTTATATTTATTTTTGCTATTAATAGTAACTTGGCACCTAAAAACCCAAAATAAATTCCCTTGCTCCTGATAATCGCAGCGATAGCACGTATGTTGTATGTACCCATAGTAGGGCCCAGAAACAATGGTGCACATTTTGTTTTGTTTTTATCCTACCTAAAACACACGGACACTGATACTAATTTTAAAAAATAAAATCCTACCCAAATTATACTGACCTATGACTCCAACCTTCGACCCTGACCACCTTTTACTCTTAACTTGACCCTAACACTAACCCTGACCTAGATCTAACCTTGATCTAGCTTTTTTTTTTTTCCTCACACTTTTGTTTGTTTACATCTTCCTCCCCTGCAAGGAGCGAAAGATACAATGCATCTTCCTGTCCACTCAGAAGAGAAAGAAAACACATAGGTGGGATGCAGAGTGACCGATCGCTATGGTAGCCAATCAGAGGCTGTCGCAGTGATCAGGGTGACCAGGAACCGGGAGTCCTGGGTCCCGATCATTGGTCCGAAACCTGGGACTCTCGGTGGTAGCCCAGTCTCTGTTCTGGGAGCGCTCTGTGCAACACGCTCCCAGCTCAGACAGGTACGCATATATATGGTCTCTCAGATAAAGACCCACTTCCGGGAAGCCGAATAAATGCGTAATGTCGGTGAAAAGGGGTTAAAGTGACAATAGGGTTGATTTACTAAAGGCAAGTTACACTCCTTTTCCCCAGAGCTTCGGCCTCTGTCACATGGGCTGTCTGATCAGGTCTGCCTGTCCGTTTTTCAGGTGGACTTGATCGGACCCTCCAGTCTCTTCTATGGAGCGGCAGATGTGTCCGCAGACACCCGCTACCACCCGATTCGATCCTCTCCGTCAAAAACAGATGGATGGCGCTCCTATTCTCCCATCTGTCCGGTGGATGGAATCGGATGTAAATATTATTTGCTGGGGGAGGGGGTGGTATATTAGGGGGTGCTGTCATTCTACTAATAAGATTTTGCTGACTTATTTTTTGTTTTAAAGGTACAGTGTTGTGGTAGGGTGATGATCAGGGCTGAGATTTTTCTATAGTGATTTATAAATGGGTAGTTCTGTTTCAAATGAAATAGGGTTTGACCCTTTTTTTTATAAACCAGCCCCTACATAGTTGTAATTTTTTTTTTTTTATTTCGTTATTTCCCTCTCCTGCTAACTAATAAACGTAGAATGTCTGTTTAATTTGAAGAATTTCTGTTTTCAATGTGTTTCTGACCATATGGTGTGTCTTTGCCTACTCCAGCTTACAGGCCTGACATCTTCCATCCCGGAAATGATTCTGTCTCATCTCTTCAGTACAGTAAGTAGAAGCATACTCCTAATATCGGATTGCCAGTTACACATCTGGGTAGTAGATTAACTCTGCCATGTTATGTTTGTGCAGGAAGAGCTTTCGGGCAACACAGACATTGTGCGTCAGTACAAAAGCGCCATCTTAAGCTCCCCTATCGTCAGCAACAACCAGCTGTACTGGAACAGTTACAATAGGTAAGAACATGCAAATAGATTGTTAGCTTTGACATATTCTACTCCTAAGCATGGTTACTTGCAGATAGTTGGAAATACTTTGGCTCATATTAACATATTTTTATTAACAGTTGTGTATCAAAATCAAATATTCTGTTTAGGTTATTCTGTTATTTTTTCATAATGCTTACAGGGTTTGACGCTCAAACAAGAAAGCAGACTCAACCCTATGGCATTTTTATAGCCTATTTTTTCATACATAAAGGCTTCATGATGGGAACTGTTTAATTTACTTTCGAGCTCCATAGCCAAATGTGTGTGTGTGTGTCCAGCAAATGCGTTTTTAAAAGCCCTGCTTGCTACATTTTTGGCGAATGTTTGTTTGGTTTGTGTTTAAATGGCTCTTTCACACTGATCAGTTTTTGATGCTCCTTTGTTTGGGTCTGAAGAGATGCATTTTTTTTCTTCCGCTTTTCTCCTGCTTTTTTAACTAAACAACTGAATAAAATCTGATCAGTGTGAAAGCAGCCTTAAAGCGGGTTCCACTCAAATTTTTAACTTAATCTTACCCCCTTCTATTGCATAGATGTTCAAATGCCGCACGAAATTTTTTTTTTATCCCTGTAATTACCTTTATATTGTACTTTATTGTGGCACTTCCTGTCTCTCCTCTCATGGGAGTAGGCGTGTTTATTGCCTTTCCCCGGCGCCGCACTGTCTCCTGGGAGCTTAGTGTCAGGCTTCCCAAGATTCAGTGCGGAAACAATGATCATGCGTGTGAACAAGCTGTGAATGAACAGCATTCACCGCATCCCGGAAATCAATGCTTGTGGGCTTCACATGCCCACAAGCAAGATGGAAACAGCCAGCATCACATTTTTTAAGTTATTCTTCAGTACGAAAACAGACAGAGGCGGAAATATTACACCCAAACTGTGAGTATTATTTTGGGATTAGCAAAGTGTCTCAATGACCTAAAAAAAAAAAAAAAAAAAAAAGATTGGTCGCCGGACTCCCGCTTTAAGCTGACCAAATACTAGCAGACCTTCACTGTTAGAAATTTGAGAAGACTGTCTTGACCCCCTTTTTTTAATGTAGACCTGTATGTGTAACTTGTCAGTAAGCCCCCTATTGGTCATTGTGGTTGCCCCTCTTATTAAACCAGTTAGGTGGGTGGAGTTGAGCTCACATTTTTACAGCAAAGTCAAGATTTGTATAGACAGTCAGCTGCTTGTATTCTCAAAACTATATGATGATTTTAACGTTCACCTGTTATGGAAAGTAACCTAGGTTTGCTTTGCCCACATTTGAAATGGGCTAGTTAAGACAGGCTTGACTGTCTTAATATATATATAAATATGGCATTTATAAACCCATTAAGTCAAAACTATGGTGTGTATGTATGTATGTGTGTATATGTATGTGTGTGTATGTGTGTATATATATATATATATATATATTATTTATATAATATTTATTTTAGGCACGGTGTTAAAGGGTTTATTTTGTTTTCTGTTTATGTAACAAGTAGATGGTTGTAACCCTAAACAACTTTACAACCACTATGATTTTACATCTTCCAAGACAGGAGATTAAACAAAATTAGTTTTTTTTTTTTTTTTGGGGGGGGGGGGGTTGTAGATTGAGGAAAAGGGAGTGTTTAGTCACTTGTACAGGAAGTGAAGTTATACTGTGTGTCAACATGGACAGATATAGCAGTAAAAATCTGATAGTCACTCTAACTAATCCTCAACTTATCAACAACTATGTTTTGGCTGGAGTTAAAAGTGTATTTAATGACCACTGAACATTTTGCCAGAAAGAATGAAAACTAAAAAAGTACATGTTTACAAGTTCCTTTTTAGTGTTGAAATTCACTTACGGAGTCTAGATTTTGCAGAAAAAAGGACCAGTTATGTTTGGCTGTCTTTTCTGTTCATATTGTTTCTAACTAATCTATCCTATTTCTTTTTCCAGTCGCCGGGATTTGAACTTGGAACGTGGTGGAGATGTCACCCTAAAGTAAGTGTCTGTGTTATGCCATGCTACTTGCAGACATCCTCCTGGGTATACCTTTCTAACATGCTTGATACTTAATTGCAGATGTCCTGTGATGCTAGTAGTTGGCGATCAGGCTCCTCATGAGGATGCAGTGGTAAGTCTGAATGGATCGAGATTGAGAATGAAAATTGCTTTAGTATGATTTTGCTATAATCTGAACTTCTGTGTGCTTGTAGGTTGAGTGCAACTCAAAACTGGATCCAACACAAACCTCATTCTTGAAGGTAAGTGGACTGGAGGGGGATATCTAATGCAGGCACCATTAAAGGTGACCAACTGCCTTTTTCTACTTCTAAGTAGACAGTAGATTTAGGTTAAAAAAAAAAAAAAACTATTTGCAGTGACTGTTACCTATAAAGGGGTCATTTGTAGGCACATAATGTCAAATTTTATGCTGGTGTGTTGGTGACCCTTTTCAACCTCCATAGATGACATTACAAATGGTACCATCCACCCAATGTCATTGTAACACCCAGCATATCAAGATTGATAGACTGTATGCAGTACACTGGATTATATGATTTCCCTTGGTCTCTCCAACAGAAACAGACAAAATCAAAAACACATTTTTTTGTGACTTGAGGAAGGGTCCCATTGTTTTTGTTGCTATCCATGCTTTCCTGTACGGTGACAACTTGCAATGTTTTTGTTGCTGTCCATGCCTTCCTGTACCATGTGACAACTATGCCCCCATTTTTTATATAGGTATCACAGGGATGGGAAAGTGAGCAAAAGTTTCTCCATTGGGGTCACCAACAAAAATTAAGACCTGAGTGAAAACAGCACTGTATAAATGATTAGTCTACTGCAGGGCTCAAAATTTTAAGTCCTGAGCTACTAGCCAGGCCTTAATGCCCCGTACACACGGTCGGACTTTGTTCGGACATTCCGACAACAAAATTCATGGATTTTTTCCGACGGATGTTGGCTCAAACTTGTCTTGCATACACACGGTCACACAAAGTTGTCGGAAAATCCGATCGTTTTAAACGCGGTGACGTAAAACATGTACGTCGGGACTATAAACGGGGCAGTGGCCAATAGCTTTCATCTCTTTATTTATTCTGAGCATGCGTGGCACTTTGTCCATCGGATTTGTGTACACACGATCGGAATTTCCGACAACGGATTTTGTTGTCGGAAAATTTTATCTCCTGCTCTCCAACTTTGTGTGTCGGAAAATCCGATGGAAAATGTCCGATGGAGCCCACACACGGTCGGAATTTCCGACAACACGCTCCGATCGGACATTTTCCATCGGAAAATCCGACCGTGTGTACGGGGCATTAGAGTTACTCACCACTAGTTGCCCCACCCAACCCCGCCCCTAATTCCACCCCTAATTCCGCCCCTAACTCCGTCCCTAACTTCGTCCCTAACTCCGCCCTCGTTAAATTACACTGTTAAATGTTTCATGCAGAATTAAGTTACAAAAATAAATATTAACAACAACTTTAACAATAAAGGTGTGATCTGTGGATCAGCAGAGCAGGCGAGTGGAAATTTTAAGGGCTGTATTAGGTTATAGCAAGTTGTAGTGGGATACTGTATACTGGGTTATAGCGAGTTATAGTGGAATATACTAGGTTATACTGGAATATTCTAATTTATAGTTAGTTATACTGGGTTATACTAAAAAAATACTGGGTCATACTGGAATATACTACAGATATGTTGTTTAATATACCAGTTCCAGATGGAATATATCTTGACCACTTTACAGCGCAAGTTATTAAGAATGGGAATACCTCCCCATGAGCGATGGCCAGTAGCTTGAAAGAACTTGCAAAGTTATATGCTGCTGGATCCTGAGTGAATGGATAGATATAGGCTTACTCGGCTCCTCACTCCGCAAGGGGCAACATAAATGATGCTGCCATTAGCTGAGATGTTGGTTGTCCCATAGCTACGGTGTAGCTGGTCACTGGTCGGTAGCTGTATGTCAGATGTAGTCGCGGTAACTCATCTGTGCAATAGCTTGTGGCGGCTGCTCATTGCCTACTGCCGCATTCTCTGTACACGTGGCCATCTGTAGTCTACTGCTGGTGTGGGCAGACGCCTGACGCTGCAATCACACAGGCGGCACAGAGCAGTGGGTACAGCCGTGTTCCCGGACCAGCAGTGCAGGCAGAAAGGCCCATAGCCAGACATAGAGAAGAACGGACCTCACCTGACAGTCAGATGAATGCAGAGTGGCGGCTGCCCAGCAGGCAGGAGAAAAGCTGTACAGCTGATCTGGTGCCGGCGGTGCCCCCCCCCCCCCCCTCCAGTGCGGCTTCACACTCATCCTTAGTTTATTTCCACTTGCCAAATGCGAGCAGGCAAGTGGAAATTTTGAGGGCTGGTCTACTGTAACAGTAGAATAATCACTGTTTGAGTTCCTAGAGAACTGGGCCGACTTCTCAGTCTGTTACCGCCTCTTTAGCAGGAACGGACTGCACCTAAATGGGGAGGGTGCAGCTCGGCTGGGAGAGAAGATGGCTGAAAAGTTAGAGGGGCTTTTAAACTAGGTGATTGGGGGGGGGGGGGGGGTCCAGATGTAGAGATCGACAGCATGGAACAAGGTTCAGTGGGTAGTGGGGGCATTAGCGGTAGGGAGACTAGAATACCTAAACCCAAGGTATGTAAGTTGACCAGTCCAAATTGCAGCCTCATAACAACTAACAAAGAAATGGTATGCGACCGGACACAACTACAAGGCTTGTATACCAATGCTAGAAGTCTGTCCAACAAGATGGGAGAACTGGAGCTGCTGATGTATGAGGAGTATTTTAGATTTTGTGGGAATTTCAGAGACCGGTTTTGACAGCTCTCGATTGGTTGGCAACCATTCAGGGGTATTCCCTATATCGCAGAGATACGGAGGGTAAAAAAGGGGGAGAGGTATGCCTGTATATCAAGAATGATGTGAATGTGAGGGACGATATCACTAATGGAGCTAGGGAGGAGGTGGAATCCTTATGGGTAGAGCTTCAAAGGGAGGAAACTAAGGGGAAAGTATACTGGGCATATGCTATAGGCCCCCTAACCAGAGGGAGGAGGGGGAAGGCGGACCTCCTATCACAGTTTAGATTGGCAGCAAGGATGGGAAATGTCATTCTAATGGAGGCTTTTAATTCTCCAGATATAGACTAGGCAGAAGGAACCTCACATTCGTCTAAGGCCCGCCATTTCCTAAATGTCTTGCAGGACAATTTCATAGGTCAGATGGTGAATGCACCAACAAGAAACAATGCGTTACTAGACCTACTGATTACTAACAATACAAACCTGATCGTAGATGTGGAAATATGAGGAAACAGCAACAGCCCAGGTCAATTAGTTTCAATATAAATTACAGAAATAGGAAACACAAGGGTAATACAAAGACCCTGAATTTAAAAAGCGCCAACTTCCCTAAACTGTGCTGTCTGCTAGATTAGATTAAATGGGATAAAATCCTGGGATCAAAGAACACAGAGGAAAAATGGGAGTGCTTAAAGAGCATACTAAATAAAGGTATTGGCCAGTGCATTCTAATGGGAAATAAATTTAAAAGAGCTAAAAAAATTCTGGATGGCTCAACTCCAACGTAAAAATGCATATAAAAGCAAAAGAAAAGGCCTTCAAAAAATACAAGGCTGAGGGATCATTGTCAGTATTTCAACTTTACAAAGAATGTAATAAGAAATGTAAGAGTGCAATCAAGGCGGCTAAGATAGAACACGAAAGGCACATAGTGGAGGAGAGTAAGAAAAATCCCAAGAAATTCTTTAAGTATATAAATAGTAAGAAAGCGAGGCCAGAACATATTGGCCCCATAAAGGATGATGAAGGGAAACAAAAGACAGAGATGGCAAAAGTTTTGAATATGTTCTTCTCAGTTTTTACAAAAGAAATGGGGGGACACCGTAAAAAGACAGTAATGTTAATTTTCATAGCATGTCACAGGGAGCACCCTCATGGCTAACAGAGGACAGAATTAGAAATAGACTTCACATAAAAAAGTCACCGGGACCAGATGGCTTGCACCCGAGGGTCCTTAAAGCGGAGTTCCACCAAAAAATGCAACTTCCGCTTTAAGGGAAGGTGACCCCCTGGCATGCCACATTTGCCATGTAATTTTTTTGGTGGGGAGCGGGAACCCTTTTTTTAGAGGGTTCCAGTTCCCACTTCCTCGCGGGGCACAGCGGCGCCGGAAGTAAGTTCAGCTCTCCCCCCCCCCCCCCCCCCAGCAATCATCTGGGACCAGATGATTGCCCGGCTAGTCGCAGAGAGGAGGGGGAGACAAGCGGGGCTTCATTCCCCCGCATCACTGGACACTGGAGCAAATTTTTAAAAAACATACACGCACTGGAGGACTAGCATATAATCTAAGATTGTAGCTCAACAAGAGTGAAAGGTGCAAAGTGGACAGGCTGGTGGTATGTGGTTTGTACTTATAATAATATTTTGTATTGTAGATGGCGGATTCTGGTGGACAGCCACAGATTACACAGGTAATAAACTCATTATTCTGTTATAAAACATCATCTAAGAAAAGCATCAACAAAACACATTGAGGTTGATTTACTAAAACTGGAGAGTGCAAAATCTGGTGCAGCTGTGCATGCTAGCCAATCAGCTTCTAACTTCAGCTTGTTCAATTAAGCTTTGACAAAAAAAAAAAAAACTGGAAGCAGATTGGTTTCTATGCAGAGCTGCGCCAGATTTACACTCACCAGTTTTACTAAAGCAACCCTCATTGCCTTCATATAACACATTCTGCTGCCCTTTCTGTGGAATCACAGTAAAAAAAAACACACAATAATAAATTGATATAAATCCAGAGGCTGTTTGGAAATGTCGTCATTATAATTCAAACCAGGAACGGAGGTTTACAAAACAGACTGGAAGGAAAGAGGGCCCCATGCCAAAAAGTGTTTGAAGAAAGGCCAATTGTTATCTACAACAACCAATCAGATTCTCCATTTCATTTTGGCACATGTCCCTAAAAACTTACTGGAAGTAAGCATGTGTGAATGTGCTATAGAATGAAATTTGCAACCAATCAGCTGTCTGAGTCCAGGTTTGAAAATGAAACAAGGATTCGCTGTAGGTGAGAAGAAATGTTCTGTAGCACACCTTTTATACATCAAGTCCTTTTTCTTTAGGCAGTCAGTGTATGGTCCAGTGCTTGGTTTGATTATAGAAATCAGTAACGTCTTTCATATCCTAGAGTAAACATTCACTGCTAGAATTTGTGAAAGGTTACATATCATGATGGGCCTATGCATTTTTTTTTTTAATTTTTTTTTTTTTGCATTCGCTTATTTAAGAGATTTAAAGTATTACAATGCAACCAAAACACATGAAACACACTCACTACAAACACCAGTAAAATATAAATGAATACTGAAATAAGCATAGGGAACTTAGTTAAAGTAAAGAAAAATAATAAGAGAAAACTAATTAAAAAAAAATATATATATATATATATATATATATAATATATAATTTATTTTTTTATTTGTTCTTTAACCTAGCCATATATTTGTAGGTGTTACTATGTACAGTATGCTATACTGCTGAGGTTTGTTGTGGCTGTGGCAGAAAATGGCTTTTCATTACAGAAGTAAAATCGTTTTTAAATATTTGCATTTGAGAACTCCAAAATTCCCACATTTGTTCAGAACATTTGCCAGGCATTATTTAGCTAGACTTTCCTTTTAATATGGTGATATGTTTGAATTATATATAGTGTGGAAATTTGCTTAGTGTTGCGCTTCCAAGGACACCGGCTACTCTCCAAATCCTTGTTTTAGGGCATTTCCACCAATGCAGGGGTTTTTTAGTATTTCTCTGCACAAATTGGCCTCCTGGCTTTAATTTTCAGTGCCACCGCTTTGGCCTCACTCCTCGGGCCCTTGTCTAATCCTCATGCTCACACAGGCTCTTAAGCACACATGCACTGACTCTAACTGCTCTCAGCTGTATTAACTCAACCCTTCTTCCCCAATGGATCTTTGAGCCAAAGTCACTCCCAGATGAAAAGATGCTATGAAACATTCCCAATAAAAAAATTAAAAAAAAATCACATTTCTTCATCAGTTTAGGCCAATATGTATTCTGTAAAAACAGAGAATATTTAATTGCGCTTGGGTTCTACGAAGCATCTAGCATAAAATTGTTGGTGACAAAAAGAACATAGAAGAAAAAGTATATGCAGCGATAGAAGTAAATATAAAAATTCAGACGTGTCCACAAGCACTGGCACAAAAGTCCATAACTCTTTTTGAAGTCACCTGAGGTGAATAATCAGACAGACAGACTGAAATGAATAGTGATATCCTCCACTGAACATCAACACACCGGGCCTCTTACACTAAAGTATGGACCACTAGGTTATAGATGGTCAAATAAGCATAGTGTTTATCCACAAGCTGGTCACGTCTTCACTAAGGCAACATGAAACTAGATCTTGTATAACCCTCACGGATTGTGAGCCCACAGGTATCATGCATTAAAATAAGAGAAAACGACTCCTCATGGTGTAGTATATCAAGCCAGTGTAAAGTTTATTCCAAAAGAGTTTCAGAATACTTACATTTAAAACATTAAAACAAGCGTGTGATATGGTAAAAACAAGCAATATGTATTCTGCTACGTATTTTTGGTAAAAACCCAATAAGCTTATATTGATTGGTTAGCAGGACTTCAACATTGCAGGGGACAAATGGTGACACTTTTTGGGGACCAGTGACACCAATACAGTGATCAGTGCTAGAAAAATGCACTGTCACAGTATAAATGACACTGGCAGGGAAGGGGTTAACACCAGGGGCGATCAATGTGATCCCTGGGAGGTGCTTACTAACTGGGGGACGGATACACTGGAGGAAAATGAAGATCTGTTTTTCAGCTTAGCTGAAACGCAAGATCTTTCTTTTGCTCCCTGACAGATCAGCGGTCTGCCTTGTTTACATAGGCAAATGTGAATATAGAGGTTACTGTGCTAACTATAGGTAAAAGGGAGAAATAGCTGCTACATGAACAATGTGACAAACATATAAAACGTGGATGGTGGATAATGTAGCGCTAACAAGTAAACACATGTATCAATATATAAGTGAAATAGTGTAAAAATCAAATATACAAAAATAAAACAAATGGAAATGTGAAAATGTCCAATGGATGTGAAAGTCTTAAGAAGGGCCGTATGCGTCAACCACCAAATGATAAATCAAAGATGGAATAAGCTGGCACTGTCCAGCATGGGAAGGGTGGTACATCCTCAACCAAAAAGGGAAGTATATCTACTCTTACCAGAACAGGTGGACTTGAGTGTCAGCGACAATGAGTCATAAAGGCAAGGGTGCCGAAATCGGCAGATCAACGGAACTTCAAGGGACCCAGGGCCACCAAGCACGACTCCAGGGTTGTTGTGGGTAACCACCGAACCGAACCTCAGATGGAAGGAACACTAGGGCTGGACCTTAGGTGTGGAAAGACCGGCTGGACCACAAGGGAATTCTCATCCAGATGGTTATGTAAAGAAAAAAATGCTTCCATATGGTATAGGTAAAAAAATTGGGTTTTTTATTTCTAAAAACTGGCATACAACAATAGGAATATAAACTGTGATCACAGAATAAAATTCAGAGCAATGTGGGGAGCAAAAGGCCATCACTGGCACGATTCATCCCAAAGGACTTCAACTGGGGCAGGACTTTACATAGGCAGACCGCTGCTCCGTCACTCCATTGAACGTTCGGTGGGTCGCGGCGGACCTGCTAATTAGCTCCTGCTGTGTCCAATCACAGTGGGAGCAGCGCTCTGGCAGCAGACGCGCGCCCCCTACACCGCGTGCTCAAAATCACGTACAGGTACGTAATTTTACACAGCTGGGCCGCCCTGGCATAGTATATATGCGGTGGGCGGTCCGGAAGCGGTTGACTGTAAACGTTGAACCTTGACATGGTGTTGCCCTGTCACAAAAAAAAATTTAAACTACTATTGATTGTTTCTCTCTGGTTTCCTTTTCTTAATTTATTACATATACATATGTTAACATTACATTTCATATTGGTAACAAAAGAAATGCTCAATAAATGGTAACTGCACTTCTAGCACATTAAGCCATGGGCTCTGCTGTAACCTAGTAAGTGAAACAATTTGTGATACTACACTGGAAGCTTTGTTCCCACTGCCCAGTTTGAAAGGGCAAGCATGGTACAGGCTTACTCTGTTGCTTTAAATATGGTTACAAGGGGCAAGTGCCGGGGCTGAGAAGAAGTAGGTTATGCGTAGCTTGGTCAGTGTTCACTTTAAGCCAGTCTGCTACAAACCCTGTCTGTCCTATCTTTAGCTTTACTGCAATGCCCACCACTTGTAACCACATATGAGTGCCATAGTACATAAACTATCTGCTCTACCTGGGCATGGGGAGAAGTATTCTATGCAGTAAAGGTAATACATTCTGTTGTAGACTAAATAGTGCTGTATACCCTAACAAATGCTATTCTTTATTGTTTTATTTTGGTCATTGTATTAAAGAGTGCTTCACTGTCTGATGTTAAACATGTTGAATGAACCAGGTCTTCTGTCATGTTTGGGTACACAATTAAAAATGTCTTTTTCATTACTTTTCCATTCAATTTCAGCCTGGGAAACTCGCTGAAGCATTCAAATACTTTGTACAGGGAATGGGATACAGTGAGTATTGTTACAGCTTTTATTCACTTTTAGAGAGCAAAACTGTTCAAGGAGCAACGTTCATTATCCATAGTAACCAATAAGGGCCCATCTTCCTTTGGCGTTGCTTTAGTAAGGAGAATCCTAATAAGCCTCTGCACTGTGCATTTTACCCTTCACTTAAATTCATCTGTTTATCTGTATGGTCTTTATTTCTGTAGTGTGGTATCATACTGACAATACTATTCTTTCACTTTTCTGTGTGTTCGTTTTGAACAGAGTTTGTCAAAGTATTTTATATAGTATATCATCATCATAAAGTCCTTTTTCACCCTGATGTCTAAGTGTATGGTGTATGTCTAAGTGGAACTCTGGTGTATGGTGGCTTAATCTTTTGGATTTCAGGTCCAATTTGTTTTTATTAGTAACTTAATCCTGTTAATTTTTTTAATTTATTTATTTATGATGCCACAAGACATTCAATAAGACCTAGCGTGATTGTCGGTGATGGCTGCAATATAAGCCCTACCTCCCAAATAAGCCCTACCCTGTTTCCCAAAAAATAAGCCCTACCCTGAAAATAAGACCTACAAGGACTTTAACTAGGGTTTGTTTGGGGGGTGGGGGCTTATATTGCAGCCATCACCGACAATCACGCTAGGTCTTATTTTCGGGGAAACGGGGTACTCCTAACAAATTCAATTAGTGGTCATACGGAAATGTAGTGGGGGAGTAAAGGAGTCAGGGTAGTATGAAAAAGGCCCACTTCACATTTCTAATCGGCCACCTAATTTGAAAAGGTATCCGTCCAATTAACTGTGTGACTTCTCTGCAGGAATTTTTTCTTCATGTAAGAGTTTAAAAATGTATTTCTTTATTGTACATCACGGGACACAGAGCAGCCATAGTAATTACTATGTGGGTTATAGGCCACCTATAGGTGAATGGACACTGGCACACCCAAAGACAGGAAGTCCCCCTATATATAACCCCTCCCATACAGGAAGTACCTCAGTTTTTTTCGCCACTGTCTCAAGGTGATGGTCACAGTGGATTGAAGTACTATAATATAGACAGCCCTGTTTGGAGAAATCCTTGCCAGGATCAAGGGTCTATGCAGTTGGATGCATTCAAAGTGGCAAAAAAAGGCCAAGATGGATGGTACCCGAGCCTCGAGGAAGAAGCAAGGTTTTTGCCTGTAATGCACCTCTTTGGAGGGCTGGACCCTAGGATCCAGGCCCTTGGATAAATGACTAAAACCAAAGGTGGTCCTGGGAGGGTGCTGTACAGGTTCAAGGGTGTGGACCCCAGTATTCAAGGGGGATCCAGTCCTTGAAGGTCCGTTCAAGACCTGGCCTATCCTGATGGATGAAGATTAAGTCTGGATGTGTATTCCAGCAGTATCCTGTGGCGGGAATGGTACGTTTAACAAAAAAAAACGAAGAACCTGGGAAAGGAACACATATGATTCACTTCAAGGGATTCTTCTGAGTAGCAAATGCCTTGCCTGTTTTTCGCCACTAGAAGGTGTATTGTAACATACCTGGTGTTTGCTTGTCGTGCTCCATTTTTTTCTGTTTTGTCAGCGCTCCTTTTGGGGACAGCATTGCCCCTCATCCTGGTCTGACAGTTGCCTGAAGCCCTGGGGCCACCCACCTCCTAGCCCATGGCACTCAGCCCTCCCCCCAGAGGCTGGTTCCGACGATGGGAGCAGGGCGGCGCCCCCCACCGCCACAGCACGCAGCCCCTCTCTGCCGTCATCTGCGCGGGGTCAGCTCTGGTAAAGGCTACCGTAGGACGCAGGGGGCATGGCTTAGGCGTGGAGGGCGTGCGTGCACATGGCGGAGGCTCAATGGCCATAAAGTTTGTGACTCTGTAAAGAGTCTGGTGGCTGACGGAGGCACACGGAGTACACTGGGGCATGTAAGCACTGTATAGGTGTGGATACAGGCATTTAAAGGCACGTCTGCTGGGCATTAGGCTAAGCAGTGATAGCTGCATTTTTTTGCTTGACTACAGTTCAGCAGTGGATGCATATTGTGAGTACCTCCTGCATTTTGTGCTTAGGACTATGTCTTCCCGAAATAAAGGTGGGGATAATACAGCAGGGAGGAGTGCAAGGGCGCCGCTGTTGGGATCTGAGGATCCTAGTCCTGCTTCCACAGTACTATCTTCCCCTGAAAGGCCAGAGGCAACTGGCCAGTCTGAGTCATTAAGGCTGTCAGGCATAGTGGCTACATCCAACGTTTCAGCCTCTGCATACGTCACCAAGGACGATTTGGCTTCAGCATTAGCTGGGTTGGAGGAAAAAATGGCCAAAATGATCGCGTCTGTCTCCCAGTCCGGGAAAAAACACAAAAGGTCCCCTTCTCCCCTTCCAGTGTTGGAACAGGAATGGGCAGATGACATTGAGGTGCCATTGGGTGACCGGGAAGAAGGACAGGCAGATGACTCCTCCTCTTCTGAGGATTCAATCTCAGAGGAGTCCTTCTCAGCCTCGCAATCCCAAAAACTACTAGTTCAATCCTTTACGGAATTGGTTCGTTTTGCATATAAGTGGCCCCCTTTTCTTCCTTGGGTTCTTTGAGGCCTTTACAGACTGGGATCATGCAGATAGGTATTTTGTTCCTCCCGGGAGATTTTCTCTTCTTTATCCTAAGGAGGAAAAGTTCACTAAAATTGGAGTTTGCCAGCAGTGGATGCTGCTATTTCTTCTGTGAATATAAGTCTAACTTGTCCAGTGGACAATGTCCAGGTTTTCAAAGATCCAGCCGACAAAAAGCTGGAATCTTTACTTAAAGCCTCCCTTTCCATAGCTGGTTCAGCAGTACAGCCTGCAGTAGCAGCGATAGGGGTTTGTCAGTCCTTAAAAGACCAGCTCAAGCAGGTCATTAAAGGTGTCCTTATTCAAGGGGAAGCGACCCGCGAGTTAGCCAAAGGCCTTATGTTTTGCAGTGGATGCCCTTAAAGATTCTATTCAATAGGTGTCACACTTTGCCCTCTTCAGAGGCGTATCTAGTGAAAATGGCGCCTATGGCAACCACTGAAACTGCGCCCCTGTCAAAACATTTCAAACCCATCTTTCATATACTGCGGATAGGACATGATTAGAGGCTGTGGACATGGTAGTTTCCTACTCTGTCCCCCCTTAATATTACCATACCTTTCCACATCAGTCAGTGTCCGTCTTCTGTTCTGTCACTGTGTCCCGTTCACCTCTCCAGTCAGGCACTGTGCACATCAGTGTACTGTCCTCTGCTGGGCCGGCTTCCCCCCCAGTAATGTTCTCCTGAGTCCTCCTGTGGTCTGTGCCTCCTCTGCACTGTTGCGCCGCTGTGGCACCGCCGAGAACGATTGCCTTCCATTTAAAAATGGCGCCAGGCGGCGACATTACGTTACTGCGCATGCGCTGCCCGGTTGAGCCTGTATGATCTTTCCTGAGCCCTGCAGGCTTTGAAACGGTTGCATGGCCGGCCCATGGCCATCTTTTTACAGGCACGCTACCCTAACAGGCTTTTACGGGCAGAAGAGACCATACCTCCCAACTTTTGAACTTCAGAATGAGGGACACTTGAGGGAGGAAGTGTCCGACGGCACGCTACGTGCACTGTGGCAAAAGTGGATGTGGTCAGACTCTTAACAGTGGGAGGGGGGGGGCTTAATGGGCCTGGCTAAACAAAACCCAGGTTTCCTTGTACTTCTAAAATATGCTTTGATTGCTGTGCCACAAGATAAAGTCTCATGGACACATACAAACCCCAGCACTATCATTAAAAAAAAAAAAAAGGAAAAGCTTCCATTACAAATGGTTTTGTATAAACTATGAAAGTGTGTGTTGAACAAAGTGTGGAAGGATTCAGGAATGCATTGTGTACAGAGTTCAGGGTTCAGAAGTGTGCTATGAACAGAGTGCCTTGTTCAGGAGTGTGATATGCACAGGGAGTAGATTTCTGGAGTGCTTTATTTACAGAGTACAAGGCTCGGGAGAGCACTAGGTACAGACTGCAGGTTTCTGGAGTGCCTTTTGCACAGAGTGCAGGTCATCCATTCACATCTCACTATTGCCCCTCTGCTCTGCCCTCATCTCCCCAAAGCTCCACCATCTTCCACTTGTTTATCTTTGTAAAAGCAGCTCCTTTCTGTAGATGGCTCTTCTATCCACTGCAGCCAGAGCTTCCATTCACCTTTCAGTGCACTGGGTGCACACTCCTTTTCAGCTCAGAGAGATCAGAGACTTCACCTGTCAGATCCAAGCTGTGATGTCGGATATGGGAGGGACTGCTACTTAGACCCGCCCCTCTGTCAAACAACCAGTGTAATGAAAGAGTCGCCAAAAGCTGTCAGTTTTTTTTCATTCAGCCTGCTGGTTGAATGAGAAAAAATGAACAGTGTATACCCAATTCCATTTTCAGGTAAATGTCAGCTTTAGGCTACTTTCACACTGAAGCGTTGCGGGCACTGGCACTATATTTAGCGCCGCTTTACCGTCATTTTAGCGGCGCTATTCGGCCGCTAGCGAGGGTTAAAATTTTTTTTACCCCCGCTAGCGGCCGAAAAAGGGTTAAAACAGCAGCGCTTTGCAGGCGGGTTTGGAGCGCTGCCCCATTGTTTTCAATGGGAAGGGTTCGCTTTAGGAGCGGTAAATACACTGCTCCTACAGCGCTCCAAAAATGCTGCTTGCAGGACTTGCAAGTGCACCACTCCAATGTGAAAGCCCTCGGGGCTTTCACATTGGAGTGAATTGAGCGGCTCTTTCAGGGCGCTTTGCAGGCGCTATTTTTAGCACTTTAGCGCCTGCAAAGCGCCTCAGTGTGAAAGTAGCCTATATGTCTCCCCACATCAGGGATCGGCCTTGGCACAGAGCAAAGCATTCACCAGGTGCCTTACAGACAGATGGCAGGAGAGTGCAGGGATGTTGTCAGCAATGGAGGCGCCCAGCTGTAGTACTTATCTTTTAGACCCCTTTCACACTGAGGCGTTTTTTAGGCGCTACAGCATTAAAAATAGCACCTGCAAAGTGCCCTGAAAAAGCGGCTCAATTCACTCCAATGCGAAAGCCTGAGTGCTTTCACACTGGAGAAGTGCGCTGGCAGGGCGTCAGAAAAAGTCCTGCCAGCAGCTTCTTTGGAGCGGTGAAGGAGTGGTGAAAACTCACCGCTCCTCCCCATGAGCTGCTATATCACCAGCAAAACACCGCTATGGAGGCGTTTTGTGGGCAGATTTAACCCCTTTTCGGCCGCTAGCGGGGGGTTCAAACCGCTCCGCTAGTGGCCGAATAGCGCAGCTAAAACGACAGTAAAGTGAGCACTAAAAAATTTTAGCGCCACTTTACCGCTGACGCCCGGGGTGGTACAGTGTGAAAGGGGTCTTTGATCTGAATAGACGATGACAGGTTCTCTTTACTGCCTGACACCCCTAGGTGCCTGATCCCCCTCTCAGATCTCCTGTAGGGGGCCCCAGAGCCCACACACTGGACAGATCCAATCTGCAGAGAGATATAATATCTGCAATGATAGATCCCACCAGAACATACAGACAGCTGAGGGGGAGGCCAGCCTGACACATCACCACCCCCCCCCCCCCACCAGCACAGTGAGTGGATGGAACATCACACAGTATGTAGTACCCAGGAAGTGATGTCCTTAGCACTGTACATAGTGATGGCATAATAACAAACCTCAGTAGAAAGCAGCTGACATGCTGGGACCTGAAGTCCCTCCTGTTCATGTCTGATACCCCACTGTCCAATCAGAGCTCAGCCTCCTCTCACTATACACTCACCTTACATTCACCTGCAGTGTTCTCCCTGTGTATAAGAACAGAAGCTGCTCATGCTGGAAAGGACGTAGAGGGAGGGGCGGGGCTTAGTTACAACCTGCTAGAGGAGAGGAGCTGCTGTGCTCTGTGCAAGGGAGGAGGGGGAGGAGCATTACATGTGAGTCGGCTCTTTCATTACACTGGTTGTTTGACAGAGGGGCGGGTCTGAGTAGCAGTCCCGCCCAAAACCGACATCACAACTTGGATCTGACAGGTGTAGTCTTTAATTGGAACTGCACAGTGAACATCCGGCTGGCTCCCTCGCCAATCCCTGGATGTGCTGGATGTTCACACTGCTGCAGGTCCTATTCAGCCACAAGTTGACATATAAGCAACATAATTATGCAGGACAAAGCCTTGCTGCCCAGCCACTCAGCAGCGCCCATTTCATATTTTCATATTGCGCCTATGGCACTTGCCATGTGTGCCATACCCTGGATACGCCACTGGCCCTCTTATCTGTGCATAGGCATTGGCAAGTTTTATTGGCAAGTTTTCCTTTTCATGGGGAACGGTTGTTCGGAGACAACTTGGATAAGCATATCCAAAAAATTTCAGGGGGGAAGAATGCCCATTTACCGGTTAAAAGAAGGAGTAGGCGTCCTTCATTTAAATATTCTTCTTCCCCTGGCACCAGGTGCCTCCAGACAGTTTCGACGGCCTCCACCGTCGGGTTCTAGAGGTAAGCCTCAAGGCCAAGCACAAGGCCAGAAGAAGTCCTGGGGGCAGAAGCGTACAAAACAGAGTCGTAAGGCCTCCTTATGAAGGGGCGCCCCCGCTCGGTCCAGTGGGAGGAAGGCTTCTGCAGTTTTCAGGAGCCCGGCGAGAAGAGATCCAAGACAGATGGGTCATCTCCACAGTATCTCTAGGCTACAAGCTACAGTTCCAGGAGTTTCCACCATTTCGTTTTCTGAGATCGAATGTTCCCAGAGACCCATTAAAAAGAAGGTCTTTATTCCAGGCACTGGACCGGTTCACATCACAGGGTGTGATTACAGAAATTCCAACAGAGGAGCACGGCATGAGTTTTTATATGAATCTCTTCACTGTGCCAAAACCGAATGGAGATGTCAGACCCATTCTAGATCTAAATCAATTCCTAACCATCCGCTCCTTTCGCATGGAATCAATCCGGTCAGTTGTGTCCTCTCTGAGGAGGGGAGAATTTCTGGCATCGATAGACATCGAAGATGCATATCTGCATGTGCCAATCTGCCCCGCTCACCAGAAATTTCTGTGATTCGAGGTGGAACTGTGCCATTTTCAATTCGTGGCCTTGCCCTTCGGGTTAGCCTCCGCCCCCCTGGGTGTTCACAAAAATTCTGGCCCCAGTATTAGCAAGATTAAGGATCCAGGGTATCTCAGTAGCGGCATACCTAGACAACCTGCTGCTTATAGATCACTTGGTTACATGGCTAGACTGCAGTGTATCCAGCATGGTCAAGTATTTGGAACATCTGGGTTGGATTCTCAACCTAGAGAAGTCAGCCTTAGGGCCAGTAAGAAGGCTAGAGTACTTGGGTCTGGTCATAGACATAGTCCAAGAAAAGGTCTTTTTGCCTCAGACAAAGGTCAGGGGTAAAAGAGATCTGGTCCGTGTGGTCAGGGGGGAAAAAAAAAAAAGATCCCTCCATTCGCCTTTCCATGAGGTTGCTAGGGAAAATGGTGGCTTCATTCGAAGCTATTCCCTATGCCCAATTTTTCATTCAGGACTGTTGCAAAACAGTATTCTGTCTGCTTGGAACAATAGAATCCAAGCCTTGGACTACCCAATGTGTCTGTCCCCAAAGGTGCGCCAGAGTCTCAATTGGTGGTTGATAGCCAGAAATTTGCAGAAGGGGAAATCCTTCATGCCGGTAGCCTGGAAGATAGTAACAAGAGATGCCAGCCTCATGGGCTGGGGAGCGGTTCTGGAGGAGGCCACTGTCCAGGGGAAGTGGTCAGAGACTGAAAAAGCCTTGTCCATCAATATTCTGGAGATTCTGGCAGCAGGTCTGGCTCTAATATCCTGGACTTTCAGGTTGCAGGGTTGTCCTGTCAGGATTCAATCTGACAATGCTACAGCAGTAGCTTGCATCAACCACCAAGGGGGTAGCAGGAGTCAGGCGGCCCAGAGGGAGGTGGACCATATTCTGACATGGGCAGAGAAGCATGTGCCTTTTCTGTCAGCAGTCTTCATTCTGGGAGCGGAAAATTGGCAGGCGAACTTCTTGAGCCGCCAACAATTGTCCCCGGGGGAATGGTCCCTGCATCCCAAGGTTTTTTTCAGTCATATGCCAAAAGTGGGGTACCCCAGACATAGATCTGATGGTGTCCAGGTTCAACAAGAAGTTGGGCAGCTTTGTGCCAAGGACAAGGTATCCGCTTGTATTCCTGACAGATGCGCTAGTAACCCCTTGGGATCAGTTTTCACTAATTTATGCGTTCCCCCCCCCCCCCCCCCAGTTCAGCTGTTACCACGGTTTCTACGCAGGATCAAGGAGGAAGGGAAGCCTTGCTTTCACAAGGTCTGGTGTTCCATTCTGCCTTACAATCGCTAAGCTTAACGGTTTGGCTACTGAAGCCCAAGGCTTTTGGGCTCAATGGTGACTACCCTCATTAATGCAAGGAAGCCGGCTTCTAGGGCCATTTATTATAGGATCTGGAGGGCCTATATTTCCTGGTGTGAAGCCAAAAGATGGCATCCTCGAAAGTATGTCATAGGAAGAATTCTTGCCTTCCTACAATTGGGGGTGGAAATGAAGCTAGCCATCAAGGGTCAGATTTCGGCCTTGTCAGTATTTTTCAAAGAGGGCTTGCTTTGCATTCTTTGATCCAGGCCTTTTATACTAGGGGTAACTCGTATAACTCTGCCAGTGAGGCCGCCCTTGTGCCCATGGGATTTGAATCTAGTTTTATCGGTCTTGCAAAGACAACCCTTTGAGCCTATGCGCCATATTCCCTTGATCCTTTTGACAAGGAAGTTGTTTATTTTTGGTTGCAGTAACCTTGGCAAGGAGAGTGTCAGAATTTTTCCTGTAAAGAGCCATACTTAATTATTCATGAAGACAAGGTTGCATCCTCACCGAATCTTTCTGCCTAAGGTAGTGTCCAGTTTTCACTTAAACCAAGATGTCTCCCTGCCTTCCTTTTTTCCCAGAACCTCGCTCTGCGGAAGAAAAATTGTTGCAATCGCTCGATGTGGTGAGAGCTGTCAGGATCTATCTGAAGGTGACAGCTGAGATGCGGAAGACTGATGCTTTGTTTGTGTTGCCAGAAGGGCCCAGGAAAGGGGAGGCAGCGTCATAGTCAACTATTTCCCAGTAGATTTGTCAGGTTATAATTCAGGCTTATGGATTGAAAAGCAGGGTTCCACCTTTTCAAATTAGAGCGCACTCTACCAGGGGAGTGAGTCCTTCATGGGCAGCGCGTCACCAGGCCTCTATGGCTCAGATTTGCAAGGCCGTGACTTGGTCGTCAGTACATACATTTACTACATTTTACCAGATGGATGTAAGGTGTCAGGAGGATGCAGTTTTTAGGTGCAGTGTACTGCAAGCAGCAGTATAGGTCCTCAGGTCTGATGGCGGCTTGCTTTGTTGTGAGTCTCCCTCTCCTCGGGCATTGCTTTGGGACATCTCACATAGTAATTACTATGGCTGCTCTGTGTCCCGTGATGTATGATAAAGGAAATAGGATTTTTAATACAGCTTACCTGTAAAATCCTTTTCTTGGAGTACATCACAGGACACAGAGGTCCCTCCGCTCTTGCTGGGATATACATTGCTTTGCTACAAAACTGAGGTACTTCCTGTATGGGAGGGGTTATATAGAGGGGGACTTCCTGTCTTTGGGTGTGCCAGTGTCCATTCACCTATAGGTGGCGTATAACCCACATAGTAATTACTATGGCTGCTCTGTGTCCCGTGATGTACTCCAAGAAAAGGATTTTACAGGTAAGCTGTATTAAAAATCCTATTTGTCAAAATGATGATTTTCTTCTAACATTGTGTTACTGTCTCAGATGGATATTTAGCATATATTAGAATAAGGAAAGGGATGGTCGGCACTCAGGATGACATCCAAAATGGTATTTTTTTATTAAATACGTGTACAAACCTGTAAAACATCCTACGCGTTTTGGACGTTAGTCATTGTCATGACTAAGGACTAACGTCCAAAACACGTAGGATGTTTTACAGCTTTGTACATGTATTTAATAAAGAAGTGCCGACTATTCCTTTCCTTATTCTGGTACGTTGGAGGTGTCAGCAGCCTGAAGGTCTGAGCACCAGGCGGAGCTTTTATGTAGGAAGGTTGCAGTGCCTACACACCTGTTTTCCTTGGATATTTAGCATTGGTTTGAATAGAAACCGCTTTGAAAGTAGGTATTTTAGACAGCTATTTTTTTTTTTTGTATAGTTTATGTAAGAAATAACCAGATAAACATGCCATGTCATCTCATGTCTCCTGCCTGCCATGAAACATCTCAGATTCTCTCATTTCCTCTCTTCCACATGCAGTCATCATTTCTATGAGTGACTGTTTCCTAGTATTTCCCATTTAAGTCCTTTCTTCAAAAAATATGTCCATTGTTATTAGCAATAAAGGTATAGTACAGTGCCTTATGAAAAATATTCATACCCCTTGAAATTCTCCACATTTTATCATGTTGCAACCAAAAAAACATAAATGTATTTTATTGGGATTCTTTGTGATAGACCAACACAAAGTGGCACATAATTGTGATGTGGAAAGTGTGGCGTGCATTTGTATTCAGCCCCCTTTTACACTGATACCCCTAACTAAAATCTAGCAGAACCAATTGCCTTCAGAAGTCACCTAATTAGTAAATTGAGTCCACCTGTGTGTAATTTAATCTCAGTATAAATACAGCTACTCTGTGAAGCCCTCAGAGGTTTGTTAGAGAACTTTGGAGAACAAACAGCATCATGAAGGCCAAGGAACACACCAGACAGTTGAGGGATAAAGTTGTGGAGACGTTTAAAGCAGGGTTAGGTTATAAAAAAAATATCCCAAGCTTTGAACATCTCACGGAGCACTGTTCAATCCATCATCCGAAAATGGAAAGCGTACGGCACAACTGCAAACCTACTAAGACATGGCTGTCCACCTAAGCTGACAGACCTGGCAAGGAGAAGCAGAGAAGCAGCTAAGAGGCCCATGGTAACTCTGGAGGAGCTGCAGAGATCCACAGCTCAGGTTGGAGAATCTGTCCACAGGACAACTATTAGTCATGCACTCCACAAATCTGGCCTTTTATGGAAGAGTGGCAAGAAGAAAGCCATTGTTGAAAGAAAGTCATAAGAAGTCCTATTTGCAGTTTGCGAGAAGCCATGTGGAGGGGACATAGCAAACATGTGGAAATAGGTGCTCTGGTCAGATGAGACCAAAATTGAACTTTCTGGCCTAAAAGCAAAACGCTATGTGTGGCGAAAAACTAACACTGCACATCTCCATGAACACCGTGAAACATGGTGGTGGCAGAATCATGTTGTGGGGATGCTTTTCTTCAGCAGGGAGAGGGAAGCTGGTCAGAGTTGATGGGAAACATGGATGGAACCAAATAAAGGGCAATCTTAGAAGAAAACCTGTTAAGAGTCAGCAAAAGACTTGAGACTGGGGTGGAGGTTTACCTTCCAGCAGGACAACGAACCTAAACATACAGCCAGAGCTACAATGGAATGGTTTAGATCAAAGAATATTAATGTGTTAGAATGGTCCCAGTCAATGTCCAGACCTAAATAAAACTGAAAATCTGTTGCAAGACTTAAAAATTGCTGTTCACAAATTGCTATCCAATCTGACAGAGCTTGAGCTTTTTTGCAAATAATGGGCTAAAATTTCACTCTCTTGGTGTGCAAAGCTGGTAGAGACATACTCAAAAAAAGACTTGCAGCTGTAATTGCAGCAAAAGGTGGTTCTATAAAGTATTTACACGGGGGCTGAATACAAATGCACGCCACACTTTTCAGATATTTATTCGTAAAAAAAATTGAAAACCATTTATAATTTTCCTTCCACTTCACAATTATGTGCCACTTTGTGTTGGTCTATCACCTAAAATCCCAGTAGAATACATTTATCTTTTTTTTGGATAGATTTACCTTGCTAATGAGTCTGTGCCTCGATTGCCATAACGACTGCAGTAACTGTGCTTTGTAGACAGTGATTACTGTAAATGGACAGTGATTCCCCCCCCTCCCAGCAATGATTTCTCATAATTGGAGGATTAAAAAATCAAACCCATACAGAAATGCTATACTTGAGTTGGAGTCCTATCCTGGGCCTTTGTAGATGCTTGTACCTGGGTTACTTCAGTTATCCATTCTAATTAAATGTAGGATAAATAAGTATTCATTTAAACAGAATACTTGGATAATGCTAAAATCAAATATAACACTGCAGTGATACAAAGGGAGCCAGCTGGAAAATGGCTGAGCTCTTTGGTGGTTCTTTCATATTTTTTCCAAGGTCCAGGCTACTGAAATACAGTAATGTATATACCGGTATGTGGAATCATTACCGCAAAGGTCAGAGGGTACTATATCTAGTGTTCGTCCCTCTTTGTCCTCGTTCTACAGGTCCTCCACCCCAACTCTTTTCTAAGTAGTTTGAGAGTTTTTTTTCATTTTTCTTGCTATTTCTTCTCCCCAGTCCCCCACATCCTGGATAAGAAGCGCAATATGGGGTGAAGTATCTTTTGAAGAACTTATCAATATCCCCCATCCTCTTTCACTGCTCTTGGTCCTTTGCATCCTTGCTGCCACTTCTCACCCAGCTTCTGTTCAGGTGCTTAGGCATGAGACACTCACCTCACCTACTGTATGTCTGATCTATACTTAGAGAACTGTGTTTTTTGTGTTATCCTACACCCAAATACCCAGTTATATATTTAGTGTTGAAGAAGCCAACAGTGTAATATTTGAAACTCACTGAAGCTTCTTTATGCACTAAAGACTTGTTTTCCTTTTATAACCTTTCACCTATGACCTGTTGGCATGGCTAGCCTACTTTAGATTGCTGACCTGTGGTTTCCAAGTTGCCAGCACCCCCACCCACCTATCACATTTATGTTGAATGTCACTGTGTTGTCACCCATTATCAACATGCTTTATCTGATATTTAGTGCTGTGAAATGTTAAAAAGAGCCTGAAACACAGTTTACACCACCAGATAAAAAAATATGATTATTTCCAGCCTCCTGATCGTTTGTTTTGGACTCTGAAACCGCCTTATGTGTGAAGTTGGCAATTGATGGACATCTAGTTTAAATAATACTATAAAGAACATCTTTAAAATCAATAGTGTTAAGCTGGCCATACCCAGTAAAACTTTGACTATTTTAACAACATTGGTCATTGGTGGGTTAGTCTTTAATTTTTTGCAAATCTAGTTTGATGGCCTTCCAATGATTACTGGTAAATGTTGAATTGGCCAAATCAAATTCTTGCTTTGTATGGCCAGCTTTATTGTCTTCAGCAAATGATCTGTTCACTGCAAAGGTACTGAAGAGTGAAGCAAAGTGTCCAGATCCGCTACAGGCATCAACCACTTCACTCATGCAACAATAGGGGTAGGCTTCCAACAGTCGTTGGCCACTCTATAAAGTCCACTTCCAATCAATAAAAAGGGAAGGACACTCTCCATTAAAAATCTTGCATATGTTTATTAAAGTACTCCAGGGACAAGCTGATCCACCTCTTCCCTCAGTTCTAACACGTTTCATTCCATCTGGAGCTTATCCATAGTTGACTTTATGAATAATCTCCAAGGTGAAACCCGTTTGGGCTGTGGGGCACATGGTTTGGCTTGAGCTTGAAGTACTTTTAATAGTTTAATTATCATATGCATGGGTTTATTGGAGAGTGGCTTCCCTTTTTTCTTGCTTGAAAGTGTACTGGAGAATGAAGCTTTGGGTGTAAATCTGTCTATAGAGCAAGAAGAAACGCAATGCTATGTACATAAATCTGATGAATGAGAATCATCAGATCATTAGTTGTAATGAATGAAAGGTTTGGCCATGCATGGTAAATGTAATGCACTCTTAATACATATGAGAAGTTGATAGAAATTCACACAACAATGAAGGCATAAGTTTTCAGTTTTCTGTATTTATAATGTCAAAGGATACGGCCCTTTAGAGACGGATAGCAGGGTGTTCTGTACTGGCACCAAGTATTTGCACTAAGGCGCCAGTTGGGAAACCTCCCTGCAAGAGTTGCTAACTCCCCAACACAGTCATAACCATCTTTCACAATCTTTTTTAGAATGAATGCCACATTCAAAACTCTATGAAGAGTTTATCGGGGAAAGCTGTGATGTGACTCACTAGCGTATCAGGTAGATGAAAGCAGGTGATATGCACTGTTAGGCAGGGTTCACACTGCTCTGACATGAAAGTCAGACTTCGATGCAACTTCAATGAACAGGATCCGACTTTGAGCCAACAATACCAGGCCCTTTTGAGTCATCTTGAGGGGGGGGGGGATTTTAAGACTGAAGGGTCAGGTATGGTCTTGGGGGGCACGCTGTGTTTTTTTTTTTTTTAATTTTGGCGTGGGGTTGTTCCTCCCCTCAACATCCTCAGAGTACAAGTCGCATGCCACAAGTCGGATCAGTTAAGAGGAAGATGCAACTTACATTCAAATCATTGGGCTGAAATCGTGCTCAAGTCGGACTAAAGTAGTGCAGGAATATTATTCAAAGTCGGACCGGTTAAGATGGCTCTCATAAGGAACCACTGATTTTTAAACGTCATGCGACATGTGCTCCCAAAGTCGGAGCGTATGTCGCACTAGTATGAATTAGGCCTTAACTAGACTCAATGCTACACTGAAGTTTCAGTCTTTGAGAACTTATTCTGTAAATGGCACCAGATAAACCTTCACCATAACGTTATTGTCTGTTTTCCAACAACTATTTCTCACTTTTTTTTTCTTGCTTATTTGCAGTGGCTTCCTCTTGTATGACTCGTCTGTCTCGCTCCCGCACCGCCTCTCTTTCCAGCGAGGGGAATCGCTCACGCTCTCGTACCCTCTCCCAGAGCAGCGAGTCGGGGGGAGGACCAACCGGAACGTTCACGGAGGTGACCTGCTGAGAAGTCGCGACGCGGGGGACATGTGATCTCCTCCACTCTGTGTGAGGGGGAAATGGCATTTTAGCAGAGCTAATTATGCTACTTAGAAAACTAAAAACATACCCAGACTTCACATGGGAGATAACAAGATGTCTGTACCTGTCTCTCTCTCTCTCTCCTATCTCCAGATTTTTACTGTCCTTTGTTTTCTGATCACTTTGCCTTTTTCTTATTTTATACTTACAATTCATATAACTATGTAAACAAAATAAAAAAAATGCAGGATTTGCTTACCTTGGATAAAGCTTAAGTGTTGGATAGATTAACCTGTGTTCCAAAGGGGTAGTTAGATTTTTACGGCTTCCTTTCTCACCATATACTGTTTTCTGTATGTGATTCCTTATCCTTTATTTCTAGCTCTCTCCATGGTCAGGCAGAATACAGGACAGCTTTTTATAGTTCCACCTCCATGTGTCTTTATAAATCATTTTATTACCCTAACAGCTTCTTTGTTCCCCTCTTTTTTGCACATAATAGTAAGTTTTAATATGGGGTAACATCTCCTAATACTGTATGCCCAGGAGAAGAGGGGGAGTTGGGAACTTGTGGGGGGAGATCTTGAAGGTCCAACCACTGGAACATACTCACTTTTGATTCTTGAGGTCACTGTAAAGATTGCAGCACAATGGAGAACTCCAGTACAAAATAACAAAGACCTTAATGCTACTAAGAAACTTGGAGCTGCTGTCTTACTAAACCAGATGTCTTTGTACTGGTAGTTGTTTTAGTATTGTAGTAGTAATGTGAGTTTTTTTTTTTTTTTTTTACTTTGCAGTAAACTAATACCCTCTACCCCACACCTGTTGCCACTTGCTCAGGGTAATTTCCGTGAGTCTTAGGGGGAGGTTTTTAGAAGAACAGAACTCGCTTTTCCGTTGTAAAGACCTGTAGATAAAATATGTACTAGATGCTTTTTATGATTACTAAATCGGGGTGTAGCTTGGTTGAAAACCTATATAGTATTCGCATTGTCACTTGTCTCCATTTTGTTAATTGCATCCTGCCAGTCCCTCCCTTGTTGTAGATTAAAGCTGGTGATGGCACAAATTGCAGCAATTTCTGGGCATAAGACCAATGGCTTTTGTTAAGGAACTAAGGTTAGGACATTTAGAACGTCTCATGGCACAGTTAGTTATGGCTTACAGCCTGAAACTTTTAGAGCCAGGACACAATGGATTTCTATTCAGGTATAAAAGTAAGCTGGGTTTATTTTCATGCTGTACACTAAATATATTTTCAGCAATTAAGTTTGCTTGCTGACGCCTCAAATCCTACTGCTTGGAGGTGGTAATGTCAAGTTAAAATAAGACTGATGAAGTATTCTTTAAGTGAATATATTGTGCCAACCACACATTTTATAATAAATCATTTTGCTTGGTATCAGTACTTATCCTGATGATTTTTAAAGCGCATAAATATCTATATTACACACATATGGAATTGCCATGCAGACAATACATATGCTTACACTGAAAGCACATTCTTCTCTTGGAAAATGTATATTTGAGGAAAAAATAAGTACATGGTTTCAGAGAACTTAAAATAAGAAGGTTGGACAAGACTTTGTCCATCAGATGATACTTAAAGATTTTGGAGATTTGCTGCATTTGGCCATAATTAGAATTTTGAAGGCAGGCTTGTTTCCACTATGCAATGGAGGTATGAATTGGGTGCAAGCATCAAAATGGTTAGCACTATTGCCTCCCCAGTTAGCTCCTCCCCTGCAGGGTGCCATTTTTTCTTAAGTAGATTAACAACATTAAATGTTTGTGCATAATAGCTTGCAGAAAAGGCTTTTAGACACGGATGATGAATTTAAACTTGTAGGATGTTTAATTGTTATGGTAATTAACACACAGGTAGATGGAGTTCTAAGGTATAACACATGACTTTAAGCCAAGAAGTGAGATTTATGCACCAAACGTAACTTGCGCTTTTTTACTTTAAGCTTTTAGTCTACTTTTTTAATGTACAATTTTGAAATTTGCCAAATAACAGTTTTGTTATCTGTAACACGATTTATATAACCTCTTACAATGTATTAATACAGTTCCATGACGTAGAGAGCAGATTATACTAAGCAAATGTAGTACAGAGACAAGGGAAAACAGAGTGTGGGTGTTGTGTTACTTTTGCACATATGTAAATATACAGTCTGTATCCCCTTTCAATGTGTAAATTGGGTGCAAAAGTAATGCATTTCCCTAAGGGCTGCTTTAGTATTGTGTCTATATTGCCAAAGCTTACACAGCAGAGTGTGTTCTCCATTTATATAGTGACCTATCCAGCTTCATGTAATGTAGACAGATGCGATGAGCTCCACCATAGCTTCAGTTTGGATATTCAGAAAGTTGGATGTATAGAAGGGGGCATTCTGTATAGGATCCATTTTGTTGTTCTCTTTATATGTTTCTGTTAGGTTTTTTTCCTTACACTGAAAAATAAAATATTAAACAAAGAAATCATGGACTTGTTTTTTTATAGAAAATGTTTGTTTGCACCCTAGATCATTGCGGTTATGGTACACGTTAGTCACACAAACCTTTGATCGGAAGAATTTAATTTGCTGCCTTGCTATGTAAAGTTTATCAAGCTTATTCATTAAAGCTGAATTCTGTGCTCAATCACTTTCAATTTAAATAAATCAATATCAATAAAACATATAACTCCTCTTTGTGTACACCAAAATGCCTTTGCAAACCCCAGATATTACCTTGTAGCGGTGACATCATCACTATGCTGTAATAGCCATGCACAAAGCAGAGCTTTGGGAGAGGCCCAGCAGGCTCCACCCACTACAGGCTGCCTGGCAAAAACCACATTAAGGGGGTTGAGACTAGACCAGTCACCCTGCACAAGGAGCCACTGCAGCAGTTACTGGTCTTTATCACTGTAAGCACAGAAGCAAAGCTTCACACTACAAACCATGATTCCAGTAACAATACACATGCCTCTTGTATTTAGATAATATTTGCTTCAACCAAGCTCTTTTTTTTTGTTTAACACGCAGCACAAGATAAGACTCCTGTTGAATCAGAGATGGCGCTCTCTAATTAGCAGTGAGCATGAGCTTTACAGATTGCAGAACCAGAGGCCTGACACAACAGGGGATGTGTTGGACTACTAAAGAGAGATCACTGCCTTCACACAGACATCAAGGGTCCACCTCTGCATCATGCTAGCAGGGGACAGGCTTCTCTATTCAAGTGGTGGCTGTTTGGTTTTTTTTGTTTTTTTTTCTTCAATGAACTATAAAGCTTTGAACATCATTTTGTTTTAATACAGCTGGAACATATTTAACCAATTTAAACTGGAAGTTACATTGGGATTTTCAGCACAAGTAATGTGCAAAATGCAAGAGTTGTGGCAACCATAGAATGCATTATTTACTGACTTCACTAAACAGAAGCCATATGGTAGTGGGTTAATCCAGTTTGTACATTGTCCCTTGTACCATCTTTTTAAATATACTTATACATTTTTCTAAATTTGCATCATATGATCACAGGATATGTTGCCAAACTTTTGGAATAATCTAATGGCTATGGGAAATCTGCTTCAATTGGAAGTAAAATCAATCTGTTAGCAACAGAGTCTTTTATGGTTTTGTAACACAACTGCATATTGTCGTATATTTCCAAAGGTGCTTAATTGGGGCCTCTTTGGCGTTCTCACACATATGCAAGCTCCAAATGCCCTGCCTGGGTGTCGCACAGCATCCCTTCCAAAAGTGGCCTTTATAAAATGTTAGGAAGCGCTTCTAACTCCCAAGAGTGACACAAGGTCATAACATGCCACTTTAAAGAAAAACAGAACTATAGGCAAAACATTTATTTTCATTCCGGATGAGTAAGGGAAGGTTATAATCCCTGTAAGGTTTGATTTTTGCCCTCTTTGTCCCACTGGGGAGATTTACCTTCACTTCCTGTCGCATAGACGAAACAGCTCATCTTTTATCACAAACTGACACAACCACCATAAAGTATAAATAGAGGGTGTGCAGATTGCCACTGTGAACAAAATTGTTCAGATTGTGGCTGTCACCGCCCTCCCTCCCCACCTCATCCAATCTTAGAACGCTTTGTATTTGTTCAGGAAATGCAAAGCATTCTCTGAATGGCTCCCATGCTGTGCGGGCGAACTCCTGTGTTCAAAGTGCATCAGGTTGGCCGCTCAGCATGGAATCCCAAAGCAAGTGGAGATCACTGGAATAGCAGAGCATCGACCAGGTATGGTATATACATAGTTACTACGGTCCCAGCTATACCAATGCAACCGTATACAAATATACCATACCTGGAATTCTTCTTTAACGTCTTGGGTGGTCAGCCCTGTTCTGTCCCTTAACCTTTTTAGTGCCAGATTTCATAAATATACTACTAAAATTAATTATATTTCACAGTCTGATAGAAAGAGTTTCCAGACTGAGTCTTGCAAGGCAGAAAAGCTGGGGGAACGGTGAAGCAGTGGAGAGTGGGACAGCCACATACGCTGTCTGATCTACCCATGCAAGCAGGACTGTACACTGTGAGCACTGAGTACTTCTAGGCCCATTTATACGGCCTTCCTCTCCTGTATATTGGAAGGGCATTGTTGTTCACCCACTTTTGGATCATAATTGTATCCATATAGTGACTGCGTGTGCACCCTCTACCTGTTTATGGTGTTTGTGTCCATTTGTGGTAAAAGATAGACACATTGGGGGTTATTTACGAAGGGCAAATCCACTTTGCACTGCAAGTGCACTTGGAAGTGCAGTCGCTGTAAATCTGAGGAGTAGATCTGAAATGAGGGGAAGCTCTGCTGATTTCTATCATCCAATCATGTGCAAGCTAAAATGCTGTTTTTTTTATTTTCCTTGCATGTCCTCCTCAGATTTACAGTGACTGCACTTCCAAGTGCACTTGTAGTGCAAAGTGGATTTGCCTTTCGTAAATAACCCCCATTGTCTTATAGAGGTCAGGGAACTGATTTGAATTGCTATAAACAAACACGTTTTACAAAAGTGAGAGTTATTGTTATATATTGTGATTGCCAATATCTATCTTTGGATGAGGTTAAGTTTTAATGCTGTTGAGAAGTGGTGCATGATTCTATGCCTGGATATTACCTTTTGAGAGTTAGAAGTACTTCCTAATATCTTGTAAAGTTTTCATGCTCGTAAGTCGAGGACTCGGTACATCTGCATTCTTACAGGGGGAGTGCGGACGTTTATTTAATCCTTTGAGTCTGGGAGCTTCTATCAGCATGTGGGCTGCCCTCATATTTACACGATCATTGATCACACCGTAATAAATATGAAAATGTAAAAAAGGTATAAAATTGCAAAAGCTGTAAAAAAAAAACAAAAAAACTCTACAATCCAGAAAATCTCATCACTTAAAACACACTCCTTTTAAAATGATATGAATGATCCCCATGCAAAGGTTAATTTACCAACCATCCATTCTTGCTCTTGGAATGCCAATGCCAAAGTCCTCTCCCACACATGTACCAGTTGGAAAAAGACAAGGCTATAGAAGCAGACAACTGAAGACTGATACAACACTAAACCAAACAACTCCATAAACTACAGTACTTTTGTGTTGATGCATGGTACGTCAATGGCTCACATTTAATGTGCCCCTACAACTTTTTAAGGGAGTCAGAGAGGTTTTTAGGAAGTGAATGCTTTTGGATTAGCCGTATTGGCTTTTTATTGGGATTGGACTAAGATACCTGTAAAATTCTATATAAAGCCTCCCTAAGCCTAAAACCAGAGGGCTGTAGCAATGCCCATCCAAATCTCTAACCTTTTTGTGTTACTCCAGTCACGCAGATCTAGCAGGTAAAGGCTCAGACTTCTACTTTACCAAGAATTGCGCGGGTAAAAAATAAGACATAATACTTAAACAAGAAAATGCCATTTTCTATGACCAAATTTTAGTCAACCTGAATTAAACTTTATATGCCTATTGATTGATTTGTGAGTAAGCATACTTTTTCCTTTTCCAATAAAGTTATATCTGGTAATGCACTAGGCCTTTGTGCCCTTTTATTCTTTTTTTCTGTCTGCATTTAAAAGTGCATTAAAACTGAACTCTAGGCAAACCACTAACTACACAAATGAAGGAAACTGCTTTTATTTTTTTATGTAGATCTAGTTCTGAGATTACACAGCTCTGCCACACAAGTCAAAACCTGAGGCGCACTTCTGTCAAAAGATGTATACCTCCATACCAGACAAGTCTGAATCCAACTTTCTTTCCAGTAGAAGGGAGCCCACGCTTGTCAGAGGAGGGAATGTCTATCAGTCATCTAGTCCCAAAAAATCTCATATGTTTGAGTACAAAATTTAATTTCCAGTGGGATAGAAGCAGGTATTTCCGACTCTGCCTCTTTCCCACTTAACGCTCTTGAATTTGCTAGTTGTTTGCCCCTAGTCCTTGCTCTGCTCTCACAGTACTCACATAGTGGGATACTCAGACAATCTCCCTATAAAAGACCAGTCTGTGCAAACTCCTGAAGCCAATGAAAAATACATAATGCAGCTTCTGCTGTGATTAGGATGGAGCCTTAACCATCGGAAGCTGTCGCCCATTGGCACAAGTCTGAATCTTCTGGCATCCAAATTTCACAACCAACTGGGAAGATTTCTTGCCAGGCCCAGGGACCCTTAGGGATCCTTAGACCTTCACAGTGGATGCTCTGGTGATTCTGTGGGATTAGTTCCACCTGGTCTGTTTTTCACCTGCATAGCTCCTCTTTTTGTCTGCTCTGCAGGTTTAAAATGGAGGACGTTCCTTGATACTCATTGCATCAAACTGGCCCAGAAAGACATGGTACTTGGACATACTCAGACTCCTGGTAGACACTCCAGGAGCCCTTCCAGATCATCTCGACCTCTTGTCCCAATGACTAGTTCACCATCTTTCTTCTCGGTCACTGGCTTTACCACTGTGATTGTTGAAGCCCAGGTGCTGAGGGACAGAGGACTTTCAGATTCAGTCATTCCTACACTGCCAAAGAGTAGAAAGTTGTCTTCTCACAAAGTTTTCCATCACACCTAGAAGGCCTACTTTGCGTGGTGCAAGGTTAGGAGATTCCATCCTTGGAAGTACTCCATGTACTCCAAGTACTCCTGTCTTTTTTCCTGTCTGGTTTGGAGTACCATCAATGAGCAAATCTTGCTTCTGGCTGTTCCATTTCAGAGACTGATAGCCTCTCTTTCCTTAGCTAAGGCCCTTTTGCAGGGTGTTGCACACATTGCTCCCTTCAAAAGTCACACGTCTAACCCATTCAGCATATTCCCTTATCTGATTTCAAACCCAAGGTGTTTTTTCTGTGTGCCATCACCTCGCATCTCTGAGTTAGCCGCCATATCTTGTAAAGAACCTTTTCTAATGTTACACAAGGATTAAAAGAGAAGTATGGGTTTAAAAAAAAAAAAGAATAATACAAAATAACTCGCCTAAGTGGATGAGCATCAGTCCATCACTGCATCTGCCCCTCTCTGCTTCAAAGACAGTTTGCTCAGTTCTCCATCGGCCTGTGCAGTGGGTCAGAACAGCTGGCTCAGTCTCTCAGCCGCTCGCTAAGAGCCTGAGGCAACTGCTGGTTCAGGTATCGGGGTGGATCCCCACTCTAAAGTTAGGATCGATCCACAGCCTGGACCGGCTGAGTGATGTCAGCCAACTACGGGCCTTAGCTTTCTGTTGGCTGAAAATGGGTCAAAGGAGTGCAGAACGAACTGCACTCCTGTGATCCACAGGAGAAGTAGGGCCAAAAAAGTTTTGGCCCTACTTCTCCTTTTAAGTTGTTCTGAGGCTTAAGGCCTCCTTTCTCTCCCTCCTTCTTAACAAGGACATTATTCTTTTATTCATATGTACTGGATCTCTCCGACTTCGCATGGTACTGACTGTGATGGGTCTACCTCTCTGCTACAGCCTTCTTTCAGCACTCAAATAGCCCATCCTATATTACAGCTTCTATATATGGTGGAGGGGAGCAGAAAGGGTCAGCGCTCTTAATGGGTGCCTGTGATAAGTCCAGTGGCTGTTATAACAACCACAGCATCAGAAGAATATGGCTGCAAAGTATTTTGGGGCAGGGGGGAACAGGACTTTGAATTTCAACTAATAGACCAGCCAACAGCATTGAAGCTTCACATTAAGTGTCGTTTGTTTTTTTTTGTTTTTTTTTTTAATCAGCACCTAGGCTTTAAACAGATAAATAGTCCTGACTGTTTTTCTAATCCATATCTACTCAGTCCAAAACCAAAAAAAGCTTTCATACTTTAAGGCTGCTATTGCTAATGCTTTGCCTAAAGCGTTTGTTAACCCCCCCCCCCCCCCCCAAAAAAAAAATGGATCCTGCTCCTTTAAAGCACAGTGCTTGTGCTGTGTCATTTGGCCCCCTGTAAGACCGAAAAAACCTGGCTGATCCTGCCGGGTTCTGCCCCCCCCCCCCCCGTAAACTGACCACGGTTTATCTGAGCTGAGCCCTGACACCGTGGTTAGTTTACGTGCCTTCGTCATCCGCAGCCCTGCTCTCTGTTTCCTCTGTGCTCCCGTGTCGTTCCCCCTCCCTGCCTGTCAGCTAGTGACAGTGCCCACCCCCTCCGCCGCTCCTGCTGCTTGAATAACTATAACATTTATGCACCATCAGTGCTGTCTCCTATTGCAGTGTCCCCCTGTGTTATTTAAAAAAAAAAAAAAATAGTTTACAGCATTTTTTTTTTTTTTTTTATAAATCACACACAGAGGGGGACACTGCAATAGGAGGCAGACCGGCTGCAGAGAGGCCACGGCCCGGTGGTTGGGGACCCCTGCTTTAGACCAAAAATGACCTAGCTTTTGTACAGCTTCATAATCTGTTTAACATTGTTCTGTACTGTATGCACATTTTTTACCATTTTGACCCTGTTTGTGTTGTTGATCCTACTCTGCACCTGCTTAGTAAAGTTCAAGTTAGGTCTCATTCAGATGAGCGCTGAGACCAGTCCTCCATGCTGGGCTGCTGTGTGAATCCACAAAGGAGATGCGCGCAGGCAGCCCATAAAAGTGGGTGCAGGCACAGCGGCTGCACAGACACAATCTCATGTCAAAATTTGACATGTGGGCATAATTTGTGCACCTGCTCCTGCCCACATGTTAACTTATAAAGACAGAATGTCTCCTGCGCATAAGTGTGATAGCCTGGTACAGGTGTAAAAGATGACACCACGTTGCTGGGGAGTGCTTCAAGCCTTACTGCCCTCTAGGATTGTGGACGTCCTGAGGCCACTACAAAAAGCAAAAGTGGGTGCACCAGCCTAGTGCATTACCCCACAGCATTTATTTAAGGTTAACAAGAATAATAACCACAAACTCACGCGGTTAACGCGTTTCCAAGGTTTTGATGAAGAAAGGGTTACCTTCAAAACGTGTTAGTCATAAAGGATCCCAGTGAGCTCCCCCTGCACTGTGGAGTGTGCCAAGTCTAGGACTACTGGGCTATAGATGAGTAGCTCGATGAGCGATTTTAATTCTCATGTTTGTGAGTATTATTCTTGTTAATCTTAAATGCTGTGGGATAATGCATTATGCTGGTGCACCCTCTTTTGTTTTGTTTGTTTTTTGTAGTGGCCACATGTTAACTTTTTACTTACCACTGTGCCCCTGCAGCTGCTGTGTCTGCATCCTTTTCTATGGGCCATCTGTGCGCAACCCTGAGGTGGATGCAGACGCAGTAAAGTGACTCAGCACAGAGGATGGGTCTCAGCTCCTTTCTGAATGCACCGTTCTAGCTACCCACTGTCTGACCATTTGGTGATTCCTCACACTCAGCTTGCTTTTGAAATACTTCTAAGTTTCTAAATTCCCTTCTGAATTCCCATTTATTTGCATAGAAAGATAAGACCTTCTAAATGTGGCTTTTTGTTTCTGCATTGTTCAAACACCTGGATCTTCCTCTACATGAAATACTGTAATTAACATTTTTAAATATTTTATCATACCATTTTCATCATTCTATATTTACACCATACTTCATCATATTATCAAATCAGTCACAAACATGCTTCACCACCAGGATAATCTTTATGGTCCACGATCTGTGCAAGTGTTCCAATCAATACTGTACATTATGAGGAAAGATCTACACATACACAAAAAATGAATTACCCTACAGTAGAGCTGCACAATTCTGGATAAAATGAGAATCACAATTTTTTTCGTTTTTTTGCTTAAACTTAGAATAAAGATCATGATTCTCGTGGCGTAACATCATCTTTCACATTATACAAAAATTGGGCTAACTTTACTGTTTAGTTTTTTTTTAATTCATTGTTTTTCCCACAAAATTGCGTTTGAAAGACTGCTACGCAAATACAGTGTGACATAATATATTGCAACGCCATTTTATTCTCTAGGGTCTCTGCTAAATATATATATATAAATAAATAAAATGTTTGCAGGTTAGGTTCTAAGTAATTTTCTAGCAAGGAGAGAACACAGAGAGAGGAGAAAAAAAATGCTGCTCACCCCTCAAATTAACCAGAAAAGAGAAATGTTCCCCCAGGGTGGGGTTTTTAGGCAGCAAAAAATAAGGTCAAAGATGTATGAAAAAATGATTGTTTTTATTTTACAAAAAATAGTATCACATGAATATTAAAAAGAAATGAGCTCCAGTAGGAAGTACTTTAAGACTTATTGAGCTAAACATACATATGCAGACATAATTCCATAGCAACATTGACCAACAAATGTCAAAGTTAGGAATGTGAGCCTGATGCGTTTCAACCCTTAAACCAAGGGTCTTCTTCAGAGGGTCAGTCTGCCGAGAGATACATAATGTAGGTACACATGTAAAAATCTATACACAGTAACATTAATATATGGTACACATATTTTTGATATAGTTACCCGACAACGTATGTCCAGCAAGGAAAAAAGGCCTCCTACATGGAGATCTGTTTAAAAACTACTTTCTCTCTTTCCCCCAAGGGGTCCCAGAACACCTCCACCGCCGCAGCAACCAGGTACGGGGCAGTGTCCCAGAGAAGTGACTTACGAGAAGTCACACACGTCAGGTCAACCAATTGGTCAAGAAACGGGCCACACCTGCGATGACAATCCAAAACACAAACTCAGTCAAACGCCCATAGTATGTAAGAAAAGTTAGAATGTCATTGGTCAATTAAATAATTAATCAGCCAGCAGGGAGGCACAAATCTCTATGTATGTCATAGGCATACATGGAGGCCTCCAAGTATTGCAAAGGTTTATATGTAAACTATTTTCTTAAAGTGGTTATATAAGGGTTATAGTGATATGCAGCAACTCAATTTAAACCATGCATGAAGATAATGTGAATGTGGAGTGATAGAAAGAAGAATGAGTGATAGAAAGGCGAGAAGGGTGAGGGGAAGAGGAGATGGGGAGAAGAGGGGTGCGTGGGCATGCATGTGCATATTGGAGAGAAAGTGAGTAGAGGTGAGTATGGAGTGCATAAACCAAGTAAGAGTAGTGACAGTAAAAGGTGGGGGACACTCACACAAGTGACCAAAAAGATGGAAGAAAAAAGTGCACCACAGAGATCAGCAAGAAATAACGTAAACCCAAAAATGACCTAGCAGGTATTGAGGTGTGTATGAGACTGCACCAAACTGTCCTATGCTATCAGACTGTGGTTTGCAGCCTAACCCGGGATTGGTTGCAAGCTGTGTCAGGCTCCGTGGATCAGTGTCCAGTGAGAGTCGACCAGTCTGAAATTATATTTTTTATATATATATATATATATATATATATATATATATATATATATATATATATATATATATATATATATATATATATATATATATATATATATATATGGAGAATGTCATTGCCAGTAATCAGCAACAATGAAAAGTAGCGGTACTGGGCCAAAGCGGTGCAAGAATCACACTGCTAAGGTATACTTACGGTGCAGGAGCTGCATAGACTTCAGACCCATCCAGCAAAAAAGAGCTAGAAGCTCTGAAGCCTTGCTGCCTATATATATACTGCTTACTAAGGAGTGTATTCGTTATCGTGGATCCCCCACAGGTGTGTACCCGACTGTCCAATAGGACCACTGCAGGGGGCATGGCCGTCAACCCGACAGCCACCTGTGGCTTCCCCGGTGTTCGGGAAAAGCCGAGGGCCCCGAAATGACGTCATCCTCGTCGTAATTGGGTGACGGTCCCGCGAGGCCCCGCGCATGCGCCGTGTCCGGGGACGTCCAAGGATGTTCCGGAATGCCGCTGTCAAGGAGGAAGGATCCCCAATACGGCAGCCGGTGCCAGCCCAGGTGCCTGATGGGGAAGAAAAAGGGGGAGGAGATGTGAGGTGGTGACTGGCTCCTCCCCCCCTTGCCAGGAAGGCACGTCAAGGGGAAACCCCCGACCCGGAAGCGGCAGCAGCCGGAGCGCCGGGCATCCAGGGGAAAAAAAAAAAGGAAAAAACACATCATTAATTGAAACATAAAAAAATACGCAGAAAATTATATAGAAATAATCAATATATAACAAGCATTGGTATATACTCTCAAGCTTGTACAATCATAGATTTGCATGTTATGCATTGAACCTCAGCAGTTGCGCCTGCCAAGTTTACAGTATGTATATATGAAACAACAGTAAATGCAAGAAACCTCAATCACATACATTGATACATCTGCAAGGACAGAAAACACAATACAGAAAACAATAACAAGGTAAAATACAATAACCCCAAATTGGGAAAGGGGGAAAGGGAGTAACTAGAAGAACCCTATATTGTTAAACAGTTCTGAGAAAATTATATTATTGGGTTTTACCAGAAAGCCCTTAAGAAAGGGGGCAAAAGAGATGGCATTCAATTTGAATATCCACCTCTGTTCATGTTGTAACAAAATGTTTGTTCCAGTCACCGCCTCGATCTGGTACATCAATCCGATCGAGTGCGGTGAAGGATACTTTGGGCATCTTGTAATCATGTACTGCCACCACATGCCGCCCAAGTGGCACATAATGATTACCAATTTGCATATGATAGATGTGTTTGGACATACGGCGATGAAATTCTTGTTTCGTCTTACCTAAGTAATTTTCTAGCAGAAAATACAGATTTTAACTTGTAAGCAACAAGTGTCAGAAAAAGGCTTATGCCGCGTACACACAGTCGGTTTTTGGATGTGAGCTTGTTGTTGGAAAGTCCGACCATGTGTATGCTTCATCGAACATTTGCTGTCGGACTTTCCGCCAACAAATGTTTGCTAGCAGGTTCTCAAATTTTCCGCCAACAAAACTTTATCGGAAAGTTTGATCGTGTGTACACAAGTCCACGCACAAAAGTTCACGCATGCTCGGCATCAATTACAAGCCAGAAACGCTCGGTCTTGTAAAACTAGCGTTTGTAAGGGAGATATCACATTCGTCACGCGGCAAATTTTGAAATCTCTCAATGCAGCACATTCTCTTATTCTTTATAACGCTATAATAATGAAGTTGCTTTGCTGCTGATATTCACAGAGTTCGGACAAACGTATTTTTTATTATTTCTAGTGATCTCCTGAATAATATTTGTTTTTGTTGTTTGTTTTTTTTTCTCATGATCTCCAGAATAATCTTTTTTATTTTTTTCTAGTGATCTCCATATTTTTTGTTTTCATTTTGTGTGTCAAGTTAACACAACACCATTATTATCTTGTATTTTTTAACCTCAAAGATACAACTATGTTGGTGTCCCTTGTTAATTTGACATTGTATTTTTGAAATGTACCTGCCTACTCACAAACAAACTGTCCTTTTTGAAGTCAAACACATAGCCAAGTATTTGTCAAAACGAAAATTAGAACTCTAATAGGGGTCCTAACAAAATAAAGAGGAAGGCAACGCTGGAGAAACCGTTGGAATTGGTGAAGCCTTTGTACCCCAGGGCAAACATCAATTATTTGACTGTCAAAATTGGTAACCTAAGGAGTCTATTTAATAGGGAGCACAATGCGGTCCAGGACTCCGAGAGATCAGGAGTAGCAGCAGATAACATATGTCCCAAGGCTGTGGTCTTACAACAGCCTGAGTTTTTTGCCAGACCACACCAAACCCAGGCCATCACTCTCAACACTTCCTTCCACGCTTCCTTCCATGCTGCTGTGGTGGGTTGGGTGGCTGTGGTGTTGGTGGTGTTGCTGGAGGTGGTGGAGGAGTATGGTCCAACTCACACAGGTGGGTTTGAGTTGTGAGTTCGCCCCTCGTCCCCTTGTTTAGGGCCTTCAAAATGATTTCCTCACAGATTGTGCGTTGGCCCTCCTCCATGTGTTTGAGCTTGCTTGCTGCCACATAGCCAAATGCCTCGTGGACACCAGGGGTCGTGTTAAGTGGCGCAGTAGCCTGGCAAACGAAAACAATCGCTGACTCCTCCAGGTTCCTAGCCTTCCTGGTCCTTTTGGTTGGAGGGCGGAGGGGAGGAACCTGGGATTCCGTCAAGCTGCTTGCCACGGCCACCTCCTGGCTGAGACTTTCCTGTATATGAAAATGGTACATAGTTTTAGTTTTTTGGTCATCAATCACACACCATTTTAAGCTCATGACTGTTGCAAATTGAATGTTACCAAATAGAAAAGACTATCATTCTGACCCCAGCATTTTTCATTCTTGTCCCAATCATTTTTGGCTACTACTGTCTATTGATATGTAAACCAATTTGTTAAATCAGAAATTAGTGATCAATAACATCTAGTTAACATCATTCAATTTTTGACAAGAAATATGTTCAACAATGCTATACCTGGCTCAAGCTGGGTTCCTCCACATCTTCCTGGGTGGAAGGCCCAGGTTGGACTTCAAGAGCCTCAGCTGATGTGGAAGGAAGTGTTGCAGGAAGTTTAGATAGTGATGGCCTGGGCTCCGTCTGGTCTAACAAAAAATGCAGTCTGTCGTAGTACCACAACCTGGGTACATATACACCATCTGCTGCTGCCCCAGATCTCATGGAATCCTGGACCACCTTGCGCTCCCTTTTATATGTGCTCCTCAGGCTACTGATTTTGGCCTTCAAATAGTTGATGTCTGCTGTGGGATACACCGGCTTCACCAATTCCAACAGTTTATCCAGCGCTGCCTTCCTCTTTTGCTTGTTGGAGTAGTCCCTGCATTGGACTTGCCAGAGACATGGCAGCTCCCTGTACATGTCTAGGAATTTGGGCAGGAAGTCCGGGTCTGTGCATTAATCCACCATTTTATGGTATGGTATGGCAGATAGCACATGTTGACACAATTAGTTTTTTTTTTTGGCTTTAGAAAAATAGATGTAGGGAAAAGACACACATTTTAGGCATGGGATCATGAGGGAAATCCACATTTTGAGTCCCAATTTGTGTGCATCTTCAAAATTTGGCTTTTACAGGGCTGAGATCACCCCATCTGATGAAGGCAAAAATCAACACAGTTTTCACTTTTTCAATGTTGAACTTTGTAAGTTTCTGAGTTGGGGATGTGTATGTTATGGTTTTAAACATGCCTGTTTAGCCACAAAAAAGGCTATATACTGTCAAACATACATGTTATACTCCAAAGATGTTGGTTTGTTAAAAAACCCTTTTATAAACGCACATGTGAATGTGCTTGGAGTAAAATATTTTTTACTCAACAATGTGTAGCTTCTTCTTTCAATGCTCAATACCAGTTTTTTAGTAAGTTGGTGTAGTTACAGTGGCAATGGGGGTTATTTACTAAAGGCAAATCTACTTTGCACTACAAGTGCACTTGCAGTGCAAAGTGGATTTGCCTTTAGTAAATAACCCCAAATGTGCTCTAAAATTTGCCCCAATCAGGCCATTTTAGGGACTCCAAGCAATTAATTCATGGAGTTGAAAAGGATGATTATTTTTATCATTAATGCATTACATACATTAACAACAAAAGCATTGTGTGTGTGTGTGTGTGTGTATAGCAGACCCACAGCACAACATAATAGTTAGCTGAAGAAAAGATTGTCACCTCCATGTATCAAATAAGTTACGTTTGCACTATTGAAGAAAATGGCCAAAAAAAATAAAAGGCCATTGGAGAACCTAGGAGACAGATAAGAAACACAAGCAGTAAATCAACTGAAATATGAGTTTAGTTTTTCACAACAAATTTATTTGAAAGAGCTTAAAGATTCTCTGGCATATCAATTGCCCCCCTACCCACGAAGTACTCCACATAGCTTTGCCGTGCTTCGCAGGTGCTTTGGGGGGGCAAGCCAGGACGGCCAGTTTCAAGAGTAGTGATGGTTTCTGCCGGTGAGTCGGCCTCAGTCGCAACTGAGGCCAGATAGTTGGCTGAATTCTTACGCAGAAAATGATGTAGAATGCAGCAGCTTAAAATTATGTGGTTCAGTTTGTATTCGGCCATGTTTATGGCCGTTTGCAATAGCCAGAACCGGCTGGCCATTATGCCAAAGGCATTCTCGACCACTCTTCTGGCTCTGGCCAACTGGTAGTTAAAAACCCTCCGCTCCGGGTTGAGGGTCCTCATGGGGAACGGCCTCATCAGATGGTTCCCCAGCACAAATGCCTCATCTGCCACAAAAACAAACGGGAGGCCCGCCACGTTATCTGCTGGAGGTGGCAAGCCCAAGCTGCCATTCTGGAGACGCCTGTAAAATTCGGTCTGTGCGATGACTCCACCATCTGACGTACGGCTATTCTTCCCCATGTCCAGATAGAGGAACTCGTACGTCGCCAACACCACCGCCAACATCACAATACTACTGTACCCCTTGTAGTTGTAGTAGTATGACCCCGAGTTGGGGGGTGGGACAATCCGGACGTGCTTCACATCTATCGCACCACCGCAATTGGGAAAGTCCCACTGCTGGGTGAATTGGGAGGCCACAGTCTGCCATTCCTGTGGGTTGGAAGGAAACTGTGGAGTCAAACAAGAAAAAAAATAGTACTTTTGCACATAACAATGCAAGCAGATTAGACACAAACATTCTAGGCCAACATAAGTATAACATTTATTGAAATGAGTATTTAAAGGCAAAAGTATAAGGTCCACTTATACCCCCTCTGATGGCCCATTGTAAAAATTTTAGGGTGGGGGGAGATGTTTTGGACAGGTAACCGTCTCCACTTCATTGAGAGCTGAATGTATAAATAATGTGTGTTACTTTGGCCAGCCCCTCCTTACACTATTGGCAGCCCACTGGACAGATAAGAAGTGTCATAATCCAAAATATGAATACACACTGTACAAATTGAAGCACATTTTTACATTCTGCAATTACCTATCAAGATAATAAGAGAACAAAACTTTAAACAGTACCATTTGAAAGTATTTAGGCAGGCCCTTGCACTACATGCTTTGGTAAATTCATCCATAAATATGACCACAAAAGAGGTAGGTATAGTGTGTATGGGTTTGGCAAAGTCAGCAGATAGAGGATTGGTATTGGTTGACTTAGCGGTTGGGGGGGAGGGAGGGTTCCAAATTAGTTTTGGCTCCCCAAAAAAGCCTCTTGCACTCTGCCTGAATTTAAGGATAACAATAACGTTTGGACACATTTTAGGGGGTGTTTAGGGTAAGCACTACAATGGAGCTGACAAAATACATTAAGACTAGACTAGGTGTGTATGGGCCCAGGATAGCATGCTGGGGAGGTTAGTGAAGGCAAATATGCTTGAAGGACAAAAAGGAGCAGTAAAAGCATACAGCATGCATGAGGACAAAGAGGACATTCACAGCATATTACAATCATCGTAATTAGGGAATGATGAAATAAATACAATACATTAGCAAACATTAAATACATAGAATGTGATGTTAAAGAATAAAACTTACCTTAATATAGTCCTTCTGCAGGACCTGAATGATAGCAGAACTGGTCTCTAAAATAATGATTCCCAGAGCCTGGGGGGAGATCCCAGTCGTGAACTTGATATCCTGGAGACTTCTCCCCGTCGCCAAATACCGCAAGGTGGCGACAAGCCTTTGCTCGGGAGTGATGGCTTGCCACATGCAGGTGTCCTGCTGGGTAATATAGGGGGACAACAAAGCCAACAGACGGTGATAGACGGGGTCCGTCATCTGGAGATAGTTCCTGAAATTGTCAGGATTATTCTCCTGGAGCTCCCGCAACAAAGGCATATGAGAGAATTGGTCACGATTAAGTAACCAATTCTTGGTCCATGAACTCCTCCTCCCCCTTTTCATGGACTGGACTTTGGTCAAAGCAAGAACTCCAACACCAAGCCCAACAACAGCACAAACTCTGCGACGAGTACGTAACCGCAACATGGCTAGAAAACGGTCGGCTGCTAAGAACGAACTGACAGAACACACTGAAAATCAGAAAGGACCTGACAAGAACGAGCTGAAAATCAGAAACGAGCGGATGAGAACGCACTGAAAAACAGAAGCGAACTATAAATAGAAAGCACTGAAAGACAGGAACAAACTGACAAGCACGCACTGAAGAACAGATACAAACCGACAAGCACAAACTGAAAAGCAGAAACTAACTTAAAAGCACGAAGCTGAAAAGCGCAAATCGTCTCTCACCAAACTTCTACTAACACGAGATAAACACGAGATTAGCAGAAGGAGCCCAAAGGGTGGCGCACTGGCTATTGAACTTCCTTTTTATCGGCTCATCGCACGTGTTGTACGTCACCGCATTCTCACGTTCGGAATTGTTGGCCAACATTTGTGTGACCGTGTGTATGTAACACAAGTTTGAGCCAACAACCTTCGAACAAAAATCCACGGTTTTGTTGGCGGAAAGTCCGATCGTGTGTACACGGCATTAGTCTGAGTGGTTAAACAGACCTCGTTTACAGACCGAAGTTCATTCCTTTGATCTAAAAGAACTAAAAGATACTTTGTTTATAGTTCTCTCTCAGCCCTGACCATGTTGATAAACATTTGCCGGCTTTTGTTTTTTGTTTTTTTGACAGCTCTGAGTGAGTAGAGAGTCTCTGCACTTACATGAATGAATTGTGTAAAAGCTGGATAGAGATCATGAGGGGGGTTTGAATTGAGATTGCGATTTATTAACGATTAACCGTGCAGCTCTACCCTACAGGTAACGGGGCTATGTCATGGTAAATTTCATACTACAGTAAGACCCCTTTCACACTGAACAAAATAGATTACAGCGCACACATACAAAAATTACATTTAAATACGGCAAGGCTATTTAAAACACCTGAACATATTCAAAAATATGGGGATTTGGTTACACCATATGGCCATATAGTGCTAAGCCCGCTTACTGCGTCAAAGCACCATCTTGAATGTAAACGCATTTTTAGGGTGTGCCCCCCCAAGTATGTTGTTTTGTCTATTGTAAGGGTCCTGACCAGATCCCTTAGGCCGGAGTACCCCATGTCCCCTTCGTTACCTCTTATTAGTGTCCAGCTGTGTTGTAGGAGGAGTCCTTATAGTTCTCCCATAAAGAGGAGTTTGTCCCCCATGGTTGAAATGCAGGACCTTTCATTTTATGAATAGCGTAGGACCCACTGATACTGGGGTACTTTGACGCAGTAAGTGGGCTTAGCACTATATGGCCATATGGTGTAACAAAATCCCCATATTTTTGAATATGTTCATTCAAAGTGTGAGAGCGCTGAAAGCTGGAAATTGGTCTGGGCAGAAAAGGGGTTGTAGGTGCCCAGTATTGAGGTGGTTAAATCCATACAAAGAAGCAATTCTGAAAAGGTACATGCTCAAACAGGAGCATCATGTGCAAGAGGCCTAAATATTGGGTTTCCCAAACCATATCTGGTACTAAGACAAAACTCAGATCTTTGTTAAAGTTGACAGCCACACGGGTGGTGCGTGGTTTTAATAAATCTGCATACTTGCAATAAGGGGCCATTCATACTTGTGGGATTTAGTAAAGGGCGGTAAAACGCAACTAATGTAAGGGGTGTGATGGGAGATCAATTCACTTTGGTGAGATTTCCTGTTTCCTCTCCCAGACAAAATATGAAGGGAAATTTCCTTAGTAACAAACTGTCAGCAAAAATACCAGATTAGAGTTTTAGCCCCCGTTCACATCGGTGCCACTTGTCATCCGAATTTGACAGATCCAAATCACATAACAAGTCACACCTCGTCAACAACGGAACTGTTCAAATGGGAGGAAAATTTCCCCTGTAAAGTCACACACACAGTAAATTCAATTTCTGGGGATGTTCTGTACTCAAATGGTGTACTGAACTCCTCCAACATTCCATACTGCAGGGAAAGAGGTCTGACTGGTAATTGTAGGGGAAAAAAGAGAGAAGACAGACGCTAATCACTAGAAAGGGTTTTGGTGCTGATTTTTGTGTTGAATCTCCCCAACAAGGACACAGATAGCAGTTAAAGCTGACAGGGGATGTAACCCCTCAACACTTTCTCCAAACCTACAGATACAATTTCATGTCTAATTCAAAGTAAAATGGGTTCCCTTAATCACTTGTCACCAAATCACGTACCTGTACATCATTTGTCTTCAAGTGGTTATACCGGGGTGATATGCAGCTGCAGACATCACCCCGCTACCGTTTTTTAGAGCCAACGGTCACTTTCTTGTAATAACAACCCAAGCAGCAGGAGAGGACGTTCCCCCTTCCCCTGCCTTCCACAGATCGCCCGGTCTCTCCCGTCCCACCAGGAGGACCAAGCCAGTCTTAAAGGCACCAGTTTGATAGAAAATGACAAAAACCACCCATCTTGGCATTTTGAATGCTTTTAAGTGCAAAGGAGAGATTTGGGGTCTTATAGACTTATAGATCCCTCCATAATAATAACTGACACGTGCCTATTGCTGTCACAACAAAATGTGCCCATTAGTATGCCCCTTAACATAAATGTACCCATCAGAGTGCCCCTTAACATAAAATGTGCCCATCAGAGTGCCCCTTAACATAAATGTACCCAACAGAGTGCCCCTTAACATAAATGTACCCAACAGAGTGCCCCTTAACATAAATGTACCCATCAGAGTGCCCCTTAACATAAATGTACCCAACAGAGTGCCCCTTAACATAAATGTACCCATCAGAGTGCCCCCTTAACATAAAATGTACCCATTAGAGTGCCCCTTAACATAAAATGTACCCATCAGAGTGCCCCTTAACATAAATGTACCCATCAGAGTGCCCCCTTAACATAAAATGTGCCCATCAGAGTGCCCCTTAACATAAAATGTACCCATCAGAGTGCCCCTTAACATAAAATGTGCCCATCAGAGTGCCCCTTAACATAAAATGTGCCCATCAGAGTGCCCCTTAACATAAAATGTGCCCATCAGACTGCCCCTTAACATAAAATGTACCCATCAGAGTGCCCCTTAACATAAAATGTGCCCATCAGACTGCCCCTTAACATAAAATGTGCCCATCAGACTGCCCCTTAACATAAAATGTACCCATCAGAGTGCCCCTTAACATAAAATGTGCCCATCAGACTGCCCCTTAACATAAAATGTGCCCATCAGAGTGCCCCTTAACATAACATGTGCCCATAAGAGCGCCCCTTAACATAAATGTACCCATTAGAGTGCCCCTTAACATAAAATGTGCCCATCACACATAAAATGTGCCCAGAGTGCCCCTTAACATAAAATAGGGGCATGCTGATGGGCACATTTTATATTGAGGCCATTTTCACACTGGGGCGGTGCAGGCGCTGGCGGTAAAACGCTTTACCGTCGTTTTAGCGGCGGTATTCGGCCACTAACGGTGCGCTTTTACCCTCCCGCTAGCGGCCGAGAAAGGGTTAAAACCACCGCAAAGCGCTATGCCGGCGGTATAGCCTCGCTGCCCCATTGATTTCAATGGGTAGGAGCGGTATATACACAGCTCCTTCACCGCTCCAAAGATGCTACTAGCAGGACTTTTTTCCCGTCCTCCATGTGGTGTGAAGTGGTTCTGATTGGCAATTTAACAAGAACATAGAAATCTTTTAATATTGGTATGAGCCTCATGTATGCCATTCTCCATTGTGGTTATCAGCAGGTCTCAGTACTGTACTGCTAAGCCTTTCCTTACCCCTGAGGTACCTGTAACTATCAGTGACTCCTGTACTGTACAGCCGCTCAGTACCTGGGAAGGGAGACAAGCACTATTGTCCGTTGTCAGCTGACATGGCAGAGCAGTTATAGGATCTGGAAGGATCCCGACCATATTGTTGGGATCCACCCAGCTGCCTGATTAACAGCTGGCTCTGAATCTCAGCCCATGGGTAAGGCTTGGTTCACACCTATGCATTTTTTAGTTTTGCAGAAACACACTACAGTATGACTATAGTTCACATCTATGCATTTTATGGAAAGGGCCAGGGATTTTTTTCTGCATCAAAAACGCATGGAGAGTCGGTTATATGCTTTTCAATGGCATAGTTCACACCAGTGCGTTCCAGAAAAAAAGTAGAACATGCTGCATTTTTCCTGCAATGGAACGCTGTAAAACGCATTAAAAACACACTGGATTGCACCTAAATGTACCAAAAACGCACTAAAACACACATGTCCTCATTAAAGGCCACTTCACATCATAGAAACGCAGTCCAGATGATTTTCTGCATGCACGTTTTTGACGCGTTCCTGATGCAATCCGGTGCGTTTTTGATGCAGTCCAGTGCATTTTTTCTACCTATTTTTTCTTAACGTTAAATGTGTGTTTCAGTACGTTTTTGGTGCATTTAGTTGCGTTCCAGTGCGTTTTACAGCGTTAAAGTACAGTCCAGTGCAGGAAAAATGCAGCATGTTCTACGTTTTTTCTGGAACTGGAACACTGTAAAACACATCAAGTAATGCACTGGAATGCATTAAAACACACATGTCCTTATGTTAACACCACATGCAGTCCAGTGCGTTTTTTTTTCCGGCATCAAAAACGCATGGAAAGTAGGTTATATGGTTTTTAATGGCATAGATCACACCAGTGCTTGCAGTTCCAGAAAAAAAAAGTAGAACATGCATTTTTCCTGCACTGAACTGTACTGAAATGCTGTAAAAAGCATCAAAAACGCAATGGAACGCGCAAAAAACGCACAGGTCCTTATTTAGAGTTAAGAAAAAATGGGGGAAAATGCACTAGACTGCATTAAAAAACGCACTGCAACACATCCAAAATGCGCATGCAGAAAAGCATCTGGAACGCATCCGGACTGGGTTTCTAAGGACACGTTCCAGTGCGTTTAGGTGCATTTTTGATGCGTTTTACAGCGTTCCAGTACAGTCCAATGAAGGAAAAATGCAGCATGTTCTCCTTTTTTTTCTGGAACTGGAAATACAAGCACTGGTGTGAACTATGTCATTGAAAAGCATATAACCTACTATCCATGCGTTTTTGATGCCGAAAAAAAACCGCACTGGACTGCAGGTGGTGTGAAGTGGCCCTTTACCATTGTTCACTGGATCCGACTACAAGAATTGGGGTGAAGGGCATCCATTGGGTGAGGAGGGGGCATCCAGGGGGTGGTAGGTCTGCCCACAGCTCCCTGGGCACACACTACTTGTTTGGTACATTGCACTAAGGCAGGAATACAGAGGGGGGGCGGTAATATCACTCCGCCTGACACTGCCGCAACTATAGAAGTCGCAGCAGCTGTTCTCTGCGCGGCCAATAAACAGTCTCACATCTGATAGTCGGCTCGGCGATCGACCAATCACTGTGTGGGGATCGATGGGTTGCTGACCCCAGAGGGATATGCATTCTTCAGATTTCATGTCTGAGGTTTACAGACACTTTTACCCCCCCCCCCATCCCCCATCATTAGTGGTGATGGAAGTGTCATGTAATCATCCCTGTATTAGGGGTCTGTGGGCAGTGAAATCATCATTACTGGATAAGAGGGGCTGCAGGTGTGGGGGGGGGACAGATGAGGGGTGATGGGGGGGCTCCAGCTATGTCTGTCCCCCCCTCCCCCTATCACCTCTACAGCCGGCCATATACTCCCCATTACACCACACAGTACATTGTGTCTGTTCCCCCCCCCCCCCCCACGGCCTTCTCCTACCTACCCCCGGCTTCCTTCCCCTCTGTCCTCCTCACCTCAACACCTCTGCTCTCCCCAGTCACCAAAATACCCGGATTGGGGCAATTCATTTCTTTATACAGCAAGAATAACACATCATTGAAATCCCTATTCATTTTTATTTCCAAGATGGCGCCGACCTGCGGCCAGAGGGCGGGGCTAACTCACTCCTGCCTTCAGCTCATTGGTCAGGGAGATAACTGTATGCAAATTAGCCATGAGGGAACGGGCAGAGTGCCCCCTAGTGACAGTTTTCAAGAATGAAACCCTTAAAAAAGCCATGAGAGTGTAATGAAATGTGAACTGAATGTAATGATATAAGATTTCGATGTGTACAGTGTTGTATGATGACATATGGGCAACAAATAAGATGGTGTGACGTCACCATAAGATGAATGACAGGCAGTTACCGGAAGAGGCTGAGGCTGCAACTGTCAGATCACTTCTCTTTACGAGTTGCTGAGTGTGGTTGCTCTGAGCTGTTGCTCTGCGATCTCACAGCGTTTTACTGCTTTTCCTCGTGACTGACTGCGATTTTATCAATTTTAATTGATACTTATCGCTATTTATACCATCTTATTGCTAATTCTAATATTATTATTAATATTAGAATTTTTTAGTTTTTTTCAGGTATATAAGGCATCTTATACCATCAGGATGCCTCGTCCTTCTCGTCCCACATCCCGGCAGAGGCGTTCTCGTCAGGACGGCGGAGAGTCACCGATCGCCCATCGGACGAGGTCTAGAGCCCATCGTCGGAGGAGACAGGAGGACCACAGGAGCCGTTCCCCAAGAGACCGCGGCCGTGCTCCTCAACAACCCCCATCACCGCCACCGGTCATCGAGCCGAGGGGCGAGGTGCAGGTAATCTGTTCTATTTGCTTTTCAGATTTTCAAGATGGAGAAGACACTAGGATTCTGCCCTGCATTCACCAGTTCCACACAGAATGCATCCAGCGATGGCTGCAGCAGAGCGGAACCTGTCCTCTGTGCCGGGCTGCTGCTGTCCCCATCCCACAACAGCCCCGGGGACTGCTCCTTCAGGACATTGAAGACCTGCTCAACAACTGGTTTGCTGTTCATATTGATGTTAATGGTGCTCCAAATCAGCCATTTATGCCCAGGCGTAGGGTCCGTTTACTCAGAATTTAGGGGAGGCGGACTGTGCGCAGTCAGAGTAAACAAAGTCTGATCTTTGCTATTAGGGGGAGAACGAGTGTCAATGGGAGGAATAGTGCTCCATCATTGGTGTCAGTGGAAGGAATAGTGCTCCATCATTGGTGTCAGTGGAAGGAACAGTGCCCCATCATTGGTGTCAGTGGAAGGAATAGTGCCCCATCATTGGTGTCAGTGGAAGGAATAGTGCCCCATCATTGGTGTCAGTGGAAGGAATAGTGCTCCATCATTGGTGTCAGTGGAAGGAATAGTGCTCCATCATTGGTGTCAGTGGAAGGAACAGTGCTCCATCATTGGTGTCAGTGGAAGGAATAGTGCCCCATCATTGGTGTCAGTGGAAGGAATAGTGCCCCATCATTGGTGTCAGTGGAAGGAATAGTGCCCCATCATTAGTGCCCCATCATTGGTGTCAGTGGAAGGAATAGTGCCCCATCACTGGTGTCAGTGGAAGGAATAGTGCCCCATCATTAGTGCCCCATCATTGGTGTCAGTGGAAGGAACAGTGCCCCATTATTGGTGTCAGTGGAAGGAATAGTGCCCCATCATTGGTGTCAGTGGAAGGAATAGTGCCCCATCATTAGTGCCCCATCATTGGTGTCAGTGGAAGGAATAGTGCCCCATCACTGGTGTCAGTGGAAGGAATAGTGCCCCATCATTTGTGCCCCATCATTGGTGTCAGTGGAAGGAATAGTGCCCCATTATTGGTGTCAGTGGAAGGAATAGTGCCCCATCATTGGTGACAGTAGAAGGAATAGTGCCCCATCACTGGTGTCAGTGGAAGGAATAGTGCCCCATCATTGGTGTCAGTGGAAGGAATAGTGCCCCATCATTGGTGTCAGTGGAAGGAATAGTGCCCCATTATTGGTGTCAGTGGAAGGAATAGTGCCCCATCATTGGTGTCAGTGGAAGGAATAGTGCCCCATTATTGGTGTCAGTGGAAGAAATAGTGCCCCATTATTGGTGTCAGTGGAAGGAATAGTGTCCCATCATTGGTGACAGTGGAAGGAATAGTGCCCCATCATTGGTGTCAGTGGAAGGAATAGTGCCCCATTATTGGTGTCAGTGGAAGGAATAGTGCCCCATCATTGGTGACAGTGGAAGGAATAGTGCCCCATCATTGGTGACAGTGGAAGGAATAGTGCCCCATTGTTGGTGTCAGTGGAAGGAATAGTGCCCCATCACTGGTGTCAGTGGAAGGAATAGTGCCCCATTATTGGTGTCAGTGGAAGGAATAGTGCCCCATCATTGGTGACAGTGGAAGGAATAGTGCCCCATTGTTGGTGTCAGTGGAAGGAATAGTGCCCCATCACTGGTGTCAGTGGAAGTAATAATGCCTTTAGACCCCTTTCACACCGGAGGCGTTTTTCAGGCCCTTTAGCGCTAAAAATAGCGCCTGTAAAGCACCTAAAATATGCCTCCCCTGCAGTCCCAGTGTGAAAGTCAGAGTGCTTTCACACTGGGGCACTGCGCTGGCAGGACGTTAAAAAAAGTTCTGCAATCAGCATCTTTGAGGCGCTTTAGGATTGGTGTATACATCGCTTCTAAACCTCCCCTGTCCATTGAAAACAAAGCGCCTGCAAAGTGCCTCGGCATTGGCACTTTGCTCTTTATTCAGCCGCTAGAGGGGGTTCAAAGTGCCAGTCAAAGGGCTCTAAGGGCCAGAAAAAGTCTGTGCCCAGTGGAAGTAAACAATGCCAGATCTTTGGAATTAGGGGGATAAATAGTGGGAGGCATTTTACCCCATTGTTGGTGGCAGTGGAAGGAATAGTGTCCTATTGTTGGTGTCAGTGGAAGGAATAGTGTCCTATTGTTGGTGTCAGTGGAAGGAATAGTGCCCCATCATTGGTATTAGTGGAAGGAATAGTGCCCCATTATTGGTATCAGTGGAAGGAATAGTGCCCCATCATTGGTATCAGTAGAAGGAATAGTGCCCCATCATTGGTATCAGTGGAAGGAATAGTGCCCCATTATTGGTATCAGTGGAAGGAATAGTGCCCCTTCATTGGTATCAGTGGAAGGAATAGTGCCCCTTCATTGGTATCAGTGGAAGGAATAGTGCCCCATCATTGGTGTCAGTGGAAGGAATAGTGCCCCATCATTGGTATCAGTGGAAGGAATAGTGCCCCATCATTGGTATCAGTGGCAGGAATAATGCCTCAAGGGCTGAATAAAGACAAACAAAGGGTCGCAGTTTAGAGACCACTGTAAAGCCCCTTTTACACGATTGACCCACTCGGATCCACCTGACCTTTTTTCAGGCAGATCTGAGCGGGTCACACATTGATTTGTATGGGCAGGCAGATGACAGTGGAGATGTGTCCGCTGACACCTGCCTGCCATTCGATCCGACAAGATCCGCTCAAAACAGACGGATGGCGATACGTTCGCCATCCATCCAGTGGATGGGATGAAAATGGACATGCAGTGCGGTTTCATCCGATCTGCCCATAGAGAACAGCCGAGCTCTGACAGGTCCGTCCCTTCACAGTGAGCAGAGACGGACCTGTCATCCGCCGGCTCAGAGAGGATCCATGGAGCCATCTCCCGCTGAGCTAGCGGAGCCTGTCCAGTGGATCCGCCCCGTGTGAAAAGGGCCTAATGTTAAGGATTTGATATTATTAAAATTAAAACTGCATATTTGTAAATGTATAAAATATTTAACATCTTTCCTCTAAACAGCATGCTTCTAGTAGTTTTATAGTAATTGATGTTTTGAAAATAAATAAATAAATAAAGATTTGTATCTATATCTATAAGTATATACAGTAGAACATCGGATTGCGAGTAACGCGGTTAACGAGCGTTTCGCAATATGAGCACTGTATTTCTAAAAATCCTAACTCGGTTTGCGAGTGCGAGCAGGATTCAGGCCAAAACGGTGTGCAGTACTGCTTTTGGCCTGAGGTGGAGGGGCACCGGAGCCGATTGTCGCCGTTCGGAAATGCACGGAAAGGCCAGAGGACAGTTCGGCTGACCTCGGCAAACCTCGGAAAGGCTCGTGAGTCTTTCCGAGGTTTGCGAAGGTCAGCCGATATGTGCTTGGGCCTTTTCCGAGGCTCTCCGGCGCCCACCGCCTCTGGCCACATGCGGTATTGCATCCCATTGAAGTCAATGCGGAACAAATTATTTTCGTTTCCATTGACTTCAATGGGAAAACTCGCTTTGATATGTGAGTACTTTGGATTACGAGTATACTCCTGGAACGGATTATGCTTGTAATCCGAGGTTCCACTGTATAAGTATAGTAATAACAGATATTTTCTTTTTATTCAAGGTGTTTATTTAAAAAAAAGCAAAAAACAAACAAACATATCTATACTTACCTGCTCTATGCAATGGTTTTGCACAGAGCAGCCCCTCTGGGTACCCCCGCTGGTGTTCCAGGACCCTCCTCTTCATCGGGTGCCCCCACGGAAAGCCGCTTTCCCTGGGGGCACCTGTGCATTGACGCAGAAAGCGGGACTCGGCCCGTCCTGCACCCCATGCCACCGGATTCGATTGACAGCAGCTGGAGCCAATCGCTCCCGCTGCTATCATTCTGTCCAGTGAGGAGTGAGACACCGGCAGAAGCCGGATCGGATGGGCTCAGGTAAGGAAAGGGGGGGGGGGGGTCAGGGGGGCAGCTTCAGCAGTGAAGGTCCTTCACCTTAGTCCATAGAATGCATGAAGGTAAAAAAAACGGAAGGCTTTAGAACCGTTTTAAGATAGCCATACACCGTAAGATATGGAGGGGCTGAAGGAAAGGGAATGTCTGATTCCCCTATCCGTGGTAAACATTGTGTGCCCCAGGGGCAGACAGATAACCAAATTAGGAGAGAGTAGATTGCACACACAGATTATAGGATGAGGCCTACTACAAACATACATCCAACATTAAAAAAACGATGACTAGCATCCAGTAGGGTAGCTTAGTGTAGTTAGTGTAGGTCCTGCCCTAGAAGAGTCTACCTTGCCGTGGTGGGCAGGCTTGGAATCTCTTGGTCAAAAGTGTGTCAGCGAATGGGAGAGAGGATCACTAGATTTTCACTTTTGGCCAATTGATTTCACCAAAGGACTCTTGGTTGAATCAGAGTACATGAAAAAAGCTGTAAAAGGAACAAATGTTTCTAGGTCCATAATCATATTTTCATAAACGCACTTAAAAATTGTAGATTTTCATTTGAATTGCTTCTTCTTTTATTTAACCCTTTTATGACAAGAGGTCTGTACTCACCATAAAACCCTTCTCTTGAAGTTTTTCAAGGGACACACGATCAGTAGGGGTAGAATCTGAGACTATTGGGCCATTCTGCTGACTTTATGAGGAATTGTACATTGGCAAGAAAAAAATCCATCGGTCAGTCAGGTATAACCACCCCGATCCATGATGCTTATATTATTTAGAAAAGCAGAGTAGGAGTAGATCATAAACACAAAGGATTGATTATCTGCAGGAGATTGCATTTTGTCTGGAAGTTGGAACCTTATCCTTATAACTGAACCAGGGACCTAAATATATATTGTTTCCCCGGAGTCCAGATTTAAGCCTATAGGCGTGTATGAAGAGGTGCCAAAGCCACCATGAGATGGTGGAATGGAAAGCAGGTAGTCCTTTACGGGGACTCTCGGGAATGGCATAAAGAGAGTCAGACTACATCCAAAAAATGGGTAGAAAACTTCCTAGGATAAACAAGAGTTGGACAGATGGATGGAGGTACAATGGGGGACATTTAAGTTTACATCTGAATGGTTTGTGACAGCAATACAAATACGTTGCTAAAATGTGTTACATAATGTGGGCCTAATGGATGACTCCTGCTGCTACTTCTGTTTCCTGTGAATGCAGGGAGAGAGGAGAGAGCTAATACAGATTAGCAAAGCACTGGATCGAGTGAGGACTTAGGTAGGTATTTGGGTTGGGGGCAGAGGCGTAACTAGAACGTTCCCCGGTGCAAGAAATCATGAAGGGCCCCCCTGGCCCCCAACTGGGGCCCTTCCCACTGATCTGGGGCCCTTTACTTCCATTGTGGGACCCTTTATTATGGTCCCCCAGTGGGCCTCCTCCCTGCCATCTTGGGGTTCCCCCCACGGTCATGGAACACCAGGGAAGGACACAGCAGCACAGGGGCAGCAGGACAGAGATAAGGAGGTGGCAGGAGTGGCATGTTGAGGAGCCGATGCCCTCCATTTCCCTCCTGCAGCCACTGAATGTCTTCAGGAGAGAGAGGGGGGTTTCAGTGGCTGCATGGAGGATCCTCTACATGTCACCGACCCTGCCGGATAGCAGCAAGACAACACTGGATTGACTGGGCAGGGATAACCCAGCATAACAGCATAAGAGGGCCTTAAAACAATGTTATATATAACCATATTATCACCTCTCACATCACCTCTGTAACCCCTGTCCTCCGCTCAGCATCCCTGTCTTCTGCCCACTTTAGACAAGTAAAGGCGCAAAGGCTGGAAAACTATATCACCATCATGACTGGCAGGCAAAAAACTATAAATATAAATGATATATTTAGTCCGTAAAAGTCTACATGGAAGTCATGAGGAAGTGGCTGCCTTCCAGAAAGAGCTGAAACCAAGCTCCAAGATCTAAAGGAGAAAACACAAGGAGGGGAGGCGCCTCTGGGTGTAGTATGTAAACCAATTTATTCAAAAACCAATATGCAAACAACTCACATTTGGACGAATAAAAGACAGCATGTGGTAAAAGTATGATCCATCATGAGAAGGGTCCGTCAGATCCTGAGCCCGTACGCTCAGGAAACGCGTCGCTTATTAGTGATATCACAGCTCCGCGTCTGCCTTCCACCAGCGTTCCAGGCCTCGCTCTGAATTCCATCACCACCACGGCCGGCTCTAGCGGTGTACAGCAAGCCATACGCACGGCAGCCAGCAGAGACATCTGTGATCGATCTGACGGACCCCTCTCATGATGGATCATACTTTTACCACATGCTGTCTTTTATTCGTCCAAATGTGAGTTGTTTGCACATTGGTTTTTTAATAAATTGGTTTACATACTACACCCAGAGGCGCCTCCCCTCCTTGTGATGTCTTCTGCCCACCTCTGGTATCCCTGTCCTCCGCTATCCCCGTCCTCCGCTATCCCCGTCCTCCGCTATCCCCGTCCTCCACTATCCCCGTCCTCCACTATCCCCGTCCTCCACTATCCCCGTCCTCCACTATCCCCGTCCTCCACTATCCCCGTCCTCCACTATCCCCGTCCTCCACTATCCTCGTCCTCCACTAGCCCCGTCCTCCACTAGCCCCGTCCTCCACTAGCCCCGTCCTCCACTAGCCCCGTCCTCCACTATCCCCGTCCTCCACTATCCCCGTCCTCCACTATCCCCGTCCTCCACTATCTGGTCCTCCATTTTCCTCGTCCTCTGCTATCCAGGTCTTCCACTGTCCAGGTCCTCCACTATCCTCGTCCTCTGCTATCCTCGTCATCCGCTGTCCAGGTCCTCCGCTATCCTCGTCCTCCACTATCCAGGTCCTCCGCTATCTTTGTCCTCCGTTATCCCTGCCCTCTTCTATCCAGGTACTCTGCTGCCTGTCCTCGCAGTACAGGGGGGGCAGCTTCGCTGAAAGGGAGGATTTTCTGTTTTCCCCTGAGTTCAGTTTTAAGAATATTTGATGGTGACAACAGTGTCTGGCAGCCCATACATCGAATGAACAAAATGATCTGATTCCTCCATCCTTCAAACATACAAGGTGACTAGGGGAATCCCTCTCGCTTTGTATTGTATTCTGACGGTGAGGAGCCGACCCCGCTGTCACCATACAATGATCAGTGTTTCCAGCTAGAGCTGGTGGTACCGATCATTGGGGAAAAACCTGACAGGCTGGTTGTACAGATCGATAGATAGACTTGTGTACAACCAGGTGGTTCATCGATAGAAATCTGGAGGGTCCCTGGAGAACTGGCTGAATTTGGATCCATGTATGACGGAATGTCTAATGAAATTGCCTCTTATAGAGGATGAATTACTAAAGACAAATAGGTTGCTGACTTTGCATAGAAAGTTGCACTTTGTAAGGAAATTGGCCCCAGAGTTTAGTAAATGAGGGGGGGGGGAGCCCTGCTGACTTCCACCATCCAATCACTTGCAAGCAAAAAAGCATTTTTTTTTTTTCCTTGCATGTGATTGGGTATTGTTTGCAAAGTGAAACTTCACCTCATTTATTAAGTTCTTCCTTTGAAAACTGAACTGCCTATTTGCCTTTGGTCAATCAACCGCATGGTCTCCATTGGAAGCCCATGTAACAGGGTGACAACGCAGGAACAAAACTGGGATACAGATTAAGGGCCACTTCACACCATAGAAACGCAGTCCGGATGTTTTTCTGTATGTGCATTTTTGGTGCTGTTTTGGTGTGTTGCAGTGCATTTTTCCCATTCTTTTGTCTTCATCTTAAATAACGGCCAGTTCACACCACATGCAGTACAGTGAGTTTTTTTCTGCAACAAAAACGCATGGAAAGTCCGTTTTATGTGGTCTCCAATGGCATAGATCACACCAGTGCAGTCAGTTCTAGTGCGTTCCAGTTCCAGATAAAAAGAACATGCTGCATCAAAAACACACTAGACCCCAGTACAGTGAAAAAAAAAAAAAAAAAAAAAAAAAAAAAAAACCAGGAGCAAAGAAAGCCTCTGGAATGCATCAGAAATGCATCAAAAACGCATTATAAACTTGCATGTAGAAATGCATCCGGAACAGATCTGCAGTGCATTTTTGTGGTGTTAACCAGCCCTTTAGACATGTGTGTTTCAGTGCGTTTTTGGTGCATTTAGCTGTGTTCCAGTGTGTTTTACCGTTTTACAGTACAGTTAAGTGAAGAAAAAATGCAGCATGTTCTACATTTTTTTCTGGAACTAGAAAACCACACTGATGTGAACTATACCATTGAAAACCATATATCCTACTTTCCATGCATTTCTGATGCAGAAAAACACTGGACTGCATGTGGCGTGAACTGGCCCAAAGAGCATTGTCACCTAGTTAGAGCAGGCACCTCCATGGCAGGATCACCGGGTATTATTGTAATGACAGCAGCAGCTTTAGAAAGACTGAAGCTGACTTTCGAACTGACATTCACATCTATTGAAAAAGAGTACCTGTCACTACCTATTGCTATCATAGGGGATAGTTACATTCCCTGAGATAACAATAAAAATTATTTTAAAAAATGAAAGGAACAGTTTAAAGAAATAATAAAAAAGCAAAATAAATAATAATAATAAAAAAAGCACCCCTGTCCCCCCATGCTCACGCGCAAAGGCGAACGCAAGCTTTGGCCTGGTGTCATATGTAAACAGCAATTGCACCATGCATGTGAGATATCATTACGAAGGTCAGATCGAGGGCAGTAATTTTAGCAGTAGACCTCCTCTGTAGATCTAAAATGATAACCTGTAAAGGCTTTTAAAAATGTTTGCAGTTTGTCGCCACTGCATGTTTGTGCGCAATTTTAAAGCATGTCGAGTTTGGTATCCATGTACTCGGCATAAGATCATCTTTTTTATTTCATCAAACATTTGGGCACTATAGTGTGTTTTAGTGCATTAAAATGAAAAAAAGTGTGTTTTTTCCAAAAAAATCGCGTTTGAAAAATTGCTGCGCAAATACTGTGTGAAAAAAAAAATTGCAAAACCCACCATTTTAATCTGTAGGGCCTTTGCTTAAAAAAATATATATATAATGTTTGGGGGTTGAAAGTAATTTTCTTACAAAAAAAAATATTTTTTCATGTAAACAAAAAGTGTCAGAAAGGGCTTTGTCTTCAAGTGGTTAGAAGAATGGGTGATGTGTGACATAAGCTTCTAAATGTTGTGCATAAAATGCCAGGACAGTTCAACCCCCCCAAATGACCCCATTTTGGAAAGTAGACACCCCAAGCTATTTGCTGATTTGCTGATAGGCATGTTGAGTTCATGGAATATTTTATATTTTGTCACAAGTTTTGGGAAAATTACACCCTTTTTTTTTTTTTGCACAAAGTTGTCACTAAATTATATATTTTTCAAACATGGTAAGGTTATATGTGGAATTACTCCCCAAAATGCATTCTGCTGCTTCTCCTGAGTAGGGATGGGCTGTCTGTTTGAGTCGAACATGAGTTCGACTCGAACATCGGCTGTTCGATCGTTTGACGAAGATCGAACATTATGGGCCGTTTGCGCCAAATTCGAGCGGTGCGTCACGGCCCATAATGCACTGCGTCATCGCAGTGCATTGCTGGCTTATGATTGGCCAAGCATGCACTATGACCCGCATGTTTTGGCCAATCACAGCCCCGTCAGCGAAGAGAGCCATAATTGGCCAACGGCAGGGTGCACAGGGTCCACAGCATCTGATAGGCAGATGTGGTGTTCTGGTGTGCATCATCTGGGTAGGGGGCTTCTGTCTGAACCAAAAAGAGGCAGCCAACTCTTGATGACCAGGATGGCAACATGGGACCCAGGATGTGACAACTGAGTAGCGGATCGCAGCAAGACAACACTGGATTATCTGGGTGGGGACAACCCAGCATAAGAGCACCTTAAAACAATGTTATATATATATAACCATATTATTTATACCAGCCTTTATCAACCAGGATGTCCAGGCACCCTGGGGCGCCTTGAGGTTTCTTCAGGGGTGCCTTGGCAAAAAGCCTAAAAATTGCCCCAAAATTGTATACAAGCCAGAATGTGGATAAAGCTGCCTTTTAGTTACATAAAGCCACAGGTTTCCATTGTGCACCATTACAACCTTCTTGAGGGCACTTTTGCTGAGTGATGGAGAAAATTTGAGGGAAAAGAGAAACATTGGAATCCTAGTCAATACCAGTTTGCAAAAGTTTATTTGCTTTGGAAGAATAAATCACCCCTAATGTTGGGTGTCTTACATGTGTGGATGCTGCTGTGTTATGCAAAACTATTAGAATAGTTTTTATATTTTGAAATGGGGTGCCTCAAGACTGTCCATATTTTTTAAAGGGTGCCTTGACTGATAAAAGTTTGAAAAATAATGATCTATACAATTAAAAGACTGAAAAGATTGTTCAATGTGCCATATATTTAATTGGCGTTAATTGCCATTAACAATTAGGCCGCCTGCACACCTGTCCGACATATTGCTTTTTTTGGTGTATTTGTTGTGTGACAGCATAGGGCAGCCAGCCCCAGAGTAGGTCCTGCACTTTTTTTTCCGGCAGTGAGACAAGCATATTTTGTCACACAACTGCTACCCAGGTTTGGGGTGACATTGAGGGTCTGTTCACACAGGAAAGGGGTGTTCTATACACCTTTCCTGCACCGCAGGTGAACACGCTGTTTCACCTGCAGTCTGTTTTTATTTGATTGATATTTTTAGTTGATGATATTGATTAGGAGGTGATCATGGATTTTGTAAAGGGTGCTGCTTTTTAAGACAGTCTCTACAAATTGTATAGATTGATGTGTCATTATAAAATGTTACCACTAGATGGAGTTGGATTATCCACTCTGAATTAAAGTGATAGTAAAGTCTTTTGTGACATTTTTACCTATAGGTAAGCTTATAATAAAGTTTACCTGTAGGTAATAGGAATATTTACTAAACGTGCATTGTTTAGGAGATATTCCAGTGAGCAGCAGCCAGTGACGTCACCAGCGCATGCACTCTGAAGAAACGGAATACTCATGCCATTCCTTCAGAGCTCTGTGCTGTGCCTGAGGCTCCCGTACGCATGCGCTGGAGTGACGTTTTTGCAGCTTCCGCATCCAATTCGCAATAGTGTGAACCCAGCCTTAAGGAGAAGTTCACTTCAAATAAATAAAGGCTAATTTTTTTGCCTTTTGGAGCCTGGAAAGCATGGCACCAGCGATCAGCAGATTGCTGATACCATGCAGGTCTCCTGCAGACTGTCAGTGTAAGCTGTTTGCCCTGTACATCGTACCTGTCAGGCAGTTTCACACTGACAAGAAGACTCAATGAACTACCACAGCACTGAACAGCGCCATGGTAGTTCATTGAGAACTGCAAACCGACAGCCGCAAAGGATTTCGATGCTTGTAGATCATTCACATACACACAGAGTTCTGTGAATGAATAATGCGGACGTGTGAGCAGAGCCCCATGTGGCCGCACTGTTTTCAAAAAGTGACAGCTAGTATGGGGAACTTCTCCCCATGTTGCTGCAAGAGGGAGAGGAGGGAACAGTGAGTGGCTGCAGCAGTAGGAACATCTTACATGTTTCACCTTAAAAATGGATGGAACATGTAACATGTTCCCAAAGGTGGATTTATCCTTTAACCAGTTGCCGACCGCCGCACGACGATGTACGTCGGCACAATGGCACGGGCAGGCATAAGGACTTATATACAAGTCCTTGCATTCCCGCGGGCGGGGGGCCCCATCGGACCCCCCCCCCCCCCGGTGCCTGAGGTGGTCGGCTTCTGTCCGGGAGTGATCAGACGTGAGGGGGAGGCCATCCATTCGTGGCCCCCCTCGCGATCGCTCCCAGCAAATGAGAATCTTCCTCTGCCTCTGTATAGTAAACAGAGGCAGAGGAAATGATGTCATCTCTCCTCGGCTCTGTATTTTGAGCTCCGGCGCAGAGGAGAGAAGACATCCGAGTGAGTGCACAACACACACACACAGTAGAACACGCCAGGCATACATTACACCCCCCATCACCCCTCCCCCCCCTCCCGTCACACTGACACCAAGCAGTTTTTTTGTTTTTTTTCTGATTACTGCATTGGTGTCAGTTTGTGACAGTTAGTGTGGTAGGGCAGTTAGTATTAGCCCCCTTTAGGTCTAGGGTACCCCCCTAACCCCCCCAATAAAGTTTTAACCCCTTCATCACCCCCTGTCGCCAGTGTTACTAAGCGATCATTTTTCTGATCGCTGTATTAGTGTCACTGGTGACGCTAGTTAGGGAGGTAAATATTTAGGTTCGCCGTCAGCGTTTTATAGCATCAGGGACCCCCATATACTACCTAATAAGGGTTTAAACCCCTTGATTGCCCCCTAGTTAACCCTTTCACCAGTGATCACTGTATAACTGTTACGGGTGACTCTGGTTAGTTAGTTTATTTTTTATAGTGTCAGGGCACCCGTCGTTTATTACCGAATAAAGGTTTAGCCCCCTGATCGCCCAGCAGTGATATAAGTTAGGTTTTAGGGTCAGATAGGGTCTGCGTCGCCCCCAGGCAGCGTCAGGTTAGCGCCAGTACCGCTAACACCCACGCACGCACTGTACACCTCCCTTAGTGGTATAGTATCTGAACGGATCAATATCTGATCCGATCTATACTAGCGTCCCCAGCAGTTTAGGTTTCCCAAAAATGCAGTGTTAGCGGGATCAGCCCAGATACCTGCTAGCACCTGCGTTTTGCCCCTCTGCCCGACCCAGCCCACCCAAGTGCAGTATCGATCGATCACTGTCACTTACTAAACACATAACTGCAGCGTTCGCAGAGTCAGGCCTGATCCCTGCGATCGCTAAAAGTTTTTTTGGTAGCGTTTTGGTGAACTGGCAAGCACCAGTGGCCTAGTACACCCCGGTCATAGTCAAACCAGCACTGCAGTAACACTTGGTGACGTGGCGAGTCCCATAAGTGCAGTTCAAGCTGGTGAGGTGGCAAGCACAAGTAGTGTCCCGCTGCCACCAAGAAGAAGACAAACACAGGCCCGTCGTGCCCATAATGCCCTTCCTGCTGCATTCGCCAATCCTAATTGGGAACCCACCACTTCTGCAGCACCCGTACTTCCCCCATTCACATACCCAACCAAATGCAGTCGGCTGCATGAGAGGCATTTTCTTTATGTCCTCCCGAGTACCCCTACCCAACGAACCCCCCCCAAAAAAGATGTTGTGTCTGCAGCAAGCGCGGATATAGGCGTGACACCCGCTATTATTTTCCCTCCTGTCCTGACAATCCTGGTCTTTGTATTGGTGAATGTTTTGAACGCTACCATACACTAGGTGAGTATTAGCGTAGGGTACAGCACTGCACAGACTAGGCACACTTTCACAGGGTCTCCCAAGATGCCATCGCATTTTGAGAGACCCGAACCTGGAATCGGTTACAGTTACAAAAGTTACAGGTGATATATGCCGAAGCATGGGGGCAGCAGAGGGCGGAGGAGCGATTTGCTCCAACCTTTTAGGGGAGGATGCCCCCCTGCTTCGGCATATATAAATGGTGCATATATGCCCATCATTAGAAGTGGGTGGATGAAGGGAGGTATTCTAATGGTGGGCATAACCACCGATCAATCTCTTTTTTTCGTTCAGCCCACAGGCTGCATGAAAAAAAAAAAAAGATTACAATATATGCCCAACAAGGACCAGCAACGTACTGGTATGTTGCTGGACTTTGAGTGGTTATACCAGAATGATGCCAGCAGGTTTTTAGGTATCATCTTGGTATCATTCTTTTCAGCCAGCGGTCAGCTGTCATCTAATTAGCCTCTAGACTGCTTTTACAAGCAGTGGGAGGGAATGCCCCCCCCCGTCTTCCATGTTTTTCTCTGGCTCTCCTGTTCCAACAGGGAACCTGAGAATGCAGCCGGTGATTCAGCCAGCTGACCATAGAGCTGATCAGAGACCAGAGTGGCTCCAAACATCTCTATGGCCTAAGAAACCGGAAGCTATGAGCATTTCATGACTTAGATTTCGCCGGATGTAAACAGCGCCATCGGGAAATTGGGAAAGCATTTTATCACACCGATCTTGGTGTGGTCAGATCCTTTGAGGGCAGAGGAGAGATCTAGGGTCTAATAGACCCCAATTTTTTCAAAAAAGAGTACCTGTCACTACCTATTGCTATCATAGGGGATATTTACATTCCCTGAGATAACAATAAAAATTATAAAAAAAAAAAAAAATGAAAGAAACAGTTTAAAAATAAGATCAAAAAAGCAAAAAAATAATAAAGAAAAAAAGAACCACCCCTGTCCCCCCTGCTCTCGCGCAAAGGCGAACGCAAGCGTCGGTCTGGCGTCAAATGTAAACAGCAATTGCACCATGCATGTGAGGTATCACCACAAAGGTCAGATCGAGGGCAGTAATTTTAGCAGTAGACCTCCTCTGTAAATCTAAAGTGGTAACCTGTAAAGGCTTTTAAAAATGTATTTAGTTTGTCGCCACTGCGCGTTTGTGCGCAATTTTAAAGCATGTCATGTTTGGTATCCATGTACTCGGCCTAAGATCATCTTTTTTATTTCATCAAACATTTGGGCAATATAGTGTGTTTTAGTGCATTAAAATTTTAAAAAGTGTGTTTTTTCCAAAAAAAATGCGTTTGAAAAATCGCTGCGCAAATACTGCGTGAAAAAAAAAAAAATGAAACACCCACCATTTTAATCTGTAGGGCGTTTGCTTTAAAAAATATATATATATAATGTTTGGGGGTTCAAAGTAATTTTCTTGCAAAAAAAATATTTTTTAATTTTAAAAAAAGTGTCAGAAAGGGCTTTGTCTTCAAGTGGTTAGAAGAGTGGGTGATGTGTGATATAAGCTTCTAAATGTTGTGCATAACATGCCAGGACAGTTCAACCCCCCCAAATGACCCCATTTTGGAAAGTAGACACCCCAAGCTATTTGCTGAGAGGCATGTCGAGTCCATGGAATATTTTATATTGTGACACAAGTTGCGGGAAAAAGACAAATTTTTTTTTTTTTTTTTGCACAAAATTGTCACTAAATGATATATTGCTCAAACATGCCATGGGAATATGTGAAATTACACCCCAAAATACATTCTGTTGCTTCTCCTGAGTACGGGGATACTACATGTGTGAGACTTTTTGGGAGCCTAGCCGCGTACGGGACCCCGAAAACCGCCTTCAGGCTGTCTAAGGGCGTAAATTTTTGATTTCACTCTTCACTGCCTATCACAGTTTCGGAGGCCATGGAATTCCCAGGTGGCACAAACCCCCCCCAAATGACCCTATTTTGGAAAGTAGACACCCCAAGCTATTTGCTGAGAGGTATAGTGAGTATTTTGCAGACCTCACTTTTTGTCACAAAGTTTTGAAAATTGAAAAAAAAAATTTTTTTTTTCTGGTCTTTATTTTCAAAAACAAATGAGAGCTGCAAAATACTCAACATGCCTCTCAGCAAATACCTTGGGTTGTCTACTTTCCAAAATGGTGTCATTTGGGGGGGTTTTGTGCCATCTGGGCATTTTATGGCCTTCAAAACTGTGATAGGTAGTGAGGAGTGAAATCAAAAATTTACACCCTTAGAAATCCTGAAGGCGGTGATTGGTTTTCGGGGCCCCGTACGCGGCTAGGCTCCCAAAAAGTCCCACACATGTGATATCCCCGTACTCAGGAGAAGCAGCAGAATGTATTTTGGGGTGAAATTCCACATATGCCCATGGCCTGTGTGAGCAATATATCATTTAGTGACAACTGTTTGTAATTTTTTTTTTTTTTGTCATTATTCAATCACTTGGGACAAAAAAAATGAATATTCAATGGGCTCAACATGCCTCTCAGCAATTTCCTTGGGGTGTCTACTTTCCAAAATGGGGTCATTTGGGGGATTTGTACTGCCCTGCCATTTTAGCACCACAAGAAATGACATAGGCAGTCATAAATTAAAGGCTGTGTAAATTCTCAGAAAATGTACCCTAGTTTGTAGGCGCTATAACTTTTGCGCAAACCAATAAATATACACTTATTGACATTTTTTTTACCAAAGACATGTGGCCGAATACATTTTGGCCTAAATGTATGACTAAAATTGAGTTTATTGGATTTTTTTTTTTATAACAAAAAGTAGAAAATATCATTTTTTTTCAAAATTTTCGGTCTTTTTCCGTTTATAGCGCAAAAAATAAAAACGGCAGAGGTGATCAAATACCATCAAAAGAAAGCTCTATTTGTGGGAAGAAAAGGACGGGTCAGGAAGGGGGTAAATCCTTCCGGGGCTGAAGTGGTTAAAGAATCTTAAAGACACAGCGCAAGATATATATATTTTTCATTCATTTATGCCAGGGGTGCTTAACCTGTGGCCTGCAGGTCACACGTGGCCCTCGGAGCCCTTTGATGTGGCCCTCGACCTCAAACCAGGAAAGTGCATGCCCATGCTCTGGGAGGGTCAGCAAGCCCAACTCGTGATCAATGGGTTTGCGACCCACCATCCCAGAGCATCAGAGTGCATGGACCCAGCACCCAGTAGAGGAAACAGGTGGAGGGAGGGAGCCGCATAAGCCGATGCTTCCTCTGTAGCGCCGGCTCCTGTACCAGGCAGACTGATACCAAGTGCACTTCTCCTGGGACTTTCCTTGCAGCCTGGAGAGCGATGCCAGCAGAAGCTGAAAGAGGAAAAGGTCAGCGTATTAAACATCATATACATTGCACTTTTGCAATAGGCATTTCACACTGATAAAATGGGTTATTAGGCTGTTTTCACACTGATAGTGCACCTACGGCTTTCCTGCGGGTTAGCTACACTGAGCCATAGACTTCTATTATATCCTGCAAGTTTGCTGTGCTTTCAGAAAGTGCACCATACTCACAAGATATATTAAAAGTCTATGGCAAAGTGCAGCTAGCCCGCAGGAAAGCCGCAGGTGTACTGCGCTGCACTTGCCGTGTGGGTAAACCATAGCGCATCAGTGTGAAAGCAGGCTTACAGGGGGCTCGGGACAGTAAGGGCTCATTTACATTTACGGTTTAGGGAGTTGTAAAACCTCATAGTTCATTATGGGCTGTGACCGGTTACCAAATCACTTAAAGGAGTTTTAAATTCAGAAGGTTTTTTTATCTTAACCACTTGCCGACCGGGCCATTGCCGAAAGACAGCTACAGCGTGATCGGCTTTTTCTGGGTGGGCGTCTGTGGGACGTCCTCATAGAATCGCGCTCCCGCGCGCCCCCTGGGGCGCGCAACCGGGAACATCCGTGACCGCCAGGTCCGGAAGACCCGGCACATCACGGTAAACAGCCACTGGTAGCGGCCGTTTACCACTTCATCACTCCGTCAAATGACGGAGCAATCACTTCCTCCCTCTCCTCTCTGTACTGATCTGTACAGTGTGAGGGGAGAGGGGGAGAGATCGTTTGCAGCAGTGCTGTGGGCTGGATCTGTAGTGCCCATACTCTGTCAATACTCTGTCCATACTCTGTCCATACTCTGTCCATACTCTGTCCATACTCTGTCCATACTCTGTCCATACTCTGTCCATACTCTGTCCATAATATGCAGTATTCTGTCAATACTCTGCAATAATCTGCAATACACTGCCAATACTCTGCAATAATCTGCAATACTACAATATTCTGCCAATACTCGCCAATACTCTGCCAATACGCGCCAATGCTCTGCAATAAATTTTAACAGAAACAAAGAATTATTTTTTTTTTTTTACCAAATTTTCAGTCTTTTTTGATTTATAGCGCAAAAAATAAAAAAAAACAGCGGTGATTAAATACCACCAAAAGAAAGCTCTATTTGTGTGAAAAAAAGGACAAACATTTCATATGGGTACAGTAATTGGGTACAGTAATTGTCATTCAAAGTGTGAGAGCACCGAAAGCTGAAAATTGGTCTGGTTAGGAAGGGGATTTAAGTGCCCAGTGGTCAAGTGGTTAATGCATTCTATGCATTAAAGCGGAGGTTCACACAAAAATCGAACCTCCGCTTTTCGGAATCCTCCCCCCCTCCGGTGTCACATTTGGCCCCTTTCAGGGGGGAGGGGGGTGCAGATACCTGTCTAAGACAGGTATTTGCACCCACTTCTGGCATAGACTCCCACGGGAGTCTATGCCTCTTCCCGTCCCCACCACACTGTCTGCTGGGACACACAGGGGTCCCAGAGACAGCGGGGACCAGTTAGGAAGCGCAGCTGCTTCACTTCCTGATTCCCTTACAGAGAATGGCGGCGGCAGCACCCGAGGACCGAGGGACAATTCGGTCTCGGGTGCCGACATCGCTGGACCCAGGGACAGGTAAGTGTCCTTATTTTAAAAGTCAGCAGCTGCAGTATTTGTAGCTGCTGACTTTTAAATTTTTTTTTTTCGCGGGACTCCCTCTTTAAGATAAAAAGCCTTCTGTGTGCAGCAGCCTCCCCTAATACTTACCTGAGCCCAATCTCTGTCAAGCTATGTGCACGAGTGTCTCGGCCGTCTGAGACTCTCCCTACTGATTGGCTGAGACACAGCAGCAGCCCCATTGGCTCAGGAGATAGGGGGCGGGGCCGGGTGGGGCTCCGTGTCTGAATGGACACAGGGAGCTGTGATTCGGCTCGGGTGCCCCCATAGCAAGCTGCTGACTGTGGGGGCACGTGACAAGAGGGAGGGGCCAGGAGCACTGAAGAGGAGGATTGGGGCTGCTCTGTGCAAATCCACGGCAATAGAGAAGGTAAGTATAACATGTTTGTTATTTTTATAAAAAAAAAACAAGACTTTACAATCATTTTAAGTGGCCCTCACTCTTCAAAAGGTCGAGCACCCCTGACTTACAGAATCTCAGAAAAGTGAGTACACCCCTCACATTTTTGTAAATATTTTATTATATCTTTTCATGTGACAACACTGAAGAAATGATACTTTACTACAATGTAAAGTAGTGAGTGTACAGCTTGTATAGCAGTGTAAATTTGATGTCCCCTCGAAATAACTCAACACACAGCCATTAATGTCTAAACCGCTGGCAACAAAAGTGAGTACACCCTTAAGTGAAAATGTCCAAATTGGGCCCATTTAGCCATTTTCCCTCCCTGGTGTCATGTGACCCAGAGCAGACTGACAACTCATGGGGCCCCTGGACAATAGGAGATCATGGGGCCCCCCTGTGTCCCTGTCACACTGCCCACATTACATACGTTGGTCCCCACCCCCTTTAGCTGCAGAGGCAGCAGCTGAGGCAGGATCGCAGATCGCTCTCCTCACCCCTGACAGCATGGAGATCTGTCTGTTCCAGGGGAGCCCAACCTGCCGCAGTATAACTGCGGTGGCTGGTTGGGAAGGGGTTAAGCATGGCAGTTCACAGAACAATACAATACACAGAGTCCTCCAGGACACTTACCAGCTAGCCAGCAAAATAAAAATGTCTAAATTGTTAAAACCAGAGTGCAAAATCTGGTGCAGCTCTGCATAGAAACCAATCAGTTTCTAGGTTTTATTGTCAAAGCCTAATTGAACAAGCTGAAGTTAGCAGCTGATTGGTTACCATGCACAGCTGCACCAGATGCGTGCACCAGTTGTAGTAATTCGCCCCCTTTTTGTTCAGTTGGATACATTTGCAAATATATGTGAAGCCGCACTGCCACGTCAAGCCACCTCTGCAAAGTGCGGTCCCTAACTCTACTCTAATGTCGTCTCCAAAGTAAGAAATACATTGAAAGTCTAAACTAGTTAAAAAAATTATTTAAAACACAGAGGTTTTGGTTGCATATATTTGCAATCATATGTGAAATCATCTTCCCTTATAGCTGGTGAAACGCACGCCTGGAAAAACAGCCGATCCAATAAATGCTTGCCAGAAAAAAATTCTGACCTCCAACCTCCCCTCATAGCCGGTCCAAGGCATGCCTGCAAAAGAGAATAAGAGCCTCCGACCTCCCCCCACAACCGGGCCAACGCACGCCTACAAAAAAAGACTACCGGCCTCCAACCTCCCCCCATAGCCAGTTCAACACATGCATGCAGAAGAGACTAGCAGCCTCCAACCTCCCTCCATAGCCAGTCCAACGCACACATGCGGAGGGGGCTACCGGCCTCCAACCCCCCTCAAATAGCCGATTCAAAGCACGCCCACAGAAAAGACTAACCAAGGCCTTCTTCACTACAACTGGCGGGACTACAGGTCACAGCATTCCTCTTCTGTCCTTACTAGGGCCCACTACACTGCAACTGTGGGAACTACAGCTCTCAGTAATCCTCCTCTCGGAATCGGGGCCTACTACTCTGCAACTGGGGGGACTGCAGCTCTCAGTAATCCTCTTCTCGGAATCAGGGCCTACTACTCTGCAACTGGGGGGATTACAAGGCTCAGGTTTGCCATCTGTGTCCTGAACAGGGTCTGCTAATGCTAAACTACAACTGGGGAGACCACAAGGCCCAGCATTTCTCCTCTGTTCTGACCATGGCCTAACACACTGCAACTGTGGGAACTACAAGGTCCTAACCAGGGCCTGCTACATCACAGGTGGGGATGCAGCCTTGAACGATTCTGACTGCTTAAAGTGAAAGTTCCCCTTTACAGAAAAATCTGTAAGGTGAACGTACACAGGATCCCCTCCTCACCACCCTCCCCTCCTGAACTGGAGCGTGGCAATCTACCCTTCTGAGCCCTGGTATAGCCGCCTCACCGGACCAGGGCTTAGGAATTCCCTCGGCATTCACTCTACTTCCCCGCTGACAGGACGGGCTACGCGGATCTGATTGGTGGGTGACGCCCATGTGACAGCGCTGACCAATTAGAATGCGCCGAAACGTCCCTTCTTACGGTGGACATTTTGGAGATTAAGCCGAGGTTATTCCTAAGCCCTGGTCTGGTGAGGCGGCGATACCGGGGCACAGAATGGGAGATCACCACGCTACAGGTCAGTGGGACGGGGGGGGCAGTGTTGCCAACCTACCAGATTTAAATTTACTGGCACAACACCTAAAATTTACTGGCACAGCCACGTTTTTTACTGGCCTTTCACAAAAGTTACAAAATTACATTTTTAGGTGCAAATTTCACTATTTAGGCTACGAACAAGTACGCCAGGCAAATAGCTATGTGATTTAAGGTAGGTATTAAGGTATAAAAACATATTTTTGTTATTTTCGATATAATAAGGGCGGATTATTTAGTCCAATCACCTCCTGCCTCCATCACACCCTGCCTCCATCCCCCTCTGCCTCCAACACCCCCTGCCACCATTACCCTCCCCCTCTGCCACCATCACTCCCTGCCTCCATCCCCCTCTGCCATCATCAACCCCTGCCTCCATCCCCCTTTGCCACCATCAACCCCTGCCTCCATCACCCCCTTCCACCAACACCCCCTGCCTCCATCAACCCCCTGCCACCATCACCTGCTGTCACCGTCGGCTGGGCTATGGGCTGTCACTCCGTCCCCGACTACCCGTGGACTCTGGATTGCCTGCCACCATCCCCCTCTGCCACCATCACCCCCTGCCACCATCACTCACTGTCTCCATCCCCCTCTGCCACCATCACCCCCTGCCTCCAGCCCCCTCTGCCACCATCAACCCCTGCCTCCAACACCCCCTGCCAACACCCCCTGCAACCATCACCCCCCTGCCATCATCACCCCCTGCTGTCACTGTCGGCTGGGCTGTGACTCCATCCCCGACTCCCCGTGGATTCTGGATTGCCTGCCACCAACCCCCTCTGCTACCATCACCCTCCCCCTCTGCCTCCATCACCCCCAGCCACCAACACCCTCTGCTACCATGACCCCTGCCTCCATCACCCACTACAGCCTGCAACCATCACCTGCTGTCACCGTCGGCTGGGCTATGGGATGTCACTCCGTCCCCGACTACCCGTGGACTCTGGATCTGGATTGCCTGCCACCATCCCCCTCTGCTACCATCACCCTCTGCCTCCAACACCCCCTGCTTCCGTCATCCCATGCGGCCTGCCACCATCACCTACCTGCTGTCACCGTAGGCTGGGCTATGGGCTGTCACTCCATCCTCAACTCCTCGTGGACTCTGGAAGTTGGATTGCCTGGATGCAGGGCTCCTCCATTCTGCCGCCGCCACATGCTGCTCAGCCTCCTGCTCCAGTGCTCCTGGTTACAGATTTTAAATGCTGGCGCGCCTGGCGGGATGTGTTATTACATCACTTGCCTCGCCATTACAGCGTGCCGCACAGCCTCTGAAATCCGCCCCCCCTCCACTGGCCGAATACAGGATCGGCTCGGCAAGCATGCGCAGTTCCAAGCTGGACCGGTCATGGCTATTTTTTACTGGCACTTTCCCGCTATCACAGGCATTTATGGGTGGGGAAAAAAGTGCCTGTTTTTACGGTCTGGCTGTAAAAATACGGGCGGTTGGCAACACAGGGGGGGTGAGGAGGGGGTCCCGTATAAGTACATCTTACAGATTTTTCTGTAAAGGTGAACTTGCCCTTTAAATTTTTTGATGAAACCCATGGGCAGTAATCGTGATGCATCGGGAATTGAATCGAAGACTGGATAATTGTAATCGAATCCTGAGACCAGTGAAGATGCGCATCTCTACTTTTTATACATAAGGCCCTTGTAATGTGCAATAATCTTTGTATATTTTTTCATCACCATTTCTACTTTAGTCAGTTAGTGTGACATTGTACCAACACATTTAGCCTCGGTTCACACCAGAGGCGGCACGACTTGCAGGTCGCCTCACCGAGGCGACCTGCACACGACTGCCTGGGCGACTTGCAAAACGACTTCTGTATAGAAGTCTATGCAAGTCGCCCCAAGTCGCCCCCAAAGTCATACAGGAACCTTTTTCTAAGTCGGAGCGACTTGCGTTGCTCCCCTTAGAACGGTTCCATTGTACAGAACGGGAGGCGACTTGTCAGGCGGCTAGGTCGCCTGACAAGTCGCCCCCGTGTGAACCGAGCATAACACTTTTAACTGCAAGTAACAAACCTGTATTATGTTGCATAATTACATTTGTAGAATACATTTTGAGAACCACTTTTCAAAATTGCCAAAAGGACAGAAATATGTAAGAAGCCCTTCTGTGTTGAGTAGGGCTGCAACTAACGATTATTTTCATAATCGATTAGTTGGCGGATTGTTTCGATTAATCGATTATTCGGTTAAGAACCTTAAAAAAAAGTGTGGTGTATAATTTAGTTAATGTGTACAGTTTTAAAAAAAGGTAATTTATTCTTAAATATCTCTATGCAGTGGTAAAATATAAATAACCAACTATATGGTTAGGGAGCAAAATATCGAATCCACTCTGAGCGTAACAGACAGAAGAGATATACTGTATATACTATTAGAGGAGAGATATACTGTATATACTATTAGAGGAGAGATATACTGTATAAACTATTAGAGGAGATATACTGTATAAACTATTAGAGGAGATATACTGTATAAACTATTAGAGGAGATATACTGTATAAACTATTAGAGGAGATATACTGTATATACTATTAGAGGAGAGATATACTGTATAAACTATTAGAGGAGAGATATACTGTATATACTATTAGAGGAGATATACTGTATAAACTATTAGAGGAGATATACTGTATAAACTATTAGAGGAGATATACTGTATAAACTATTAGAGGAGATACACTGTATAAACTATTAAAGGGTGAATCTGGTAAATATCAGACTCAGTGATCAAATTTTTGTATTAAAAACAAAATCAATGTCTTCCTTCAAAAAAAAAAAAAAAATGTAATTTTAAGAACGTTCGTTCTTTCATTCAGTGAATGTACAAAGATTTTTCGTCTGAATATTCTCATATTCTCGTCTGAAAATTGATCCGTGTGGCCAGCATAAGGCTCAGTACACACCTATGCAGTTTGCTTTTCATCTGTTTCTGCAGTGCTTTTTGCTGTGCGTTTCGATTTTTGTGCACGTGATTTTGCTGCGATTTGCGTGTTTGCATTTTTTTTGGCCAATTTGTTGTTGGGCAGATTAAAAAACACATATTGCTGCAAAAACGCATTACATGCTTTTCTGCAGCTTCTCTATTGAAGTATATTGAATCAAAAAAGCAACGTTTTGCGTGAACGTGTCCCATAGGAAACCATGTAAATGAACTGTAGTGCGTCTCTGCAAAAAGCACCAAAAAACACATAGATGTGAACCAGGTCTAAGACGTTTAGTAACATAATGGGGTGAAAAAAACTAAAATTAGCCCTTTATAGTACAAAAAAAAAAAAAAAGCAGATAATCACTACTGTAGGGTTTATTTTTTTCAGTGTAGAACTGTAAAAGTAATATTTGCAGTAGCGATTATTTGCTCTTTTTGTACTATAAAGGGCTCATTTTAGTTTTTTTTAAACCCCATTATGATACTGGCCGATTAATCGATTATGAAAATAGCAATCGATTCATTTCATAATCGATTAGTTGTCGATTAATTGATAAGTTGTTTCAGCCCTAGTGTTGAGCATCGATTGAACCTCCTACTCTGTTTCCCCGAAAATAAGACCTAGCGTGATTGTCAGTGATGGCTGCAATATAAGCCCTACCCCCCAAATAAGCCCTACCCTGTTCCCCCGAAAATAAGCCCTACCCTGAAAATAAGACCTACAAGGACTTTAACTAGGGCTTATTTGGGGGGTAGGGCTTATATTGCAGCCATCACCGACAATCATGCTAGGTCTTATTTTCGGGGAAAGAGGGTATAACAAAAAGCAAATTAGACATTTTAGAAGAAATATACTAGTTTGAAAAGATGTTTTATCATAGCTCCCCCTACCGGCTGATTGAAAGAAGTACAGGCTTCAGTCCAATATATTTCTGGTTTCACATCATGTCTGTTGCATTTAGCTTGCATGGATAAATATTAAATGCGCTAGTATTGACATGCGCCATTGTGTTGTTTTTTTTTAAAAGCACATTGGGGAGATTTGCTAAAACTGGTACACACAGAATCTGATGCAGCTATGCATAGCAACCAATCAGCTTCTAACTTCAGCTTCTTCAAATTAAGCCCGGTTCACACTGATGCGACAAGCTTTCCGACTTTGGAGCATCAGATGTCGGACCCCATTCAGTGCAGTGGAACTGTTCTAATTGATGCGACTTGAGTCACCTCAACTTAGAGAAAGGTTCCTGCACTACTTTTCCTCTGACTTTGGTACAACTTGCCAACTTCTGTTAAAGAAGTCGCATGCAATTCGTGCCAAAGTTGCACTTTGACGCCACAGCAGATTTAAAGTGTTTCTAAAGGCTCAAGGTTTTTTTCCCCTTCATGCAGCAGTGCCCCCAGCCCTCCCTCTCCCCATAACTCACCTGAGTCTCATCTCGATTCAGCAATGAGCACTAGAGCCTTGGCTCTACGGGACTCTCCCTCCTCATTGGCTGAGAGAACAGCAGGAGCCATTGGCTCCCGCTGCTGTCAATCAGAGCCAATGAAAAGAGAGGGGCGGGGCCGAGCCACAGCTCTGTGTCTAAATGGACAGGCTGAGCAGCGGATCGAGAGCCCCCACAGCAAGCGGTTTGCTATGAGTACACTTGGCAAGAGGGAGGGGCCAGGAAAGCCGGCAGAGGACCCGAGAAGAGGAGGATCGGGGCTAATCTGTGCAAAACTAACTGCACAGAGCAGGAAAGTATAACATGTATAATAATTGTTTTCTTTTAAAAGCGAGAGTTTACAATCACTGTAATTGTGATGTGCCTATACACATAGGCATGTAAACAAGTGACGTGCATTCTTCAGTAAAAAAATACAATCAGATTTTTCGGTCAGTAATTTAGGCTTCATGCGTCCAAATGAGCGTGATTGCGCACAAATGGCCATTTGCATATTGTGCAGAAAAAGAACATGAGAATAAGTTTACATGCATTTGCGTGAAAATGTGTTTAACTAATTGCCGCCCACCATATGACGGCCAGGCGACGCGACTCTTGTTCTAGGTGGGCATCATATGACGTCCGTCCATTTAAACAGCGATCGTGTGGAGACACCGTTCGCCACCGAGGGGGGTGAACAGCCATTAGGCATGGCTGTTTACCACGTGATCGGCCGCGATGAAGTCACGGCAGATCACAGATGGTACGGCCCCACTTTGCATGGCGCATGCTCTTGATTGCGCTGCGCGTGCACGTCGGTGGCAGCATGTTTCCGGGAACACCGCTCGTCACCAACGCTGGTAAACAGCCATTGGCTGTTTACCAAGTGATTGGCTGTGATCCTTTCACAGCCAATCACTAAATGTAAACGTAGAGCGGTAATGAGATGTTACCAAGTTCTCCTCCTCACACACCGATCGTGTGTGAGAAGGAGATTGTGGTAACATCTTGTTACTGCTTACAGTGTACACCAATCACACCGATTGCCCCCCCCCAATAAAGAGGACCTGTCACCACCCATCAAAGTACCTGTCACAGTTCATCTAAGTACCCGAGTACCTGTCACAGTCCATATGAGTACCTGTCACAGTCCATATGAGTACCCGAGTACTTGTCACAGTCCATATGAGTACCTATCACAGTCCATATGAGTACCCGAGTACCTGTCACAGTCCAAATGAGTACCGGAGAACCTGTCACAGTTCATATGAGTACCGAGTACCTGTCACCACCCTTCAGAGTACCCGAATACCTGTCACCAGCCCATCAGAGTACCCGAGTACCTATCTGTAGCGCATCAGAGCACCCAAGTACCTGTCACCAGGCCATCAGAGTACCCAAGTACCTGTCACCAGCCCATCAGAGTACCTATCTGCAGCCCTTTAGAGTACCTGACTACCTAGCTGCAGCCCATCAGAGTACTCAAGTACCTACCTACAGCCCATGCCTCATAGAATATACGTTGGTGGTTTGCTTTCCAAAATGAGGTCATTTTGTGGGTAATTCTACTGTCCTGGTGCTCCAGCACCTTTAAAAGTGTGATAGGTAGGAATGAAATGAGATGTGTAATTTATGTTCCTAGAACACCTGAAGGTGCTACTTCACTGGTGGGCCTTTGTATGTGGCCAGGCTGTGTAAAAGTCTCACATGTGATATCGCCATACTCGGGAAGAGTAGTATAATGTATTTTGGGGTGTAATTTGTTGTATGCATATGCTGTGTGTAAGAAATAACCTGATAATATGACAATATTGTAAAAAAAAAAATGACAACTTAAAGAAACTCACCATGCTACTTACTTAATACCTTGTAATGTCTACAGGCATACCCACTTTTAAGTACACACTGGTGTTTATTTACTAAAGCTGGAAAGTGCGAAAATCAGGCTCCATTCTGCATAGAAACCAATGAGCTTCTAACCCCAAGTTGTTCAATTAAGCTTTGGTAATAAAACCTGGAAGCTCATTGGTTTCTATTTAGAAGTGAGCCTGATTTTGCATTTTCCAGCTTTACTAAATAAAGCCCATTGCGTACTTAAAAGTGGGGTATGCCTGTACTTTCTAAAAAGGGGTCATTTGGGGGGTATTTGTACTTTCCTGACTTGTTAGTGTCTCAAGAAATGAGATACACCTGATGTACTGAAGGCCTGATCAATATTCAGTGATTGGCACCATAGTTTGTAGACTCTATAACTTTCACAAAGACCAAATAATTTACACTAATTTGGGTTATTTTTACCCTATGATATGTAGCAGTATGAATTTTGGCCAAAATGTATGAAGAAAAATTACTAATTGGCAAAATTTTATGACAGGAACAAAGAAAAGGGCATTTTTGTTCACAAAATGTATGGTCTTTTTTTATTTACAGCACAAAAATTAAAAAAGACCCACTAGTGATTAAATACCACCAAAAGAAAGCTCTATTTGTGTGAAAAAAGGACACAAATTTCATATGGGTACAATGTTACATGACTGAGTAAGCCCCGGTTCACACTGAGGCAGCGCGACTTGCAGCGTGACTGCCTCAGGCGACCTGGACACGACAGGGGCGGTGACTTGCAAAACGACTTCTATATAGAAGTCTATGCAAGTCGCCTCAAGTCACCCCCAAAGTAGTACAGGAACCTTTTTCTAAGAACGGGACGCTACTTGTCAGGCGGCTAGGTCACCTGACAAGTCGTCCTAGTGTGAGCCTTCCAGGATTTAAATGTCATTTTTATATGTGTGCGCTGTAATCTATTTTGTTCTCTTTCACACTGAGGTGCTTGAAAACTGCCTATAAAACAGCAAGCGCTTTTGCAGCACTTTTGAGGAGTTAGCGGTGCACTTTTTTGAAGGTCACGTGACTCATAAAACTGCTGCAAGAACCATTTTGAGATGCTTTTGAAAAGCTTTTCAGGCGCTTCCCATTCATTTCAATGGAGAGGGGCGCTTTTTTTAGCCCTCCAAACATGCTCCACAGATGCTGCTTGCAGGAGTTTTCACCTCCCCGCCACTCCACTGCCCCAGTGTGAAAGCATTCATTGATTTTAATAGGAAGCAGTTTTCGTGAGCTTTTCAGGTACTTTTTTTTTTTAACCTGAAAGCGCTTGACAAACTCCTCAGTGCGAAAGGTGTCTAACATATTTTCACAGCTCAGATGTACCTCTCAGATTTGGTCAGAAGGTGGCAGTATTACCTTTGTACGAAAAATAATAAACTGTACATTGTCTGCAACCAGTGTTTTCAGGATTCTTGAAAAGGGAATCAGAATATTTCTAATGGCTTTGCATAGTTTTAGCTTGTTCATCTAAAAATACACTATATTACCAAAAGTATTAGGACGCCTGTCTTTACACACACATGAACTTTAATGGCATCCCAGTCTTAAGCCCCGCACACACTATTAGATTTTCTGCAGATTTTTTTGTCTTCAGATTTACCAAAACCATATAATATGAGGTCAAACCTTAAGTATTTCAATTTGTATGCTATTAGGCAGGCCTTTGCACTACATGGTTTTGGTAAATCTGAAGAGAAAAATCTGCAGACAATCTAATAGTGTGTACGGGGCTTTAGTCTGTAGGGTTCAATATTGAGTTGGCCCATCCTTTGCAGCTATAACAGCTTCAACTCTTCTCAAGGTTTAGGAGTGTGTCTATGTGAATGTTTGACCATTCTTCCAGAAGTGCATTTGTGAGGTCAGGCACTGATGTGGATGAGAAGGCCTGGCTCGCAGTTTCCACTCTAATTCATTTCAAAGGTATCTGTTGGGTTGAGGTCAGGACTCTGTGCAGGCCCGTCAAGTTCCTCCACCCCAAACTTGCTCATCCATGTCTTTATGGAGCTTGCTTTGTGCACTGGTGCGCAGTCATGTTGGAACAGGAAGGGGCCATTCCCAAACTGTTCCCACAAAGTTGGGAGCATGAAATTGTCCAAAATGTCTTGGTATGCTGACGCCTTAAGAGTTCTCTTCACTGGAACTAAGGGGCCAAGCCCGACCCCTGAAAAACACACCATAATCCCCCCTCCACTAAATGATTTGGACCAGTGCACGAAGCAAGGTCCATAAAGACATGGATGAGTGAGTTTGGGGTGGAGGAAATTTGACTGGCCTGCACAGAGTCCTGACCTCAACCCAATAGAACACCTTTGTGATGAATTAGAGTGAAGACTGTGAGCATCAGTGCCTGACCTCACAAATGCACTTCTGGAAGCATGGTCAAACATTCCCATAGACACACTCCTAGTTGAAGCTGTTATAGCTGTAAAGGGTGGGCCAACTCAATATTGAACCCTACAGATTAAGACTGAAATGCCATTAAAGTTCATGTATGTGTAAAGGCAGGTGTCCCAATACTTTTGGTTATATAGTGTAAGTCTATATATGACTTAACAATTCACTTTTACTTAATGGGCCAGCCCTTACTTTATATTTCATAAATAATATAAAAGGCACTCTAACATCCAAATATCTGATACTGATTACGTGGGCGACTTTTTAGTTCCTTTTGGGTCTACCTCATCATAATGAATTTGGTTGTTCAGTGGTATCTATCTATAAGCACTACTCCTTAACCACTTCTATACTGGGCATTTTCACCCCCTTCCTGCCCAGGCCAATTTTCAGCTTTCAGCGCTGTCACACTTTGAATGACAATTGCACGGTCATACGACGTTGTACCCAAATTAAAAATTTTGGTCATGTTTTTTCCCCACAAATAGAGCTTTCTTTTGGTGGTATTTGATCACCGCTGCGTTTTTTATTTTTAGCGCTATAAAGAAAAAAAGACCATATTTATTACTTTTTGCTATAATAAATATCCCATTTTTTTTAAAACGATTTTTTTCCTCAGTTTAGGCCGATATGTATTCTACATATTTTGGTAAAAAAAAAAAACAAAAACGCAATAAGTGTATATTGATTGGTTTGCGCAAAAGTTATAGCGTCTACAAAATAGAGGATAGATTTATGTCATTTTTATTATTATCATTTTTTTACTACTAATGGCGGCAATCTGCGATTTTTATCGTGACTGTGACATTGCGGTGGACAGATCGGACACTTTTGACACTATTTTGGAACCATTGACATTTATAAAGCGATCAGTACTATAAAAATGCACTGATTTACTGTATAAATGTCACTGGCAGGGAAGGGGTTAACACTAGGGGGCGCTGAAGGGGTTAAATGTGTGTCCTAGGGCGTGATTCTAACTGTGGGGGGATGGGACTGATGAAGGGAGGAGACCGATCGGTGTTCCTATATACAAGGAACATATGATCAGTTCACCTCTCATCTGACAGGACGTGGATCTGTGTTTATACACACACAGATCTTACACACACAGATCCACGTCCCTGCTCTGTGATGAACAATCGCGGGTGCCCGGCAAACATTGCGACTGCAAGGCAGGTGCATCGGGTCCCCAGTGATGCGGCGAGCGCGCTCTCTCCACAATGCCGGAAAGCCGAGGACGTCATACGACGTCCCACCCGGAGGGAAGAAGGGTTTCTTCGCCCATCATTTTGCTATGGCCCGGTATGGAAGTGGTTCGATTTACATCTATGCATGTTGCTTTTGAACATTTCTGCATTGCTTTTTACGGTGCTTGCCGGGCTTTGGACACACGTTTTTTAGCACGATTTTGCCTTCCTTGATTTGCGTTTTTTTTGTTTTGTTTTTTTACACTGTGTATATATATATATATATATATATATATATATATATATATATATATATATATATATATATATATATATATATATATATATATATATATATTTATATTGAGCCACCCATTGCTAGAATCTTTAGCCAGTTCTCTGAATCTGCAGCCCCACCACACTCAAAAAGCCCTTTCATACTGGGGCAGAGGGGGGCGGTAGCGGTAAAGGGCTGCTAGAATAGTGGCGCTGCTATGCAGGCGGGCGGGAGCAGAGCACTTTTAACCCCCTGGAAGGGGTCAAAAAGGGGTTAAAAGTGCCCGTGTAGCCCCGCTGCCGAAGCGCTTTGCAGGCACTTCGGCATCACTGCCCATTAATTTCAATGGGCAGGGGCGGTGGAGAAGTAGTGTATACACCGCTCCTAAACCACTCCAAAGATGCTGCTTGCAGGACTTTTTCTAACGTCCTGCAAGCGCACCGCTCCAGTGCGGGCTTTCACACTGGGGCTGCAGGAAAGGCATTTTTCAGGCACTTTACAGGTGCTATTTTTAGCCCTTTAGCGCCTGAAAAACGTGTGAAAGGGGTCAAACAGCCACTCTCTCTTAGACCCCTTTCACACTGAGGCGTTTTCAGGCGTTTTTGGGCTAAAAATAGTGCCTATAAAGAGCCTTAAAAATGCCTCCCCTGCAGCCCCTGTGTGAGAGCCCGAGTGCTTTCACACTGGAGAGGTGTGCTTGCAGGACGTTAGAAAAAGTCCTGCAAGCAGTATCATTCAGGCGGTGCAAGAGCGGTGAATACATCGCTCCTCCACCGCCCCTGCCAATGGAGTCAATGGGCACCGCTGCCGAAGCACTGCTATTATAGTGGTAAATCGCCACAAAAATTTGCGGCACTTTTCCGCTAATGCCCCAGTGTGAAAATACTCTTAAAGAAGTCAGGGGTGCTTACCCAATCCTCACAGCTGAATCAGATTCAGAGGAATCTGTAAATGAGAAAAGTATGAATTCAGTCTATCAATGGGCAGAGGGACTTGATGAAATGTTAGTGTGTTTTTTCTCAATTTTAGGCTTTTTTTAAAATGGGGAAATGTGTAAATATATGGTAAATGTGTAGAAATATTTACAAACTAAACAAAAAAGTTTAGATATTATTAGTTAATAAGATAGAAACGAACAAAAAAAAAAAAAATCTGCATGAATATAATAGTTGATGAGAGAAGGAGACTAATGCCGCGTACACATGATCAGAATTTTGGCCAGCAAAAGACCGATGAGAGGTCTTTTGCTGGTGGAATTCCAGCCAGCAAAAGATTGAGAGCATGCTCTCAATTTTTCGGTCGGGAAAAGTTCCTATCTGAAAATGCGATAGTCTGTGGCAATTTTGACGCGCAAAATCCCTATGCATGCTCGGAAACAATTTGACGCATGCTCGGAAGCATTGAACTTAATTTTCTTGGATCGTCGTAGTGTTGTACGTCACCGCATTCTTGACGGTCGTAATTTTAGCGAACTTTTGCACGACCATGTGTATGCAAGGCAAACTTGGCGGAACTCCTTTGGAAAAGCCGTCATATCTTTTTCCGACGAGAAATCCGCTCGTCTGTACGCGGCATTAGGAGGTGATTAGGATTGATTAGAGTAAGCTAAGGGTTAATAAAAAGGTTAAACAGATGAACATTTTATAAAAAAAAAAAAAAGTGACTTGTCAGGTTGCTATAACTGATATCTGCAGATCTAATTTCATACCCAACAAATAAATGGCCCCTGCCCCCACCTATAACTGGCCTTTTGTTTTTGTCTTTCATGTGATAGCCCTTCCATGTGCTCCTTGCTGTGAAGGCCAGTTATAGGTGGGGGCAGGGGCCATTTGTTACTGATGTATATTTGGTCCAGGGACACACTGTACACCTTTGCTGCCATTGTGCTCTTGCTGGGTGTCCAGTGTGCTCCTGTTCCTTTAAGCCCACCTGCCCCTCATCTATCCATTTAATGCATGTGCTTCCATTGTAGAGACGCTTATAAAATTCAGTAGCGTTAGGACTGCAAGCATACACAGGGTGCCGTAAAGAGGCCTTGCAGCTTATGCATGCGTTTGCAAATGCATGCTAACTAAACCCCTGTTTTTAACGCAGACTGTTGGACAGGTTAATTTGGTCAGTTGGCAGTCTGGTTGGTGAGTTGAGCTATGGAATGTTCTGTTTTTGTCTATCCCTGGAAGAAGTTGATGGTCTCCTTAGAGCTATACATGTTACCCTTGGCCTAAGCGAAGAGAAAAAGGAACTAACACTACATGACCGCATGTACGCGAGTCAAAGTGAGCCTAAGGGGTGAACATATCCGGTGCATTCTGTCATCTCGGATTCCATTAAGAAGGATTGGCAATATCCAGAGAAAAAGCCTTTTTTCTCGAGAGCCCACAAGAGACACTTTCCTTTCGAGGAAGACCTCTCTGCAGTGTGGAACAAGGTCCCCAAGCTCGACGCTGCCTTCTCCCAGGTTTCTAGGTCCACTGACCTAGCCTTTGAAGACATGGGGATCCTAAGGGATCCGATGTATAAGCGAATGGATCTTTTGCTCAAAAGATCTTGGCAATCGATCATGAGCAATTTAAAGCCAGCCATGGCTACGACATGTGTGGCTAGGAACCTGTAATATTGGGTTAACCAGCTAAAGGCTCATATATTAGCAGATTCACCCAAACAGGAGATTTTGGATTCTTTTACCACCTTGTCCTCCGCAGTAGCCTATATGATGGATGCTTCATCTGAAGTAATCAGAATGTTGGCTAGATCAGTAGCCCTAACAAAGTAGGCAAGAAGAGCATTGTGGCTGAAGACTTGGCCAGGCGATATGGCGTCGAAGAGTAAGCTTTGTGGAATTCCCTTTTCGGGGTGACCTCCTCTTTGGTCCTGATCTAGATACCATCCTGGACAGGACAGCAGATAGGAAGAAGTCCTTCCGGGTAAAGAAGAAGAAACAACCCCCGAAGCGCCTTTTTCGACCTCAAAGAGCTCAGGAGCAGGACAACAAGTCCCAGGGGAGGAGGAAGAATTGGTCCGCACAAAAAGCTAAAGGCAAGGGCGGAATGCTTTTCCGTCCTCCCTGTGCAAGCCGAAAAATCCCAATGACTCAACCCTGCGGGTGGGCAGAAGGCTGCAAAGTTTCCTTTCGCAATGGTCAGGCATAACATCAAGTCAGTTCATCCTGACCACTCTCTTTCTCAAGGCTACGCAATAGAGTTTACTAAATCTAGTTTACTAAAGAAGATTTCTTGCAATGAATACCCCAAAGGATCCAGTAAAGGCCCTGGCCATTAAGTCCTTATTAAAGGAGCTCATGCAGCAGGGTGTAGTGGTCCAAGTGCCACCGGGAGAGCGGCAACAGGGATTTTATTCTCACATTTTCTTGCTAAAAAAAAAAACATGAAAATTCCGATTGATCCTCAGCCTAAAACCTCTGAACAAATCTGTAAAGTACAGAAGGTTCAAGATGGACTCTATTTTTTCAGTCAGAAATCTACTGACCCCAGAATGTTACATGGCATCAGTAGACCTAAGGGATGAATATTTGCATGTCCCAATTTCACTCCAGTTCCAGAGGTATCTCAGGTTGGCAGTAAATATGGAAAGCGTGATTCACCTGCAGTTCAGGGCCTTACCATTCGGTCTGTCATCCGCACCACTGATTTTCATCGAAGTGATGGCAGAAGCGCTAGTTCTGCTTCGACTTCAGGGAATTGCAGTAATTCCCTACTTGGACGACCTTCTATTCTTCGCTCCCTCAAGGGAGAGGTTACAGCAAGAAATGGTCAGAGCATGCAACCATCTGGAGTCTCTGGGATGGATTCTGAACCCCTAGAAGTCCTCCCTAGACCTGTCCCAGGAGGTTCGGTTTATGGGCTATCAGATCAATTAGATAATTTTTCTCATGCAAGAAAAGAAGGATAAGGTTCAGTGCACAGTCTCTATGCTGCAGACCAACCAACCGATAACAATAAGGCAAGTTATGTCAGCATTAGGTGTCCTGACCTCAACAATGCCAGCTATTCAGTGGGCAAGACTACACTTCAGGAGTCTACAAGCCTTTCTCCTAAAGGTCATGGGATCACAGCTTAAGATCTCTGGACAAGGAATTGAAGATTCCAGCCAAGGTGAAGAGGTCACTATGGTGGTGGAGAAATCAGGAGACCCTATCAAGGGGCCTGGCTTGGGGCTTCCCAGTCAAAAGAAGACTAAACAACAGATGCCAACTCTTGGGGATTGAGGGCCCACCGAGAGGAAAACTTCACCCAGGGAAGTTGGTCCAAGCGATAAGGTCCTCAAATTGGAGAGAGTTGAAGGCGATCACTTTATTTTTAGTGATATTTGCGCAAGATCTCCAGTATCACCATGTTCAAGTATCGACAGACAATGCCACTGCCATGGCTTATCTAAACAGACACGGGGGCACAAGGAGCAGGTCTTTAGAAACACTGGAAAAAGATTCTTATGTGGGCAAAGAAACAGTTACTATCCTTGTCGGCAATCCACCTAAAGGGGACCCTGAACAGAGTGGCGGTCTTCCTAAGCAGGTACCCCATTCAGGAAGCAGAGTGGTGTCTGAATCCAGAGGTCTTTGTGATGATTTCCAGGACAGCCAGAAGTAGATCTGTTCACTTTGAAGGAGAATGCACAGGTGCCTTGTTACTTTTTTCTGAACAATCTCGATGGGTCACTAGGGACAGATGCCCGGGCGCATCCATGGAGATTTTACCTTTGCTACGCTTTCTCCCCCATTTCAGTTAATCCCACTGGCATTAAAAGTAGTTCCAATGTGAAGGAGTACCAGTCATTCTAATTACTCCATTTTGGCCAAAAAGTGCTTGGTTCTCGACCGTTCTGGGGATGACGACCAAACCTTGTTGGCATCTACCTCTCAGGCAAGATTTACAAATCCAAGGTCCAGTAAATCACCCAGAGGTGGCCAGGCTGTCGCTTGGGTACAAGAGAGCCTTGTTTCCATCTTGGAGTTTTTACAGGATGGGGCAGATAGGAGACTAGCAGTCCGGTACCTTGAAGGTACAGGTTGCTGCACTAGCAGTTTTTTTTTTTTTTTTTAGAGAAATCTGTGGCCTCTGAACTGCTCGTAGTCAGATTTTTTTTAGAGCTGTTGCAAGATCAAAGCCAGCACCTGTTAGGGGTTTCTCAAAATGGGACCTGTCAGTAGTCTTGCAATCCTTAGCAAGGAGTCCATTTGAACCTCTGGAAGCAGCATCACTTAAATGTCTAATGCCCTGTACACACGATAGGATTTTCCGATGGAAAATGTGATAGGACCATGTTGTCGGAAATTCTGACCGTGTGTAGGCTCCATCACACATTTTCCATAGGAATTTCCGACACACAAAGTTTGAGAGCTTGCTATAAAATTTTTGACAACAAAATCCATTGTCGGAAATTCCGATCGTGTGTACACAAATTCGACGCACAAAGTGCCACACGTGCTCAGAATAAATGAAGAGACAAAGCTATTGGCTACTGCCCCGTTTATAGTCCCGACATACATGTTTTACGTTACCACTTGAGCCAACATCTGTCGGAAAAAATCCTAGGATTTTGAAATCCTAGGAATGTCCGATCAATGTCCGACCGTGTGTACAAGGCATTACTCTTAAAGACATGTTCCTGATCGCCATCACTTCAGCTCGCAGGATCAGTGAGCTACACGCTTTGTCAATTAGGACAGACCCAAAATTCTTACCTAAGGTAGCCTCAATGTATAATCGTTCACAGGACATTGTGCTCCCAACCTTCTGTGCTAACCCATCGGGGGAGAAGGAGACTTTTTTTCATATGTTGGATGTCAAAGGGATTTTGTTATGTTACCTAGAAATACCAAAGGACTTTAGACGTACAGATTCGTTATCTGTCCTCTTTTCAGACAACAAGAAAGGTTGCCAGACTTCTAAAGGATCCTTAGCTAGATGCCTGAAATTACCTATCCTAGAAGCATACTCGCATGCAGGTTTGTCTCTGCCAGCTGGAATTCGTGCACACTCAACCAGAGCGCTTGTGGCCACTTGGGCAGAAAGAGCTGGTGCCACCCCTGAACAAATTTGCAAGGCAGCAACTTGGTCAAGTTTTCGCACCTTTGTGCAACATTACAGGCTGGACCTCACATCTGCCAGCAATCAGGCATTTGGCAGGAAGGTCCTGCAGGCTGTTGTCCCGTCCTAAGGGGGTAAGTCTCTGTTATCCTCTCAGGTGCTGTCCTGAAAGACGCTTTGGGAAAATTCAAGTTAGACTTACCGGTAACTTGTTTTCCATAAGTCTTTCAGGACAGCAACGACCCGCCCTATTCGTTTTATGTACTATGCTGTGACTAACATATGTGTTTTAGCCAGAGCCGGAGGTTCTCTTCTACAACTGATGTGTGGTAGGGAGGTGCCTCCCTTTAAAGATCTGGAGGAAGGAGGTGTTTCCTATGGTCCAGTGGGAGGAGTCAGTCAGAAAAATAATATCTCATTGGTGATGGATTACAATATCCAACATAAACAGATCGAGAGAATATGTAAGAAATATTGGATCATCATAGGAGCAGATCGACATTTGGGAACAATTTTGCCCGAGAAACCGAAATTCACAAAAGAGCACCGACTTTAGGAGATCACATTGCTAAAAATGTGCTTGACCCTCCATCTAGTAATAATTTTTTTTGAGGAGAAAGGCAATTACCCATGTAAGAGCTGCTACATATGTAAACATACAAATCAAAACAAAAAGAAGAAAATAAAAGTTTTAAACAGTAACCGCAAAAGAGTATATTATCCAGGATTTCATATCATGTAGGACTTAGGGGGTGGTCTATCTTCTAGAATGTCCTTGTCGGATTCAATATGTGGGAAGTACAAAAAGACCACTATGGAAGAGACTGAAAGAACACACACACACACACACACACACACACACACACACACACACACACACACATTAAAAAGGGGTTTTTGAAACATAGTTTATCTAGGCATTATGACCAGTATCATAATAAGGATCCCTCCTCATTACTAGTATGTGGCATAGAAAAGTACAAACCACATTGGAGAGGTGACAACAAAATTATAAAATTAAGTCAGTCCAAATCTAGGTGGATCCATTAATTACTTACATTGACACGGATAGGACATAATGTGGAGTTCGATCTTAACTGTTTTATTTCTAATTTTTAATATTTTTAAATATTTTTGAGAATTTATTGCCTTTATTCAACTATCAACTAGATGTCGCTATCCATTCCATTATTCTGGTCTATTATGGTTGATGGGTGTTATTCTAGGTTGAGACATCAGATGGCGCTGTTTTGTTTTACCATATTGTAAGATATATGAATGTTTTTATTGTTTATTGTTGCGGTTTTTATAACAAAAGGTAGAATACTTGCATAGTCTATAGTCTTTAGGCCTATCTTACTTCTTGAGGCCCTGGAATGTCAGGACAGTACAAATACCCCCCAATGACCCCTTTTTGAAAAGTAGACAGTCCAAGGTATTTAGCAAGAGGCATGGCGAGTTTTTTTGAAGTTGTAATTTTTTCCCACAATTCTTAGGAAAAGTAAGAATACACCCCAAAACACATTCACAAAAAACAAAAAACATTTTGAAAAAAAAAAAAAAAAACTTTTTTATAGTTTGTTATAAAATTTTGCAAACCGGTAATTTTTCTCCTTCATTGATGTGCCCTGATGAGGCTACACTGATGGGCGCTGATGAGGTGGCACTGATAGGCGGTACTGATGGTCAACTCTGATAAGTGACACTGATGATGAGGCACTGATTGGCAGGACTGATAGGTGGGCACTGATTAGCAGCACTAGCATGGGAAATGTTGGGACCGATGTCCCTTTAACAGAAGATGGTTATCGGCTTTATTCTTTTCTCCTCACACTGTCAGCGTGAGGGGAAAAGAAAGATAACCGGCTTCTGTTTACATTGTGTGGTCAGCGGTCATTGGCTGACAGCTGATCACTTGGTAATGGGCTGCTGTGATTGATACCTTGATCTGTGATCAAAGGATTTGGCGATCACAGAACCGCCACCCCCCGTGGGCACGGCAGCTGAGCACGGGAGGATGTCCATAGACGCCCTCATGCCATTTTAAGCCCGCGCTGTAGCCGTCTTTCAACTATAGCGTGGGCAGGAACAGGTTAATAAGGCCTACTTCTGTGAGCTCTTCTTCCTTCCCGGCGGCGCCCCGTCTATCCCACCGCAGAGGATTAAAGAGTTGGGCTGTTTTTTTGAGGGTTTTTTGCTGCAGAGGTACCAATTTAATTTGCGGTGGAGGTGAAGATTGAATGAAGTGATTTCAAGCCTCATCTCTGGTGGGGATTAGGAGGGGCACCACCGGGAAAAAAGACCTGCCTCTGGGCTCTCTTCTTTTGTAGCAGTGGCACCCCTCCTAATCCTATGAAACAAATCCTCCCACACAAGTTGTTCCTGTTTATCTGCAGTCTGCTCTTCTCTACATCCATGTGTGTGGCTGGAAAAAAGGGGGTAAAGAGCTGAAGTTACATACTGCAGAGCTCAGTGAGGAGAGCTCTGAAAGCTGATTGGTGGGAAGGGACATGCCACACACACACACACACACACACACACACACACACACACACACACACACACACACACACAGCTGATACTGTCAATCAACTGGAGGTCCCTCCCCTGTCACCTTTTTTCTCTTGGTGTCAGGAAAACCTGTCAGAAGTGACTCATGCTGATGGCAGAGGAATGAGGCAGCAGGTAGAAATGACACTTAATACTCTTAATTGAGACAAGTAAACACTATGATGGGATATGATTTGTTCATATTTAATGTCTGAGGTTTACAACCACTTTAAAGGGGTTTTACTTCACTGTGACTTTCCTGATCTGCATCTCAGGTATTGATGCCAGAGATAGTATTTCAGAAGGAGATCAGCCTCAGAATTTCTCTCACTACAGGTTTCCTTTAATGCCGCGTACACACGAGCGGACTTTCTATCCTACTTGGTCCGGCACACTTTCCGACGGACTTTGTCCGCCAGGTGCGCCGGACTTTAAAACGAACGGACTTGCCCACACACGCCGGGATTTTCCGGCGGGCTAAGTCCGCCCGTCTTTCCGACGGACTTTCGCCGGAGTTCCGGCGGACTTTCAGAATGAACGGACTTGCCCACACACGGACAAGTCCGTTCATTTTGAACGTGACTCAGGTGCGACGGGACTAGAAAAGGATGTCAATCTTGCCGCTTTTATCGGCTAGATTGACACCTTGCGAGCCCCGTCGCGGGGCATACCAGGCCCTTAGGTCTGGTATGGATTATAAAGGGGAACCCCGCTACGCCGAAAAAACGGCGTGGGGTCCCCCCTAAAATCCATACCAGACCCCGATCCGAGCACGCAGCCTGGCCGGTCAGGAAAGGGGGTGGGGACGAGCGAGCGCCCCCCCCCCCTCCTGAACCGTACCAGGCCGCATGCCCTCAACATGGGGGGTGGGTGCTTTGGGGGAGGGGGGCGCCCTGCGCCCCCCCCCCCAAAGCACCTTGGTCCCCATGTTGATGAGGACAAGGGCCTCTTCCCGACAACCCTGGCCGTTGGTTGTCGGGGTCTGCGGGCGGGGGCTTATCGGAATCTGGGAGCCCCCTTTAATAAGGGGGCCCCCAGATCCCGGCCCCCCACCCTATGTAAATGAGTATGGGGTACATGGTACCCCTACCCATTTACCTAGGAAAAAAGTGTAAGTAATAAAACACTACACAGGTTTTTAAAATATTTTATTAAACAGCTCCGGGGGGGGGATCTTCCTCCGGCTTCGGGGGTCTTCTTCCGGCTTCGGGGGTCCCTCCGCTTCATCTTCTCCCGGCGTCCGGTTGGTTCTTCTCCGCTCTCCGGCCTCTTCTCCCGGTGTCGCAGGTCTTCGGCCGGCCCCTCCGCTCTCTTCATGTAGCTCTATTGCGAGCGGAGGTCCGGACTTCTGGGCTTCTGGGCTTCTGGGCTTCTGGGCTTCTTGGCTTCTTGGCTTGGCTTCTCTTCTCTTCCCCCAGATGTTGACACGACGCTCTCTCCGGCTGGACTGGTTTCTGAGGGCTGCGTTGTGACTTATATAGGCGGAGACCCCGCCCCCATATGATGTCACAGTCCCTGGGCATGCTGGGACTGTGACGTTTTAGGGGGCGTGGTCGGGGGGCGTGGTCGACCACGCCCCCTAAAACGTCACAGTCCCAGCATGCCCAGGGACTGTGACATCATATGGGGGCGGGGTCTCCGCCTATATAAGTCACAACGCAGCCCTCAGAAACCAGTCCAGCCGGAGAGAGCGTCGTGTCAACATCTGGGGGAAGAGAAGAGAAGCCAAGCCAAGCCAAGAAGCCAAGAAGCCAAGAAGCCCAGAAGCCCAGAAGTCCGGACCTCCGCTCGCAATAGAGCTACATGAAGAGAGCGGAGGGGCCGGCCGAAGACCTGCGACACCGGGAGAAGAGGCCGGAGAGCGGAGAAGAACCAACCGGACGCCGGGAGAAGATGAAGCGGAGGGACCCCCGAAGCCGGAAGAAGACCCCCGAAGCCGGAGGAAGATCCCCCCCCCGGAGCTGTTTAATAAAATATTTTAAAAACCTGTGTAGTGTTTTATTACTTACACTTTTTTCCTAGGTAAATGGGTAGGGGTACCATGTACCCCATACTCATTTACATAGGGTGGGGGGCCGGGATCTGGGGGCCCCCTTATTAAAGGGGGCTCCCAGATTCCGATAAGCCCCCGCCCGCAGACCCCGACAACCAACGGCCAGGGTTGTCGGGAAGAGGCCCTTGTCCTCATCAACATGGGGACAAGGTGCTTTGGGGGGGGGGGGGGCGCAGGGCGCCCCCCTCCCCCAAAGCACCCACCCCCCATGTTGAGGGCATGCGGCCTGGTACGGTTCAGGAGGGGGGGGCGCTCGCTCGTCCCCACCCCCTTTCCTGACCGGCCAGGCTGCGTGCTCGGATCGGGGTCTGGTATGGATTTTAGGGGGACCCCACGCCGTTTTTTCGGCGTAGCGGGGTTCCCCTTTATAATCCATACCAGACCTAAGGGCCTGGTATGCCCCGCGCTCGCCGCAATAGGAAGATTTGTTTTTCCTATTGCAGCGAGCGCGAGATGCAATACCATCCCCTCGTGTCGTATTTGGTCTGTCGGACCAGCCTACACACGAGCGGGCTTTCCGTCGGACCAGCACACACACGAGCGGACTTTCCGCCCGAAACTGAGTCCGACGGAAAGATTTAAAACATGTTTAAAATCTAGGTCCGGCGGGCTTTTGGGAAGAAGTCCGCCGGAAAAGTCCGCCGCCGCCCACACACGGGCGGATTGTCCGGCACACTCTGGTCCGCCGGACCAAGTATGCCGGAAAGTCCGACCGTGTGTACGCGGCATAAGAGTTTTAACAAAATAATACTGTTGAATCAGCTCTGTTATTCTAAATGTAAGGCAGCTGGTATTCAGAAAACAGGTACTCCCAAGGCACAACACCTGCTGAGATTCTGCTGTGAGCAACATTAAAAAGTGTATGTAACAGTAAACTTCTGATTTACTCACTTTGCTTTGTTAGATATACCATTGAAACTTTTTTATTGTCTTTTTTTTTTTTTTTTTTTTGATAAATGCAATAAAAACCTTTTCGGTCTGCCAGAAATTGACAACACTGTGGGTGGGTGGCCATAGATCGGTAGAAATTTGTGATTGGAAATTCCTAGGAAAAGCATGTTCTTTTTTTTTTTTTTTTTTTGTTTTTTTTTTGTTTTTGAAAACCATTTTTAATATTGGTCAAATGTTCTTTAATTCTTTTTTTTTTTTTTAAATACTTTATTTAATATTTTTCCATACAGAACAAATCCCCTCGAATTTACAAAAAAATACAAATTCATTCACAAAGTACATCATGCTACTAACCATCATCCTACCCCCCCAAAACCCCCTGCCCACCCCTCCCCCGTTCCTGCAAAAGGATCTAAAAGGAGGCCACTCAAACCTTTATGGACACTAATCATTACCAAGTCGCCGGCCCCTAAATACTATTTATAAATTCCTCAGCATAGCTCCAAGTCTTTTTATACTTTTGCCAGCCTTCCCATTTACCCTCCCGTACCTCACCCTCCCCAGGATCAATTCCCCTGCTATCCAAAATTTCAACGTTGTACACCTCATTGACGCAGAGGAGCCAGTCCCGGATGTTTGGACTAGCAGGGTCACGCCATTTTGTTGCTATCTGCTTCTTTGCTGCATCTAGCAATATAGGTACCATAGAGGAACGATAGCTCCTTAGCGTCTTTGACGTGCCGTGAAATAAACACACCCATGGGTCTGCCGGGATAACCTCTCCTGTTATTTTCTTGATCAAACTTATGATTTTTCCCCAGAAAGTTTTTATACCGGGACACTCCCACCACATATGGGCCATAGTACCGACAGAGATACATCCCCTCCAGCATAGATTGGATTTAGTGTTGTCTATTTTGGCTAATCTGTCTGGGGTGACATACCATCTTGCCAAGCATTTGTAGTGGCCTTCCACTCTCCTGGTATCCACTGCCGCTAAGTGTACCAGTTTCAAGATCTTCTCCAAAATGACTTCACTGCATTGTATTCCTAGTTCCCGTTCCCACTTGTTGACATACAGGGGCACCTCCAACTCCGACCTCCCACCTAGAATCTTATAAATTTGTGAAATAGTCCCAGTCGGCTGCTCCCTCACACAGAGCTGCTCGAGTGGCCTATAATCCTCTTCTCCTCTGAGTGGCTTCGGCAATTTTTCAATGAAGTGCGAGAGTTGCAGGTACCTCCACACGTCCATAGTCCCGACCCCCGGATCCGCCCCCAACTCGGAAAATGTGCGTAATCTCCCCTTATTTAGAAAATTTTTAAGTTGAATTCCCTCATCTTTTAACCAATTCCCTCCCACCTCCCTCCTCCCTGGCTCAAAAAAGGGATTGTCTTTCATATAAATTAAAGGTGAGTTATATGTCCACTTGTTCTGAGTGTGTACCAAATCCCAACATTTCAAAGTGTTTTGTGTCAAAACTGCTGTGTTAGTGCCCAAAGCTCTGTATTTTGGTAGATTCCATAAATTCCTACGTAGATCAGTGTTACTCATATAGTGTTCTAAACTGACCCATCTCTTTTCGGTGTCCTTTTTTGACCATTCAAAAACCCGTGATACTGTGATTGCTAAATAATATTTGTAAAAATCCGGTAAGGCCAAGCCCCCCCTTTTTTTCCCCCTACTCAAAACCGCGTAGGAAATACGAGGTTTTTTCCCACCCCAGACAAATCTCGCCACTAATCTCCTTAAGGCACCAAAATAGTACAAAGGGAGTGGAATAGGCAGCATTTGGAATTTAAACAGAATTTTTGAGGTCAGTGTCATCTTAACCGCATTCACTCGACCGAGCCACGAAAGCGGTCTCGACGCCAACCTACTAGTTTCCTGCCTAATCTCGTCCAGCAACGGTATATAATTGTTAAGATACATTTCATTAATAGAATTGGCAAGTTTCACACCCAGGTATTTAATTTCCTCTTTCCAAGGGAATGGAAATACCTGGGAGAGGTGGACGGCTTCTTCTTTACCCACGCTAATATTCAAGATCTCCGACTTCTTCAAGTTGACTTTAAAATTTGATAGTTCCCCGTAGTCTCTGATTATTCGGAGCAGGTTCGGGAGGGTAATTCTAGGATTGGTAATGAAAAACAATATATCGTCAGCAAAGGCCGCGAGTTTATGCTCCTCCCCTCCCGCACCTATCCCGTTACAATCTGGACTATTGCGGATGGTAGCTAGGAGAGGTTCTAGGGACAAAACAAACAAAAGAGGGGACAGAGGGCACCCCTGTCTAGTCCTATTTTTCATTTCGAAGGGTTCAGAAAGAGCCCCATTGACCCTGACTGTAGCCGTAGGGTGGCTATAGAGGGACTTAACCCAAGAAATATACCTCGGCCCCACCCCCATAGCTTCCAACGTTATCATCATGAACCCCCAGTCTACCCTGTCAAACGCTTTTTCCGCGTCTACTGACAGGAATAGAACTGGGGGTCCCTTTCGTTTCCCTAATTCCAGGAGAAGTGCAGCACGGACGCCGTTATCTCTGCACTGTCTCCCGGGTATAAATCCTGACTGATCGACGTGTACTAGGGATGCCATTTTCTCCTTCAATCTACTTGCCAGAACTTTTGCATAAAGCTTCACATCTGCGTTCAACAGTGAGATGGGCCTATAACTGGAGCATAGCTTTTCATTTTTTCCCTCTTTTAATATTAAAGTGGTTGAGGCTAGCAACGCCTCTCTCCCCAATTCACTATTAGTACCCAGATCGTTCCAAAATTGGCACAGTCTGGGCACCAAAATATGCTTCAACTTATCCAGGTATAATGTGGTGAAGCCGTCAGGGCCTGGGCTCTTGTCCTTCGGGGAGGATTTCAGGGCTGCCAGAATTTCATCCTCTCCGATCGGTCTATCTAAAACCGATCTCTCTTCCTCTGTTAGCTCCGCCACTCCTGCCCCCCTCAGGAACTCCTCAGCCCTCTCTCGGAAAGATAAATTGCCCGTTCTATTTTGGCCTATGGAATAGAGCGCCTCATAGAACTTTTTAAACTCCTCTGCAATACCTTTACTGGAACCGATTAATTCACCTTTTTTATTCTGTATTTTACCTATAAAATTCCTATCTTTTTTCTTTCTTATCATTCTGGCCAGATGTTTACTTGACTTGTTTGCCCACAGATCATTTTCTTTTGTTAACCTATTAAAAGTTCTCTTAGTTTCCTGTTCCATAGCATCCTTCAACTCCTCCCTTTTCCCAACTAGTTGGTGGAAAATTTCCTGACACATTCCCCTCCTCTCCTTGTGTTTCTGCTCTAAATTGAAGATTTCAGAGATCAGCCTCTCCCTTTCTTCCCTTCTCTTTTTTTTGATTCCCGCTCCCGTGGAGATAAGAACCCCCCTAATATATGCCTTGTGCGCTTCCCATAAAATGGAGTAGGAAACCTCTCCTGTGTCGTTTACCTTAAAGAAAAAAATCGACCTCTTCCTGTATACTCTTCAATACTCTTGGGTCTTTGAGCAGGGATTCATTCAGTTTCCACCCTTGGGTCCTCTCGACCCTGTCAGGGAGCCTCATCCTCAAAGTGACCGGTGCGTGGTCTGAAAGTGAAATAATCTCTATTCCAGTTTCCTCCACTTGGTCCAAAAGACTATGGTCTACGAAAATATGGTCCAGTCTCGAATATGTCCCGTGCACAGGGGAGAAGAAGGTATAGTCTCTATCCTTGGCGTGTTGCAGCCGCCATGCATCCACCAGGCGGCAGTTGAAAAGCCGCCGCCCGATTGCACCGGTGGAGGCCTTACTTATCCCCTGTGCCCGGGACGTACTATCGAGACTCGGGTCCAGGCAGAAGTTCAGGTCCCCCGCCAGCACCACCTCTCCCTCTCTGAATCTCATCAACTTTGTCAACACCTGCCCAAAAAATGCAATTGGTTTCTTATTTGGGCAATATAAGTTTGCCAGGGTAAATATTTTGTTTCCAATGCTACCCTTCAGAAAGATATAACGACCTTCCGGATCAGACAATCTGTCTAACAGTGCTGCTCTTGACAGCCCAATAGCCACACCCTTCGCTCTCCTAGTTGGGGAATCGCTATAATACCATTGCGGCAGACCCGGAGAGAATAGCCTAATCCTAGATTCCAACACCAGGTGAGTCTCCTGGAGAAAGACTATATCCGCACCGTAATGTTGTAATTCCTTCAGGATTTTATGTCTTTTTGCAGGAGAGTTAAGACCCTTTACATTGTAAGAGAGGAACTTAAGGTCAGGCATTTCTTAGGTTCTGGGCCCTGACCCCTTCTCTCTGCACTCCTAAGATCCCCCCCGCAGGAACGTACTTCCCCACCCCCTCCACCCCCAAAATCCCCCAACCCCAAACCCTCCCCCCACCACCCGGCTGCATCCCAGCCCTAAGCCCGCTTGTAGAGGATGTTCTCAATCCCATACAGCGCGCACCGCTTCCCGGGGTGATACACTGATGCCGGCACCCAGTGTCTCCCCTCCAACAAGGGGAAGGAGGCAAAAGAGCCGAGCAGAGAGAGAGGGAAGAAGAATTCTCTCTCCCCCCCCCCCTAGCGCAGAGGGGACCTAAGGGGACAGATGCCTGCGCCCCTTCCAGTACTCCCCCCACCCGCACCCCCCCCAGCCGTTACTCCATATTCATTTTTAAATAACCAAAGCCAAAAGTCACAACGTCTTTGTTACGCTCCCCAGATCTCCCAGTTGGGGGAATGATGACCCGAAAAAAAAAAAAAAAAAAACAAACAAACAATTGAGCCACGCTAAAAGACAATTTAGGGTAAAGTCCCTTGAAACTCTTATCTCAGTTCGTCCGGCATCGTGATCCCCACTCTTGCGCAAAAATCCTGTATCTCTTCTGGGAATCTCATCCTGTGAGTTCTCCCTTCTTTAACAACTATCAAGGATGTTGGGAACCCCCAGCTGTACTTCAAGTTGGCCCTTCGAAGTTGATCTAGCAAGGGTCTCAACTGCCTTCTCCGTGCTAGAGTCCCCGCCGAGATGTCCGCGAAGATCTGTAGATTTCTATTTTCAAAGCAAATTGTAGGTGCACCCCTCAGATTCCTCCAAATTTTTTCTCTGTCCTCGTACGAGTGGAACTTCACGATGACATCCCTTGGGATATCTTGATTAAGATTAGGGGGTTTCCTCACCCTGTGGGCCCGGTCAATCCTAAGTACCTCTTCCTCCCTTCTACCCAGGATGGGGTTGAATATTTTCCTCAGTTTGTCCCCAAGATCTTCATTCAGTTGTTACGGGATGGATCTGATGCGCAGATTTTGTCGCCTACTCTGGTTTTCCTGCTCTTCCATTTTGTATGCCAACATGCGATTTTCACTCTGCATCTTACCGATTTGCTCTTGGAGGTCTAAGATCACTTTTGCTTGCTTTATTGATACCTCTTCTACCTCTTCCACCCTCTGCAGTAATTGTCCCATGTCTGAACGTACATTCATAATTTCCGATTTTATCACTCCTTCCAGCTTAGCAAACATTTCCAGCATTTCTATTCTGTTTAAGCCACAATCTATATTTCTTTGTTCTTCCGGGGTGTCAATCATCGCTGCTCCCTCCAGACTTAGGTCCTCCCTATGCCTGTCCCCCTGTCCCCCCTTCTGTTTCTGCTGTTCTCTTTTCTTCCCTTTTGTTCCTGGCTGTTTCATATCCTGTCCTGGACTCTTTAGATTTGGCTCTGTAAGATATTTTTGTATAGAGCTAGTATTGAGGCTCTCTCTTGGATTTTTAGGTTCTATCGTTTTTTGAGACCGCCCTCTCATGCTTCCACAGGAGGCCAGCTTTTAAGGAGATAGTCCTGCTACCTCGGCATATTACTCGCTCACTCCCTTATTAACCGCCTTGGGGGGGGGTCCTTACTTGAGTACTGGAGTTTTCCTGGGATTGTAATACCTTCCCGGTGTTTAAAGTCCCATAAGTTATCCTTTTCAGTCCCCTTCCCTATATCTCCACCATAAGTCAAGATAAAGTTTGTAGCTTCAACTGTGTGGGGTGTAAACCGGTTCTCAAACAAACACTGATGGTCAGTCCTCCAACATAAAACAACAAGCTGTTCAATCAAATCACTGACACACCCGGAAGGTGTATCATAAAATCGCTGTGTTCAGATGCTGGTTATGCAGATTATTAGCCAACCCTGCAGTTTTATTCTTTATAATTCTTCGCGTAAGGAAAGGGAAACATTCCTACCTTCTCATCTGATGCTGTCTCTCTGCTGTATTGCTGCATCAGGGTAAGTCCAGGTTCCTAGTCCTGGGTGAGAGACAGGGGGGGGAAGAGTCAGGTCCTATGGGGGACCATCGGTTGTCCAGGGAGCTGGTTATTTCTTCTCAGGCTGCTCACTACTTCAGCGTCTTTGCTGACCCCGCTCTTTGGACATCGCCGTCTATTGCTTGTCAGCTGTTTGTCAGTTAGTCTCCGGTCACGTCTCTCCCCAGTCTAAGCCGCAATGTCGGCCGAGCGGGACGTAGCCTTTGGTGTGGAGCCGTCCGCGGGTGCGGGGCATGAGAAGGGGGGGCTCCGTCACGGGAGGTACTACCCGGTATAGAGCTTACCCGGGGACGCTGCGGTCTCTCACCCCGCTCGCGTCTCTCTCCCGCCCGGAGCAGCTCGACTCAGGACCTCACACTAGCGCCGGCATCAGCCCCTCCCCCTTCACGGACGTCCTACGTCACGTCCTCATCAGAACATGATTTCTCAGGAAAAGCATGTTCTAAGAAAGTTTGTTTGTCTTTTGCCGCGTACACACGACCGGACTTTACGGTATACTTTGCCCGGCGGACTTTTGGACGGACTTTCCGAATGAACGGACTTGCCTACACACGATCAACCAAAGTCCGACGGATTCGTACATGATGACGTATGACCGGACTAAAACAAGGAAGTTCATAGCCAGTAGCCAATAGCTGCCCTAGCGTCGTTTTTTGTCCGTCGGACTAGCATACAGACGAGCGGACTTTTCGACCGGACTCAAGTCCATCGGAAAGATTTGAAACTTGTTCTAAATCTAAGTCCGTCAAACTTTTGAGAAAACAAAGTCCGCTGGAGCCCACACACAATCGAATTGTCCGACAAAATCCGGTACGCCGGACCAAGTATGCCGGAAAGTCCGATCGTGTGTACGCAGCATTTCTAATCATTAGTGGATCAAATCGATCCGCAGTAACGGGAACATTTAAAGAAGCAGGATAGGAAAATTTTCATAGCTGCCTGTAGATGGTGCCAAGTCAGTAGGCGACCATACTGTGGGGAAAGACTGGGTCTGTGCAAAGCAGCATTGGAAACGGAACACTACCTGCATCTTTTCATTTTAAATCCTTCAAACTAAACTATTACTTGTTGCATCCAAAATGAAAGAAGATTCCTGTGCACCAAATATTTGTCGCCCCCAACAATAGTTAATCTGTAGTGTCTTTGCAGTACGGATCAAGTCCAGTTACCACTGTGAGCTACAGAACACCTCTCCCCCAAGTTGTGAAAATGAGAAGGGTAGGCGTTCTGTAGTCCTGTCCTATAGTGACAATGATAAGTGAGTATTATTTAAAAAATATTATAAAGTCAGCGCTAAAACATAAAAAAGGGAGCAGCTAGCAATAAAAGTTGATATACATATAACCCATATGAAAGCTTTAAACAATAATTGCAGCACTTAAAAAAACATCAGAATATAAACAAAAGTCCCATTGAGCGTGTGACAGTCCAAATTCCAAATGTGCAAATATATTATAAACATCCACCACCGTGATGAAGTATTGCACTGAAGTCTGCGTAAGTATCCTTCCACCGAACCCACAAAATGCAAACTCACCGCAAGATTATGCTGCCAAGAGATGTGCAGCATAGAAATCATTAACACCAAGTTTGTGTAGGCATCCATCCCAGTCACAACAGGTCTGGTCACCTCTTTCTTTTTATCCTCCACTGGGGGGCAGCACTTCGCACTTGCCCTCATAAACGACTCCCTGCTGCCAGTTCCAGCAATGTTTCCTCTCTTCTTCCTCCCGATGGAAGGAGGCTCACACAGACTTCGGTGCAATATTTCATCATGGTGGTGGATGTTTATAATATATTTGGACTGTCACATGCTCAGTGGGACTTTTGTTTATTTTATTTATGTTTTTAAGGCTCCATTCACACTTGTGCAACTTGGGATTACGATTTGAGTCCCCAAGTCGCAGGACGTGTGAAATTCCGTTTTTTTCTATCACAGCCATTCCTACTGACGCCACAGTCGTGACTTCCAAAAAAAGGTTCCTGCACTACTTGGGTCCGACTTTTAATGGGACTTTAGTCCAGAGAATGTAAAGTCAGATCAAAGTCACACTGGAAATAAAAGAGCTTTAAGTGCTGCAATTATTGTTTAACCACCTCAATACTGGGCACTTACACCCCCTTCCTTCCCAGACCAATTTTCAGCTTTCAGTGCTTTCAAACTTTTAATGACAATTACTCAGTCATGATACAATGTACCCAAATGAAAATTTTTATCATTTTGTTCACACAAATAGAGCTTTCTTTTGGTGGTATTTATTCACCACTTCATTTTTTATTTTTTGTGATATAAGCGGAAAAAAGAGCGAATATTTAAAAAAAAAAAAAAAAAAAAAAAAACTTTTCTATTTTCTGTTTTAAAAGAAACCAAAAAAAAAAAAAACACATTTTGTCAAATTTAGGCCAAAATGTGTTCTGCTACATGTCTTTGGTAAAAAAAAAAATCCTAAAAAGTGTATGATCATTGGTTTGTATGAAAGTTATAGAGTCTACAAACTAAAATGTCAGGACAGTACAACTACCCCCCAAATGACCCCTTTTTGGAAAGAAGACAGTCTGAGGTATTTAGTAAGAGGCATAGTGAATTTTTTGAAGTTGCAATTTTTTCCCCACAATGCTTTGGAAAATTAAGAAATATATATATATATTTTTTTTCTTCACTAAATTGTCATATTTACAAGTTATTTCTGACATACGGTGCAGTTGTAATTGCAATTACACCCCAAAATACATTCTGCTATTCGTCCTGAGTATGGCGATACCCCATGTGTGAGACTTTTGAAGGCCCTGGAGCACCAGAACAATGGAGTTACCCCCAAAATTACCCCATTTTGGAAAGAAAACACCCCAATGTATAATGAGTCTTTTGAACATGTCATTTCTTTCCACAAGTTTTTGGAAAATGTGGAAAGAAAATGAAAACCTATTTTTTTCTCACAAAGTTGTCAATTTAGAAGACCTTTCTAACACATAGCATGTACATAGCCAAAATTACACCCCAAAATACATTCTGCTACTCGTCCCAAGTATGGCGATACCCCGTGTGTGAGACTTTTCCACAGCCTGGCCACATACAGAGGCCCAACATCCATGTAGTGCCATCAGGCGTCCTAAAAGCATACATTTAAAATTACACATTTCATTTCCTGAGTGCCTATCACATTTTTGAAGGCCCTGGAGCACCAGGACAAGAGAATTACCCACAAAATGACCCCATTTTGGAAAGAAAACACCCCAATGTATATTCTTTGAGGCATAATGAGTCTTTTGAACATGTCATTTCTTTCCACAGGTTTTTGGAAAATGTGGAAAGAAAACGAAAACCTATTTTTTTCTCACAAAGTTGTCAATTTAGAAGATCTTTCTAACACATAGCATGTACATAGCCAAAATTACACCCCAAAATACATTCTGCTACTCGTCCTGAGTATGGCAATACCCCATGTGTGAGACTTTTCCACTACTTGGCCACAAACATAGGCCCAACATGCAAGTAGCACCTTCAGGTTTCTAACACATAGCATGTACCAAGAATTACACCCCAAAATACATTCTGCTGAGCCTCCTAATAATCATCTCGTAATGGGTTCTGGGCATCATTGAGGAATAGATCGGCATGCGGTGGATAGGTTGGGTAGACCAGTAGGCATCGAGTTCATTTTTTTTTGTCAGCCCCATGTTGAGGGTTAGGCCAAGGAAAATTTTCAATTCTTCCACGGCGAGGGGTTTCCAAACAAAAGGACGGGCATATGAAGAATTTGGGCTTGTTGGCTATACGTTAGCTGGCGTATAGATTAGATTGCTCCACAATGTAATTTAGGAGATCATCAGTAAAAAAATAAGTGAAAATAATAAATTGGGGTTACATTTTCTGACTGTATCTGAGGGCCTGGCTGGGCTGTAAAAAGGGGAATTACAGGTTCTACTGACGTATCTGACAGCCATGTTGGATACAGTAGAACAATTGGGAGGCTAGTATGGGCCCTGCCTCGTTGATGGGATGCTCCGTTGCTAGCATCTGGCCTATCCTCTAGGAAGGTTGCAGAACTGCTGGTGGATGCCTGCCTATCCCGGAGTGCTGCGCTGCTGGTGGATGCCTGCATATCATCCTGGAGTGCTGCGCTGCTGGTGGATGCCCTGGAGTGGTGCGCTGCAGGTGGATGTCTGCGCCTGCTCATATCTCCCGATTCTCCTTGTTAGAATTCCATCTTCCTCGGTTTCCATCTCAGAGCCACTGCTTTCCACTGGCTCATAGTCGCTATCCGAGTCTGACGGAGAGAGTTCTCCGCTACTCTCGTCCGACATACTCTGGAGTATCTGGAGAGCCTCCTCTGTGCTGTTTGATCTTTTAGTCATGTTGGCGGGCAGATGTGTCAGAAGGTGGGCGGTAGATGTGTCAGATGGTGGGCGGCAGATGTGCCAGATGGCAGGCTTCCGTGCCAGATAGTGGGCGGCTAGATGTGCCTGATGTTGGCGGGCAGATGTGCCTGATGTTGGTGGGGGGCAGATGTGCCAGATGATGGCGGGCGGGCAGATGTGCCAGATGATGGCGGGCTGATGTGCCGGATGGCAGGCAGATGTGCCTGATGATGGCGGGCGACTGATGTGCCACCTGTTGACGTGCAGATGTGCCAGCGGTTGGCGGACAGATGTTCACTATATGACAGGTGTTTTCACTGTTTTGGGGACACTGTGTTTTGGGTACACTAGCTGGGTGATCAGTGGGTAAACAGCAGACAAACAGTTAAAAACTCACTGATCTCCCGGCTGCAGCACAGATTGTGTCTTCCTCTCCTATCTGACAGGCTCTGTGTGAGGAGAGGAAGAGATGAGAGCAGTTGTAACCGCTCTTTATTTACATTACATGACGACTGTGATTGGACACAGTCGTCATGTGATCAGGAGGGCCAATCACATGGCCCTCCTGTCTTGTACTACTCTCCTGTCTCTGGGGGGCACAGGCAGATCGGATGTCACCCCTCCCCCCATGTTTACATTATGGCTGTGATTAGACACAGCCATTGTGTGGATCAGGAGGGCAAATCACAGTGCCCTCCTGCCATTCCGAAATGCGGCGTGTCCGGCGGACACGCGCGCATCAGGATTGTGCCCGCACGATCCCGCTCCTTCTGAAGGACGTTCAGAAACGTCCACTCTGAAGGAGAGAGCTCCCACCCAGCCATTTATGTGCAGTGGCCGGGTGGGAAGTGGTTAAAAGGTGAGTATTATCATCCTAGGAGAGAAGCCTGCAAGAAAACTAATGCAGCCACAACATCTAAAGATTGGTAAGCTGCACTATATTAAATTTTAGTTTGTAGGTTTAAATACACTTTCAATAAACATCCTTGGCCACCCTTCACTATTGATCCCTCTGGCAGCTTCTGAGATCCACACAGTGCCTCCCCACAGCTGATTTAATTGTAATGCTATGCAGGCAGTCCCATTCATATTAATTGAGATGCAGTGGATGTATCCCAATTGATTTGAATAGGGCTGCCTGCACAGGGACACACGGAACACCTGTGCATCCCCATGCGGGCAAACATGGCCCTCGCACAGGTGTACACTTAAAGTGGAACTTCAGTCATGTTTTCATCTTTCTTTATCTATTAAATCTTCTGCCCTTGTTGTTTTAACTTTGGATTTTAAAACATTTTTTTCTGCCAGTAAATACCTTATACAGCCCACTTCCTGTTTCTTGTCTGGTCATTAGCCTAGGCTTATGACATCATGCACAGCTCTCTCTCTCACTCTCGTGAGAGTTTACCAGGAAGGAGGGGGGGGGGGGGGGTGAGTCATAAGAGGGCCAATGACAGCTGCAGAGCTGGAGGTGTGCTTCTGTGTAAATCCAGGAAGTGAACAGGCAGCAGCTGTTACAATGGATGCAGCCAGACTCAGTAGAGGGAGAATTCTGCAGCATATTTGGCAAGTACAGAATCACAGTATATATAAAATAATATGCAAAGTGGGTGGAGCTTCAGAATGGCAAAGATATTTTTATTACAGATTATGTGAGCAGACTGCGGATCCTCTTTAAATACACCTATGTGAACAAGTAGTTTTCAGCATAGTTTATTTAATAATGTAAGTGAGATCACGGCTAACACATAAAGAAATATTTCACAAAAGCATCAGAGGACTATTGACCAACTGTAGACAAATAGCCATAAAAACATTGCAACACTAGACGTTAACTTTGCAATTGCACAACTTGCAATCCTACAAGTTTTTCTTTTTTTAGTGTATTCTCTTTTTTTTTCTCTCTTATCTGAGTGCAGCTGATGTTAGTCAGCTGTTTCACAATAAACACAATCACAAGGGCAAGCTTTGTGCCAGCTAAATAAATTGGATTTGAGAAAAGAATGTATGACTTCATTGCATTTATAGAGGTTTTGCAGACTATAATAATATGACCATTACATCTGTCCCCTAACATAGTAAAGCAGCTCTGTCCCCATCACATCCACAGCTACCTTTTAAGCAACATGCGTCTACAGGACTGTTTACTTTGATTACTATATTTACCAAAGCTTGTCTGGCTGAAAGTTCACTTTCCTGTTCCCTGGAGGTTCTTAAAGTGGCAGTAGTCTGCATAATTAGAGGCGTGGCAGAGGGCGTGTCCTTTGCCTACATACTCTTTGCTATTCTGGGTCCCTCTTTCCCATCTCAAAAAGTTGGTAGGTATACACTGGTGTATAATCGTGGGACAAAAACGAAGGGGGCGGAGACACTGTGTGAGGTAGCCCGGTGGCCGCACCCCTTGCTTATATAAGAAGTGTCAAAGCGCAGAGCGGCAGGAGGCGGAGAATTTTTCTTTTTTTCTATTTTTTTGGTCCGGCAGGCGTCATGATTGACAATGGATTTACATTGAGGGACACTATTTGTTTAATTTTTAATAAAGGACTTGTCAAAAACTGTTTTTTGCGGTTTTTACTCTGACACTTTTTTGGTGAATGGGTAGGGGTATGATGTACCTGATACCCATTCACATAGGGGGAGGCCGGGATCTGGAGACCAGCTTGTTAAAGGGGGCTTCCAGATTCCAATAAGCCCCCTGCCCGCAGACCCCGACAACTACAGCCCAGGGTTGTCGGGAAGAGGCCCTTGTCCCCATCAACATGGGGACAAGGTGCTTTGGGGCGGGGGGAGAGCGCCCCCCTGCCCCAAAGCACCCACCCTACCATGTTGAGAGCATGTGGCCTGGTATAGTTCGGGGGGGTGCTCGCTCATCCCCTCCCCTTTCCTGACCTGCCAGACTGCATGCTTGGATAAGGATCTAGTATGGATTTTGAGGGATCCCACGCTGTTTTTTAAAAAAATGTTGCCGTGGTGTTCCCCTTAACATCCATACCAGACCTAAAGGGCCTGGAATGGACTGAGGGGGGGACCCCATGCAGGTTTTCCTTTAATTTTTTTTTTACTGGCACTTTTTTTTTTATTCAGCTGTCAGCGGGGAACCCCATTGACAGATAATGACTCATCGGTTGTTAAGGACGCCGCGGCCGGCTTCCCTGACCCCACTCCTTAACAACCAGCTTACACTGCACCCTGATTGGGCAAAGCTCATTGGGACGAACACCCTGCAAATTCGCGAAGTGAACAGGCAAATATTTGGCCTGAACTCATGCTCGGGCCGAACCATTCAACCATCCTTAGTCATCACAGGAGATCCTGCCACCATCAAGAAATAGGGAAAAGGTGGATGCTGGCCTAATTTATCTTCTGCTTTGCTCCACTCAGGACTGCTCCGCAATGTTTGACTAATATGTTTCTTGCCTTTTAGACTAGAGAGAGTTTTGTACTAGGTGATGTTTCTTAATCTCTACTTTTGGAAAACCGTGGAAATAATGGTTGTATTCCTCAGCTTTGCGACTTATGGCCTGTTGGTATTGTACTGAACTGAATTGCTTTTTTTTAATAAAAACAAAGTAAAAGAAGAAATGGGTATAGCACCTTCAAATTATGCTTCCACTTGGCTAGTGGCAGGAGATCGGTCATTTTACCCTTCCACTGGGTGGCCGCCCAAGTGGTCATTCTTTTTGATGACCTGAATTGTGAGATCCTTAGCATTTGATATCAACCCCCATTTGCCACAAACTGCCTGTAGCAGAGGACCCTGAGTTTTTTGTGTCACTAAAGACAACGCTGTCCTTAATAATCTCACCCCATCTGTTTATAACACCCAGAGGTATGGGAGTAGTGAAACGTCCCTTATGAAGTCTGTGTGGCCTAAACCAAGGGAAAAGACCAAGCAGCAAGCTACTCCCCAAATACTGTATTTATATCCATCCTCAGTATGCACCACTGGTAGCTAACCTCCGCGTGGTTGGCCAAGTTGCCTCAGAGAGATGTCATCTTTGTAGGGGAGACTTCTTGTGTTTTTCCTTTATCTTTGCTTATCCTTTCCTTTTTCTTCACTCACTCTTTTTGTTCCATGTTTTTTTCTTATTCAAATGCAGGTTCCCCAGTACCTATGTACTACTTTTTTCCTGTCTTAGTTGGTGAAATAAAAGCAAGGCTAAAATATGGCTTTTCCCATATTTAACCACACAACAAAATTATTTTTTAATGTATAATGATACACTTTAGAGTCACTGTTGTGATATTTGAGAATGCATTACTCCAAAGTACAAGCAGCTACAGAGGTTAAGGAGGGCTTCTTTTAAAGTTCTTTCTTTTGTGATAAAAGCTTCATAACTCTCTGTTTGCAAAAATCTTCAGAATACGTTGAAATGCTCAGTTTACAATCCCAGTGTTAGGACACCAGGTGGTGGCACCCTACAAAGTGGGCATCAAAAGATATGGATTCAGAACTCTGCTAACTGTACAATTTATTAAGAACACAAGTGCCAATCAACATAAACACAACACCTTATACAAACACCAATGAAAACATGAAAAGTTTAAATGAAAGCTGGCTATACATGGTTATGCCAGCTGAATAAAAAAAAAAAAAAAAAAAAAAAAACTGATTCCTACATCTACTCAAACAAGTTGGATGGAGAAATTCCCCACTCCCCCCCACTGGGACATTATATTTCAACGATAGGACTAGCCCTTGTCAGCTGACTGGCTACAGCCACTGAGCGACAAAATATTTCCAACGGGTTTCTATGAGAGAAGTCCATCAAACAATTAGCTTCTGTCGAGCAGGGACAGCCACACACTGATCAGGATTCACCCAGTCCCCGCTGAAACTGACACATTTCAAAGAGTCTATAGCCAGCTTTATCAACCAACCTATGTAAAAAGAAGAAGTAGAAACTGGGTAACACAAAGTCTGGTATAGGTTCATGGGCAAGAGGTACAGGAAACTGAGTAACTAATTTGACGAGCATTAGGGCAGAAAATACAGGTACACAGGAAAGACAAAGATTCTTGTGGAGGACCTAAATACCCCCAGCAACCAGCATCAGGTGAAGACTAATACCCGGTACCTGCTGACTGCTAGGAGACACATGCTGAAAGACACTGGAATTTCACTGTTCAGTATTCTGAACCACAGTGCCACAAGCAGGTGTTCTAGCTCCTAAGACCCAACATGAGCTGGGTGCCCAGATGAATTAAAGTGTAAATTAACCTTAAGCAGCATAATAACAAAAAAGCCCCCTACACAATTCTAGATCTCCTGAACAATAGCCATGTAAGCTAGAGAAGTAGAGAGCGTACTGTGCATGCTGGCTTCCTCTGACAGCTTCTGTGTTTACAAGTGACAATGCGCCACTCCTGGGCTCACACAGAGCACACCCTGCACTATGACATAAGAACCCAGCCTCATGGCTCCTCCTGCACTGAGGACTAAAGGAGTAGCTGGAGGTGGTGGAAGAGCTCTGTACTGGGGGGGGGGGGGGGGGGGGGGATGTGAGAAATACTTCTTTAGTAGGGGGCAAGGGGTGCTGAGGAAAGAGCTTTTCAGTGCAGGGATTGCATTTTGAGTTCCCCACTTCTGAGCCCTGCACCCTGTGCAATATCAGATCTCTGCCCTAAACCGACTCCTGAGCCCTGCACCATGTGTAACTTGTAACATTGGGTATATTACTCAAGTCAGCACTAGTAACGATAACAGACAAAATGCAAAACCATGAACAGACAAAGCAAAAAGTTTATTAACCAAAGAAAGGTCAATTCTGGTTTATGTGTGTCTTATGCTGCGTACACACGAGCGGACTTTACGACAGACTTTACGACGGACTTTCTGAATGAACGGACTTGCCTACACACAATCAACCAAAGTCCGTCGAATTCGTACGTGATGACGTACGACCGGACAAAAACAAGGAAGTTCATAGCCAGTAGCCAATAGCTGCCCTACCGTGGCTTTTTGTCTGTCGAACTAGCATACAGACGAGCGGACTTTTCTACCGGACTCGAGTCCGTCGGATAGATTTGAAACATGTTTCAAATCTAAGTCCATCCAACTTTTGAGAAAACAAAGTCCGCTGGAGCCCACACACGATCGAATTGTCCGACGAAATCCAACCTGCCGGGCAAAGTCTGCCGTAAAGTCCACTCGTGTGTGCGCGGCATTAGAGAAACACGATTACTGAGATTCTGCATCCTCCACAGATCTATCAGGCCCAATTCAGATACTGATTTAGGTAAAGCAGTAGTATGGGAAGGTGTTTTAATGCAGTAGAGATTTTGTCAAGGGTTGGGTCCAAGGAATGCAATTTTTAGTGGTCATCTATATATGGACTAAATGGAAATTTTTAGTTACCTAGTATTATGGATGGGCTCGATGTTTGAGTCGAACGTGAGCGAGGGTGGTTTATCCCCCTCGGGATAAACCACCCCCCTCCATCAGTACAGACCCCCCTTGGGATAAACCACCCCCCTCCATCAGTGCAGACCCCCCTCATGCACCTGGGCGGCGGGCAGAGGAGGCTTCAGTGTGCAGCCGCCCGGAAAGTTGCTTGCTTAGACTGTCACTCTCCGGGCGGTGCGCCTGTGTATAGTGAAAGGAGGCAGTGGCAGTGAGGAGTCTCACTCAGGCAGGGATCGCGTGGCGCCGGCACGTTGCGGCTGAAGAGCCCTACCTCCAGGAGCCTCTGCCGCACTCGGGATGGTGTCACCCCCCCCCCCCCCCCCAAGCAGTGCCACTGCTTCTATGTACAAGTACACCACAATATTCATACAAACTCCGCACAGTGATGCTTGGCTTATGTTTTAAAGTGGTTGTAAACCCACTCCACTAAAAAAAAAAAAAAAAAAAAAAAAAAAAAAAAAAAAGACAAGACTGCAAGACAAAGGCATAATGAGCTAGTGTGCATAGCATACAAGCTCATTATGAAATACTCACCTTAGATTGAAGCCCCCACAGCGGTCCGTGATACTTGCGGGTATCATGGGGCCGCAAAGACGTCACTGCCGCGCATGCAGTAACGGCACGTCAGCTGAAGCAACGGCACGAAGGACCCGTTGCTTCAGTGAGCATGTGCCGATGACATCGGCACATGTTGATACAGGGGAAATATCCTAAACTGTGCAGGTTTAGGAGATATCCAGGGTAGTTACAGGTAAGCCTTCTTATAGGCTTACTGTAGTAAAAAGTGGATTGTAAGAGTTTACAATCACTTTAATAGACCTAACTAAAATCATCAATTTTCTCTAAAATCAAAGCAATTAATACAGCTTGTAGCTCCAGAAAAATGTAAATGAAGCTATTACTGCATAGCACATTCAGTCCTTGAGACAAAACAGAACTCTTCCTCTTTTAGTTTCCATTAGTGGAATTATTTAAGTTACAGCAGTTCTATATGCATCAATGAATTATCCTCAGTCAATGCTAGGCACTGGAGATTCGTCTTTCAGAATCTTTAAGCTGCCTGAATTCCTTCTAATTATCACAAGTGGATTTGTTGTACTGCTGGCCTGTTGCTATCATTCCATTCCAAAGGGGATTATTTTTAAGTACTGAGCCTTTCAGTGCTTTTGCTACACTTCAGAGGTTTTGAAGAGTATATAGGAGGAAAAAATGTTTTTTTTTTTAATAAAAAAAAGATGTTACGCTTACCTTCTCTGTGCAATGGTTAAAGGTAGTGAGGTGTTTTTTACCTTATTGCATAGAATGCATTAAAGTAAAAAATGCTTGGACTTTAGAACCACTTTAAGGCCAAGGTCACTTGGGACATTTGGCAAAAAAAAAAAAATGTATATTTAAAGCATAATTCCAGCTTACACCTAACTAGCCTTAAAACTGTCCTCTCCCCTTCCTAACACATATGCTAACTAACTTGTGTAAGAAAGATATACCTGTCGATATTCAAGATGGTCCAGTCTCATGATCTCCCCTGTGTCAGTTACTGGCAGCTGCAGGATTGAAAGCACTCCAACAAACGGTATTAGAGCCTGTCACTCATAGGTTTTGATGGTCCATCCATTGTTGGTGCTCCCTCCTCTCCCCTGAAGCCATGCTGGCTGATACAGGGGAGCCAAATTACATTACTGGATATAGATATATATATTTCTTGCATAGGTTAGTTAGCATACGGTAGGTATTAAAGGGGAGAGGTAACATTTTTAAGACTAGTTAGGTGTAAGCTGGCGTTTCACTTTAAGGAAACGTATTAAAAGAAAGTTGTTGGCTGTCTGATGACTTCTGGCGTTCTTTCTGCAGTACTTAGTTGGAAAAAGAGTTTACAGATTTTATTTCAGTACAAAATTCCTTTTACAAGACAATTTTAAAAAAATCACATGACCATCTAAAACCAGTATTTCAGTAGTGAGAGGAGCTTGGCATATTACATCAGATCAGGGCTGCTAATTTACCTCTGGGACTCTGGCACCAAAATCTTCCCACTGGAATGTCCCTGTAACCACCAATGCCATTATTATCTTATTCAGTTTTTCAGAAAAGTCCCCGCTGAATCTTCTATTCTGGTTTTAGTGCTTGTTCCCCTGTGCTTTTGTAAAGTAGCAGCTATAGTAAAATAATTATATGATTTGTGCCCTTCTAGATTTAGTGTTCCGTCTAAAATTAGAATTGTGCCAGGTGCTGAGAGTGGCCCAGTAATATTGAACACCTTGATCTTACTTCTCTGGGGTTTTATAAGCACCCACATTATTCAAAATCTGCAGACGCACAGTTTTTATGTGACAATAAGAAAAGACGACAGAAAATTACATCTAAAATGGGAAAATCTGAATATGTTCTTTTGAAGGGTGGAAGAAACATTTTATGCGGCTTAGCAAATCTGTTTCACACACAGAAAGAGAAAGGAACCAATATATTATTTTATAAATACCGGTATCTTAAGGTGATTAGTTTAAAGTGGAACTCCAGCTTACAGAGAAAAGATATATAGGAATTAAAAAAAAAAAATTGTACCTGTACAAATAAAATAAAGTTGTAAAAAAAATTAAAATAAAACATAGCAAGAGCCCTTTCATACAGGTTCTGTAAAGTGGATCAGCCTGCTAAGCGGGGGGATCTGTCTGCAATGCAGAGAGGACATACACAACCCGCTCTCCTCTATGGGGCGGTTTGGATGGAAACAGACCCCCTGTCCATTTCCATCAGATTGCCATCCGATCTGCCGGAATAGATCCCCCATCTGTCTGTTTTTCACAGACAGGATCGGATGGTGGTGGGTATCAATGGACAGGAACGGGTGGGACAAATTTAGATGGTGGTGGTGGTGTGTGTGCGCGCGCGCGCGCGTGTGCGTGCGTGTGTGGGGGGGGGGGGGTGGGGCGCGCACGCCCGATTTCAATCCTGCCTAGGGCAGCACAAAACCAAAATACAGCACTGTGTGGAAGTGCATTGAAATCAGAGTGTCCATACATCCACTCCATTCTCAGCACAGCTGCGCTTCCACCCGCCACCGCAACTATCACCAGACAGTGCAGCAGGCCAAGAATTTTCAAAGCTGGATGGGTGGAGCATGATGGGAATTCAGACACTAGAACAAAATATTACAGCGCACACATGCAAAAAACAGACATTTACCTCCAGCAAGGCTTATTAAAAACACCTAGACACTTTCAAAAAAACATTATCAAAAAATATGGGGATTTGGTCACACCATATTGCTATATGGTGCTAAGCCCACTTACTGTGACAAAGTACCCCATGATTACTGGGTCCTACACTATCCATAGATTGGGAGATCCTGCTTCTCTGAACCATGAGAGCAATACACTCTTCTATATGGGAGAACTTTGAGGTCTCCACCCATGACACAAGTGGACACTAATGAGAGGTACTTAATGAGGGAGTGGGGTTCTCCTCACCCAAAATGATTTGGTCAGAATCCATACAATAGACAAACAAGATATTTGGGGGTCACACCCTAAAAGATGCATTAAAGATGGTGCAGCCATAAGACCATACAACAGAACAAAATATTACAGCGCACACATGCAAAAAAAAACATTTACCTCCAGCAAGGCTTATTAAAAACACCTAGACACTTTCAAAAAACATTATCAAAAAATATGGGTATTTGGTCACACCATATTGCTATATGGTGCTTAAGCCCACTTACTGCCCACTTACAGGTACCCCATGATTTTAGGGTGTGCCCCCCAAATATCTTGTTTGTTCCCAGACACTAGTTCCCAATAAGGCCTGGTTCACACCTATGAAGGTTGCAGTTTGCATAATCCAGGTGCATTTCACGTTTTTCAATACACGTTTTTGATCCATTGAAGTCTATGGGACCAAAAACCAGAAAAAAGGTCCCTGGCCCTTTCCATAAAATGCACAGATGTGATCATGACCCATAGGAAACCATGTTAAATGGACTGCAGTGTGTTTCTGCAAAACTAAAAACGCATAGGTGTGAACCAGGCCTAAGTCTGCATCTGTTTGTGCATCTAACTGATAGCATCAATGGGCAAAATCTTTAACCAATCTTTAACCAATAAACAGCCTGCTATTTGCTATATATTCTGCCCACCACCTGCTGCAAATCACAAGTAAAGAGCAGACCCAATGGGGAGGCTGAGACACTAGCTCCCAAATGGGGAACTAGGGTCTCCATTTCCCCATTGTTAGTGTCATTGGTTGCTAGGAGGCTGTTGACTATGAAGCTGACAGCATCTTTACCCACATGCCGACCGCTGCATGCTGATTTACGTCAGCAGAATGGCACAGGCAGGCAAAAGGGCGTACCCGTACGTCCCTTTGAAAATCCCACCTAGCGGGCGCACGTGCCTGATGTTCAAACTCGATGTTCGCTGGTAGCCGGCGATTGAGGTGAAGAGAGCCATTTCTTGTTCTGCCTAGCAACATGACAGGGATCTACTTGTTGTAGTGAGCCCATCCCCCCTACAGCTAGAACACGCCCAGGGAGCACACTTAACTCCTTGATCGCCCCCTAGTGTTTAACCCCTTCCCTGCCAGTGTCATTTATACAGTAATCAGTAATCAGTGGCTATTTTTAGCTCTGATTGCTGTATAAATGACAATGGTCCCAAAAGTGTCCATTCTGTCCGACGCAATGTCGCAGTCATGATAAAAAGATTGCCGTTATTACTAGTAAATAAAAAATTTATAATAAAAATGGCATAAATCTATCCCCTATTTTGTAGACGCTATAACTTTTGCACAAACCAATCAATATACGCTTATTGCGATTTTTTTTTTTTTTTTTTTACAAAAAATATGTAGAAGAATACATATCAGCCTAAACTGTGGAAGAAATGTGTTTTTTTATATATTTTTGGGGGATATTTATCATAGCGAAAAGTAAAAAATATTGCTTTTTTTTCAAAATTGTCGCTATTTTTTGTTTATAGCGCAAAAAATAAAAAACGCAGAGGTGATCAAATACCACCAAAAAAAGCTCTATTTGTGCAGAAAAAAGGACATCAATTTTCTTTGGGTACAACGTCGCACGACTGCGCAATTGTCAGCTAAAGCGACGCAGTGCCAAATCGCAAAAATTGCTCTGGTCAGGAAGGGGGTAAATCCTTCCGGGGCTGAAGTGGTTAACAACCAGTGACAGTTGGAGAGAGGGTAGTGGTGAAAAATATGCTGCTCTGCTATACAGTGTCTGTATGCCAACTTAGAGTTGGTCTTAATTACCTCCAGTTTCATTATTTATGAACTGGAAGCAATTTGGTGCACGTTTACAAAGTGCCACCATTAAGAACTACCTAAATCACTGCATGTGTAAGTGATCTACCAAAATATGCAGCAGGGATTTTTTCAATTTGGCACAGGCTATTTTTATGTGAATGCGGCCTATAAGGAGCTTTAAAACAAGCTCTCTTTGACCTTTGTAGCTACAGACACTGTGGAGAAATCTGTCTTCAAAACTCACAGCACCTCACCCCGTTCCCCTCTCTCAGAGCATCTTATTTGTGTTTACATTAGAGGTTAGAAGACTGTGGAGTCACTGCTGGGAGCGGGAGCATGGTGTGCTGAGCTGCTAAGACAACTACTTGAATGACTTCAGTTCTTCTCAATTCTTCCTATGTGAATTTTGAAGTTTAATTTCTCTACATTGCCTGTAGCTATGGACTTCAGTGAGGTATTGTTTTAAAGCCCATTTACTGCTTGTTAAGGATATGTAAATACGTAAAAGTCAATATCCTGGCCACAGGTCCTTTTTGAGCATGCAATAGCCCCTTGAAAATAATGATTCAATGTAATTTTACAATTGATCTAAATGGAAGGATAACGAAGGATCTGATCTCTTTATCAACATGAATATGATGATGATTCTCAGCAGTGGTTCTATGCACTGCAGTAGTAATAAAGGTTAGTTTATTTTGTTTTAGCTTGAGTAACATATGTTCCCTTAAATCAAATGATTAGTGTAAAAAGAAAATTGCTTTTGTTCTTTGGCTCCGTTTTTGGGCGTTTTACTGTTCTAAGCCTCAGCTCTTAAAATGCCCAACAAGACAAATGCCATTACATTGGTGACCATTTAAACTTGAAAATGTACAAAAACCCTGCAAAACTCAGCAAAAACCCCCAAAAAAACACCAAAAAAATGCCCGAAAAACGCCTGTAAAATAGCAATGCCTAGATGTGAACGGAGGCTTGTGCATGCAGGTATTTTGTCTCATATCTCTCCTCCTCCATGTTTATGCAGATATAAAAACAGAAATAGATATAGTGCCTGCATCTAAGGTACTTCCATGAAGAAAACTTTAATGCCACGTACACACGATCGGACATTCCGACAACAAAACTGTGGATTTTTTTCCGACCGATGTTGGCTCAAACTTGTCTTGCATACACACGGTCACACAAATGTTGTCAGAAATTCCGATCGCCAAGAACGCAGTGACGTACAACACGTACGATGGCACTATAAAAAAAGAAGTTCAATAGCCAGTGCGCCACCCTTTGGGCTCCTTCTGCTAATCTCGTGTTTATCTTGTGTTAGTAGAAGTTTGGTGAGAGACGATTCACGCTTTTCAGCCTCGTGCTTTTCAGTTCGTTACTGCTCTTCAGTTTGTGCTTGTGGGTTCGTATCTGTTCTTCAGTGCGTGTTGTCAGTTCGTTACTGTCTTTCAGTGTGTTCTATTTATTAGTTCGTATCTGTTTTTCAGTGCGTTCTTGTCCGCTCGTTTCTGATTTTCAGCTTGTTCTTCTCAGGTCCTTTCTGATTTTCAGTGCGTTCTGTTAGTTTGTTCTGAGCAGCCAACCGTTTTCTAGCTATGTTGCGGGTACGTACTCATCGTAGACTTGGTGCTGTGCAATTTCTTGGTGTTGGGGTTCTTGCTTTGACCCAAGTCCAGTCCATGAACAGGGTGAGGAGGAGTTCATGGACGAAGAATTTGTTGCTCCAGCGTGAACAATTCTTGCACATGCCTTTGCTGTGGGAGATCTGGGAGAATAATCCTGATGATTTCGGGAATTATCTCCGGATGACGGACCACGTTTTTCACTGTCTTTTGGCTTTGCTGTCCCCTTATATTACGAAGCAGGACACTTGCATGCGGCAAGCCATCACTCCCGAGCAGAGGCTCGTTGTCACCTTGCGGTACTTGGCGACAGGGAGAAGTCTGCAGGGCATCAAGTTCTCGACAGGCATCTCCCCCCAGGGAATCATTATTCCAGAGACCTGTTCTGACATTATTCAGGTCCTGCAGAAGGACTATATTAAGGTAAGTTTTATCCTTTAACATCACATTATGTATTACATATACATACATGTATTTTACATGTATTTAATGTTTGCTAATGTATTGTATTTATTTCATCATTCCATAATTACCATGATTGTAATATGCTGTGAATATCCTCATTGTCCTCATGCATGCTGGAAGCTTTTAAAGTTCGCTTTGTGTCCTTCATGCACACTTGCCTTCACTAACCTCCTCAGCATGCTATCCTGGGCCCATACACACCTAGCCTACTCACTTAACAATGTATTTTGACAGCTCCATAGTAGTGCTTATCCTAAACACCCCCTAAAATGTGTACAAATATTATTTTTGTCCTTAAATTCATGCAGAGTGCAAGAGGCTTTTTTTGGGGGGGAGGGGGGCAAAACTCATTTGGAACCCTCCCCCCCAACCACTAAGTCAACCGATACCAATCCTCTATCTGCTGACTTTGCCAAACCCATACACACTATACCTACCTCTTTTGTGGTCAGATTTATGGATGAATTCACCAAAGCATGTAGCGGAAGGGCCTATCTGAATGCTTTCAAATGGTACTGCTTAAAGTTTTGTTCTCCTATTATCTTGATGGGTAATTACAGAATGTAAAAATGTGCTTCAATTTGTACAGTGTGTATTTATATTTTTGTATTATGGCACTTCTTACCTGTCCAGCGTGCTGCCAATAGTGTAAGTAAGGAGGGGCTGGCCAAAGTAACACACATTATTTATGCATTCAGCTCTCTATGAAGTGGTGAGGGTTACATGTCCAAAACATCTACCCCCCCCCACCCAAAAATGTTTACAATGGACCATCAGAGAGGGTGAGGAATCTGATAAGTGGACCTTATACTTTTGTCTTTAAATACACAATTCAAGAAATATTATACTTATGTTGGCCAAGAATGTTTGTGTCTAATCTGCTTGCAATGTTATGTGGAAAAGTATTAATTATTTTTTTTTCTTGTTTGACTCCACAGTTTCCTTCAAACACACAGGAATGGCAGACTGTGTCTTCCCAGTTTGCCCAGCATTGGGACTTCCCCAACTGTGGGGGGGCAATAGATGGGAAGCATGTCCACATAGTCCCACCCCCCAACTCGGGGTCATACTATTACAACTATAAGGGGTTTAATTGTATTATGATGTTAGCGGTGGTGTCTGCAACATACGAGTTCCTGTATGTGGACGTGGGGAAAAATGGCCAGATTTCGGATGGTGGAATCATCGCCCACACTGAGTTATTCAGACGTCTCCAGAATGGCGGCTTGGGCTTGCCACCTCCAGAAGACAATGTGGCTGGTCTCCCGTTTGTGTTCATCGCTGATGAAGTGTTTGGGCTGGGTGACCATCTGATGTGGCTGTTCCCCATGAGGACCCTCACCCCGAACCAGAGGGTTTTTAATTACCAGCTGGCCAGAGCCAGAAAAGTGGTGGAAAATGCGTTTGGAATAATGGCCAGCCAGTTCTGCCTATTTCTCACAGCAATCAACATGGCAGAATATAAACTGAGTCATATTGTCCTTGCCTGCTGCATACTCCAGGAGAGATAGGAGGTGGTACCGAGTCGCGGCTCTGTGTGTGAATGAACATGCGGAGACACCGAGCAGGCTCCCAGGAGTCGGAGGACAGTTGGGAAGGTGGAGGAGGAGGGCCCCATGTCTCAGGTCTCCGGATGTAGGAGAAATTCTGCTGCCCCAGTGAGTCCGCTCTGACCCTGTAGTCACCCCTGACCTAGGCAAGTGGTGTTAGTGGTGTTAGTGGTGTTAGTCTTGCCTAGGGCGCAAATTAGTCAAGCACCGGTCTTGCACTCGGCAGGAGGGAGGGGCCACCAGGAACACCAGCAGGGGGACCCAAGAAGAGGAGGATTGGGGCTTCTATGTGCAAAACCATAGCACAGAGCAGGTGTGTATGACACGTTTGTTATTTTTTTAAAACAAGCCTTTAATATAACTTTAGCAGACTGAAAGTGAGCAAATAAGAGAAGTTCATTGTTTACATGCTTTCATACACTTTAACTGCCTAGAAAATAAATAAAAAAAGGCCTTGTTAGGACAGAATCAAATGAGCTATTTAGCCTCTGGGTAAAATGTGTAATACAGGGAGTGCCCCAGCTCAAACTAAATTGTCATATTGTCAGACGCACTCCGGAGGTACAGAAAGCCACTGGAACATGCGCCAAACATATAGACAGTCTCATACACACCCCATCAACAGACACAATCATTTTCTCCTGTCCTGACATGATTGGAAAGTTGGAAGAAAGCCTCTTATTGTGAAGTGAGGAAGTGATATTAGAGGAAATGAGGAGCACAACAGGATACTTGGCTGGATCACTTCTCTCATGCATTGCATATCTGGAGCCCCAAAACTGTGAGTGTGAACTGTCTATTACTACAAATTGTCTGCTTTCTATTCTGTTCCAAAGCTGTGTCCTATATATGTCAATGGTCATTTGTGACTCTGTCTATGATGCCATACTGTGGTTGGGTGTCACAGCTATGTCTTTTCTCTATTAGGTCCATTATTATGTGTTCTACTGAGCAGTCTGACTATAGTCTGTACCAACCCATTCCCCACCTCCTCTCTCCAAAACATCCCCCTATAATAGGTTTTATCTGTCCTCTTCCTTCCTTTGCCTTCTCTCTTCATTATGTCCTGCTAGACTCTGCTCTGATCCTGGCTCATGTGTTGGAATTTTCTCTCCATCATTCAGAATTTCACTTTTTACAAATAAGTTTTCCTCTACAGCCTGCAGACACCTCCCAACGGTAAGCTGGCACCCTTTCTTATAGTTATTACATTTATGCTGCTATTACTGCTCATTCAGGATCAGAAAGGCATTTTTAACCATTGTGTAAAGTACACTTACGCACAACAATCAGTAATCATTACTACACTTTGCACATCATTACTGCTCTATGTAATCATTTTTTTTATATATTCTACAGTATTCTACTTTTTACAAGGATTTGTTAGAAAATTGGAGAGAGATAGCAGTGTATCAGGCAAGTACTGGGAAGGATTGCCTAGAAATTGCATCTCTCTAAGGACGCTTGAGTATTTGAGAAGTATGAAATGAATAAGTCTCTATCCAGCTGCCAACATTTTAAATCAATCCAGAGATACTTTGTTCTTCATTTATTTCACATACATATATCCAGTTGCAAAACATTTATTAATTACTAATATAAATATAATATAAATATCTTTAAAAAAAAAAAAAAATATATATATATATATATATATATATATATATATATATATATATATATATATATATCATTTTTTTTTTTTATGGATCTCTATGACTATGTTGTGAATGTTCAAACTTTATTATGCTGGCTGAGCATGACATTTTGTATCTGTGCAGACTCCAATGCAGCAGGTCATGTGTCTCACAACCTCCCTGTTTGCATGCTTGTTTTAGGTCAATTACTCGCCAAGAAGTAAAGCAAAGATAAGGTTGGCAGCACTGAAGATTGCATTGACTTAAACAAAAAGCTTATGGAAGGCTACTAATAAACAAGATATTTATTCTATAAGTAGCTGCCATCATATTGCCCCTTTTCTAGAAGTTCTATGTAATAAGCATAGTAAAATGATACCTTTACATTTTCGATAATATCTTATGATACAGATGTTTGATTTTAGGCTTGGTTCACACTATTGCGACCTGAAAGTCACGCAATTTACTGTGCGACTTTGCTAGTCGACTTCCTGGCGACTTGAGTACTACTTTGATAGTTACATAGTAGGTAAGGTTGAATAAAGACAATAGTACATCCAGTTCAACCTGTGTAGGTGCACATGTGTCAGTGTCCTTAATTATTTCCCATATCCCTGTATGTTTTGTTCTTTAAGATGCACATCCACGAGTCTCTTAAAAATATCCATACTCTCCGCAGCCACCACCAATTGTGGAAGAGAGTTGATGCGACTTTTGAAGCAACCAGAGGATGCCTGGGTAATCTTCCTGTAATGTCGGATCTAAATCACATCAATGTAGATGTGGATCTGACTTGGACCACTTGCCGACCGCTGGGCACTGATATTTGTCGGGACAATGGCAGAGGTGGGCAAATGGGCGTAACTGTATGCCCCTTTTAATTGGCAGGGCTAGCGGACTTGCGTGCGCCCGCCGCGTACAGTGAGACTGTGCCCACGGGTTCCATGCACTCGATGTCCACCGGTGTCCCGCGATCGTGTCACAGAGTCGCAGAGATGTCTATGTAAACAAGGCATTTCCCCGTTCTTCCTAGTGACATGACAGGGATCTACTGCTCCCTGTCATCGGAAGCAATGATCGCTGTCATGTCAGTGGTATCCCACCCCCCCCCCCCACAGTTAGAATCACTTCCTAGGACACACTTAACCCCTTGATCGCCTCCTAGTGTTTAACCCCCTTCCCTGCCAGTGTCATTTACACAGTAATTAGTGCATTTTTATAGCACTGATCGCTCTATAAATGACAATGGTCCCAAAATAGTGTCAAAAGTGTCCGATGTGTCTGCCATAATGTCGCAATCACAATAAAAATCGCAGATCGCCGCCATTACTAATAAAAAAAGAAATAATAAACAAAGCCATAAAACTATCCCCTATTTTGTAGACGCTATAACTTTTGCGCAAACCAATCAATATTGCGATTTTTTTTTTTTTTTTTACCAAAAATATGTAGAAGAATACATATCGGTCTAAACTGAGGAAAAAATTTGTATTTTTATATATTTTTGGCAGGTATTTATTATAGCAAAAAGTAAAAAATATTGCTTTTTCTTCAAAATTGTCGCTCTTTTTTTGTTTATAATGCAAAAAATAAAAACCGCAGAGGTGATCATAATTTATAATAATAAAAATGACATAAAACTATCCCCTATTTTGTAGACGCTATAACTTTTGCACAAACCAATCGATATTGCAATTTTTTTTTTTTACCAAAAATATGTAGAAGAATACATATCGGCCTAAACTGAGGAAAAAATTTGGTTTTTTATATATTTTTGGGGGATATTTATTATAGCAAAAAGTAAAAAATATTGCTTTTTTTTCAAAATTATCGGTCTTTTTTGTTTATAGCGCAAAAAATAAAAACCACAGAGGTGATTAAATACCACCAAAAGAAAGCTCAATTTGTGGGACAAAAAGGATGTCAATTTTGTTTTGGTGTAATGTTGCATGGCCGCGCAATTGTCAGTTAAAACGACGCAGTGCCGAATCGCAAAAAGTGCTCTGGTCAGGAAGGGGGTAAAATCTTCCGGGCTAAGCGGTTAAAGGGGTTGTAAACCCTAATGGTTTTTGACCTTAATGTATTCTATGCATTAAGGTAAAAAACCTTCTGTAGTGCTGCAGCCGCCCAGTCCTCCCATTTTACTTACCTGAACTCTGTCATCCTTCATCCGGGAACGAGCACACCATCTCTAGCTGACGTCTTGTGTCCTGATTGGATAGATTGAGAGCAGTGCAGCCATTGGCTCCCGTTTCTGTCAATCAAATCCAATGACGCAGGCGCCGGGGGGCGGGGCCGAGTCCTACACTCGTGTCTATGGACGCCGAATGCTGGACTCAGGAGCGTGCCCGCAAGGTAAACCCCCCCCCGGGAGAGCGTTTCTTCCTAGGGGGTTATACGATGCGGGGAGGAGCTGATAGCGCCGCCGGGGGACCCCAAAAGAGGAGGATCAGGGCCACTCTGTGCAAAACATATGGCAGATAAGTATGACATGTTTTTTATTTAAAAAAAAAAACACAAAGCTTTACAATCACTTTAAGGGGCAATGCTCTAGCTTTTGATGATGGTTTTATATCTGTTTTGAGTGGCACCTCTGTGGAAGTGGTGGAAGGAGGAGTTAAAGTAATATGATCATAGCACAAACCAAGCACAGATTTGCACTGATATTTGTTATTTGAACTTGCTTATGGACTTTAAATCCCTGACACGTGCTGGTTTAAATGAAGAATTTGTTTATTTTGATTTTACCTTTATTTAGATAACATTATTACAGTTGAGAAATATATATGTCATCAGACAGGTTAATTTTATTAATATATCAGTATATTGGGAGTGATCTGTATATATATTTTTGTCACATTTTTATATTGCAACATGTTATTAAAATGTAAAAGATTTAAATAGTGGGGTGGCATTTTTTTAGAGATCAACCTTTGGAATGTTGCAGGTACACCTCTTATGACATGTGAGTAAATTGATAGAAGCCCATAGACATATAAAGGCTGTCTTCTCTTGATCTTCGGGTGCCATTGGAACTTGGTAGTACCCAGATCGTAGGTCTAGCATGGTAAACGAACAATTTCCATTGAAAACATTCTGAGCTTCTTTAGAGCATAGGGACTCTTACAGTCCACAATGATGCCCTGGGCTTTCATCTGTGTAGTGTCTATCTTAGCTCATTCACATCTTTTGGTGCTATCCTCTGGTGTCTCTCTCTGAAGGTAGTAGTGTCAGTTAGTCTAAAAGAGTGTTGAGCACTCTTAGCACAACCTACACCTCCGGCAAATCTGGCAATTGCTGTCTCAGTTTCTTGTTCTAGGGCTCTGGCAACTTTGGGCCTCTCAAATCATATTGGAGGGTAGAACTTGTATATCTGACTCAGACTATGCACACTTGAGTTAATACCCAGAACAGGGTAGCAGTTAACTACAACTTGATGACAACCACTTATGACAGGATGGGGAGAATAATTTTTCACAGTCGCAACTGTAGATAACTCCACTTTGGCTCTCCAGTTCTGTCTCTCAAAAATCATCATCCGCCCTTATTTGTTCAATCATTTCTTCACTCTTCAGGAGTTTCCATGAGGACATAACTTCCAGCAGGACATAATTTGAGCAGCTTGGGGGCAATACTGGAAGCTACTCTCAGCACACTATATCCTCCTGGTGGAATTTCTATGGAGCACTCTTGAAATTCAGATGGGATACCAACTTGCTCAGAAGAAACAGTCCAACTTTGTTCAAGAAACTTCTGGAAGGCACTATGTACTGCTATACAATTAGTGCCCAGTATCACTGGAGCTGTGTGTGAATCACCTGTGTCAGGACAGACAAGAGCCACGATCTCCATCGGAAGAACACCCTTGTTTTCTAAATTCGGAACAGTCCCAATTAATTGCAAGCATCCATCAATAGAATATGACTCTGCGTTCAGGCCCCATAATTTCATTCTTTCAATAGCCTGAAGAGGTATTCTGCTCAAGTACTTCTGATAGAATGAACAGTAAATAAAGGTAACTTAGGAGGGCAATATGAGAAATGGTCCTCTCCAAACTGGATATAGTGCTAAACCTGTAGGTAAATAAGACAACCAGAACCTTTGCTAAGTGGAAAAGTGTGACTGATAATAAAGTTGGTAGTGCCTCCACCCAGGACAGGGCCTCTGTGAACAGAGAGTATTCCCTTCCTGGAAAATCAACCAGTAATCTAATCAAAGTAATTGGAAGCAGAAGAACTGCAACCAGCATATAACATTAACCATAACTATAAGATGCACACTAGTATAGAAATATTGCAAGGTTTTTATAAGAAAAGATTAATAACAGTACATACAACCAGGGCCGGTGGGATGTTTGTCTACACAGGCGAAGGGGCATTTTGGTGCCCCTCCCCACCGTCCTCCTGCCACCGCCCTCCCCTCTCCTCTACAATGCAACCCCCCTTTCCCATTATCTACAGCCTCGCTGGTACCTCCGTCATGTTGCACTCATAATGTGATGCTATGCCACAAGTAAGAATCTCACAGACACATATAAACCCACAGCACAATCATTAAAGAAAAAAAAAAAAGAATGAAAAGCCTCCATTGCATATGGTTTTGCTCACACTGAAAATATACAAAAAGCTAACACTTTATCTAAGGTTCGGTTTCCACTATTGCAACCCCACAGTCGCGCGATTTTGCTGCGATTTTTTACCACGATTTTTTGCCGCGACTTGAAGCAATGCCTGTGTATTTTTGAGGTCTATGGACCTCAAGTTGCATCAAAGTGGGACCAAAGTAGTGCAGAACTACTTTGAAGTCGCACAGATATGAATGGTACTCATTGGAAATCATGGGGTACAACTTGTCATACGACTTTTCAGTCCCAAGTCGCACTAGTGGAAACCGAGCCTAAGTCTACCTTAAAGAAGAGCTTCATTAACCACTTCAGCCCTGAACCATTTGGCTGTCCAAAGACCAGAGCACTTTTTGCAATTCGGCACTGCGTCGCTTTAACTGGCAATTGCGTGGTTGTGCGACGTGGCTCCCAAACAAAATTGACGTTTTTTTTCCCACAAATAGAGCTTTCTTTTGGTGGTATTTGATCACCTCTGCGGTTTTTATTTTTTGCGCTATAAAGAAAAAAATAGCGACAGTTTTGAAAAAAACGCATTATTTTTTACTTTTTGCTATAATAAATATCCCCAAAAAATATATAAAAAATTTTTTTTTCCTCAGTTTAGGCCGATACGTATTCTTCTACATATTTTTGGTAAAAAACAATTGCAATAAGTGTTTATTGATTGGTTTGTGCAAAAGTTATAGCGTCTACAAAATAGGGGATAGTTTTATGGCATTTTTATTGATAATTTTTTTTTTACAAGTAATGTCGGCAATCAGCAATTTTTATCATGACAACATTATGGCGGACGCATCGAACAATTTTGACACATTTTTGGGACCATTGGCATTAATACAGCGATCAATGCTAAAAAATTGCATTGATTACTGTAAAAATGTCACTGGCAGTGAAGGGGTTAACCACTAGGTGGCGCTGCAGGGGTTAAGTCTGTTCTAGCGAGTGATTCTAACTGTGGGGGGGGAGGGGCTGTCTGTGACACGTCACTGATCACCGCTCCCGAATAAAGGGAGCTGTGATCAGTGACAGTGTCATTAGACAGAACAGGGAGATGCTTGTTTACATTAGCATCTCCCCGTTCTTCCTCACCGTGAGACGATCACGGGTATCCCTGTGGACATCGAGTCCGCGGACCCGCGATCACGGTCACGGTCACGGAGCTCCCGGCGGGCGCGCCCGCCTGCAAGCCGCCTCTTAAAGGGCAACGTACAGGTACATTAATCTGCCTGTACGTGCCCTTCTGCCGCAGTATATCTGCGTGAGGTGGTCAGGAAGCGGTTAAAATAGTCAGACTGCTTAGTGACTTCAACTGTTAAGACAATAAATACTTTGTTGAGAAGTATATAATATACATATTGTGTATATAGTGCAGGAGTGTGTAAGAAAGAGTGTAGAGACCAGCGATGTGCAATGCACAGGGTGCTGCAGTGCAGTCAGTGTTGGATTTAGGATACATAACGCCAACTGCAGGGGTGTGTAATGCAACAAGTTCAAGAATCAGGAGTATGTAAAGCACAGAAGACTATATAGTCAGTGCCAGGTTTAGGAATACATGACACACAGATTGCAGGGACAGGAGTGTGTAATGCACAGTGTGTAGTGGTAAGGCGAGTGCAAAATACTCCCTCCCCAACCTCACCCTTTCATCAAAAATCCCAACTCCCTCCCCTCCAAAAAATAAATACAAAATCACCACTAATTTGTACGCTGCCCCCCTCCCAGTACAAATCCCCCCCCCCCAAGAACAAATCCACCTTCCCCGCACAAATCTTTTTCCCCCTTTCTTGGCACAAGTCCTCCACCCTCCTCAAGTCCCCAGTTCCAGTACAATCCCCTCTTCTTTTCCCACCCTAGCACCTATCCCCACACCCGTCAATTATCCCTCCCAACACAAATCCTTTTCTCCTCCCAGTACAAATCCTCCTTCCCCCCATTACTCCTCTCAGAATATATCCTCTTCCTCCCCCCCAAATCCTCCCTCCCAGCACAACCCCCTAATCAAGTGCAAACTTTCCCACGCCCAATTCCCCCTCTCCAAATTTTGCCAGCACAAATCCTTTCAACAAATCCCCCCAAATTTATTTACCCAGAAAAAATCCCCCCTCCTCCTCAATCCTTCTAGAACAGATCTTCCTCCCAGTGTAAATTTTTTCACCATTTCTAGCACAAATTCTCTCCCCCAAATCCCCAATCCCAGCACAAACCCTTTCCCCCCCTTTTTAAAACCCCCCAGGACAAGCACAACCCCCCCCTACACCCCAAATCCTCTTTCCCTCAAATCCCCCGTGCCAGCACAAGTCCTCTCCCCAGTTCTGTCATAAATCCTCCCACCCAAATCCCCCCTCCCAGTACAAAACCGCCCTCAAACACAAATCAACAATACTTCCCAACTGTCACACTTTTTGTGGGACCTTCCAGAGAAACAAACAAAATTGTGCAAATCCGGACTAAGATCTAGTTCACACCAGCACACAGTGTGGGAAACTTGCGTTACATGTCCATTTCTTGCACTGCATTTAAAACACACTGCAGTTGTGATCTGCAGTAGGTGTCGCCACACCTACTGACACCACACCACAAATGCTGGTCCCAAAGGTAATGTGTTTACCTACATTGGAACCATGCGATCCTGTGCGTCCTATAACTCTTGGTGCGGTCCGGCACAATTTCACCCCATTTAAATGAATGAGCTGAAATTGTACTGCAGCTGGAACACATGTGAATCGCACAGGAACGCACCGTGTGTTCCTGTGCAATTCATGGTGTGAACCAGCCCTGAGTCCTGGAGCCCAGGGCCGGAAAAAGTTCTGCCACCTGGCTCCACTAACTTGCCTGGCAGGGGGGCGCTAGTGGGGTGCCCAGGGACCTGGATGCCATGATTGTCCCCTGTGAAGTAGCAAGCAACTCTTTGAATCAGGGGTGGGTAAAATGATACTGTATGTGCTAGGCTTCTTGTCCTGGGGGGGGGGGGGGGTGTTAGATTCATATCCAACACCCCTTCTAGCAAAGTCCTCTCTTCTCCCTCTTCTTCTCCTAAAATGCCCCCTAGCACACACAGTATCCTCTCACCCATCCTCCCCCACCCCCAAATCAGTGCAAATATTCATCTATGTCATCCCCCCGCGTGCAAGTGTCATCTACAGATATATGCCATCTATATGCTATCCATAGTGTGTGTATTAAAGCGTTTGTTAACCCAAAAAATAAAAAACACAGATACTGTTCCTTTAAAGCATGTTATACAGCACAGGGCCTGTGCTGTGTCATGTGGCCCCCTGTATACTCTAAAAAAAATATATGATTTGCTCAATGTGACATGTCCCATTTCGGTTCGTGTGAAGTGTGATTTTAATGATAGAACAGCGTTAACTGTTACATCATTTGCTGCAATAAAATCAACATGCTGCAACTCATGTAAGGGTGCATTTGCAGGTGTGAATGCACCTTAAATGTTAACTCATTCTTTAGTGAATAAAAATCTCACGTGTACCTGAAAAAAGACAGGATGGATTCCAGTACAATTTTTAGAAATGTACCCATTAAAAGGGTTGTGGCAGAACCCAAGTCACAGCCATAATTGTAGGATTAATGTAGAAAGAGATAAATGTTGTTGGATCATTTCCAGATACAGATAATTGTCTCCAATCCCTAGTAGTATATAGAAGAAAAAATATTTTTGTAGGAGACAGCCTAAGCTGCCCCTATAGGAATGGGATTTTTTGGGGAGACAGTGGCATCTGTATAACAAGGATTCATTAAAAATTGAATTTATTAATAAAACTCTGTAATACATAATAGTATAAAATCACAAGAGTTACATAATACATAATGAATGAATGATACTCGGATGTATTATTGCACAAGATGCTTGATTATGCAGGAGGCCGACATGTTTCGCAGTTTCCTGCTTCTTCAGAGCGTCGCATGCATCTGTAGATTCATCTAAATTGCATAAAACAACATTGGAACCATAATTTATTATGGAAACGTGTAAATGCTTACCCAATGAAAGATTGTAAGTTCTTTAAAAAGAGACAAGTATAGCGGAAAATCACAGTCAGGACCCAGTTAACAATATTAGCCAACTAAGATCATTACCCCATGGGAGCCAGATCCAAAAGGGTTGGATAGTGGGATGTCGGATCACGCAGTGGACAAAAATATCAGAAGATTTATTGTCAGAGCCAATAATCTAGAAATGAAAAAGATTTTTTGAAAAATAACCATCTGTTTAATATAAATGGGTCAGTAGTAAGATACTTATATGACTGACCAGTTATAGAGCTAGGCCCGTATTTTCATAGTTGTCACAAATGGTCCATAATATGGATCGAAAGTGACCCAACACGGGCCATCGGTGGCATTCAATAAAAACTTGATTACTTCACAAGGATTAGTTGATTACATTTCTATATATGGAGACTATAGTAATAGTAAACTTTGGCAGTGGTAAATTAATTAAATAATCAGTTTGTGTCCACAAAAAATCATAGATGTGATACTGATAGTGGGCCATCTATGTGACAGAGAGGAAAAAGGCACCATAGATATTACCTTGTAGCCTATGTGGTATAAGGGTAAGCAACTATGTTATAGTATACAAGTATGGTTTAAGAACGAATCCCAAATGCTGTATTGAAGTCTAAACTATTAAACACCAAAAGGTCTATGCTGGCGTTTTCTAACCTGCCTAAACAGGCAGGTAGATATCCCAAATAACATACCCACTATAATAGGCAAAATTACTCTGGCTATATAGTATAAAGAAAGCCCAGTTACCTAATAAATGTCCTGATCAGTCGCGCCTTACAACGAGCTCCTGCTCGCTGTGTGGTGCACTTGCTGTCACAGATGAATGACAGTGAGAGCGCTCGGCGTCTCCTTAAACATGCGCGATCCCTCCGGAAGTAAAGGTCCGTGATGACCCCTGACTTTACTTCCGAAGCCCCTGCAGGGCGCATGTGCTGGGAGGCCTGTGACGGCCAGCAGCGCGTCCGCGCCCGCAATGCACAAAGAACCGTGCGAAGGAATGAGGGAGGGAATTGCAGATTCCCAACCCTCCACCAGGGGTGCCCGAACACCACCACTAATGTCCTGATCCAGAAAGGCTGAGCTACTAAGCCCTGAATATGAAGCGCCGTATTGTCATTACAACATCAGCGATTTCAAAAAGGAAGAGAGGAAAAAACAAATAACTAAACATTGATAATTAATTTTACATGAGTATATAGATATACACTAGTTATATTGCTTAAATACAAAATAATACAAACAAGAAGGAGAGAGGGGAAAAGGAAGGAAAAAGAGGGGATGGGATAAGTAAAAATGAAATGTTTGGGGGGAAAAAAAGAACAAAAAATACAGAATATTACCACTTGGATACATGGAAGAATGGCCACTGCCTAGGGAAAAATGCATAATTATATATAATTGAAATATGATGATATGACCACACAACAATATGTTCTTGTTAATAAGGTGGATCACAACCCCCTATATCAGTCATTACATGATTATAAAAATGGTTTAAATGACAGGGAAGTATTGAGTCCAGGTGGGTAGGTGGCTCTTTGGTTAAAGATCCATCTGGCTTCTTGTTTGAGGATTCTTTTGTCAAAGTCCCCTCCTCTCTCAGATTCAGGTATCACTTCTAATGCGAAGAATGATATATATATTTTGGGTCATAACTATGATTTAATCCAATATGCTTACATATTGGAGTATATAGTAAACCGGCATCAAGATAATAAAGGTGATCCTGAATCCGTTTCGCAAATGGGCTTTTCGTCTTTCCAATATAGAATGCGCCACATAGGCACATTGCAAGGTAGACGATCCCAGTGGTACTACAATCAGCATATGTTTTTGATTTGTAATACCCTCCTCTTGGTAGGGGGCAGCCCTTACCCTCCCTGATCCATGGACATTGGTCGCAGTTACCACATTTAAATGTCCCCTTTCCACCTGTCACTCCAGTTGGGGGAGCGGCAGGTGCATAGTGACTATGCACCAGACTGTCCCCAATAGAACGGGATCTCCTGTAGGTGATTTCTGGTTTGTTTGCCACATATTTGGATACAACTGGGTCCACAGAGAGAAAGTGCCAGTTATTTTCCATCAATTGCCGAAAAATATTCTGGTGTGCACTAAATGTGGTAATAAATTTAGTTGTGGATTTAGTCTCTGGTACCTTTGTTCTAAAGATTTAACGATTCTCGTGTATGTGCTTTGGCTCTTTGGTAAGCTTTTTTAAGAACCTTCCTGCTGTATCCTCTAATGATAAGTCGTTCATATAGTGCCTTGGCTTCCTGATTAAAATCCTCCTCCTTGGCATAGTTTCTGCGCAGTCTTAAGTACTGACTGAATAGTATACTACGTACTAAGGGACGGGGATGCGCACTAGAATAGTGCAGAATTGTATTGCCCGCTGTCTCTTTCCGTTATAGATTACTGTATATGGACCCATCACTATTTAGAAAGAGGCGCAGATCTAGAAAAGCAATACTTTTAGTATCTGACTGAATTGTGAATTTTAGATTAAAGATGTTGTTAGATATGTACGTCATAAATTCTGAAAGTTCTAAAGCAGAACCTGTCCAGACGAGCAGTACATCATCGATAAACCGTCGCCACAATAAAATGTGGCGAAGGTGTATCGCAGCGCCATCATCTGAACACAGGGCTCGCTCCCATCCCCCCAGGTACAGGTTGGCGTACGATGGGGCACACATTAATGTAGAGTTTATTTTCCATAATTAAGCAGCCATATTATTTGGCTGGCTCGGCTCTGAGCACACCCTCAGTTGTAGCCTGCCCTTCATTGACAGTTGGCCCCAAATAATCACTTTTGCTCCCTTCCTATGAGTTTGTTGGGAATACTCTTCTACTAAAATGATCCCATAAAAAATATTTTTAACAAAGAAACACAATTATCTAATAAGAACTACTAAGCAGTTTGACAGACCTCTTGGGCTCTTTGGAGAAGAAACGCTATGAGCACTAAAGGCCTTTTCACACAGGCAGCCAGGGAAGGTAGTAAAAGCTGAAAGAGCCTTAACGTTTGACAATGGAACTGCTTTGTAGATTTTGGCATAGCCACAGGTAAACTACACAGTTTGCTGAGATCTTAAAGGTTTAAAGTTGTGTTCTATTTGTACATGTACATTTATTTCTCATTATTACACAAGAGTATGCATGTAGAAACAAATATGGGTGTGGATTTAATTCTGTATCTCATTTTTACCCATAGGACTTGCTCACCACTCATTGTTCCTAAGCTGAGAACATCCCCTTTATTAAGGCTCCCACACCTTTTCTACCAAGGCACGTTTATGGTTTAACTGGTCTTCGTTTACTGCTTAGCAATCCTGATATCTGATGTAACATTCAGCTGGGTGAAGCCTCTTCCAGTCCATTCCCAGAAGCCAGCAATGAGTAGTTGCAGCTGTCTGCGCCCAGAGACTGACTCTGAGGATGAGGTGAGTTATTGTGACTCCTCAAAGTTTCAGTCACAGGGTGCACACAATAGGAAGCGTGTTGTCACCGGTCACAGTAATCAACTGCTGGCATACAATGTATATCAATGAACACATCACAATGATCATCACAGTGATAACAAAGGAAATACTATTATGTTGCTATATATAAAGCAGAAAAAGTATGAGGCATGCATCTTAACCACTTGCCTACTGGGCACTTTTACCTACTTCTGCCCAGGTAAATCTTCAGCTTTCTGCGCTGTCACATTTTGAATGACAATTGTGCAACACTGTACCCATATGACATTTTTAGAATTTTTTTGCACATAAATAGAGCTTTCTTTTGGTGGTATTTAATCACCACTGTTTTTTTTTCTTGCTAAATAAACGAAAAGACACAGAACATTTAGAAGAAAAAAAAAAGTTTTTCATAGTTTGTTATAAAATTGTTATAAAATTTTGCAGGTAGATTTTCTCTTTCACTGATGTGCGCTGATGAGAGTGCAGTGATTGGCACTGATGAAGCTGCACTGATGGGCACTGATAGGCTGCACTGATGTGCACTGATTAGGAGGCACTGATGAGGCTGCACTGCTAGTTGGCACTGATAGGTGGCACTGATGGCCACTGATAGGCAGCATTGATGGGCACTGGTAGGCAGCACTGATAGGTGACACTAATGAGGAGGCAGTGATGGGCACTGATTGGCAGCACTGGTGAGCACTGATTGGCAGCACTGGTGTGCACTGATTGGCAGCACTGGTGGGCACTGATAGGCAGCACTGGTGGGCACTGTTGAGACTGCACTAATAATCAGTGCCCTGATTATCAGTGTAAATGTCCTTTTCACACAAGCCAGTTATTAGCTTTCCTCTCCTCTCCTCACGCTGTCAGTATGAGGAAAGGAATGGCAATAACTGGTTTGTGTTTATATTGTGATCACCTGTGATTGTCCCTTTACCCCGATCTGTGATCAGCTGTGTCCAGAGGATACAGTGATCGCAGAGTGCCCACAGTGGCCGTGGTCATGGGAGGACGTCATATGACGCCCTCCCAGTACTGGCTGGCCGCGCTGTAGCCGTCATTCGGCTATAGCTCAGTCAGCAAGTGGTTAAAGGGACTCTGCCATGAGAAAAGAATGGAGGCTGCCATTGATGAACTCTCCTTTTAAAAATTCTACACTACTCTGTGGTTATCATGCTAATTCTTTGGCTTTAACCACTTAACCTCTGGAAAGTTTTACCTATTCAGCACTGTGCTACTTTAACTAGCAATTGCGCAGTCATGCAAGTACGTGAATTAAATCTATATAATTTTTTTCACGCAAATAGAGCTTTCTTTTGGTTGTTTTAGTCACCACTTTTTTTTTTTTGCTACATAAACGGAAAAAAAATGATATTTACTTATATAAAACCTATCCAATAAAATCAAATTTCTGTATACATTTCGGCCAAAATGTATTCTGCTACAAGTTTTTGATAAAAAAAAATCCCAATAAGTGTATATTAATTAAAAGTTCTAGAGTCTACAAACTATGGTATAGATACTTAAAAATTGATGAGTCCTGATGTACTGGCAGCCTATCTAATTTCTTAGAATGCCAGGACAGTACAATACCCCCCAAATTAATTTCAAGCTCAATACTACTTTCAATGGACCAAAACCAAGGTATTTTTAATGCATTGTACTTGTACTCTAGCTACAGTGGGGAATAATTATTTGATCCCCTGCAGATTTTGTAAGTGACAAAGAATGTGACATTCTTATGGTCAGTAAGAATGAGAACCGGCACCGTGGTACCTTCAAGGAGATGTCTCCATTCTTTCAGGGCTAAAATGATCGCTAACAGCTCTCTGTCACCAATCTCGTAATTGCACTCCGCGGGTGACAATTTCTTGGAAAAGTAGCCACAAGGATGCATAGCACTCTCAAGAGGTAGGACGCTGAGACAGAAGGGCGCCAACTCCAGTCTCAGAAGCATCAACCTCAAAGATAAAAGGTAACGTAGGATCAGGATGTGCCAACACAGGAGCAGAAACAAAGGCAGCCTTGAGACTCTCAAAAGCCTTAATGGACTCCGGAGACCAACTCTGTGGATTACCGTCCTTTCTGGTCATATCAGTCAGGGGCTTGACCAGAGACAAGAAGTTACGAATAAACTTCTGATAATAGTTGGCAAATCCAAGAAAACGCAGCAGAGGACCTAAACCCATGGGTCGAGGCCACTGTAAGACTGCTGAAAGTTTCTCTGGGTCCATCGAAAAAACAGCAGTGGAAATGACAGGAATTTAACCTGTTCATGATGGAATTCACACTTCTCCAATTTACGATAGAGATTGTTCTCTCTTAGTTTCAGAAGCACACGACAGACATCTGTATGGTGGCTCTCCAGGGACTTGGAAAATATGAGGATATCGTCGAGATAAACCACAACACATAACTCAAATCTCAGAGGACATCGTTAATAAATTCCTGGAAAACTTCCGGGCGTTACAAAGGCCAAAAGGCATTACGAGGTACTCATAATGGCCTGTTCTGGTATTAAATGCAGTTTTTCACTAGTCGCCCTCCTTAATCCTCACAAGATTGTATGCCTCTCTCAAATCAAGCTTTGTGAAAACCGTTGCTCCCTTGAGGCGGTCAAATAATAGGCATAGGCATTCTTAATCGTGAAGTGATTGAGACCCCTATAATCAATACAAGGTCTTATTTCACCACTCTTCTTCTTCACAAAGAAGAAACAAGCACCAGCAGGAGATGAGGATTTGCGGATGAAACCTCGAGAAAGTGCGTCTGCAACATACTCCTCCATGGCTCTATCCTCCAAGACCAACAAAGGGTAAATACGGCCACGAGGGGCTATGGCACCAGGTTGAAGGTCAATTGCGCAATCATACGACCGGTGTGGAGGTAAACTACCGACTTGACCTTTGTCAAAGACATTGCTAAAATTGCGGTACTCCTCTGGCAGGGAGGAGAGTGAAGAGGTGCGCAGGACCTTGGCTACCTTCTGAAAGCACGACTTACTGCATTGTGGCGACCAGGAGAGAACCTCAGCACGGAGCCTATCAAAAGAGGGGTTGTGCCTCTGTAACCAAGGATGACCAATAACCAGTGGAAACTTGGGTGAGGAAATAAATTGGAATTGGATTATCTAATGGTGAAGAGCCCCTACGGCCATGGACAACGGAACAGTCTCATGAGTCACATGGGCAGGCTATAGAGGTCTCCCGTCAAGAGCCTCAATGGTAAGTGGAGTGTCACGCAGCTGCAGGGGAATCGAATGCTTCGATACAAAGGCAGCATCAATGGACAGGCCTTCAGCCCCAGAGTTAAAGGTAAAGTTAAAGGCCGAGGTTGAGGACACCATCATTGTTCATCTGAAGAATTGTGCTTCCCAGCCATACACGTTACACCCACACGGGGTCTTCTATAAGAAGGATTCAGAGGGGAAATATCTGCTAAACCCCCCCTGTTTGAGTTACAATTCCTGTGAAGATGCTGGGATCTTGGCTGTGTGCAATCAAATGGAGGTGGGAGGTGTCGCCCCAGTATGTGTTATAAATTAGGAGTGAACCCTCATCCCTAATAAGATACAAAACAGAAACACACTCACGAGGAGTGCAGCTCCTCTTGTGGGACTTTGAGGTGGGCCACTACCAGTAGCAGTACAAGAGTAATAAAGGTTTGTTAAAAATTTTTTTGTTTATTAAGGAAAATATTAAAAAAGGATCATCATGACCTAACATAGATACATAAATAAAATGGATGCATACAAATGAGGAAAATTATATATACACATGGAACAATGACCAATTGTAAAGATATTGATGGAACAACAATAACCATGTGACCCGACGTTTCGAGGTAAAAATGGGGTTGACCTCTTCTTCAGGGGTAACGACAAATGGTCAAGATGAGTTTTTCATCTAAAAAGTTACAAAGCAGAACTTGAATAAGTGAACAAAAATTGAAGCATCTTCATCAATATCAACAGTGAGTATAGAATTTACATCATATGAATCATCTACAATGATATAACTACAACATTTGTGCATTTAGCGTGTTTATACAAATACTGACCGCTCAAGTTTACATAGAGGTTTCCAGGACATTCTCAGCATCCAATAAGAACAATTCGACCCCTCACAGCTCCACAGGGGCCCAAAACCAAAGAACAGAAGTTTACCTTCCTGTAACTCCTCTACCTTGATGATAGGATGCCTTATTGCTTGAGTCAATAGGTGCGCTCTTTGCTTATATATTGATACATTCTGTCATTTCTCCTTTGTGCCCCATACCTCTAGATGACCCTTTGGTTATATATTCTGTGGGAACATCACGCTGCTCACAAACAAATTGGGGACTGACACTATTGGTTCGCCCTCTCCTCCCTGGCTTTATGGTTTTGGAGCCTGTGATTCCATACTCTGGAAGCTAAACCTTCTAGGTATGTTTCTGAAGCCTATAATCACCCATGACTGGTATTATCTGTTATGGAGCCTTGTTCAAAATGATCAAACGATACCAGGCTCCTGTTCTGAAATTAGTTACTAAATGCCATATTATTTGTATTTCAGTGACCCTGGGTCTATGACCAGTTAGTCCCTTCTCAAGGGCCCTGGCATGGCCCATCCTCTGAGGTGGCTGTGCTTTTCTTCGGGGGTGCCCTTTGTGGAATCATTGCAGCCTTTTTGGTGTCTCCTGCCCACCCTGGGATTCAGCCCTTGCGCCCTACGCCAGTATCCTGCCTTTCTTCCGTATCTTCTTCTGTTCTTTGGTCTTGGGCCCCTGTGGAGCTGTGAGGGGTCGAATTGTTCTTATTGGATGCTGAGAATGTCCTGGAAACCTTTATGTAAACTTGAGCGGTCAGTATTTGTATACACACGCTAAATGCACAAATGTTGTAGTTATATCATTGTAGATGATTCATATGATGTAAAATACTCACTGTTGTTATTAATGAAGATGTTTCAATTTCTGTTCACTTATTCAAGTTCTGCTTTGTAACTTTTTAGATGAAAAACTCATCTTGACCATTTGTCGTTACCCCTGAAGAAGAAGTCAACCCCATTTTTACCTCGAAACGTCGGGTCACATGGTTATTGTTGTTCAATTCTATCCTTACAATTGGTCATTGTTCCATGTGTATATATAATTTTCCTCATTTGTATGCATCCATTTTATTTATGTATCTATGTTAGGTCATGATGATCCTTTTTTTAATATTTTCCTTAATAAACAAAAAATTTTTTAACAAACCTTTATAACTCTTGTACTCCTACTGGTAGTGACCCTCCTCAAAGTCCCCCAAGAGGAGCTACACTCCTCGTGAGTGTGTTTCTGTTTTGTGTGCAATCAAAGGCCCAGGCTGGGTTTCAAGCCACAGGCGTGAGTGATCTCCACAGGAGCCTGTAAGCGGCAGTGTGTGTGGAGGTGGAAGACAGACCTTTTTCTTTTATAACCATTCTCGGGTATTTTGTGTGATATCTGCACAGTGGAGATCAACTGTCAATTTGATTAGACTATCAATTATGCATTATTTGATTTGTGTTATCAATTTTATCTTTGCATTTTATTAAGGTTGCAGCACCTTATTTTTCATTTTATAGCACGGACTCACTTTATAGCGTGATTTGATATTTAGCAAAGTATATCTCAACCTGGTTGAGAAACCCTCTGCATTGGACTGGATTGCCCCGAAATTGCTGGGGAAGCGGAGTGGAACCAGACATATCTCTTATAGAGGTAATACTCAAGGCGGGTGCCTGCACAGAGACTGGAGCAGCAGCAGGTACGGCCTGCAACACAGGTTGTACCGGAGCAGCCAGTGGGAGATTCCAGGTGAGCCGTGCGACTCAAGAGCGTTTGCAACGCCATGGCAAACTGATCCATGCAGTGAACCTGCTCATCCAATCTGGAAAAAATATTACCAACAAGTTGATTGACTGCATCTTCTGAATTCATGGCCTTCGTCTACTGTCAGAAACCATGAATCAGACTGATACAGAAGTACAGTTAAATCACACTTGTTTAATCATAATAATAAAAAGGTAAACAGAGTAAACGTAGTCAAAACATAGCCAGAGTGCAGAAACCGGAACGGATATTCAGACAAGCCAAAATGTCAGGGAGCCAGAGATGAGCGTAGTAGAACAGAAAGCAGGATCTGGAGCCAGAAGGAATGTCAGCCAAGTAAGTCTTTAACAGAAACACAGGAGAGCGTCTCTAGAGATGTGACCAAGGCGAAGGCAGAGATCATCTGGGCTGGACGGTTTAAGTAGGCAGGACTGACATTTCTTGTAGTTGGTTACCAGATTTGCACACATCGAGAAGGTTTTGGTTCACTCTTCTTTACAGATCTTCTCTAAATCCTTAAGGTTTTTTGGCCATCACTTGGCAACTCGAAGTTTCAGCTCCCTCCATCTTCAGTGCTCTGGCTGAGGGAAGAAGGTTCTCATCCAAGATTTTATGACACATGGGTCCGTCCATTGGTCCCTCAATGCAGCAAAGTTGGTATTTACCATTAGCAGAGAAAAAGCCCCAAAGCATAATATTTACACCTCCATTCTTGACTGTAGGGATGGTGTCCTTAGGGTCTGTCAGGAAAGGTCTCCTCCGCTGGTAATATTGATGATTTGGCGTGCAGTACTGAGGTCCACCAGCAGATGTCTCCTGGCAGTTTGGAGCTGTCAGAAGAGCTTTTTCCTGCTGGTATTCTGTGACCTTTGGGCCGTAGTACTGGCATCCACCAGCGGTGGAATCCTGGCAGTATGCAGCAGGTATTCCCCTCTGCAGACAGGTGTCACCTGACCTTAATTAGCAGCTGCAGTATAAATACCCAGCAAGTGCACACTCATGTTGCCCTGGTATTGTCCTTGAGCCCTGACCTGCATTCTGTTACTCTGATCCTGATTCCGGAAACTGAAGCCTGATTCCTGGAACCTGTTGATCCTGTTTCCTGTCTGTTACCTGAACCCTAGACCCTGAGCCTTGTACCTGACCCGTCCCTCCTGTGATCCATCCATCCTCTCTTGTCCTGTTTGTTTCCCTTCCCAACTACTGATCTCCTTTTTATGACCCTGGCCTGGCTTGACTATGATTCTGGTGCTCCCTTTTGCTACATATGCTGGTTGTGTATTATCACTTTTTGGTTGTTTGGTTTGTTCACTCTGTATTGGTGGTGTGTTCACATGTATATGCATTTACCTTAATAAACTTACTTTCACCTATTTATGTCTGGTTCACTCTGTTGCACTCCATACAGTTCTGGTCTTATCTGGTATATGACAGGGTCATAGTCAGCTTTTTTCTTCCTCCAAACACAGCCAGTCGAGTTAATGCCAGATAGCTCAATTTTGGTCTCATCTGACTACAGCACTTTCTCCCAATTCTTCTCTAAATCATTTAGATGTTGATTTGCAAACTTCATATGGGCCTGTACATGTGCCTTCTTGAGGAGGGGGACCTTGCGGGTGCTGCAGGATTGTAATCCATGGTCCCAACTGCCTTGAGATCATTCACAAGCTCCTCCCGTGTAGTTCTGGGCTGATCCCTCACTTTTCTCATGATCACCCTTACCCCATCGAAATCTTGCATGGAGCTCCAGACCAAGGGCAATTGATGGTTATTTTGTATTTCTTCCATTTGCGAATAATTGCTCCAATAGTTGTCTCCTTCACACCAAGCTTCTTGTTGATGGTCTTGTAGCCTATTCCAGCCTTGTGCAGGTCTACAATCTTGTCCCTGACGTCCTTTGACAGCTTTTTGGTCTTGCCCATGATGGTAAGGATTAAATGGAAGAAAGAAATTCTGTGGACAGGTGTCTTTTATACACATAACAAGTTGCCGTTAGGAGCACCTTCCTAAATTTATAGGACTAATCTGTGTACCACATGATCACATACTGTAGCCAATCTGTGGGAGCCAGAATTATTGTTGGATGGTAAGGGAACAAATACTTATTTTACTCAATGAACTGCCACTCAGTTTATAACATTTGTATCATGTGTTTTTTCTGGATTTTTGGTTGATATTCTGTGTCTATCTTTTAAAATACACCTATGAAAAAAGATATAGACCCTTCGTTTCTTTGTAAGTGGGCAAATTTACAAAATCTGCAGGGGGACAAATAATTATTTTCCCCATTGTATGTACTCTATATATATAACCCCCATTCCAAAAAAGTTGGGACGCTGTAGAAAATATACATAAAAACAGAATGCAATGATTTGCAAATCTTATAAACCCATATGTTATTCCCAATAGAAAATAGAAAACATTTCAAATGTTTAAACTGAGAAAATGTACCATTTTAGGAAAAACAAATAAGGTAATTTTGAAATTGATGGCAGCAACACATGTCAAAAAAGTTGGGACAGGGCAACAAAAAGCTGGTAAAGTAAGCGGTACTAAAAGGAAGTGCTGGAAGAACATTGCAACTAATTAGGTTAATTGGCAACAGGTCAGTAACATGGCTGGGTATAACAAGAGCATCTTAGAGATTCAAACTGTCTCAGAAGTAAAGATGGGCAGAGGTTCACCAATCTGTGAAAAGCTGCGTCTAAAAATTGGCAAACAATTTCAGAATCATGTTCCTCAGCATAAAATTGCAAAGTCTTTAAATACTGGTATATCATCATCTACAGTACATATTATCATCAAAAGATTTAAAGAATTCTTTGAGCGCATAGGACAAATCGGAAAGCAATATTGGATGCCCATGATCTACAGGGCCTCGGACAGCACAGCATTAAATACAGGCATGATTCTGTAATGAACGTCACTGTATAGGGTTAGGAATACTTTAAAGAAATCACTTTTGTGAACACGGTTCGCTGTGCCATCCAAAACTGTGAGTTAAAGTGTATGTAAACCCTCAGCTATTTAAAACAACCCATTCAGTTTAAAATAGAAATGAAAGGCAAAACTTTTGTGTATAGATATATAAAAAAATCTATAAACACTAAACACTTTTTTATCTTTTTTTTTTTTTTTTTTTTTTTTTAAGGATACGTTTTTTTATACAAGTACATGGTACAGCAGGCACATATCAGGAATATGAATGTTGGGTTCACATATTCTTTAAATCTCTATCATACAAAGAAGACGCCATATCTGTACATGATACAAAAATGCCACTGTTTTCACTAGGCCAGAGCTCAATTAAAATAGTCTGTTGCAAAGTGGAAAACTGTTTTTATGGTCAGAGGAATTTAAATTTGAATTTTTTTTTGGCAACCATTAGTGCCGTATCCTCTGGACTAAAGAGGAGAAGGGACCATCAGGCTTGTTATCAGTGCTCAGTTCAAAAGCCTGCATCTCTGATGGTACTGGGGTGCAATAGTGCGTATAGGATGGGCAGCTTGCACATCTGAAAAGGAACCATCAGTCCTGAAAGATACATCCAGGTTTTACAACAACATATGCTCCAGTCCAGACTACATTTTTTTCAGGGAAGGCCTTGCAAATGTCAACAGAACAATGCTAAACCATATGCTGCATCTGTGACAAAAGCATGGCTAAATAGTAGAAAAGTCTGGGTGCCTAACTGGCCTGCCTGCGGTCCAGACCTTTCACTAATTGACAATATTTTATGCATCTTGAAAGAAAAAATACAACAAAGAAGACCCAGAACTGTTGAGCAGTTAGAAACCTATATCAGACAAGAATGGGACAACGTTCCTCTCCCAAAACTGCAGCAACTGGTCTTCTCAGTTCCCAGACGTTTACAGAGAGTTGTTAAAAAAAGAAGGATGCTACACCATTGAAAACATGACCCTGTACCTGAGACATGTTGCTGTCATCAATTTCAAAATTACTTTATTTTTATTTTTTTGTAAATGGTATATTTTCTCAGTTTAAACATTTTGATATGTTTTCTATTTTCTATTGTGAATAAAATATGGGTTTGTGAGATTTTCCAAATCATTGCATTCTGTTTTTATGTAGATTTTACACAGCGTCCCAACTTTTTTGGAATTGGAGTTGTATGTATCCTTTTAAATGAAACATGACATGAGACTAGTAATATTTGTGTTACATGAACTTAATTTTACACTGACTATTTATATTTCTTCTCTAGTACAGGGAGAGCGCAGAGAAAGAGAAGAAGGAGGAGATCCCTGACACAGTAGATGGAGAGTTGATCTTTTCTACAGCCGTCATGGGCGGTGTACACAATGCACAAAGCAACCAACGGGATCGTGAGAAGGAACGTCAGAAAATAAGAGAGCGTGAACGAAGAAGAGAGCAAGAAAAACAAAGAGAAAAAGACAGAAACACTGAGAGAGAAAAAGAGAGGAGACGGCAAAGGGAAAGGCAGAGACAAGCTGAGAAACAGAGACAGAGACAGGCCGACAAACAAAGACAGAAACTAGCAGAAAAGCAGAGGCAGAAGAAAAGGAAATGATTATTTTGTGTACATACCGTCAGTAGTAACAAAAAATATGGACATGTCCACAAAAAGAGTCATGCAGTCTGCAGTGATTAGGAATTTATCATAAGGAATTTGTACCCCTCATCAGAAACACCCTTTCAACTACCATAGGCTAGTTATACATGTATAATATCTGCAGTGCCTGTTTTAACTTTGAGTAGAACTAAAGGCAAAACTTTTTTTTTTTCATTTTGGATAGACCATTGAGGGTTATAACACATGGCAGGATTTTTTTTTTTAGCATCTGTGTCCCATTGGGGGGATTTCTCTTCACTTCCTGTCCCATAGCCAAAACAGGAAGTGAGAGGAAATCTCTCCAGAGTGAGGGAACCCCAGGGTGTCACCAGAACTAGTGGTCCCATTGGAAGATTTCCCCTCTATTCTTCTGGTGACGACCCAAAGTTTGAGAATTTCTTTCACTTGTACTCAGGACAAAAAGAGAGGGTCAATCTCCCACATGGCATCAAAGACAGCAATAAAAACCTGACCAGTGTTCTAATCCCTCTCCATTATATCCAAAACTAAAAAAAAAAAAGTTTTTCCTTAGTTATATTTTCAGGCCCTATGCCTATCCTATGGTTAGTGGACTTTTTGGCTGCACAGAGCCACAAAAATAAACATCATACTTGAAAGGAAACATTATTTTCTTTATTTTTGTATAAATGTATGCTTTCAATGCTTTGAGTTACTAACCCAGTACAAGTATAAGGATTTGTACTTTACCCTGAATTTCTTAATATGTATATCTGTTCAAGGTTAGTATTGACAGTGGGCCAACAGAATTGGCTGGCAACTAGCATTATCAAAAGGAGATAGGAGAAATATTGGCACTGCTGCTGTTCCCTCTATCAATAGGTATATCTATAGCCCATCTTTATTAACCACTTCAGCCCCGGACCATTTGGCTGGCAAAAGACCAGAGCGCTTTTTGCGATTCGGCACTACGTCGTTTTAACTAACAATTGCGCAGTTGTGCAACGTGGCTCCCAAACAAAATTGACGTCCTTTTTTCCCCACAAATAGAGCTTTCTTTTGGTGGTATTTGATCACCTCTGCGGTTTTTATTTTTTGGGCTATAAACAAAAAAATAGTGAAAATTTTGAAAAAAAACGCATTATTTTTTACTTTTTGCTATAATATATATCCCCAAAAAATACATTTTTTTCCTCAGTTTAGGCCGATACGTATTCTTCTACATATTTTTGGTAAAAAAAATCACAATAAGCATTTATTGATTGGTTTGCGCAAAAGTTATAGCGTCTACAAAATAGGGGATAGTTTTATGGCATTTTTATGAATAATTTTTTTTTCTACTAGTAATGGCGGCGATCAGCGATTTTTATCGTGACTGCGACATTATGGCGGAGAGATCGGACACTTTTGGCGCTATTTTGGGACCATTCACATTTATACAGCGATCAGTGCGATTAACCACCTCAATACAGGGCACGTACACCCCCTTCCTGCCCAAGCCATTTTTCAGTTTTCAGCGCTGTCGCACTTTGAATGACAATTGCGCGGTCGTGTTACACTGCACCTTAATTAAATTTTTATCATTTTTTCCCACAAATAGAGCTTTCTTTTGGTGGTATTTGATCACCTCTGTGGTTTTTATTTCTTGCGCTATAAACAAAAGAAGAGGGACAATTTTGAAAAAAACACAATATTTTTTACTTTTTGCTATAATAAATATCCAATTTTTTTTTTTTTTTTAACAAATTTTTTCCTCAGTTTAGGCCGATACGTATTCTTCTACATATTTTTGGTAAAAAAAAATTGCGATAAGCGTATATTGATTGGTTTGCGCAAAAGTTATAGCGTCTACAAAATACGGGATAGATTTATAGCATTTTTATTATTTATTTATTTTTTACTAGTAATGGCGGCGATCTGCAATTTTTATTGTGACTGCGATATTGCGGCGGACACATCGGACACTTTTGACACATTTTTGGGACCATTCACATTTATACAGCGATCAATGCTATAAAATTGCATTGATTACTGTGTAAATGTGACTGGCAGGGAAGGGGTTAACACTAGGGGGCGCTCGAGGGGTTAATGTATTACCTAAGGAGGTGATTCTAACTGTGGGGGGAGGGGACTGACTGGGGGAGGTGACCGATCGTTGTCCCTATGTACAAGGGACACGCCATCGGTCTCCTCTCCTCTCTGACAGGACGTGGATCTGTGTTTACATGCACAGATCCACGCTCCTGCTGTGTTACCCAGCAATCGCGGGTGCCCGGCGGACATCGCGGCCGCTGGGCACGCGCACCGGGTCCCCCTAGTGGCTCGGGAAGGCGAGGACGTCTTATGACGTCCTCCCAGAATAACAGAAGCCTCGTCCAGCCGTCATATGACGGTGGGCGGTGGCTTAGTGGTTAAAGATGCATTGATTACAGTGTAAATGTGACTGGTAGTGAATGGGTTAACCACTAGGGGGCGCTGTAGTGGTTAAGTGTGTCCTAAGGAGTGATTCTAACTGCGGGGGGGATGGGCTATGTGTGAAACGACACTGATCACCTCTCCCGATCACAGGGAGCTGTGATCAGTTTCCAGTCACTAGGCAGAACGGGGAAATGCTTGTTTACATCAGCATTTCCCCGTTCTTCCTCTCCGTGAGACGTTCGCGGGTATCCCCGCTGACATCGAGTCCGCGGGACCCGCGATCACACTCACGGAGTTCGCGGTGCGCCCACAAGCCGCTTCTTAAAGGGCAACGTACAGGTACGTTAATATACCTGTACGTACCCTTCTGCCGATGTATATCGGCGTGAGCCGGTCGGCAAGCGGTTAAACCAGGGAACGGTGGAACCATAGGGTCAAATTCTTGGATGTGCACAGGCCTGGCACAAAAGTTCATCTCGCATTGAGGACTTTTTGAAACATCTAATGGTTAAGAGCATTAAATGCAATGCATTTTGTGGGAAACAAATGCTCACTCTTTTGCAGGGCTTGAGCAGCCATTAAACCATTCAATATTTCAAGAAGCCTTTCAAGTGAGATGAACTGGTGGCCCTCCAAATAAAAAAGCCCTCTCTTATCATACAGATTTTTGTAAGACTGGAGATTTGCACAGTGCATATTACTAGGAAATGTTGTTGCTCACTGGTAGTGAGTCCGCCAACAGTAAGTGGATTTAACAATAAGTAGTCAAAATAAAAAACACAAAAATCAGCACACAGAACATACTATATGATGCACTGTGTCTCTTGTGCTGTTGGCTCCTGGTTGCCTTGAAATTTTCCTCGATCTTCCCTCCATCCCCAAAATATTACGGTGAGGCAGGGATTAATAAAATTGAGGGAGCTGTCATATGCGCACATAAAGTGTGCCTGGCTATATGTTTCCACCCAACTCTGCAATTCATAGAAGCTGGTACTAAACCTTCTATGAAAGAAACAGGATTTATGAATGGAGAATGGGTGAATAATAGACAGAACCATCCCCTCCATTCAAAGATCTTGTTTTATCTATAGAAGCAGTAGTATGGCTTCTATGAATGGTGAAGCTGGGTGGAAAGGGTGGGCATAGTCAAGCACTTATGCGGAGAGCCTTTCACAGCTCCCTTCTATTGATCCCCACTGCATCGGAAGATTATGGCGATGGGGGCGGGGTTGATGGAGGAATCCAGGAGCCAGCAGCCGAAGAGACACAGTAAGTACCTTGTATTGATTTTTGTGTTCTATATTTTGATTACACTTAGTGCTCTTTTACACTGCTCAGCAAGGGATATCTCTACTATTCCCCACTGAGTAGGTGGATGACAGGTCCGTGTCCGGGCCACTTATGTAGAGTGGACATGGACACTGCCCACTTTCCTTTCTGGAGGTGGTTGGATGTAAATTGGCTGCCTGTCTATTTACATCCGTCTGTCATTAAATGGATGTGGAACGGATCCCCCATTCCTCTGTGTTTGGCGGATAGGATCAGATCGGATGTTGGCTGATGTCTACAGACATATGTCCGTTTACATCCGCAGCTCCATAGAGTGTAATGGCTGGTCCGATCGGGTCTGTCTAAAAAACCCGATCGGTCTGCCCGTGTGAAAGGAGCCTTATGCCGCGTACACACGGTCGGACTTTCCGGCATACTTGGTCCGGCGGACCAGAGTGTGCCGGACAATCCGCCCGTGTGTGGGCGGCGGCGGACTTTTCCGGCGGACTTCTTCCCAAAAGCCCGCCGGACCTAGATTTTAAACATGTTTTAAATCTTTCCGTCGGACTCAGTTTCGGGCGGAAAGTCCGCTCGTGTGTGTGCTGGTCCGACGGAAAGCCCGCTCGTGTGTAGGCTGGTCCGACAGACCAAATACGACACGAGGGGATGGTATTGCATCTCGCACTCGCTGCAATAGGAAAAACAAATCTTCCTATTGCGGCGAGCGCGGGGCATACCAGGCCCTTAGGTCTGGTATGGATTATAAAGGGGAACCCCGCTACGCCGAAAAAACGGCGTGGGGTCCCCCTAAAATCCATACCAGACCCCGATCCGAGCACGCAGCCTGGCCGGTCAGGAAAGGGGGTGGGGACGAGCGAGCGCCCCCCCCCCCTCCTGAACCGTACCAGGCCGCATGCCCTCAACATGGGGGGTGGGTGCTTTGGGGGAGGGGGGCGCCCTGCGCCCCCCCCCAAAGCACCTTGTCCCCATGTTGATGAGGACAAGGGCCTCTTCCCGACAACCCTGGCCGTTGGTTGTCGGGGTCTGCGGGCGGGGGCTTATCGGAATCTGGGAGCCCCCTTTAATAAGGGGGCCCCCAGATCCCGGCCCCCCACCCTATGTAAATGAGTATGGGGTACATGGTACCCCTACCCATTTACCTAGGAAAAAAGTGTAAGTAATAAAACACACTACACAGGTTTTTAAAATATTTTATTAAACAGCTCCGGGGGGGGGATCTTCCTCCGGCTTCGGGGGTCTTCTTCCGGCTTCGGGGGTCCCTCCGCTTCATCTTCTCCCGGCGTCCGGTTGGTTCTTCTCCGCTCTCCGGCCTCTTCTCCCGGTGTCGCAGGTCTTCGGCCGGCCCCTCCGCTCTCTTCATGTAGCTCTATTGCGAGCGGAGGTCCGGACTTCTGGGCTTCTTGGCTTCTTGGCTTCTTGGCTTCTTGGCTTCTCTTCTCTTCTCTTCCCCCAGATGTTGACACAACGCTCTCTCCGGCTGGACTGGTCTCTGAGGGCTGCGTTGTGACTTATATAGGCGGAGACCCCGCCCCCATATGATGTCACAGTCCCTGGGCATGCTGGGACTGTGACGTTTTAGGGGGCGTGGTCGACCACGCCCCCTAAAACGTCACAGTCCCAGCATGCCCAGGGACTGTGACATCATATGGGGGCGGGGTCTCCGCCTATATAAGTCACAACGCAGCCCTCAGAGACCAGTCCAGCCGGAGAGAGCGTCGTGTCAACATCTGGGGGAAGAGAAGAGAAGAGAAGAGAAGCCAAGAAGCCAAGAAGCCAAGAAGCCAAGAAGCCCAGAAGTCCGGACCTCCGCTCGCAATAGAGCTACATGAAGAGAGCGGAGGGGCCGGCCGAAGACCTGCGACACCGGGAGAAGAGGCCGGAGAGCGGAGAAGAACCAACCGGACGCCGGGAGAAGATGAAGCGGAGGGACCCCCGAAGCCGGAGGAAGATCCCCCCCCCGGAGCTGTTTAATAAAATATTTTAAAAACCTGTGTAGTGTGTTTTATTACTTACACTTTTTTCCTAGGTAAATGGGTAGGGGTACCATGTACCCCATACTCATTTACATAGGGTGGGGGGCCGGGATCTGGGGGCCCCCTTATTAAAGGGGGCTCCCAGATTCCGATAAGCCCCCGCCCGCAGACCCCGACAACCAACGGCCAGGGTTGTCGGGAAGAGGCCCTTGTCCTCATCAACATGGGGACAAGGTGCTTTGGAGTGGGCGCCGGGCGCCCCCCTCCCCTAAGCACCCACCCCCCATGTTGAGGGCATGCGGCCTGGTACGGTTCAGGAGGGGGGGGGGCGCTCGCTCGTCCCCACCCCCTTTCCTGACCGGCCAGGCTGCGTGCTCGGATCGGGGTCTGGTATGGATTTTAGGGGGACCCCACGCCGTTTTTTCGGCGTAGCGGGGTTCCCCTTTATAATCCATACCAGACCTAAGGGCCTGGTATGCCCCGCGACGGGGCTCGCAAGGTGTCAATCTCGCCGATAAAAGCGGCAAGATTGACATCCTTTTCTAGTCCCGTCGCACCTGAGTCACGTTCAAAATGAACGGACTTGTCTGTGTGTGGGCAAGTCCGTTCATTCTGAAAGTCCGCCGGAACTCCGGCGAAAGTCCGTCGGAAAGACGGGCGGACTTAGCCCGCCGGAAAATCCCGGCATGTGTGGGCAAGTCCGTTCGTTTTAAAGTCCGGCGCACCTGGCGGACAAAGTCCGTCGGAAAGTGTGCCGGACCAAGTAGGATAGAAAGTCCGCTCGTGTGTACGCGGCATTAGGCCTTAAACATGCTTGGGACTACAGTAGATCTATACTCAAAAAGAGAAAACATATATATATAAATAATAGGGCTGTTACTGATTAAAATTTTCGTGTTCGATTAATCGATTTTTTTTTAATCGATTAATCGACTAATTTCAATTAATTATAACGCACATACAGATCCAAGTACTTTTAGCTGATTTACCACTGTTGTTATGGCAACGGCCAAATCCGGACATAGCGGGGCATGGCTAGGACGTCACACGTCATAAACTCAGCCTCACCATGCCCATAATCTCAGCCTTACCGTGCCCATATTCGCAGCCTCACCATGCCCATAATCGCAGCCTCACCGTGCCCATAATGCAGTCTCACTGTGCCCATAATCTCAGACTCACCGTGCCCATAATCGCAGCCTTACCATTCCCATAATGCAGTCTCACCGTGCCCATAATCGCAGCCTCGTCGTGCCTATAATGGCAGCCTCACCGTGCCCATAATGCAGTGTGACCATGCCCGTAATGCAGTCTCACCGTGCCCATAATCACAGCCTCGTCGTGCCTATATTGGCAGCCTCACCGTGCCCATAATGCAGTCTCACCGTGCCCATAATCGCAGCCTCACTGTAGTCAGTGCCTGGATTACACAGTCTGCTGGCATCTCCCGCTGTGTGTCTCGGAGCTGAGTGTGAAAACTTTGGCCGCGCTGTGAGAAAAGTCCCGCCCCCCTCCTAGATCAGCTTGTGCAATATACAGAACACTGTGTCTATCACACGAGCTGATCTAGGAGGAGGACGGGACTTTTCTCACAGTGCGGCCAAAGTTTTCACACTCAGATCGGAGACACACTGTGCATGACATATAGTGTAGGAGGAGGGAGCGGAGCACTGCGCTGCAGCCACAGCTTGCCCCAGAGCGGCCCCAGGGCAGGCAGCCTACCGATCAAAAACATTTTGATCGATCAAAAAAATTAACGATTAATGGAGGAATTAATCGTTAATTTCCGCAGCCCTAATAAATAACAATATACAATACTGTGCAAAAGTTTTAGGCAGGTGTGAAAAAATTATTCCACTAGACAGCGCTAGTGTTGAGCAATTGAAACTTGTGGCCAACAACACATAGGGACAAACTTATAACAGAAAAAAGTCCTTTAACAGAAATCCCTTGTAAAGGGAAGTGATGAAAGTCCAGGGTGTAATACAGAAAATCTGCAGGTGATCTTAAGAGAGAATCCTCCACATGCACCTTCCACCGATCACTTGTAAAATCCACCCGGTGACAAGCACTCACCCCCTAGGGGGTTAAACTCACCAGAAAAGGGGAGTAATAAAGCCTTCAGCGATAGTGTGTTGTCATCATCACAGTAAACAGGGTCACAGGTTAGCAGGGCTCATAATGAATCAAAGAACAAAAAAGAGATGCACATAGCGTAATCCTATTTAATGATTCCAAACCCTTGTATACAGACACAAACCCCCCTTCAATAAATATACGTACATCAAATAAAATAAAACAAGCAATCAAACAGGCAGGTAGTGTGTAACTTCACCCAGAGCCGTCAGCGCCGCTACTCAGGAAGACAGCGATACTTCCTGGTTGTGCAGATGATCCAGGTGGAGCGCACACGTCACTTCCGGCGTCGTATTGGCCACGCCCTGACGCGTTTCGTCATATCCTTTGACTTCAACAGAGGGCGTGGTCATACGACGTAATGGCCAGTTTATATACACCCCTCACATGTCGCTCAGCCAATCAGAACGAAACTGCGGGGACAGCGAATGCACGTCACCGGCACCAGCTTCACTGACAGCTTAATATAAGCGGCATGCAGGGACACAACCAGCACTGCACTAATCAAATAACATAGACCATGATTGTGGAGTAAGCACAGATAACCTTGATCAGAATATATTACTCAAATGGCGTCCACATATGTATCTCAACATTATGGATCACTAATCATAGGCAGCAAGTGTTCACTCCAAAACCGCATTAAATATATAACTTTGATACATGGCACAATCATTGACATAAAATTGAATACCAATTAATATGCACATTAAGAATATAGATGTAAAGGAAAGACCTTAATCAGTTAGATACCTGATCTTCCTATATTTCATGCGCATATATTACAAACTTCTATTAAATAGGTATAAGGCGGGACCATACACACAATCAAAAGCCCCAACTTACACAGATCATGCTAGCCTTAATATTATACCAAGACTAGCGAATATTTAAATTAATATTAAATTAATCAAATAAAAATAAGAATAAAAGAAAAAAATTTATATAAATATAAAAATAAAAATATATAAAGATAGAGAGGCAACAAATCGCACAAAACTAAAAATCGCATATAAATTCAGAAATGAATAATTACAGATAAAATAAATCTAAATCTAATTTTTTAGGCGCCAACCTTAAATTAGAAATTCCATTCAAAAACGCAGAGATATGTCGTAAACAGAGTGACTAGGAAATCGCATAAAAATGAAAATAAACCTAATCCCAATCTCCATGTGAGAATCAGATAATTATCCACTCTGCATGACCACATGAAGACAAAACTTATGTAATAAGGAGAAGCAGGAGAGAGGCCGAGCTATATGAGTCGGTCGAAAAAAATCGCATAATGTATAGATCGAACAAATCGCATACTAAAATAGAATGGGATAAACACCAATCTCCCAATAGAGGTCAGGTGGTCATATGAGCTATACAGAGGTAGATCATATAACATAAAGATATAGGCCACTATAACCTCACTAACGCAAAATCAAACTGCTAATAGAACTAAAAAGTCAACCGTAAATCACACACATTAGTAGTCGCTTATAAAGCAGTTGATATCCAGGTCCACATTAAGTCCCCGTGGTGCCAAAGTGTCAGACATGAAGATCCACTGGGTCTCTCTTCTTGACAGATCACGGATCAGATTGGACCCTCTCCACTTTGGCTTCAGATGATCTATACCCCAAAACTTGAGGCCTGAGGGATCTTGGTTATGTTTAAGTTTAAAGTGGAGTGATACATTGTGGTCTTTAAAGCCAATCTTTATGTTCGCTATATGTTCTGCAATCCTAACCCTCAGAAGTCTTTTTGTGCGTCCTATACACATAAGGCCGCAGGGGCATTGCATAGCGTATACCACGTAAGCCGTATTGCACGTAATAAATTCATTAATACTGAATTCTCTACCGTTGGAAGGGGATGTGAAACTTTCAAGAGCTCTCATTGGTCTACCCACTTCCCTACATGCCCGACATCTCCTACAGCTATAGAATCCTTTTTTATTCCAGAAGGTTAAAGGTCTGGGAGGGGGGTCAAGCACCTTTCGCACTATCTTATCAGCAAAGCTGTGAGCCCTTCTGTAAATGAATTTCGGTCTACATGGCAGAACAGGGCCTAGAGTTTTGTCCATACATAACACATGCCGATTAATCGAACACGAAAATTTTAATGCCCATTGGCATGTGTTATGTATGGACAAAACTCTAGGCCCTGTTCTGCCATGTAGACCGAAATTCATTTACAGAAGGGCTCACAGCTTTGCTGATAAGATAGTGCGAAAGGTGCTTGACCCCCCTCCCAGACCTTTAACCTTCTGGAATAAAAAAGGATTCTATAGCTGTAGGAGATGTCGGGCATGTAGGGAAGTGGGTAGACCAATGAGAGCTCTTGAAAGTTTCACATCCCCTTCCAACGGTAGAGAATTCAGTATTAATGAATTTATTACGTGCAATACGGCTTACGTGGTATACGCTATGCAATGCCCCTGCGGCCTTATGTATATAGGACGCACAAAAAGACTTCTGAGGGTTAGGATTGCAGAACATATAGCGAACATAAAGATTGGCTTTAAAGACCACAATGTATCACTCCACTTTAAACTTAAACATAACCAAGATCCCTCAGGCCTCAAGTTTTGGGGTATAGATCATCTGAAGCCAAAGTGGAGAGGGTCCAATCTGATCCGTGATCTGTCAAGAAGAGAGACCCAGTGGATCTTCATGTCTGACACTTTGGCACCACGGGGACTTAATGTGGACCTGGATATCAACTGCTTTATAAGCGACTACTAATGTGTGTGATTTACGGTTGACTTTTTAGTTCTATTAGCAGTTTGATTTTGCGTTAGTGAGGTTATAGTGGCCTATATCTTTATGTTATATGATCTACCTCTGTATAGCTCATATGACCACCTGACCTCTATTGGGAGATTGGTGTTTATCCCATTCTATTTTAGTATGCGATTTGTTCGATCTATACATTATGCGATTTTTTTCGACCGACTCATATAGCTCGGCCTCTCTCCTGCTTCTCCTTATTACATAAGTTTTGTCTTCATGTGGTCATGCAGAGTGGATAATTATCTGATTCTCACATGGAGATTGGGATTAGGTTTATTTTCATTTTTATGCGATTTCCTAGTCACTCTGTTTACGACATATCTCTGCGTTTTTGAATGGAATTTCTAATTTAAGGTTGGCGCCTAAAAAATTAGATTTAGATTTATTTTATCTGTAATTATTCATTTCTGAATTTATATGCGATTTTTAGTTTTGTGCGATTTGTTGCCTCTCTATCTTTATATATTTTTATTTTTATATTTATATAAATTTTTTTCTTTTATTCTTATTTTTATTTGATTAATTTAATATTAATTTAAATATTCGCTAGTCTTGGTATAATATTAAGGCTAGCATGATCTGTGTAAGTTGGGGCTTTTGATTGTGTGTATGGTCCCGCCTTATACCTATTTAATAGAAGTTTGTAATATATGCGCATGAAATATAGGAAGATCAGGTATCTAACTGATTAAGGTCTTTCCTTTACATCTATATTCTTAATGTGCATATTAATTGGTATTCAATTTTATGTCAATGATTGTGCCATGTATCAAAGTTATATATTTAATGCGGTTTTGGAGTGAACACTTGCTGCCTATGATTAGTGATCCATAATGTTGAGATACATATGTGGACGCCATTTGAGTAATATATTCTGATCAAGGTTATCTGTGCTTACTCCACAATCATGGTCTATGTTATTTGATTAGTGCAGTGCTGGTTGTGTCCCTGCATGCCGCTTATATTAAGCTGTCAGTGAAGCTGGTGCCGGTGACGTGCATTCGCTGTCCCCGCAGTTTCGTTCTGATTGGCTGAGCGACATGTGAGGGGTGTATATAAACTGGCCATTACGTCGTATGACCACGCCCTCTGTTGAAGTCAAAGGATATGACGAAACGCGTCAGGGCGTGGCCAATACGACGCCGGAAGTGACGTGTGCGCTCCACCTGGATCATCTGCACAACCAGGAAGTATCGCTGTCTTCCTGAGTAGCGGCGCTGACGGCTCTGGGTGAAGTTACACACTACCTGCCTGTTTGATTGCTTGTTTTATTTTATTTGATGTACGTATATTTATTGAAGGGGGGTTTGTGTCTGTATACAAGGGTTTGGAATCATTAAATAGGATTACGCTATGTGCATCTCTTTTTTGTTCTTTGATTCATTATGAGCCCTGCTAACCTGTGACCCTGTTTACTGTGATGATGACAACACACTATCGCTGAAGGCTTTATTACTCCCCTTTTCTGGTGAGTTTAACCCCCTAGGGGGTGAGTGCTTGTCACCGGGTGGATTTTACAAGTGATCGGTGGAAGGTGCATGTGGAGGATTCTCTCTTAAGATCACCTGCAGATTTTCTGTATTACACCCTGGACTTTCATCACTTCCCTTTACAAGGGATTTCTGTTAAAGGACTTTTTTCTGTTATAAGTTTGTCCCTATGTGTTGTTGGCCACAAGTTTCAATTGCTCAACACTAGCGCTGTCTAGTGGAATAATTTAGTCTAAATGTGGATTATTTTATAACACTGTTTTTATGTGTATTTTTTACCTTGTTCTTTTGGTATGAGACAGCTGCTGCTTATTAGATTGTCTCTCTGCTTAAACAGACACAGCAGAGCTCAATCATTGACTTTCAGTTTGTAAGTGTTTACTGATGTTTATTTATGGTAACCATTTTTAATTATTCTTTTTAATTCTATCTACATCTTGGGCTCTTTTGGGTGCTTGGCGCTGAGTAGTAGTTTCTGCAGGCCTGGTGAAACGCTATTTTATCTTAGGTGTGAAAAAATGCTGTAAATTAAGAATGCTTTCAGAAATAGAAGTGATTATAAATTATTAGTATCAATTAGCAAAATAGTAAGAAAATTCATAGAAGATAAATCCAATTAAAATCAATATTTGGTGTGACCACCCTTTGCCTTCAAGCCAATTCTTCCAGATACACTTGCACACTGTTGTTGAAGAAACTCGGCAGGTAGGTTGTTCCAAATATCTTGGAGAATTAGCCACGCACCTTCTGTGGATGTAGGCTGCCTCAAATCTTTCTGTTTCTTAATGTAATCCCAGACAGACTCGATGATGTTGAAATCAGGGCTCTGTGGGGGCCAAACCATCACTTCCAGGACTCCTTGTTCTTCTTTATGCTAAAGATAGTAATGCCATTGCTGTATGTTTGGAGTCGTCCTGCTGCAGAATAAATTTGGGGCCAATCACATGCCTCCCTGATGGTGTTGCATGATGGATACGTATCTGCCTGTATTTCTCAGCATTGAGGACACCATTGATCCTGACCAAACATACTAATCCATATGCAGAAATGCAGTCCAAACTTACAAGGAACCTCCACCGTGCTTCACTGTTGCCTGCAGACACTCATTATTATACTGTTCTCCAGCCCTTCGGTGAACAAACTGCCTTAGCCAAATATTTCAAATTTTGACTCATCAGTCCAAAGCACCTGCTGCCATTTTTCTGCACCCCAGTTCCTATGTTTTCATGCATAATTGCGTAGATTAGCCTTGTTTCCACATTGGAGGTAAGGCTTTTTTGGCTACAATTCCTCCATCTTGACAGTAGAGGGTCCCACTGATTTCTCACTGATTTCCACCAGTTCTGTGCTGATGGCACCGCTAGACATCTTCCGATGTTAAAGGAAAATAAGCATTATGTGTCTTTCATCTGCTGCATTAAAAAGTGGATGTAAACCCCATTCATGAAATCTGACCTAGGCACATATATCTGTAGTGTTTACTTATCTCTCTCCAAAGCACACAGGTTCACATATATGCGTTGCAGGAATCAGCACGATTCCTGTGCAGGTCCCCGCATCGCATATGATCTGCAGGCAGCTTACACTGCCCTCTGCGAATCGCTGTGGGTGGTAATAGGAAGTTAATGACATCCCTAGATCAGTTCACAGATCGCAGTGCGAACTGTAAAATGGTACAGGATTTGAATCGCAAAGGTGTGAACACTGATGTGTCGGGGAGGGTGCAAAGAGTTAGATTAGCAGAGAGCTGGTCTATTCACAGTACAGCTCTGCAAGTTTCTTCATTCCTCTGCCTATGTGGAAGGGGGGCTGTGTGCCTTTCCTCCAATCAGCTCTCACTCAGCAAATGCCAAGAATCCACACCCAGTGGTGGAACAAGAAGAAACATTTCTAAAACTATGTTCACTTTCTAAACAGTGTAGAAAAATGAAGAAAGCAGATATACATGTAAAACTTATGTAGGGAGATTTGTTTCATCTCTGTGTATTATCTGAGGCTGTTCACTTCACTGTTCAAGAGAGGGTTTACATCCACTTGAAGTTTTCTTGGCTGACCACCACCTCTACGGTCCTCAACATTGCCCGTTTATTCGTGCTTCTTCAAAAGAGCTTGAACATTGAATTGAGTCTGCTTTGAAATCTCTCCTGGGAAAGACCTTGCTGATGAAGTATAACTACCTTGTGTATTGTTGCTGTGCTCAGTCTTGCCATGGTGTATGACCTGTGACATGAAACCAGGGCTGGTGCAAGGATTTTTGACACCCTAGGCGAAGCCTCATTTTGCCGCCCCCCCTTGGCTCCACCCCTGACTTCACCCCCTTTGCCATGCCCATGTATACCCCACCTTTTTAATGAAGCGCCCATTAATGCAGCCTCACCAGCGCCCCCATCAATGCAGCCTACCAGTGCCCATTAATGCAGCCTCACCAGCGCCCCCATCAATGCAGCCTACCAGCGCCCATCAATGCAGCCTACCAGCGCCCATTAATGCAACCTCACCAGCACCCATTAATGCAGCCTCACCAGCGCCCATCAATGCAGCCTACCAGCGCCCATCAATGCAGCCTACCAGTGCCCATTAATGCAACCTCACCAGCGCCCATTAATGCAACCTCACCAGCGCCCATTAATGCAACCTCACCAGCGCCCATTAATGCAGCCTCACTAGAACCCATTAATGCAGCCTACCAGTGCCCATCAATCAATGTTTGCTTGCTTCCATTCATTCAGGAGTCGGGACACAGACATAGTCCTCCTCTGCCGCTGTGCCTCTGACACTATGTGCGAATGGAGTGGCGGCTGCCTGCTGATGATGAGAATTAGTTGCTTGCTGCAGAGAGAAGCGAGTAGGAACACAGTGTCCAGGCTGGGCTGGAAGGGAGTATGTGTCTTGTAGACACATTTGCCCTTCTATGACACTGCAGTGAGAAGCCAGCCTCCACCACAGCATTTTTATTGGACAGCTTGCGCTAATGGTACTTTACCATTGGTCGAAGACTCCAAACTGCTCATTGAGCTCAGTGCATCTGACAAGAAATGAGGAGAGGCACTGTGAACTCATCCTCTCAGTCTGCTGCAAACAGAGTGTGCCAGCTGGCATTTAAACTGGCCGCTCTGTATTTAGCTTCTGACAGGCTGCGCAAGGAGCCCCATATCTCTGGAACCATAGATGATAGAAGACCAGTGGTGGGGTAGGACTTCATCTACCTCCCAAATTTGGGGTCTCTGTGACCCCTGGTCACTAAGCTATGACCCTCGAAGTGGATCTTTATTTATTTATTTATTTATTTATTTATTTATTTATTATTTTTATGCTCATGGCAGGTGAGGCCCTGCCTCACCTGCCTCCCCTGACTGCACGTCCCTGATTAGCACCTGCTTGGTGTAACTGGTTAATCATACACCTGATTCTAATCCTACAAAATCCCTAACATTGTGCAAGTGTACAAAGTGTGGAAGTGTAAGAATTAATGGTAAGGTTTGAAGCCAAAGGGTAGTCACAGCCAATATTAATTTGATTTACATTTTTTTCTGTATGCTCACTTTGCATTTTGTAAATTGATAAAAATAAAAAATGAAAATATATATTTTTGAAAGTACTCTTCCTTTGTTTACATCATATATATACACTGTATATATTTAATAATTCCCCTTTGTTATTAACAAAGTATTCTGTATCTGAATATAATGTAAGTCAGCCAGACTTGATGGACTATTTGGTCTTTTTTTCTTTTGTCACTCTTCTAACTCAGGCAACAAAGATCTCCAATGTTAATGGGTCACTGTTATTTTATGAGACGTTGCTCCTGAAGGAAGGCCCTATGTCAACTACAAGGTTATCATTAATAAAACTAAAACAGTATTCTTCTCTATTTCCCTTACTGATAAGGAAATGTAGAAATAATAGTTTGTATTGCACTATAAAGGAAATGGGAGTTGCATCTGAGGCTTTGAAAGTCTAGCTGGTTTCCTAGCTCTGCCCTAAACTGTATACAGTATATGGTAGCAGAAACAATGCACTTATTGTTCAGTGTAAAGAGAGGTCCCCTACAACCACTTCAATCCACAAAAGACAAGGACCTCAGTGAAATATATGCCAAGGTTTGAAAAACAGCTACTGTTACAGCCAGTCACTCTACATTTATGTATGCTGCAGTGAATTGGAACAATGTAAAATATGCAAAAAAAAAACAAAAAACTAAAATACTGATACTGTTAGATAAAAATGTTATGTACAGAACAGTGAGATCTATTATAAATGATCAGAGGAAGAGAACATACAAAGAGAAAATGAATGGATAGCACAGACAAGAAAAGGCGTGAAAGAAATAAAACCCAACAATTTAATTACTAGAAACCTGTGCAAAGATTTTTTTCTTCACTGACCAAAGCAAGTACCTAGGTAAGAGAAACACAGCCTACTCTCTACAGAAGTCTGTAGAGTCTCTATCAGCACCCGAGGCTGAGAAACAAGACTATGTCTCTCAAAAAAGATCTAAATGAACTCTATTCTGGACTTCATTCTGAAACAGATGAGGACAAGTATAAGAACTTTACTCCTGACTCTCATGTGTGAACTATATAATGGACCTTGGTGAAATCCTGAAAGTTGAAGTGCTGAAAGAACTGTCATAAATGAGTATAAACAGGGGGGAAATGTTAGAGAATTTAGATTCTTGTTTTATAATAATTTATGTATGTTTTCAAAAGGTTGCTTAGAAGTAGTAGAATTTCATATTGACCAATATATATTTTATGTTATTTCGTAGATATAGAAAGTCTTGAACTTTAGATGACCTCTCTGCTTCATGCTGATATTTTTACTGGGTGAAAGTTCATTAGAATAGATTCAAGTTATACAGAATTGTCCCGAGTCCTTGAAATGCATATAAATCACAGAGATAAGATAAGTTCATCTTACACAGGTGGTTTAGAAATAATTATGTGGAATATGGGAAAGTTATGTACAGTACATTAATTAAGTTTGACAGGGTGTCATGGTCCCTACCATGCCATGCAGATGGCCAGGCGTGGTCATGACCCAAGTGGCTCAAAGAGGTATTGAACCTATGACTGCCTGTTTAGTGCTCCTGTTACTTTGCCTCTGAGCCACACCTCAGTTCCTTTCAGCCTGCTTTCCAGCTTTGTCTAGTTCTGCATGAAATACTAGGGCCATACTCTGGATCTTGTTGCAATTAGTACCTGTCACTCCTGGTTCAGCTGAGGTAGTTTATCCAATCAGCTGGGTATAAAACACTGCCTCACTCTGAGGGCTTTGTCAGTTCATTGTCTCCTGTTTTGCCTAAGGTTCCAGTATTCCTGTGTTACAGTATTTGTGTTTTCCAGTATTCCTGTGTTCCTGTATTCCTTTTGTCCCAGTATTCCTGTGTTCCTGTGTTCTAGTTACAGCGTATTTTTAGTGGGTGAAAGTTCATTACAATATATTCAAGTTATACAGAATTGTCCTGAGTCCTTGAAATGCATATAAATCACAGAGATAAGATCAGTTCATCTTACACCGGTGGTTTAGAAATAATTATGTGGAATATGGGAAAGTTATGTATAGTACATTAAGTTTGACAGGGTCAAACAAAGGTCTGCTTGAGCCCTCTCCTGTTTTGCCTAAGGTTCCAGTATTCCTGTGTTCCAGTATTTGTGTGTTCCAGTATTCCCGTGTTCCTGTATTCCTGTGTTCCAGTATTCCTGTGTTCCTGTGTTCTAGTTACAGCATTCCAAGACTGACTCTGGATTCTGACCCTGGCTCTGCTTATCGTTTATTCTGACTTCTGGAATCCCTATCGCTTTACTTCGACCATCCTTTGGCAAATTCCTGTCAAGCCCCTGTGCACAGATTCACAGCCTAGGTAGCTTATCTTATTGTTACCGTGGGCTGTGTATATTTGCAAGGGTGAGCGTACATCTCTGCGCCATGGACTCCAACCTAGGTAAGCCCTTACACAGGGTCAAACAAAGGTCTGCTTGAGCCCTCATTAAAACTGTTAAAATACATTGAATGGGATAACACTGATGTATGTGTATATATATATATATATATATATATATATATATATATATATATATATATATATATATATATATATATATAAATATATATATATAATGTTTATTTTATTATGTAGATAATACAGTACTTTTTTGTGAAACCCATATATGTATACATGCACATAGAATTGTATAGTGAGAAACAATAAGACATAACACATAATGGTGGGGTTATTGAACGTTCATTTTCCCAAAGTCGTAAATATGTTCTGTTTGGGTTGGTAAAGTCTTATCAGGACAAGGAGGGTTGATTTAACACAGCTGGGTGCCATACTGTCTCTACACAGGTGTTTTTAATTGGACACAACCAGTTATAAATCACTTTAATGAACATACAGGAATTCTGGGAATGAATAAGTTTGTCTGATTGTAGAACAGGTGTCAGATTTATAGTTAGTTACATTGACATAGATCTTAGCAACCAATCATATCTAGGAAAGATGGCTAAGATAAGGCTTGTAAAAGGGTATGTAAATGCAAGTTCTACAATTGTTAGACAGACAAGTCAGAGCTTATAAGGCTGAACTCTATGTATGCTGCCCTATTGCACAGGTCATAGAGGTCAGAACCAGTGGGCAATTTTCTGTTCAGATAGGCATCTATCAGGTTGACTGTTTGTCTATGCAGCCCTATTGCACGGGTGACAGGGAGTCAGAACCAATAGGCAAATATCTGTCCTTTTGTTGTAACTTGTCTCCTCGTACGAGTCAAATAAAGAAAACTTCTTACCTTGATCCAGAGTGTGGTCTAAGGTGAATTTCGCTCACAAATTGGTCCTTTGAGTCGGAACTCAATAGCCTGTGAAGGGACCATACCACCAGTGACCGTTACCATATGGGGGAATCTCAGAACACACGAGATTCCTTATTCCAATGTCCTCCATCTGAATTGACGTTAACAGAGGCTGGTCGATCGACTGGTCCCTATCAGGTGACGGGTTCCCAAGAATTGGCAGAAAAGATCCATTCTGGTTCAAGGTAAGAACAATTCACAATTTGTTTCAATTTGGTTAGAAGATAAGAATACCAATGTTTTTTTAGCAGAGCACAGGATTAGGAAAGAAGATCTGTGTCAATCTGCGAGTTGACAAAAATATTGTGTATAAAAGTATAAGAATACCAATGTTTTCTAGTAGAGCACAGGACTAGGAGGGTTGAAAAAGTACAGTAACCTCTTAAGGAATTTGTGCCGATCTGCGAGTTAACGAACATTGTGTATAAGTGTCGGTGTGAGAAAACCTTAAATTACTCCGTACGTACGTTAAAATGGCCAGAAGTGTGTGAAATGAAATAAGTGATGATACTAAACATATGTACACATTAGACAAAGATAATGTACAATATCTCAAGAAATGAGTAAAATGTTATGACTTTGATACATCATTAAGCAAGGATTCTTGTGTTAAAATTATGTAGAAGAATTAAAATTGAAGCCGGCACTAAAAGCAGGAGAATAATACTCATGAGTTTAGAAATAAGTCCTGACAGGTAAATAAGGTAAAGGTTTTGGAGCTCCATTTGTTAACAAAGTTAAAAGGTATGTATCATCTTTGTACTATAGGTGTATATGTGTTTATATGTATCTGTTATAACGGTCTGTGTACTGAGTTAAGATCAGGTTGAGACATTCCTGATCGTCGTGGCAAGCAGGGCTTGGCGGTTTTTCGTGTCTTGAGACAAGCGTTTTGGTAAGGAGACTATGCGCGTACGGTGCCTGTTGGCTTTACTCTGAGCACTGCTGTCCATAAGTAATTACTAACTAACCTGTCAGTTTTAATCATTCTGTGAATATTTGTGTATTTATATATATATATAGTCAGGAATGTGTGTTCATATGTATGAATACTTTGCTAGGTGGAATATTTGTGTATTACAAATGTAAGTTAATTTCTTTGTAATCTTTATAGACTGTTAGGGAATATCTAAGAAATGTGTGATTATATAGCAATGTGAAATCCTAGTTAGATAACTCTAGGATTCATTTAAGTAAGGAATTTGCTGTAGAGGTAGTGTCATGTGTATCTTGCTAAAAGAAGGTATAGAAAAGTTAAGAAACACCCAACGTAGACCTCGCAATAAGGATTGCGAGAGTGGGAAAGAAAGGGGTGAATGTTTTTTGTGTGGCATTAAAGGACTCTTGGCCAGGGATTGCAAGTTGAAAAAGGATGAGGAGGCATGACTAGAGGGAGAAGAAATGTATGAAACAGAATGTATGTACAATGAAATTAATTCAAAAGGGTATGAAGTATTGGACATATGTAATGTGGAAATGTATTTACAGAGTGAGATTAAACCTGAAATAACACTTGTTGTAAAAGGGAAAGAAGTCACCTTTCTGTAGGACACAGGGGCGTGCAGGACCCTGATTCATCCCCAGGATATGCCTGGAGAAGTTAAGAAAAAAAAGGTACAATTTTTGTAAAATCAGCAGGATGTTTCAGAAAATCTTCCTATAGAGGACCCACTAATGGGCAAAAAAGCTGAATGTAAAAATGTGATATTGAAACGATGTCCGGTTAACCTGCTGGGCAGGGATTTGTTGCATGCACTTGATATCTCTGTTGTATCAGCTAAGGGGGCTTGAGAGCCCACCGTACTTGCAAAACACATGTAGTGAAGGCTAACAACGAGCCTTATCATTGGTATAGCCTGGTTTTATGTACTGCAGGTCCTGGGTGCATGCAAAAATCCCCCCTGAACAAGATGGAAGAAAAAGTTAAAGTGAGGAACTACAAGATCCAGCATCATTCTCACTGTACAGTGTATTTTAAACATTCTTCAGGACCTAATATAAATAATGAAAAGAAACTACGTTTTAAGGAGTTAGAATTACCTTGAAAACCCTGTATTGGGATCGGGAGGGAGACAGCATGGCCACCTGCCTCCTCCCCGATGAGGTATTCAAGCTACACAGAGAAAGAGTCACCTCAGCTAGATAGCTCAATGAATAGGCTGAGGAGTTAGAAGTTATTTAAACCACATAAAAAAAAAAAGTTGTTTGTTTTAGGAAATTTACGACATTGTTTGTATCTAGCATACTGCTTCTGGAAGGAAAATGTATGTAGGTATTCATAGGATCTTAAACTGAAAAGAGGGTTTGTTTTGTTTTATAGTCATTAGCCCCTTTTCTTGCTGAAATACTGCAATAGGCAGATGGTGCAGATGACTGTAATGATCTCTCCCTTGATTGGATGCTTAGATATAATTTGTGTATATATCACATTGTTGTAGCTGCTCTCTGAGTACTATCTGTTGTTGAACCACAAGTCCCAGCATAGCTTGAATCTGTAGATAGATTCAATGCTGATAATGTAATTATTGTCATGCTTAAAAAGATTTTTACAGTTGTAGGTTTTACATGTTAGACAAGATAATCTATTTCTTTCAGTATGAGTGTAGAAGAGTAGAAGGTATAGCCACCATTTTAGAAATAGCTGTCTGCACGTATGTGCAAAAACATTAAATCACTTTTGTGACAGTTCATCTCAGTACTCTGTACTGAGATGAAAGGGGCACGTTTAGGGAGTTATGTCTGGTGATTTTAGACAGAAACTTGATGAGCTGAGCAGAAAGTCTCAGAATACTTTCTTATTCTTAAACATTTGTTGAATTTTTTTTTTCTATTTATGCTTCTAAAAAGAGTTACACCCCATGTGTCAATTACTTGAAGCACTACAGTAGAATGGTATGAGTTGGGAAATTTGTTAAATGAAAGGGGTGCACCTTTCAGGGGGACATTATGACGAAGAATGACTGGTCCTTTTGACCCGGGAGGAAGAGGATGCACTAAAAGACATCCCTGACCACCTTTGGTCAATAGGAAAAGGTGATGCAGGACTAATTAAAGTAGCAAGTGAAGTGCATATCACCCCAAAAGTACTGTGAGACTGCACCAAGAAACGGTGCCCTTTGAGAAAGGATACAGAGGTTGGAATGGATCCTGTGGTCAGGAAAAAACAGGGTAGGGGTATGGTCAAAGAGTGTCCGGATTCACCCTATGTTATACCATTGTTTCCTGTTAAGAGGCCACAAGGAGGCTGGAGACTCGTTCAGGACTTACAAGCAATAAATAAATATGTGGCAGTAGTGCCTGACCCCCCATGTCCTCCTGAGCGACCTCCAGCCTGAGAACAAGGTATTTTCTGTTATTGATATAAGTACATTCCTATCTTGCGAAACCAGCAAAATTGCAGAGCGTGATAGATGAAACATGGTTAATAGAAATGCAAAAATCAGCACGGAGGCTGAGAAACAAAAATGGTTGTCAAAAGGGGCAGTACAGATAGAAGGTATTTATATAAGATTAGATGGTAAACCTATATTGCCTACCTCATTGTTTAGATATGTAGTTTTATTGAGTCATGGGCAGGCCCATGTCTCAAAAGGGGGGATGGTACAGATGATAATAAAAAGTATTCATAACTTATGGATTTACAAATTACTAAAAAAATTTTTGTCTGATCTGTGTGACCTGTAAAAAATGTCACGTGCAAGGGGCACTGAGAGGCCAATTTCCTGGGCCTCCCTACCCCTTTCACACAATATGTATGGATTTCATTGAACTAAACAAGTGTGAAAATAAGAAGTATTGCCTGGTAATTGTGGATTTATCACCCACAATCTGCAGGTACTGTGGAAAGGCATAATGGTGCTATAAAGTAAACTGAGGAAGCTAATGGAGGAAACTGGAAAAAACTGGGTTCAGTGTCTGCCATTAGCTTTGCTGAGCATGAGAATAACCCCCACAGCAAGAAGGTTGACACCTTATGAGATACTATATGGGAGACCATACTATATTCCACAGCTTAAGCCATTTGCTAGGGAAGATGAGGAAATGGATTGTGAATTTGCAAACTATATGAGAAAACTATTAATGTCTAAGTGGGGTTTTGTCTCTAAACTCTCGTACAGGTCAAGATACACCAAGAAATCAGGACATGCTAGTCTAACCAAGGGATTGGGTTTGGATCAAAATAAATAAGAGAAAGCCATGGTCAATGGGAAGGGCCATACAAGATACTATTGTCTACACCCACAGCAAAGGTGGCAGACCCCTGCAGAAAGAGTACCCTGGATACACCTCTCACATTGCAAAAAGGTAAAAAGTCTAGGGCCAGACCAGGGAACGCCTACAGAGTCTTGAGTGCAAAGTACGACTACAAAGGGGGGGGTGACTCCAATAGGGACCACTCGTCTCAAACTCGGTGAAGAATAAATGGCACAATACAAACTCAAAGGGGCAGTAAAACAGTTCAGGGAAAGACAACTGTTAGAACCAGGGTACTTTACCAAAACATGGACAGGCAGATTTCTAATAGGGATAATGACAGTGGGAAGCATTGTAGCATTGGTACTAATACTCTTGAATCTAAACACTAAGGCCCAAAAAACAGGACAAACCAGTACATAAGAGAGAACATATACCCCTGGGAAAAGATGCAGTGGGGACCATACGGATTCAAGTACTCAGGAAAGGACAAGCTGTGCCCTCAGTCTCCAGCATGCCACTAATAAAGCCACGTCCAGACCTGTTCAAAGCTGACTTCACCTATAAAGAACAGTTAGGTATAGAAACAGGGTTTGGAGATCAAAATAAGTGGATAGAATTGGTAAGATGGACAACCAAGACCAAGGGGCTGGGGAATTGTATCTCATGTGCCAACTAACGACCACAGCTAGCGACTGTTCCTTTCCTAACTGATGAAACAAACCTGACATGTATAATAAGAATGTTCAAGGAAATTGGCACAAATACTAAATGTACAAAAGAGCAGAAATTATATTCAACCACCAAGATGCGACGTATACACCCCTCTGTTAGAGCGGTCCCAGGGAATTTCACCTGCTTTGTCAGCACGAGGATAGTGGACAGCAGGTAGGAGACTTACCTCCTATGTACTGCATACAAAATATATCAACTAGTGACCCACCATACCAGCAGGATTGGTTTCAAAACCAAAAGAAACAATTATCTGATGTGTGGCGGATGTGCGGGGATATGAAACTAAGGACCAAACTCCCTCCTAAATGGAAAGGGAGCTGTGCTTTAACCAATTTGCTTCTCCCCTTTTATATGAAACCTGCAAGTGATGAGATAAAGTTGCCACAGTTGAAGAAACAACACTTTCAAATGAAAAGGAAAGCTCTGCAAGGATCGTTTGCCAATCGAGTCTACACTGATTCCATCAGAGTACCACGAGGAGTTCCTAATGAATTCCAAGCACAAGACCAGATATCCCCCGGATTAACCTCCATCTTTTTGTGGATTCAACCTAACAAAAATGTCGATTGGATAAACTACATCTACTATAACCTGCAAAGGTTTGTTAAGTATACCAGAGATGCCCTTAAAGGAGTAGACAGCCAACTGGATGCAACCTCATTGACATTGGCAGAATCGTATTGCTCTTGATATGCTGTTGGCAGAGAAGGGAGGGGTGTACAAGATGTTCAGAACCTTTTGTTGCACTTTCATTCCTAACAATACAGCCCCTCGATGGTAGCATAACGAAGGCCCTGCAAGGATTGCAGATGCTGTCTGAAGAATTGGCGGAAAACTCTGGTGTGGAAGATCCTCTTGCTGGACTCTTTGAGACATGGTTTGGTAAATGGGGTGAACTGGCGAGAAATATGTTAATTTCAGCAGTGATGGCAGCCACAGTACTGATCCTGTGTGGTTGCTGTTGCATTCCCTGTGTCCGATGAATCCTTCAATGGTTCATTGACACATCCTTGACAAAGACTATGTTTCTCAAAAAAGATCTAAATTAACTCTATTCTGGACTTAATTCTGAAACAGATGAGGACAAGTATAAGAACTTTACCCCTCACTCTCATGTGTGAACTATATGATGGACCTTGGTGAAATTCTGAAAGCTGAAGTGCTGAAAGACCTGTCATAAAAGAGTATAAACAGGGGGGAAATGTTAGAGAATTTAGATTCTTATTTTATGTTTCATTAGTTTTTATTAAAGATTTACAATACAAGGAGCAAAGATCTCGACTTTTCATTGTGCAGGATACGTGTTTAGTCAGCCATACTTTGAATATTCTAATATACTTGAGGATTCCTCCTCTTATAGCATACCAATATCACCTCCTAATGTTGACTGTAACTTATTTGCTTAGATAAGTGTGGTATATATACCTTTCTAACCTAAGAATCTTAAACTGTACACAGTACAACAGCATCTATGACAGCATAAAGCATATTTCCAATCCTAGGCCCTAACGTATGTTCTACCCGCTGGGATGAACCAGCTCCCCATCTGACTATCGGGGGAGTCTGGTTCCTCCGGTCGCGCAGGTATCTCCCTCCATAGCCCAAGTAGACAATGGCCTGCCAAGGGTGAATGAGAGAAACAACATAATAATAAATAAAACAAAAATTGAAGCCCAATAATTAAAAATTATTAAAAGGGGGGGGTAAAACTAAGTAGAAAAAAAGTGCAGAGGAGAGGGCAGAGAAGGGAAAGTTGAGGGTGGGGGGGACTGCGGCTCCATGCCCAGAGACCCATTTCTCAAGAATAGGTCTAGTTTGTGAGCGTCCTGAGGTCATTTGTCAGGTATCTAATCCATGGATCCCATACTTAGTGAAACAACTTTATCTTATCTTGTACTATTGCTGTTAACCTTTCATTCAACATAAGCCATGCCATTTTGTGTTTAAGCTGATCAAATGGCAGGGCAGCGGACCTCCAATTTCTGGCTATAGTTATTTTAGCTGAAATGAATATGAATGTAAGAAGTCGTGTTTGGAATCTGGAGGCTTCCGCTATCCTGCCACTCAGGAGTGCCTGTTTTGCTGATTTGCTCAGGTTAATCTGGGTATGAGTATATATATTAAATTGTAAACCCTGATCCAAAATCTCCTGCCCTTGGGGCATGTCCACCATATGTGATAGGTGGATCCCACTTGGCTGCATCCCCTAAAGCACTTAGAGGTGGCTCTGGGTACAAAGGTGGCCAGTCTAGCCAGTACCATATACCATCTCAATAAGAGCTTATAGTTAACCTCTATAATAGAGGTATTGATGAGCGATCCAAATGCTGTTTCTGATATAGCGTGCCATTCCTCAAGGTCGAAGGTTTCCTGAAAATCTTGTTCTCATTGGATCACGTAGTTCAGTTTCATCTAGACATACGTCAATATTGTATATATAGCAGATATGTGACCTTTGATTTTATCATATTGTCTACATAAATGTTCCATGGGAGTCAATGTCGCAAAATCACCCTTATGAGCTACAGTTTGTACATAATGGTGTATTTGAGTATATCTATAGCGTTCAGCGGATGGCATTTGATATTTGTCTATCAGAGATCGTTCGGATAGCATACCTTTATGGTCGCAAAGATCGGTTATTCGTATTAGGCCCTTGCTGGTCCACCATTCGAATACAAGGGGAGTAAGACCCGGGGTGAACTCTCTATTTTTCATTAGAGGTGCTAGTGGATTGTGGGGTGACCTAAATTTCTGAGTCCTTGAGAGTCTGTCCCATATTTCTAACGAGAAGGAGAGAGTAGGACATAATATAAATCGGTCTCTCTTTCATTGGGAGCCACATAATGTGAGAGATTGGTTCAGGGCGACAGGAATAAGATTCCATAGTCATCCATATTGCGTGGGGATGTTGGGAGTGAAACCTAGAGAGTTGGGCCAACTGGGCTGCGTTGAAGTATTTCTGTAGATCAGGCAGGCCAAGTTCCCCTTTCTGTTTTGGAGTGTACATTGTACCTTTGTTCACCCTAGGTCTCTTATCTCCTCAGATGAACTGGAGGATTTTATTTTGAAATGTTTGAAGGTCCTTTTGAGCCAATGTCACAGGTATGGTGCGAAATAAATATAGTACCCTCGGGAACACGTTCATTTTTATCGAGTGTAGTCTGTCGAACCACGATGGGGGGTGAATCTGTCATCTAGCTAGATCCTCAGTCAACCGCTTGAAATGGGCAGGGTAATTCCTTTTATATAGCATTTGAATTGATGAGGTCAAATGTATCCCAAGGTATGGAAGAGCCTCCAGTTCCCATAGAAATTGGTAGGACTGTTCTAGCGTTTTATGGGTGGAACTCTGCAATGAGAGATTCAATGCCCTGGATTTGCTATGGTTAATTTTTAGCCTAGAGATATCAGAAAATGGTTGTAATACTGCATATAAATTGGGGAGGGAAGTGATCAGTGATGACAGAGTCAGCAGTAGGTCATCAGCAAAGAGTAGGCATTTATGTTCATAGTCTCCACAGGTGATCCCCCTGATATCCTGGCATGTACGAATCCTGATAGCCAGGGGCTCTATCGCTAGAGCGAATAACAGCGGGGACAATAGGCATCCCTGCCTAGTTCCCCTCCTAATAGCAAGGGGTTGGGAAGAGTACCCTCTAAGCATTAATGAAGCCGACTAAGTGTCATACAGCGTCTTAATGAGGGCCAGAAAGCGCTCGCCAAATCCAAAATGATGTAATACATCAAATAATCCCAGGAAAGGGAATCAAACACTTTCTGGATGTCCAACGAAAGCAGCATTCCCCGTCTAGGTCCCTTGCAGTCCCAGTCAGACTGGACCTCTGAAATTAGGTCTATTATCCTGCAGGTTTGATCTAATGCCTGTCGGTTCGGGACAAAACCAGCCTGGTCTGGGTGGATATAGTGTGGGAGGAAAGTATTTAATCTAAGGGCCAGTACTTTAGTTAATATTTTTAAGTCCGTGTTTATTAAGGAAATCAGGCGAGAATTGGCACAATCCCCATGATCCTTCCCTGGTTTCGGTATTACATTTAGGTAAGCTGTATTCTCGTGACTGGGTATTTTTTTTCCCCGCCTAAGGTCATTAAAATAAGAACATAAGTGGGGAGCAAGAATTTCTTGGTACTTTCTATAGTAGTGGCTGGAAAAGCCATCCGGCCCTGGGGCCTTAGAGGTGTGGATGGTTTTGATAGCCATCTTAATCTCTAATTCTGTAAAATCTTTGCCCATCAGTTCCATGTGGGCTTGTGTCAGTTTGGGTAGTTGGATATCTCAAAAGAACATTTCTGCCTTAGGTGGCTCGTATTGTCGGTGGGCTATACAGTCTGGTGTAAAATTTATGGAATTCCTTGAGAATTAGTTTGGGGTTTTGAGTGGGGTGCCCAGTGGGTAGTCGTAATTTAGGTAAAGTCTGCGAGTATGGTCGGGGTACTAGCTTCCTGGCTAACATTGTGGTTGGTTTGTCTCCCATTGTGTAATACTTATGCTTGGACCAGCTAATATGTTTCTTGGGTGGTCAGACTTAGGTTGAGTGCCAGTCTCTCTTCATCTATTTTATGCCTAATGTCAATCTGAGGGATCCTATTCCTCCATTAACAAGTCTAGATTTGCTTCCAATTGTTTAATTGTTTGTTCTCGGGATTGTTTCGCTCTGGCCGCTAGTTGAATCAATTTACCCCGGATCGTCGCTTTATAGGCCACCCAATTGATTGCAGGGGATGTGTCCGACGACTTATTGGTTCTAAGGTCGTTCAGTAAGCTTGCATTAAGTCGCCATGGAGAGGGGCTAGATTTCGTCCAGAGTCCCGTTGTAGAGAGTTTGATTGGGGAATGATCAAACCAGGGAGTGGACAGTATTTTAACCGACGTTAGATACGGGAGTAAGGGGGTACGCACTAAGAGATGATCTATCCTGGAATAGGTGTGATGTACCTGTGAAAAATGCGTGTAGTCCCTAGCAGTAGGGTTACTCTCCTGCCAGGCATCAATCAGATCGTAGAAGTGAAATAGGCATGCTACCTTACTGCTCCTGGTTGGTGGTTGTTTAAGAATCAGTTTGGTAGGGTGTGATTTGTCCATAATCCTATCTAGCGGGATGTTGCTGTCTCCCCCCATGATCACTTGTCCCTGCACCTTGGGCATCAGTATCCTGAGCATTTTACTAAAAAACTCTGTCTGTCCCGTGTTCGGGGCATAGTATGATATGAACGAGACTACCTGATCATGGAGACATCCTACTGCCATAAGATATCGGCCTCCTTTATCCTTTACTATCGTGATGGGCGTAAAGGGGGTCTGCTTTGAAAAGCAAACCACCACTCCGCCCTTTTTGTCAGGACCACATGCAAAGTAAAACTGTGGATATTTAACATTCAGGTATCGGGGGGCCGAAGTTTTAGAAAGTGGGTTTCCTGCAGCAGGAGGACTTAGGCTTTTTGTCTGTGATAAAATTGAAAGGCCTTAGTTCTTTTAGTTGGGGAATTGAAACTGTGTACATTATGGGTAATTACTGAGTAGTCAGTGGAGTATGTCTTAGCAATCGTGGTAGGGCAGAGCACTCTTACCTTGTGTCACCGAAGGAGTGGATGAGACTGCTGGGGCGGATGTCATCCGCTTCCGTATCTTCCAGAACCAGATAGTATGGGTGGGGCTCGGAACCAGAGCTCAGGAGGAAAGGAGGGAAGGGGGGAGAGAGAAGAGAGTAAGAAACAGATGATTAAACAAAGAAAAAATATCCGGCCGTAGGCCTAAATGTTCACACTTAATAAACCTGAGTAAGTTAGTAACATTGTGGGGAATAACCCCTATCGGATGCAATGTCCGGAACTGCGTGAGCAAGGGTACCATCCTCCTCAGAGGAAAAGTAGTCTCGTAGATGGGTGGCATGTATTGCCGCCCTGACCCAAGGAACTAAAACTTTTAAAGCAGGTCAACTGGGGTTGAACTTAGACAATATAGTCATATAATCATTTAACACTGTGTAGGCGGTCTGCACCAACCCCTCCCGCCCAAGGGCTGCGACACCAGGACAGGCGGGTTCCCATCAGTTACACCTGCCCCAGAGTCGCCGGCCCAGGGGAACTTAATTATCCCCCATGCTGAGGGGGCCGATGCAGCGCTGTACTATTAAAAGATTGACTATCTGCTAGAAACAAATTATAACAAACGGTTAGCGATCAGATAATTGTTCAGATAAACAGGGAACTGCACTGTACTTGTGCAACCAGGGTGACCGTGTGAAAACCACAGTCATTTATGGGCTTGAACCGGTCCATCGTGGCGGCACTTCAGTGATCCCCATAAAGGGAAAGTAGAGACTTCCATGTTCAGGTCATCTGAGGAAAACTTCTGGCCTGTAAGTGCTTCCAGTCTTGTCACAGTGGGGAGAGGGGACGATGAGCTTGACGTGAGGAAGAGGGGGCTGGAGAGTCCCGTGTGATGATTCCCAAGTCCAGCAGCAGGTCCTCACCATCTTGAAACATTGAAAAGGAGTGAGATCTTCCTTTGTATGTGAAAGATAACTTGAAGGGACATGTCCATCGATATTTTATCTGTTTGTTAACAAGCTGTTGTAGCAAGGGCCTCAGGTTTCTACCTTTTTGCACTGTGGAAGGGGCTAGATCGGTAAAGAGTTGAATCGGTGCTCCAAATAATGTCCTGTCTGTTGCGGGCTGCAAACGTCAACTTCTCCTTTATGCGATAATAGTGCGGCTTGACTATGATATCACGCCGCAGGCCATCCGTCCTTGGGGCTGTTAGGGCCCGATGGATGCGGTCGATCTCCATTTGGTGCGAGTTAATGTCAGGAATCAGTTCTTTCATCAGCTTTCTCATGGCACCCTCCAAATCAGTGTGTGTTTCAGGGAGGCCATGTGTGCGCACGTTATACCTGCGAGAGTGGTTTTCTAAATCTTCGATTTTAGTATAGGCCTCCTCTAGCCTATCCTGGAGGTCAGTAATCATATTGGAATTTTGATTGATCTTTTTAACAGTGCTGTCCACCTTAGTTTCTATTAGTTCAAATCTCTCTCCTATGCTGTGAATGTCTTTCTTGAGATCAGTGGTGATCACAGTGGAGGCTTTGGAAAGCTCTTGCTGTAACATGGTGGAAAAGCATGCAAGTAATACCACAGCTCCAGAATAGTGTGCCGGCTGAGGTGCAGTGATGTCAAGGCTGGACTGACTGAATATGGCCTCTGTCATTTCAGCCATATTTCTGTCCATGGAGGATACAGGGGAATCAACAGACTCCTGCATGTCTCTATATGTATCCGGGGATGGGGGCTGTGATAGGGACTCACCCTGCTGGTCAGCTTGCATGTCCCTGGATGATTGTGAGGAGAACGGATCTCTGATTTGATCAGACTGGCTCTGCTTGTCCCCCATCTGCAGGGTTTTGTCTGCCATGGATGCTGTGCTGCCTCGTGTGTCTGGTCGTCCCAGCGTCATCTTGGATTGCGGCCTGTGTCCGGGGGAGGCTCCTCAGTTTGATTTGGGCTGCTTATACTGTCCCCTTTTAGGCTGGCCTTGTGCCCTCCACTTCATTACCGTCCCAGTAAAAACGCGGCAAAAACGCCGCTAAAACGCGGCAAAAACGCGGCTCAAAAACGCGGCAAGCATGAAAAAAAAACCTCCAAAAACGCTCAAAAGCAACATGCATAGGTGTGAATCGAGCCTAAAAGGGTATATAAATGCAAGTTCTACAATTGTTAGATAGACAAGTCAGATAGAAGCTCATAAGGAACTCTATGTATGCTGCCCTATTGCACGGGTCATAGAGGTCAGAACCAGTGGGCAATTATCTGTTCAGATAGGCGTCTATCAGGCTGACTGTTTGTCTATGCAGCCCTATTGCACGGGTGACAGGCAGTCAGAACCAATAGGCAAATATCTGTCCTTTTGTTGTAACTTGTCTCCTCGTATGTGTCAAATAAAGAAAACTTCTTAACTTGATCCAGAGTGTGGTCTAAGGTGAATTTTGTTCACAAGGTCCGAGGGCCACATGGTAAGGCTGCATTCACACTTGCAAATAAGACCGTTAACGTTTACAAGCGGGAGACCCAGCAGGGGTTCCTGGAGTTTAGCTGCGAGTAGCAGCCCCATTAAAAGGATGGGAGGCTGATGGCTCCTGCAGCTAATCGAGGCAGCTTGCATGTGATCACTAATGTAGTGATTTCCTGCAAATGATCGTCCCTAGATGCAGAATATCAGATCATTCACAGGTAATCCTTGCTTTTACATGGGAGCAGCTGTGATTAGCTGTGGAAGCTGTCAGCCTCCCATTGCTTTCAATGGGGCTTTCACCCACAGCTAATCCATCGTCATGAATCCCCACTGGGTCTCCCACATGTAAATGCTAATGGCCCCATTCATAAGTGTGAATGGCGTCTAAGGCCTAGTTCACACCTATGTATTTATTAGTGCGTTTTCAGTTTTGCAGAAACACACCGCTGACCATTTAACATGGCTTCCTATGGGTCAAGTTCACATCTGTGCATTTTATGGAAAGGGCCAGGGACTTTTCTCTGGTTTTTCGTTCCATAGACTTCTATGAACCAAAAACGTGTAATGAAAAACACAAAATGCACCTGGAGTATGCAAACTGCAACCTGCATAGGTGTGAACCAGGCCCAAGTGTTAAATGGTCATCAGGGTTTTGGAGTGATACAGTATGATTGAAGATTATCATTCTGAGTTGAAGAGCTACTTAAATCACTGGGGCCCTTTGATGTGCACTGTGTTAAGGCAGCCTATTCATTTTGAATTAGGTTGAAATGCATCCTAATGCACAAAAAACACACACCTGCAGCCAGTGGCATCGGGAGGGCGGCTGATGGGGGCTGGAGCCCTGGGTGTTCCCCCAAAAAGCCCCGGGTCTCGATATTCCTAAATGCATTATTAGCCACAAGCCATTTACGCAGGCAACAGGGAACAATCTCCCGCTTATCCAGGGCGGCCAAGTGATGTACAAAAAGTCCCGGCTCCTATGAAGGACATCACACTGGTCCAATGCTGGGTCCAGGAGAAGGCGGTAATGACATTGCGGCCGCGCTGGGCACTGGGAGATCCCCGCTCGCTCTGTGTAAATGGGCGGGCTGCTCTTCTATCCTGGCTCTGGCTGCCTGGTGCCTGCAGGGCTGTCTGAGTGGTGGTGAATGCCAGGATGAGTGTACTCGCACGCTACAGGTAAGGCTGAGCAGCAACAATCTGTGTGTGTCAGGTAGGTCAGTGTATGTGTCAGGTAGGTCAGTGTATGTGTCAGGTCAGTGTATGTCAGGTAGGTCTGTGTATGTGTCAGGTAGTTCAGTGTATGTTTCAGGTAGGTCAAGCAAGTGAGCCTATTAACCTCCCCGCCTGCCGCCTCCCCCCCCGCTTTACCTCCGGGCTGAAGCCCCTGGTCTTTTTCCCACCTAGCAACACCCCTGCCTGCAGCATTTTCAGTAACATGGCACAACACCATGCATGCTCTGTACATTATTTTGGTGAAGAGCAGTACAGATGCGTTGGCAGCTACTGTACAAATTTGTTAGGGCACCTTTTCAAATCAACAGCACTGCAGCACACATGTATCATGCAATGATATGCAGTGCAGTGACGCTCAGTACACCACACACTATGCCATGCATAATGAAACAGTGTGAACGGGCACCAAAGATTCTGGGGGCTTTATAACCACTTTCAACGCAATCAGAGGTTTAGGCATGTGGGTAGGTGCAGCGTGGTGTGGTGACAGAAAACCACCAGTGGCAACCTGTAAAGCTCTGGTGAACTCCATGCCCAAGAGGGTTAAGGCAGTGCTGGAAAATAATGGTGGCCACGCAAAATATTGACACTTTGGGCCCAATTTGGACATTTTCACTTGGGGGAGGACTCACTTTTGTTGCCAGCGGTTTAGACATTAATGGCTGTTTGTTGAGTTATTTTGAGGGGACAGAAAATTTACACTGTTATATAAGATGTACACTCACTACTTTATATTGTAGCTAAGTGTCATTTCTTCAGTGTTGTCACATGAAAAGATATAATAAAATATTTACAAAAATGGGAGGGGTGTACTCAGTTTTGTGAGATACTGTATATGAATCTGTCACAAGTTGCGCTTTTAGTTGCACAGCATAGTCATGGTTATATTGTTCAGTGTACTAACATGATAATGCTAAATACAGTACTGGAATATGTTTCCACACTAAAATGTAACGTTTTCTTATATATTGAGAATGACTAGTCATAGCAGAGAATGGCCACTTGAGGGCGCTAAAGTACCTCTGATGTTGTAAGGAATTTGACACAGAAGCAGGTGATAATGATTAGAGTTTGGGCTGATTTTTTGGTCATATGAAGATTTAGGCACAATCCAGTGAAGATCTGCCAGCACTACATAAACTGCAAATTAACCTAGATATTATTTCACCTTCAGTCGCTCAGTGTAAACATCTGAATTTGAATGATTTTTGGTTACAGCTGACGTACATCATAAACTCAAAAAACATGAAAATAACAGGGTATTCGGGGTAAACAGCATACATAATATGCAGTACTTCCTGTACTGTTGTTTGATTGTAAAGGTCTGTACACACGATCAGAAAAGCATATGAAAAACACTGCTTTTGAAGCAATTGTACGATACTCTGATCGTTAGTACAGAGCCTTCGAAAAGCGGATCACGACACTGCATCCAATATTATCTGATGGGACAAGCACAAAAATTTTACTTGTACGATACCAGATCATACAATTTAAGTTTAATCAGTACAGTTGTTGTTTGAAAATACAATACAATTACACTACAACACATTACATTACTTCCAAATTTTTATTCTGTCGAATGAGAATTTTCGTAACTTTAGTAAATTCTTCATTTTCAATATGAGATTAGCATGCAAAAAAAAAAACAGACGATCATTCCGATAATCTCATTGTGTGTACCAGGCATAAGTTGCAGTAGTATCAGCATAGTAATGGCTAATAATCATAAACTGACTCCAGACACCCGCTAGAAGGAGTCAGTACTAAAGATAGCTTTGGAGTGCTCAGGACCAGCTGGATTCCTATCTTCTGCTAAAGCCAGGAGAATCCTGGAGAAGAATACAATTGTACCAACAAAATAAATATAAAAATAAATAAAAAGCAGTAACATGTTCTATTCTGACGTGTTTCATGTTTTGGTGGAGGAAAAGGTGAGGTGTCCCTATTCACACATTGATGCTGGTTTATTAGGCATTTGACAATAAAATGTGTGATGATTTACTTTATTTATACAATCATGTAAAAAGAAAACCCTAGGAGAATTGCTAGGATATGATGCAATGTTCCCTGTTAGTTACCTGTTGGCATAGGCAATAAGTAAAGGTCTCTGTGCAGCAGCTGTAAAGGGGCAGTCTTTAGTCCTGACTTTTCAGCTGGATAGTGTTTGGGCCCAATTGTACTGTTGGTGCACATGAGACCAGTCCCAGTCAAACCTGCATTCAGCAATAGGGCTACTAGATGGCTGTATGTCAGTTCCCAAAGAGCAACAGCTCATCAGTCCCAGTGATATTGCAGTTCATCATCCAGTTACACACAGTGATTAGTCGGCACCCCGAGTTCAGCACTCCAGATCATATTCAGGCCACCAATATGCAACAGTGGTGGTGAATAGGGATGAGCCGAAAACCCCCCTGTTCGGTTCGCACCAGAACATGCGAACAGGAAAAAAGTTCGTTCGAACGCGCGAACACCGTTAAAGTCTATGGGACACGAACATGAATAATCAAAAGTGCTAATTTTAAGGCTTATATGCAAGTTATTGTCATAAAAAGTGTTTGGGGACCTGGGTCCTGCCCCAGGGGACATGGATCAATACAAAAAAAAGTTTTAAAAACGGCCGTTTTTTCAGGAGCAGTGATTTTAATAATGCTTAAAGTCAAACAATAAAAGTGTAATATCCCTTTCAATTTCGTAGCTGGGGGGTGTCTATAGTATGCCTGTAAAGGGGCGCATGTTTCCCATGTTTAGAACAGTCTGACAGAAAAATGACATTTCGAAGGAAAAAACCCATTTAAAACTACTCGCGGCTATTGCATTGCCGACAATACACATAGAAGTTCATTGATAAAAACGGCATGGGAATTCCCCACAGGGGAACCCCGAACCAAAATTTAAAAAAAAAAATGACGTGGGAGTCCCCCTAAATTCCATACCAGGCCCTTCAGGTCTGGTATGGATATTAAGGGGAACCCCGGCCAAAATTTTTTAAAAAATGACGTGAGGTTCCCCCATTTTTTAAGGGGAACCCTGCGCCAAAAAAAAAAAAAATAACGGCGTGGGGTCCCCCCAAAAATCCTTACCAGACCCTTATCCAAGCACGCAACCTGGCAGGCCGCAGGAAAAGAGGGGGGGACGAGAGTGCGGCCCCCCCCTCCTGAACCGTACCAGGCCACATGCCCTCAACATTGGGAGGGTGCTTTGGGGTAGCTCCCCCCAAAACACCTTGTCCTCATGTTAATGAGGACAAGGGCCTCATCCCCACAACCCTGGCCGGTGGTTGTGGGGGTCTGCGGGCGGGGGGCTTATCGGAATCTGGAAGCCCCCTTTAACAAGGGGACCCCCAGATCCCGGCCCCCCCCTGTGTGAAATGGTAAGGGGGTACTTACCCCTACCATTTCACTAAAAAACTGTCAGAAATGTTAAAAATGACAAGAGACAGTTTTTGACAATTCCTTTATTTAAATGCTTCTTCTTTCTTCTATCTTCCTTCATCTTCTTCTTCTGGTTCTTCTGGCTCTTCTGGTTCTTCCTCCAGCGTTCTCGTCCAGCATCTCCTCCGCGGCGTCTTCTATCTTCTTCTCCTCGGGCTGCTCCACACCCATGGCATGGGGGGAGGCTCCCGCTCTTCTCTTCGTTTTCTTCTCTTCTTCCCTTCTTCATTTTCTTCTCCGGGCCGCTCCGCATCCATGCTGGCATGGAGGGAGGCTCCCGCTGTGTGACGGCGTCTCCTCGTCTGAAGGTTCTTAAATAACGGGGGGGGTGGGGTCACCCGGTGACCCCGCCCCCCTCTGACGCACGGTGACTTGACGGGACTTCCCTGTGACGTCACGGGGAATGCCACAGGGAAGTCCCGTCATGTCCCGTGCGTCAGAGGGGGGCGGGGTCACTGGGTGGCCCTGCCCCCGTTATTTAAGAACCGTCAGACGAGGAGACGCCGTCACACAGCGGAAGCCTCCCTCCATGCCAGCATGGATGCGGAGCGGCCCGGAGAAGAAATTGAAGAAGAGAAGAAGAGAAGAAGGAAGAAGAAAAGAAAACGAAGAGAAGAGCGGGAGCCTCCCCCCATGCCATGGGTGCGGAGTGGCCCGAGGAGAAGAAGATAGAAGACGCCGTGGAGGAGATGCTGGACGAGAACGCCGGAGGAAGAACCAGAAGAAGAAGAAGATGAAGGAAGATAGAAGAAAGATGAAGCATTTAAATAAAGGAATTGTCAAAAACTGTCTCTTGTCATTTTTAACATTTTTGACAGTTTTTTAGTGAAATGGTAGGGGTAAGTACCCCCTTACCATTTCACACAGGGGGGGGCGGGATCTGGGGGTCCCCTTGTTAAAGGGGGCTTCCAGATTCCGATAAGCCCCCCGCCCGCAGACCCCCACAACCACCAGTCAGGGTTGTGGGGATGAGGCCCTTGTCCTCATCAACATGGGGACAAGGTGTTTTGGGGGGCTACCCCAAAGCACCCTCCCAATGTTGAGGGCATGTGGCCTGGTACGGTTCAGGAGGGGGGGGGCCGCACTCTCATCCCCCCCTCTTTTCCTGCGGCCTGCCAGGTTGTGTGCTGGGATACGGGTCTGGTATGGATTCTTGAGGGGCCCCACGCCGTTTTTTTTTTGGCGCGGGGTTCCCCTTAAAATCCATACCAGACCTGAAGGGTCTGGTATGGAATTTAGGGGGAACCCCACGTCATTTTTTTTTTAATTTTGGCCGGGGTTCCCCTTAATATCCATACCAGACCTGAAGGGCCTGGTATGGAATTTAGGGGGACTCCCACGTCATTTTTTTTTTTTAAATTTTGGTTCGGGGTTCCCCTGTGGGGAATTCCCATGCCGTTTTTATCAATGAACTTCTATGTGTATTGTCGGCAATGCAATAGCTGCGAGTAGGTTTAAATGGGTTTTTTCCTTCGAAATGTAATTTTGCTGTCAGACTGTTCTAAACACGGGAAACATGCGCCCCTTTACAGGCACACTTTAGACATCCCCCAGCTAGGAAATTTAAAGGGATATTACACTTTTATTGTTTGACTTTAAGCATTATTAAAATCACTGCTCCTGAAAAAACGGCCGTTTTTGAAACTTTTTTTGCATTGATCCATGTCCCCTGGGGCAGGACCCAGGTCCCCAAACACTTTTTATGACAATAACTTGCATATAAGCCTTTAAAATTAGCACTTTTGATTTCTCCCATAGACTTTTAAAGGGTGTTCCGCGGCATTCGAATTTGCCGCGAACACCCCAAATTGTTCGCTGTTCGACTCGAACTCGAAGCTCATCCCTAGTGGTGAACATTTGACAGTGATGTGCATTCTCTGGCCCCCCCTCAAGGCAAAAGTAAGCTGTGTTCTGTACAACCTGACAAAATGCAGCTCTTCCCCCTCCCCCTGGCAATCTCTCTCTGGGAAATGTAGTTCAAAACTAGGGTTGTCACTTCATCCTTTTAAAACCGAACACATATTAATTACACAGGATCATGGGACTAATTTAATTACCACCGTAATCAGCCACACAACCTGTGTAATTAATATGTGTTCAGTTTTAAAGGGATGAGGTGGTAACCCTATAGGCAACTTCGGCCCTCCAGCTGTGGTGGAACTACAAGTCCCATGAGACATTGCAAGACCCTGACAATCACAGGCACGACTCCTAAAGGCAGAGGCATGATGGGATTTGTAGTTTCACCACAACTGGAGTGCCAAGGTTGCCTACCCCTTCCGTAGATTCTCTTTCCTCTGGACTACAGTTCCCATAGTGCAGTGCTGTCTGTCGCAGTCTATTAAACTCTTCCTGCTCAGCCGTTCCCTCCTTTTGCTAATTTAGCTGTTAACCAGTTCAGCATCGCAGGGCAGCAGCTACAGAGTGCAGCAGCAGCCAGTGTTTCTCTCACTCTCCATTCCTAGCCAAGCACCTGGCTATATTTAGAAGAATACCTTTTACTGTCCATCAAAAAGTAATAAGATTTTATATATGCAGATATGAAGGAGTCCTGGATTCATTAGCTCTTCATCCAATAAACATTTCCCCCAGAATTCATGATGCATTTTAAATTTACTTAAATGGCAAGCTACAGGTTAACATAACCAAAATGCAGCAAGCGAGACCTCTTTTCAAAGTACTGCAACCTTACACCCTGCTGATAACAGACTCTGTTGAATACAAAGGATTTTCAGTTGGCCATACATTTTGTCTGCACTGGAAAACACATAATAACACATCGATTGGGGACTAGGCATAAATAGTGCAGAGGTTACCATTCATTTATCCACTGTCTGCATATGGAAATACTGCCAAACCAACTATGTGTAGAATTTTCGAACTGTAAAAGGATAAAAGGCAAACGCCATTTTAAACATTTTATACATCAGTCCCCCAGTTTCCCCCAAATATAGCTAACTTGGCAGTGTTTTGTCAGCTAAAAAATAGGAAGAGTGTGACATAAAGAAGGCTACAAGTGACTACAGATGAGTCAATCAATTCACAAAGCTGATGAATTCAGAAAATCGTATTTTGTTTGCATCATGTATTTTTTATTCAGTCGAATATGTGCAAGTGTTTTGTCTGAGAAGATACAAGTAAATTGTAAATCCAAACAATAAAGAGTCATGAACAACATAGGGTCTCATGCACATTGGTTGTTTATCCAGTGGTGTAAAATTAGGCACCCCCATCAGAATTTGCCACACTCCTTCCTGTTTAAGATCCACCCCTTCATCTGTAAACCCCACCCCTTCCTCTTTAGGCTCCACCTCTTCCTATTAGCACTCCACCTCAGGAGTTGGTCAGAGCCTGCGGACATCATACAGGGGATGGTCAGAGACTGCAGACATGATCAGAGGCTGGGGACATGGCCAGAGGCTGCGGACATGGTCAGGGGCTGCGGACATGGTCAGCATCTTCTCTAGCATGATCATCGTTCTTCTTCTAATACATTTGCTGGTTATCATTACTTACATCACTGTGACCGTCCCCCTCCGCCCGAGCCCAGCGAAGCCAAGGTGAGCCAAGATCACCCACCCCCCCGCCCAAACAGCACAACCGAGGTGAGCTGAGACCGCCCCTCCGCTCGAGCCCAACCAAGCGAAGACCGCCCCCCCTGCCCAAGCACAGCCGAGCTGACGTGAGCTGAGACCAACCCTCTGCTCCACCTCAGATGAGCCCAGCCGAGCGTAGACAGCCCCCCCGCCCGAGCACAGCGGAGCTGAGGTGAGCTGAGGCCACCCCTCTGCTCAAGCACAGCCAAGATTGCCCCTGCCAGTCACTTTATGTTTCTTTATGGGGACTGTATTTGTGTGGCCGTCTTGACTCGGAAGGAGGTGGGGGGCTTTTTTTCGTCTGGGGGGGGTGGCTTTTTTTGCCGCCCCCCGGAAAGGGCCGCCCTAGGCCTGGGCCTTGTCAGCCTAGGCCAAGAAACAGCACTGTCTTTATCTCTGGTGCATGAGGCTCTGGGGTTTAGCTGCGGTTGAAGGGCAGAGGCACACTGTCCAGCCCTGCTGCTGGCAGCCTGTGAAGCTCTTTGAGGGGACGATGGCTGCTGTGGCTGGAACAGTACATTTAGCAGTCTGTGTTCCGGCCATTTGTCCCTGTGATCATACTGCCCTAAACATTTGTACTGCTAGGTGCACCGTCTAGCCCCGTCCATATGCAGAAGCTCTCAGCCTCTCATACAGATTGTTGGACTGCCAGAAGTGGGGCAGGGCGCTGCACCTGTGCCCAGTGTGCACAAGGATTATAGGATCAATCTGTGTTCACCAGATTTGCCAATCTTTTTAGTGATATGGTTGAGCCTTCAAAGTTAGCAGATTCTCCATTCTCAGTAGAACAGAAATATCAGTGTAAATGTACTTAAAGATGAAGTAAACCCTGATGGGTTTTGCTTCCTCTTTTGCTCGCTGCAAAGCCTGCAAATGAAAAGCATAATGAGCTATATGCATCGCCTATTATTGGCGGCACTGATCGAATGGCAAAATTCCAAAAGAGTGGTTGTGGAGAAGTCAATCAGTAGATCAACTTCTGCACAACCACCCTGCCCATATATGGATCAAAATTTGGCTGGTCCCTGCTAAACTAGCTAAATTTCCATCCATATATGGCCGGATTTATTGGCCTTGAAACATTGCTACTTTTATTTGATGACATTAAGCAGTCTGCTGTCTGTCTATCTGAACAGGGACTAGACTTAGACTTTTGGCAACGCAACCTGCCATTTCACCACCTCACCCTCCTATGACTGGGTTTCATTGCTGTACAAAGTGCCCTGGACTCTTTGTATTTATGTCTACAGTAGGGGCCTCTCCACCCATTTGCCCAAGACTAGGAAGGCTCCCAATTGTGTTCAAAACACAGGTAGAGGTTAAAAACCTGCATATCGATAACACAGCTGTGCTAGCATGATACTGTTACTATAGTACTTCTACTACAGATCCAGGCCATTCATGATTGCAAGCAATTATCAGACTGAACAAATGGCCTGGTATGCATTACCCACAGAGAGATAGACATGGCATTCTTCAGTTTATAGTTGTAGAAAATCAGCATTATGTGCACGCTGATGAAGTGTTTAAGGGGTGTGAGTAGGCTGAGGACTCCTCCTCTACACCCACACCCGTTAATGCTAACACAATTACCCCATTCTCTGCACAAAGAGGCTCATTTACCAGTTAAAGTGACGCAGGAAGCCACTTTTCTCTGCACGCTCGCTCTGTGTTTTGCCTTTGAAGAAGTTTCTTTCACATCAGGATAACCCTTAAGATGCCAGAAACAAATCTGCAACAAAGAGAGTAAAAATAAGAGCAGGTCTCAAGTTAGTGTTTTCTACAATTTTGACAACAGTCCCTTGACTACATTTAATACATCTCTAAGTTATGAGTTTTTATAAGAGTCAGCAGTAGCCAAGCTAGCTGAAGAGGCCCAGGGACTGAGATAAGGGGGACTAGGAGTCACACAGTATATGATGTTTTTCTTGCACTGGCCACATTCAAGCTGTTCCAGATTCCTTCTGCCAGAACAAGTCACAAAGGAGCTTATAAAAAAAACGGTACAAATGCCTAAGGACTCTTTGAAATCAACACTGGGGATATAAGGAACATTGTGGACACCATATGAGTTTCATTCAGAATGCTGCTGAACAAAGCCTATACTGTAACCGCCACAGAACTAATTACTCCGCACTGGGGTTGATTTACTTAAGGCAAATAGACTGTGCAATTTGTAAGTGCGGTTGCACTCTACAAGGAAAATTGCGCCAGAGTTTAGTAAATGCAGTGAAGCCTCACTTTTCAAAGAATACCCAATCACAAAAGCAGGCATAAGATTGGATGATGGAAGTCAGCAGAGCTTCCTCTCATTTACTAAGCTCTGGAGCAACTGCACTTGCAAAGTGCACAGTCTGCTTGCCTTTAGTAAATCAACCCCATTGGTGGTTATTTACGAAAGGCAAATCCACTTTGCACTACAAGTGCACTGGAAGTGCAGTCGCTGTAAATCTGAGGGGTAGATCTGAAATGAGGGGAAGCTCTGCTGGTTTTATCATCCAATCACGTGCAAGCTAAAATGCTGTTTTTTATTTTCCTTGCATGTCCCCCTCGAATCTACAGGGACTGCACTTTCAAGTGCACTTGTAGTGCAAAGTGGATTTGCCTTTCGTAAATAACCCTCAAAGTGTCACTAATGTTTGCATTCTAGTACACCTTTATTCATCAGTCAGTTATAGACATGTGCAGAACGGAAAAATGTGTTTAGTTTCGGATAGATTCGCTATGTTACTAATATCGTTTCATTATGGAATTTGTTTAGTTTGGTTTCGGAATTTGTTTTGTTTTCGTAAAATTCAGTTTAGTTTTCGTTAAAATTTGTTTCATTTATTCGTTTTCTAACGAATTCCAACTTTTCAGAACGATTAGAATTCAGGTCGGTTGAAAAACAATCGACCGATTTGAATTCTGTGAGAAGAAATAGCTGGTTGTTAAGGAGCGGGCCAGGAAGCCGGCTACCCGCGTCCTTAACCACCATGAGTTATCATCCATCAGTGGGCTTCCACACATGCCGGCATTGCCCGGCAATAGAAAAATGTTGAAGAAAACGGGGTTGGGTCCCTCCTAGTCCATACCAGACCCTTTTCCGAACTTGTAGCCCGGCAGGTCAGAAAGGGGGGACAAGCAAGCGCCCCGCCCCCAAGTCATACATGAGTGTAGATGTCCCTTTCATACAACCCCTGGCAAAAATGATGGAATCACCAGTCCCTGAGGATGTTCCTTCAGTTGTTTATTGTTGTAGAAAAAAAGCAGATCACAGACATGGCCAAAAACTAAAGGCATTTCAAATGGCAACTTTCTGGCTTTAAGAAACACTAAGGGCTCTTTCACATGGGGCAGATCAGTGATGATCCGCCCCGTGAACATCCGCTTGCTCCGCGGGGATCGCTCCATGGATCCCCGCTGAGCAGGAAGATGACTGGTCCGTCGCTGCACAGAGTGGACCTGTCAGAGCGCCGCTCTCCCCTAAGGGGGATCGGGTGATGACGGACCGTAGAGTCCGTCGTCACCCGATCCGATCCGAAAACGGATGGAAAAGTAGGTTTTTCCTCCGTTACACTTTTTCGGATCGGAGCGGGTCGGATGTCAGCGAACATGTCACCACTGACATCTGACGCTCCATAGACCTCCATGGAGTGTCCGTTCAGGTCCGCCTAAAAAACTGACAGGCGGACCTGAACAGACAGTCCGTGTGAAAGAGGCCTAAAAGAAATCAAGAAAACTAATTGTGGTGGTCAGTAACAGTTAGATTTATAGAACAAGCACAGGGAATAAATTATGGAATCACTCAACTCTGAGGAAAAAATTATGGAATCATGAAAAACAAACAAACAAACAAAATAAAACTCCAACACATCACTAGTACTTTGTTGCACCACCTCTGGCTTTTATAACTGCTTGCAGTCTCTGAGGCATTGACTTAATGAGTGATAAACAGTACTCTTCTTCTCTCTCTTCTGTTGCCAAATCATCTTTGCAGGTTGGAGCCTTGTCATGGACCATTTTCTTTAACTTCCACCACAGATTTTCAATTGGATTGAGATCCGGACTGTTTGCAGGCCATGACATTGACCTTATGTGTCTTTCTTCAAGGAATTTTTTCACAGTTTTTGCTCTATGGCAAGATGCATTATCATCTTGATAAATGATTTCATCATCCCCAAACATCCTTTCAATTGATGGGATAAGAAAAGTGTCCAAAATTTCAATGTAAACCTGTGCATTTATTGAAGATTTAATGACAGCCATCTCCCCAGTGCCTTTACCTGACATGCAGCCCCATATCAAAATTGACTGTGGAAATTTGCATGTTTTCTTCAGACAGTCGTCTGCATAAATCTCATTGGAACGGCACCAAACAAAAGTTCCAGCATCATCACCTTGCCCAATGCAGATTCGAGATTCATCACTGAATATGACTTTCATCCAATCATCCACAGTCCACGATTGTCTTTCCTTAGCCCATTGTAACCTTGTTTTTTTGTGTTTAGGTGTTAGAGATGGCTTTCTTTTAGCTTTTCTGTATGTAAATCCCATTTCCTTTAGGCGGTTTCTTACAGTTCGGTCACAGATGTTGACTCCAGTTTCCTCCCATTTGTTCCTCATTTGTTTTGTTGTACATTTTCTGTTTTCAAGGCATATTGCTTTAAGTTTTCTGTCTTGATGCTTTGATGTCTTACTTGGTCTACCAGTATGCTTGCCTTTAACCACCTTCCCATGTTGTTTGTATTTGGTCCATGTTTTAGACACAGCCAACTGTGAACGACAAACATCTTGTGCAACACTGCGTGATGATTTACCCTCTTTAAGGAGTTTGATAATCCTCTCCTTTTTTTCAATTGACATCTCTGGTGTTGGAGCCATGCTTCATGTCAGTCCACTTGTTGCAACAGATCTCCAAGGTGTGATCACTCCTTTTACCTACATACTAACAAGCAGATTTAATCTGATGCAGGTGTTAGTGTTTGTAATGAAAATTTACAGGGTGATTCCATAATTTTTTCCTCAGAATTGAGTGATTCCATAATTTATTCCCGGTGCTTGTTCTATAAATCTAACTGTTACTGGCCACCACAATTATTTTTCTTGATTTCTTTTAGTGTTTCTTAAAGCCAGAAAGTTGCCATTTGAAATGCCTTTAGTTTTTGGCCATGTCTGTGATCTGCTTTTTTTCTACAACAATAAACAACTGAAGGAACATCCTCAGGGACTGGTGATTCCATCATTTTTGCCAGGGGTTGTACAAGCCGGTTATCGGCTCTCTTATCCTCTCCTCGATCTGTCAGCGTGAGGAAAGGAGTGCTGATAACTGGTTTGTGTTTACATCGTTATCAGCCGTGATTGGACACAGCTGATCACGTGCTAAAGAACTGCTGATTGACTCTCTACCCCGCTCTGTGATCAGCTGTGTCCGGAGGATACACTTATAACACATGAAATGAATGATAAACTGCATTTGTTTAAACAAAAAAATAAGTTAGGTTCCACTGTAAGAATAAACATTAAACAGGTAACTGGAACTGGCATGTCATTCATCACAGTTGTGCATCACACTGCAATATTTACAAAAAAGTCTTTTTTTCAGCATCTGCAAAATCTTTACCCAGTTAAGTGAACAGCCTCAGATGATACACAAAGATGAAACAAATCTACCTACATAAGTTTTACATGGATATCTGCTGTCTTCAGCTTTCTATATTCTTTAGAATGTACACATCGTGTTAGAATTTTTACTTTCTCTTTCAGAAGGGGGAGGACAGTCTTGGGCATATACTGTGTGACAGCTGATTGGAGGAAAGGCACACCCCCCTCCAAATAGGCAGAGAAAGAAAGAAACATGCAGAGTTGTGCTATGAATAGATCAGCTCTCTGCTAATCTATTTATAGCAACATCCCCAACACAAATTTTCAGCTGCTTTTATCTCCTGTATCAGAGAACTTGTCAGAAGTTATCATGTTGATAACAGAGGGTTGAAGCAACAGAAAGATACAGGACTTAGGGCTTTGGAGAGAGATAAGTAAACACTGCAGATATACAGTATCTCACAAAAGTGAGTACACAGTTCACATTTTTGTAAATATTTTATTATATCTTTTCATGTGACAACACTGAAGAAATGACACTTTGCTACAATGTAAAGTAGTGAGTGTACAGCTTGTGTAAATTTGCTGTCCCCTAAAAATAACTCAACACACAGCCATTGATGTTCTAAACCACTGGCAACAAAAGTGAGTACACCCCTAAGTGAAAATGTCTAAATTGGGCCCAATTAGCCATTTGACCCTACTCGGTGTCATGTGACTCGTTAGTGTTACAAGGTCTCAGGTGTGAATGGGGAATTTAACTAATTTGGTGCTATCGCTCTCACTCGCTTATAATGGTCACAAAAATGTGAGAGGTGTACTCACTCACTAACGTTTGCATACTGCAAATTTCATAAATGAAGAGTTCAGAATATATTCTCATGCTGAACTAGAAAGCACTACATTGGTTTAGCTTGAAGCGTAGCACCCCATAGGAAGCTGAAGTTTATTTTAATCACCTCAATACTGCACTTTCACCCCCTTCCTGCCCAGGCCAATTTTCAGCTTTTACACAGGGGGAGGCCGGGATCCGGGGGTCCCCTTGTTAAAGGGGGCTTCCAGATTCTGATAAGCCCCCCACCTGCAGACCCCACAACCACCGGGCAAGGGTTGTGGGGATGAGGCCCTTCTCCCCATCAACAAGCTCTCTCGTCCCCCCTCTTTTCCTGTGGCCTGCCAGGTTGCGTGCTCAGATAAGGGTCTGGTATGATTTTTGGGGGGACCCCCACGCTATTTTAAAAAAAAAAATTGTTGCGGTGTTCCCCTTAAAATCCATACCAGACCTGAAGGGTCTAGTATGGATTTTGAGGGGGACCCCCACGCCATTTTTTTTTAAATTTTGGCGCGGGGTTCCCCTTAATATCCATACCAGACCTCAAGGGCCTGGTATGGAATTTGGGGGGACCCTCACACATTTTTTTAAATTAATTTTGGTTCGGGGTTCACCTGTGGGGGAATCCCATGGCGGTTTTTTCAATGACTTTTATGTGTATTGCCAGGACCGACAATTCATTATAGCCGCGAGTAGTTTTAAATGACTTTTTTCCTTTAGAAATGTAATTTTGCTCTCAGACTGTTCTAAACACGGGAAACATGCGCCACTTTACAGGCATACTATAGACACCACCCAGGTACAAAATTTAAAGGAATATTACACTTTTATTGTTTCACTTTAAGTATTATTAAAATCAATGCTCCCAAAAAAACAGCAGTTTTTAAAACTTTTTTTTGCATTGATACATGTCCCCTGGGGCAGGACTCAGGTCCCCAAACACTTTTTATGACAATAACTTGCATATTAACCTTTAAAATTAGCACTTTTGATTTTTCCCATAGACTTTTAAAGGGTGTTCCGCAGCTTTCGAATTTGCCGTGAACACCCCAAATTGTTTGCTATTCGGCGAACAGACAAACAGCCAATGCTCGACCTGAACATAAAGCCCATCCCTAATGACAATTTCCAGCCAGGCAGAAAGTAGTTTCCCAGCTTCCAAACATGTTTCTTGTACCCCATATTAGTCAATCAATCTGAATGTTGTCTAAACCTGTCAGATTTTCTGCTGTTAGTAGACTAGTGTCTGATATATTTCTGCTGGTATCCTATGACATTAAGCTGGTCAAACAATAGGGGATCTGATCATTTGAAAATGAATGATTACGCCTTCAGGCAATCTGTCTTTCATCTGTCATGCACATTTACTATTCAGTGTATATCAGGCAGAGTCCCTACTGCTGCCATTCACCACTGCATCAAGAGATGAAAGTAAATCTGATTTAACTTGATTACTTTGTAAGCTCCTTTGAGGGACAAAACTAATTAGAATGTCCCATGAAGGCCTACAAATTATATTACTAATATATATATATATATATATATATATATATATATATATATATATATATATATATATATATATATATATATATAGTTGTTTGTTTGAGATACACTGCCCATATTTTAAAAGATTACACTATTCTTATGAGAATTATGGAAAAATCTCCTCCCCTGAGTGACCAGCCCAAAGCCATTAAATCAAAAAGAGTTACAATCGAAAAAATTATAGTAGGATTACATACCTCCCAACTTTTGAACTTCAGAATGAGGGACACTTGAGGAAAGAAGTAACCTTGCATAGCACGTCACGGCAAATGTGGGCGTGGTCAAATGCTTGACAGTGGGAGGAGCTTAATGGGGCATCATTAAACAAAACTCGGGCTTCCTTGTACCTATAAAATATGCTTTTATAATTGTTCCACAAGCAAGAGTCTCATGGATACATACAAATCCTAGCTCATTTAAAAAAAGGATAAAAGGGCGCAGGGTCCTGGGTTGAGCTACGTACAGAGTGCAGGGTTCTGAGATGAGCTACGTACAGAGTGCAGGGTTCTGGGATGAGCTACGTACAGAGTGCAGGGTTCTGGGATGAGCTACGTACAGAGTGCAGGGTTCTGGGATAAGATAAGTACAGGGTGAAGGGTTCTGGGATGAGCTACGTACAGAGTGCAGGGTTCTGGGATGAGATAAGTACAGAGTGCGGGGTTCTGGGATGAGCTACGTACAGAGTGCAGGGTTCTGGGGTGAGCTACGTACAAAGTGCAGAGTTCTGGGATGAGCTACAAACAGAGTGCAGAGTTCTGGGATGAGCTACAAACAGAGTGCAGGGTTCTGGGATGAGCTACGTACAGAGTGGAGGGTTCTGGGATGAGCTACGTACAGAGTGCGGGGTTCTGGGATGAGCTACGTACAGAGTGCGGGGTTCTGGGATGAGCTACGTACAGAGTGCGGGGTTCTGGGATGAGATAAGTACAGAGTGCGGGGTTCTGGGATGAGCTATGTACAGAGTGCAGGTTTTGGGATGAGCTACGTACAGAGTGCGGGGTTCTGGGATGAGCTACGTACAGAGTGCGGGGTTCTGGGATGAGCTACGTACAGAGTGCGGGGTTCTGGGATGAGCTACGTACAGAGTGCGGGGTTCTGGAATGAGCTACGTGCGGGGTTCTGGGATGAGCTACGTGCGGGGTTCTGGGATGAGCTACGTACAGAGTGCGGGGTTCTGGGATGAGCTACGTACAGAGTGCGGGGTTCTGGGATGAGCTACGTACAGAGTGCGGGGTTCTGGGATGAGCTACGTACAGAGTGCGGGGTTCTGGGATGAGCTACGTACAGAGTGCGGGGTTCTGGGATGAGCTACGTACAGAGTGCGGGGTTCTGGGATGAGCTACGTACAGAGTGCGGGGTTCTGGGATGAGCTACGTACAGAGTGCGGGGTTCTGGGATGAGCTACGTACAGAGTGCGGGGTTCTGGGATGAGCTACGTACAGGGTGCGGGGTTCTGGGATGAGCTACGTACAGGGTGCGGGGTTCTGGCATGAGCTAGTACAGGGGGCAAGGTTCTGGGATGAGCTATGTGCAGGGTGCATGGTTCTGGGATGAGATAAGTACAACGTGTAGGGTTCTGGGATGAGCTTTGTACAGTGTCCAGGGTTCTGGGATAAGATAAGAGAAGTACAGGGTGCAGGATTCTGAGATGAGCTAAGTTCAGGGTGCAGGATTCTGAGATGAGCTATATACAGGGCGCAGGGTTCTGGGATGAGCCAAGTACAGGGTGGAGGGTTCTGGGATGAGCCAAGTACAGGGTGCAGGGTTCTGGGATGAGCCAAGTACAGAGCGCAGGGTTCTGGGATAAGCTATGTACAGAGCGCAGGGTTCTGGGATGAGCTATGTACAGAGCGCAGGGTTCTGGGATGAGCTATGTACAGAGCGCAGGGTTCTGGGATGAGCTATGTACAGAGCGCAGGGTTCTGGGATGAGCTATGTACAGAGCGCAGGGTTCTGGGATGAGCTATGTACAGAGCGCAGGGTTCTGGGATGAGCTATGTACAGAGCGCAGGGTTCTGGGATGAGCTATGTACAGAGCGCAGGGTTCTGGGATGAGCTATGTACAGAGCGCAGGGTTCTGGGATGAGCTATGTACAGAGCGCAGGGTTCTGGGATGAGCTATGTACAGGGCGCAGGGTTCTGGAATGAGCTATGTACAGGATGCAGGGTTCTGGATGAGCTAAGTACAGGGTGCAGGGTTCTTGGATGAGCTATGTAAATGGTGCAGGGTTCTGGGATGAGCTAAGTACAGGGTGCAGGGTTCTGGGATTAGCTATGTACACAGTGCCAGGTTCTGGGATGAGCTATGTACACAGTGCCAGGTTCTGGGATGAGCTATGTACAGGGTGCAGGGTTTTGGGATGAGCTATTTGTAACGGAACCCCGTCGCACTCCGCTTGAGTATTTCCGTCAGTATACAGCCTCCTCCAGTCTGAACATCAGATATTCCAGCTAAACATACAACACTAGCCGACACTAGCTTGTAGGGACATGGAATGATTTATTGGACAAGTATACAGCCTTGTTATACACTTGAGAAGTATGTCAGTCCCCATATACACAATAACCCAAATATTTACCCAAAACATCACATAATAGTTTAGCTAACGAGGTAGGGCTGACCCATGGCTAATCCCATCTACCTGGATGACTCAGATATCACATTGCAGACCAGCCTTGCCGTCTTAAAGCTAACTGCACACAATACACATTATCATAAGCATAAACACAGCAAACCTTCAAACAATAGTAGAAGACCTAATTACAATTAACAATACTGTGATCTCTCTTCTCCTCATCCTAGTAGGCAACAGACTATAGCAGGAGTCCCCGTTAGCAAACTGTCTGTCTCCAGAGGCCAAGGTGATCAGCTCTTTCAATTAACATGTATAGTTCAGAATCAAAAAAACAGTATTAGTCTTTGTATATTTCCCGGGATAAATATTACTGTTCCATCTTAAGTAATCCAACTCACGTTCTTAATGTCCATTATTTTATTGGTCACCCTGTGCCTCTAATAGACACAGGGTCACTTAGACATAGGAGGTGGATGGGGTGGATGGGGAGCTGAAGCAAGGGCTTCCCAACCTCTCCAAGGGATTCTGAGTTCCACCAGTCCCCTGCCCAATGTGACTCCGTCACATCATGTACAGGGTTCGGGGTTCTGAGATGATCTATGTACAGGGTGCAGGGTTCTGGGATGAGCTATGTACAGAGTGCAAGGTTTTGGGATGAGCTGCCTAGAGAGTATGCTAGGTACAGAGTCAATCCATCCACATCTTATTACTACACCCCTTCTCAACAAAAACCTCTGCACCCCCCCCCCCCAACAAAACGTCTCTCCTCTCCTCTGCTCTGCCCTAATCTTTAGCCCCCCACCCTCCATCAAAGCTCTACCATCATCCCATAGTTACCTTTCTGGCTCTTCCATCCACTGCAGTGAAATTGTCCTTTTCAGTACACTAAGTGCACACTTATTGTCGGCTCCAGATCTTCCCCGACAAGGTAGGAGAATGGGATTGCAGCTCACCAAGCTCCCCTTGCCATTGAACATGCCATGCTGTACTCTGCCAGACCAGCACTTGTCCACTGTGCAGAGCAGGCAGGCTGCTGTAGGAGCCGCGGGAGAGTTTTTACTTGTACTTTCTAACACAGAGGCCAGGCTTCTGTATTTTAAAGTGAAAACGCTGAGCTGTGAGCACACAGTTAACCCAGGCTGCAAACAACAATGCGGGACAAACCTCCTACACAGAGGGACTGCGGGACAAAGGTGAAGATGCGGGAATGTCCCGCCCAATCCGGGACTGTTGGGAGGTATGGAATTAAAGGCAAAACTTTTTTTTTTCATTTTGGATAGAATAAGGGTGATTATAACCCCTGTTGCTTTTTGTCATCTGTGTCCCACTGGGGAGATTTACCTTCACTTTCTGACCCATAGCCAAAACTTGAAGTGAAAAGAAATTCCTCAAAAGTGGTTGTGTTGGCAAGAACTAATGTCCCCATTAGAAGATTTCCCATCTTTTCCTGATCTGGTAACAACAATCTTTCACTTTCACTCTTGGTGATAACAGTAAACATGACAAATAGAGAGGGTAAATCTCCCTAACGGGGGCATAGACAGCAATAAAAACATGACAAGTACTGCCATCTTGGCACCGGGAAAACAAAAATTTGTTTCAAATACTTACCATAGTTTCCCTTTCCTGGTGCCAATCCATGGCAGCATACATGTAGTAGTAGTCCCACCTACTTTCACCCATAGAACAGCTATAAAGTGTTGACACCCACACAACAGTCCATTCCCTGTACAATGCTAGAAACAATGTGGGTGGGTTTAGTATGCTGCCATGGTTTGGCACCAGAAAAGGAAATTTATGGTAATTATTTGATACAATTTTCCATTGTCATGGCTTCAACATGACAGCATACATGTGGTAGACCAATACCTTGCTGCCAGGGTGTGAAGCTTTCACAAATCCTATTTTATAAGAAAATGAGGAAGCTCCTGCCTTTCCACCAAATCAGCTGTAGTGAGTCCATTAGTAGGTCTGGACGTGCCATAAGAGGATTGGTTTGGCTTTCCTGCTTAAAGAGGAGGCCCACCTAAAAAAAAAAATATTAAAAGCCAGCAGCTGGCTGACTTTTAATAAATGGACACTTACCTGTCCAGGGAGCCTGTGATGTCGGCAGCCGAAGCCGATCAATCGCTCGGCTCTTGGCTGCTGCCGCCACGATCCTCGGTGAGGGAATCAGGAAGTGAAGCGTTACGGGTTCACTTCCTGGTTCCCTACTACACATGCGGGAGTCCCCACTGCACATCCTAGCTGGTCCCCGCTAACTTCTGGGACCTGTGTGTTTCCCAGGAGACAGCGGGGGGGGGGGGGTGGGGGGCAGGAAGGGGCGTGACTCCTGCGGGAGTCTATTCCAGGAAATGGGTGCAGATACATGTATACAGGTATTTGCACCCACTCCCCCCTGAAAGGTGTCAAATGTGACACTGGAGGGGGGGAGGGTTCAGAAAAGTGGAGGTTCCATTTTTGTGTGGAACTCCGCTTTAACATCTCTCTTGACACCGCTGTGTAACCTGCCTATGTTGAGATACTGCTGGTTAAATGTGCAGGTCTCACTCAGCCACACGCGAGACCGCTAATAGCGCTGAGAGCCAAACCCTGGCCTTGACCCAGCTGCAGGAGAGAAAGTCCTCAAGGCTTACACCAAGAAAAGCATGTATCACATGTCCAGATTTTAGACCTTAGACCTCCCAACTTAGCATCAAGGGATTCCTAGACTCTACAAAACCCTGTCTCTCAGAACTTGAGCTTTATCCACCATGCTGTTAAAGGCAGCAACCATGAAGCTGGATAGTAAAACGTTCCTTGGGAACAGAAGTTTCAGATCCTGCAGAGCTCTCGAAGCAACCATCTGGCTATCTTTCAGGTCAGCGCACCAGCCTAAAACAATGCAGAACACCAGAATGCCGTCCATCACGAACCTGTGAGAGAGACATTGAAAGGGATAGATCAGGAAGTACTGATCCCATGGAATCACCAGGGCATCCAAAAATGACCTAGTCTGTAGTTAGACCTGGAGACCAGGAAGTCAACCTCTGTTGTTTCGTACCTGCAACACACATTCTGGAATACCTTCAGGGTAAGAACCATGTGTTCAGGAGCTGTTAGCTTAGGCATTCTGCTTGCCACTGTGTATACTTGGAATTCACATGCATGACAAGAGTGGAATGTGATAGTTTTGTCAAGGATAGGATCCAATCAATCTTTTTGCTATGGAAAACATCTGGATCCTCTTGACAGTTGATATACACCACTTTCATGGCGTTCTCTGCTTGAATCTGGATTGTATACATTTCGATTAAGATAGTCTAATGCTTTAGGCACAGTCAAACCGCCGAAAACATATAGATGTTACTTCGGAAATGAGACTCCAAAGACAACCAAGTCCCCCGTAATTAAGGATGTCCAGGTCTCTCCCCCAGTTCGACTGGGGTTTCCAAAACAACAGAAAGGAAGGACCTTCTCTAGAGCTGGATCCCTTTGCCATAGCAATAGGTGAATCACTTGTCCAGGGACTGAATCAACCTGTCCTTGGAAGACCCAGGGACTGAATCAACCTGTCCCTGGAAGAGAGTATGCCATCTTGTAAACGTCTGGAGTAAAACTAGGCCAATGGAATTGCCTCTCAAGAAGATCTAAGCCCCTTAGATCTAGGATTCTCATACAAAAGTGGAGACTTAAATGGCTCCTGGTCTGGAGAGCTTGAATCTGAGACCAGAGTGTTTAAAGTTACCAATAAGTTACCAATAAGGGAGGAGTTCCGGGAATCCTGCTCTCCATCCTTAGTCATCCGTGCACCAATCTACACAAAAAATACCAGATTCCCTGCCTGCCTATTCCTCTCCATACCCTGCCGAGTCCTGCGCCTTTATTGTTGAGGTTTCACCCGTGATCATCCAGGGAGCAATCAACCCCGCACATCCGCGGTCGCTGCCATCTTCCCGGCCTGTACACTGCTGGAGAGAGCCATTCCTGGCCTGGCTGCGAGGTAAGGGACTCCCCCTCGCCATCCTGCCTGCCATTCCACTTGCCTGTTGTGGTCCAGTATTCTGCCGGGCCGCTGAAATGACCCTTCGCAGCCGCGGCCTAGTCTGGCCTAGTGCGGCCCAGCGAAGCCTGCCGATCACTGCTCTTTCCTACACCGCTGCTCCGCAGGGCTGGTGGAGGTGTCCTGGAGCCCAGCATCTTTTCCATCCTTCTGCCTCTATTCCAGCGCTCTGGGCCTTCCCTACCTGGTATACCCACCCATCACCACTGGACTGCCACTTCCTGTGGGTTTACTGAAAGGTGGAGGGCTGCTGTTGACTACAACTGCCTATCCGGACTGTGACCTCCCGGGGCTCATTACCTGCTGCCGACCTGGACTACCCCTAGCAGCCTCCTGACCGCTGACCTGGGAGAAGATCACCCTCTGTAGGGATCCCCTCTGTAGACCTGCCAGATGTCCTCTTCCTCAAAAAAGGGGAGAAATAATTCCAAAGCCGCTAAGGTTAACTCAGCACTCCGGCTACCACCGCCCCCTCCCCGCAGCCTGATCCCACACTGGTCGGATGACTTCAGGCCTTGTTGGCGTATTTGGAGATGGGTCCTTGGGGGGTCCCCTGCGGTGGAAGAGCCAGCCCCACTACCTCCTGATAGTACAGCCATGATCTTTGCTGCAATCAAGCATAGTAGGACCTCACTGCTGGTGTGCATCGACCATTTTGCTGAGGAGTGTAATCTTATAAGGAATGACCTCGACAAAATAAGGGGGAGAATGGCCAAAACTGAGTGTAGTATATCAGCCACCGAAGAACTTATAGCCACCCATGCCACCTCCATTGCCGAATTTTGGCGCACATTACAGTCCCTTGTCGCAAAGTCTGATGACGCTGAAAACCACCTCAGGCGCAACAATATCAGAGTCCTGGGGCTGCCTTAGAGTAAGGGGATCTCCCGGCTGAATTTGCAGAGGAGTTCTTTAAAAATCTTCTGGGCGTTACGGATGTCCCAACCACCTACGTGGTTGAAAGGGCCCATCGGGTGCCCACGGGCCGTGCCATCCCAGGGAACCTTCCTAGGCCTTTTCTGGTTCACTTCCTTAACTACCGGGACAGGGACAGGATTCTCTCTGAAGCCTGCAAACATCCCACACTCAAATATGGCAACGCCTCCGTTCTTCTCTTCCCTGACTTTTTGACTGACTTGCAGTGGATGAGAAAAAACTTCAATGATGTTCATGGACAGCTCCGAGATAAGAACATAATGCTCTATTCTAACCACCTGCGGGTTCAGCATGATGGAGCAATTTGGTTCTTTGACAACCCAGCGGATGCTAACATCTGGCTGATCAACTTGCATTGAAGGACTCTCCCCACAAGTGTTAACTGATGCACAGATTTCCCACATCCTTGCCAGCTCTATCCTACCAAACTTCCTGTAAACACCGGAGACACCTCAAAGATACATCAACACAAGATTCACACTTGATCCCCACAGTTTGTTTGTGCTCTAAGAAGTGGAAGACCTGGTGCTCTCCTCTACCTGGAGGAATTACTGCCTGGTCCCTCTTACTGTGATAGGAAGCATGTCCCCCAATTTTGCCTACTGTCACAGGTTGCACACTGGAACTCTGAGCCTCAAGTAGGTGCTCTGTGCTATCAAGTTTTGGGATTGAAACTGCTTTGACAACAGTTGGGGTTATGTCAGGCAGTAGGGAGTTATACAGTACATACCTTTAATCGGTTGCCGAGTTTACCCAGATTTCTTATACTGTTCTACTTGCTGGACTATGTTTTTTCCTTCTCTTCCCCTCAGAATATCTGGATGGCTACATCATCTGAGCTGCCTCTCCCCCTGGCTTCCGAGCGGGACACTGCTGGGTATGGGCCTTCTGTTTTCCTAATGTTACCAAAATGTTTCTATTTAAATGGATACAGACCTGAAGTTGATGTCTTGGAATATCAGAGGTCTGAATGACAAAGTGAAAAGATCTCTGCTGTTTATGTTTCTGCAGTCTCGTAAACCTCACGTTCTGTTTTTGCAAGAAACCCACCTTGCAGGCAGTAAGATCCTGGCTCTTAAGAGGGCATGGGTTAAACAGGGGTTTCATGTCACATACTCCCTCCTATTCGAGGGGGGTGACCATTCTACTGAGCGAGTCACTACCTTGCTCGGTGGAACAGGTTTTTCTCAATCCGGGGAGACGCTATGTAATTTTGATTCTTGAAATGTATGCTCAACGCTGGGCGATGGTTAATATATATATATCCCTCCTCATTTGACCCCGCTGCCCTATATACTATTTTCACCAAACTCGCCCCCCATCCAGGTCCACAAAATTATAGTCGGGGGGGACTTTAACGCCATCCTAGACCAAACCAAAGACACTTCTAACCCTTTTAGATATGCCCATCCTGAACTGGTGCTGTGGGCAACCATTCTTGCTCTTCAAGAGCTTTGGCAGTGGAGGCATCCGGAGGAAAGGACTTATTCACATATCTTGGCTATACATAAATCGGGATCACGCATAGATTTGTTGTTTGGGTCTGCTTCAACTCTGTCACATGTTGGGGCGGCCTCTTCAGGCCTTTCTGATCACCACATGTTAGAGTTATGCTTGACCCTTGGCCCCTCTCGTGAGCTAGGATGCTGGAGGTTGGCGTCACATTGGATAGACAATCCTTAAATCCAGGAGGTGGTAGGACCCAAACTTACAGAATATTGGGTGCTCAATGAGGGTTCGGCTTCCCTCATGCCCGAGGGGAATATGTCTCCTCTATTAAGGCAGTGAGATCCGGCTTTGCAGAGCAGACCACTCAATTGGAACAGGATGAAAAAATGGTGTTGGGGTTCTTCACGGTACATCCAACGCCTGAAAACCATTCCTCCCTAGCCCAGGTGAGGAGAGCTTTAAGGCTCCATTACACCTCGCTGGTGCAATCTGATAACGTGAAAGTTTGTCGCAAAGCTTTTTGAGTCAGGGGACAAAAACTGTAAACTATTGGCCAACCTGGTGGCAGAACCCTCACTCCAAACAGTAATTCCAAGGATCCAAACTTCCATGGGTGATCAAATTACAGACCCTGAGGGTATACTGAAGGAATTTCATCTCTTCTATAGCAAATTATACGATGACCCGACCCCTACCTCGGCTGCGACCATACTTGAGGAATTGGGGGGAATCACCCTGCCTTCTCTTTCTGAAGAGGACAGAGACACACTAGATAAGCCCTTAATGTGCCATGAGATAGAAGATACTCCTTACCCAAAAACAAATCCCCAGGTCCTGATGGTCTACCCAGAGAATGGTACAAGACCCATGCGACTATACTTGTCCCCAGGCTCACTCAACTCTTTGCAGAGTGCCTGGAAACTGGGAGGTTGCCAGACAGCATGTCCCAGGCACACATTGTATTGCTACCAAAACCGGGGAAGGACCCCTTCTGTTGTTCATCCTATAGGCCCATTTCATTACTGAACTACGACCTTAAGATACTTATTAAAGTGCTAGCCAATAGGATTATGCAGGTATTACCGTCCCTTGTCAACATAGACCAGACTGGCTTTATGCCTGGAAAGTCTACTGACATAAATCTTAGACGAGTCTTCACCCATCTCCAGCTCCCGGCCAAGGAGAATGCCTCTCGGGTCTTGGTAACCCTTGACATCGAGAAGGCATTCGACACAGTCAGATGGTCATATATGATGCAGGTTCTCGAGGGTTTGGGCTTTGGCCCAACCTTCCGGAAATGAATCGGTCTACTCTACAAATCCCCCGTGGCCTATATTAAATTGAATGGTAAACTTTCGCCCTCCTTCCCAATTAGGAGGGGGACAAGGCAGGGGTGTCCTCTCTCCCCTGCACTGTTTGCCCTGGTGATGGAGCCTCTGGCGGAGGCCCTGCGGAAGTCATATGAGGTGTCTGGAATTCGGGTCGCTTCAATAGTTGGGAAACTAGCATTATATGCAGACGATCTAATCCTCTTTCTGCGAGACCCTGGCCCCTCACTTTCCACGGTGCTTCAGATTCTGCACCGCTTTGCTACTCTAAGTCACTCATTCTTCCCATAGATCCAGGGGCGAAGCAGCTGAGTAATCCTAATTTACCTCTGTAATGGGCAATTTTACCATTAGATACTTAGGGATCAATATCTCTCCCAATATCCAGGATTTCAGTAAGCTTAATTTGTCCCCGGTGCTGCAATGGTGTAAATCTAAGTTAAAGACATGGTCAAGTCTCCCACTAACACTTATAGGAAAAATGAAATTAATTAAAATGAAACTGCTTCCAGTTTTGTTGTATATTTTAAATCATTCCCCAGTCTGGATACCTAAAATCCTCTTCCAACAATTAGATTCCCTATTGGCTTAATTGCTGTGGCAATTTCTACGCAGGCCCTGGACACGGGGGGGGGGGCTTTCCTTCCCCCGACTTTAACACATACTATTTGGCAGCAATGTTCACCCATGCCCACAACTGGCTGGTCTCAAACGATACCAGTGCGTCAGTAGTCCTGGAGGCAGCACATCTGGGATCTTATGAGGCTCTTCACAGCGCCCTTTATAGGGGAACGGGGGGGTTCTCCGTAAACTTAACACAGGCTATGAAAGTGGTTGTCAGGGCTTGGCACACAATGGTAATAAAACCTTACTTGGCCAAAGCCATATGGTCCCCTAGTACACCACTCTGGTGTAATCCCAGGGTGGGGGAATTTCACTCTCTACAAGACCCCGGCCTGTGGGCCAGCAAGGGCATCAAATACTTGAAGGATATCTGCGGTGGTTCAGGGTTGTTTACTTTTGACAGACTGAATTACAAATTCCAACTTCCAAATTCTTTCTTCTTCAGGTTCCTGCAGCTCCGTCACACCATTGACACGCAATTTAAATCGATTCAGCTCCGGATGGAGCATGACGATCTCAAAACTGTGGTAAATGATGCGAACCTCTCTAAGCCACTATCTCAAATATACCGGGCACTGCTGCCATCCATCTAGGTTGGATTGGATGGGTTGCGGGACCTGTGGCAGGCGGAGGTGCAGGAGCTGGACAGTGAAGACTGGGAAGATATGTGGGATTACCCGCTTCAACCACTAGTTGCAACTAGGGACAAGTTAATCCAATTCAAAATCCCGCACAGAATATACTATATGCCCCAACGCCTTCATCGCATATACCCAACCTCATCGGCTGCTTGCTGGAGATGTCTAGTGTCCCTGCTGACTTCCTACATATTCTGGGATTGCCCACAGGTTCAAGAATATTGGAGGGAGGTAACTCAATGTATCCATGGATTGACTACCATACCTATCCCTCTGACAATCAGTGTCTGTCTCCTCGGGCATTGAGGAACAGCTGGCATTAGCTAAAGCAACCCGCACCGTAATAGGTATCCTATTATTTTACACAAGGAAACCCATAGTACTAAAGTGGAAGTCAGCCAACCCCCCCACCTTGTCATTGGGGAAAACGTTAATTAATACAATGAAACCCCTCTGCAAAGCAACATATTTATCCAGAGGATACCCCACAAAATTCGAAAAAGTCTGGCACTTGTGGACAGACTCAGAGTCCATGACAGATAATCAGCCTGTTGGGGACTGCCCTGGTTAGATACCCTTAATAAATACCTGGCTCTGTTGAGTGTTGGGGTCCAGGCCCAGACAAGTGAGGAGTGCTGTTAGTCCAGAGGTTGAGTGATCACACTCAACCCTAGCTGTTCTTGTAAAGTCTGGCTCAGACAGATAAGAGGGTTGAGAGGTCCTACAGGAATAGGTATCTCCTACCATTATCCTACTATGTGAAAACTGGGTACTAGATATGTGGTTGTTGTTTTTTTTTTTTTTTTTTTTTTTTTTTTATAGTTTTAACTATAGTTATATATGTTTAGTTCTGGGCTACACGGTGAGTTGTACGCTGTTATGCACATGGCTATGTGCACCAATTGGCTGGGGTATGCCCCAATGGCCCTGTTTTGTACCTCCACAGTGAAACTTTTCAATAAAAAGAATTTTCAAAAAAAAAAGTTATCAATAAGGAAAAGCACTCAGATCTGAGCTGTGTGCAGGACCACCCAGATATTTTGAAGGTGAGTCGGTCCCAGTGACAATCTTTGAATGTCCTGGGCCCATCTAAATTGTTGAAATAACTGGAGGCTAATGTCACACAGTGTCAGGAACCATAAACCAGACAGAGACAGAAAGTGCAGTTAAAATTACACTTTTAATTAAATGGCAAAAATAACACAGTTCAGGAACGTAGTCAAAAACAGAAGCCAAGGTCCTATGACTACATACGTTTGCAATTTGTATTCTGGGCTCCTTCCACTGGGAATGGTGGGTATTCATCCTCAGCAGTATCTTTGATGCTATTGTCCTGGGCTGTTCTAAAGAGACACTGTCCCCAGAAGGCCATACAGTCTGTTTTCACCGACTGTGAAAATGCTATAGCAAGTTTCTTGCCTAGAGCCCTCTGGCTCTTCTGTTTCTTCTCCATTCATGGTGAGGTTAACTGCCATAAATTACTGGCCTATCAGGGGCAAAGCTGCAGGCTGAATATATTGTACCAGCTTATCCTTTCTGCTCTTCCTTGCCAGCAGAAGCTTGTCTACTCCCTTCTGTGGGAAGCTCTGTGCAGTTGGTAGCAACAGAGTTGAAACGCCGCTTGTCTTGGAAATACAGCAGAGCTCCATGGATCCACCCAATGAGAGGAAGGCTGGGGAAATTCCAGACAGGGAGAGCACTTCCAAAGAAGATAGCCCTCTCTGCACTGTGTATGTGGGACTACTTAAACCTGAGTTTTCACCTCAAGAAATCCACAGAAGGAGTTCCCTGCTATACTGGACACTTTAGCATCCAAGTTCAAAGACTGCACTACAGTATAGGTTTAACATGTGAGGACAACCACCAAAAGATGGCAGGTAAAGGTTTTTTTCTCTTCACACTGGTTGTGAGCTCTGTGAAAATAAAAAAATGAATGGGCTGTTGTGTATGCATCAACATTTTATAGCTATGTACTTGTCCTGTGGACTGAAGTGAGTGAGTCTACTTCCCCATATATGCTCTCATGTTAGCACTAGGAAAAAAGTTTTGCCTTTGTTATACATAACAACGATTAGCAACCACCCAACCTATAACTGGTCTTTGCAGCAAGGAGCACATGGCAGGGTGACCCATGTCAAAAAACAACAAACAAAACTTCCCAGCTCACTTACCAGCCAGCCTGCAACAAACCAAATTGTTCCTAATAGATCACGTTAAAAACAAGGGGTCTAGTTTGCACACATTTGCAAATACATGCCTAAGCTGCAGCAGAAACGTCACAACACCCCAGTGTACTGCAGCCCTAACTCTATCATTTTGAGAGTCTCCTGAGTTGGAGCACATACAGCATCTCACAAAAGTGAGTACACCCCTCATATTTTATTATAACTTTTCATGTGACAACACTGAAGAAATGACACTTTGCTACAATGTAAAGTAGTGAGTGTACAGCTTGTATAACAGTGTAAATTGTGTCCCCTCAAAATAACTCAACACACAGCCATTAATGTCTAAACTGCTGGCAACAAAAGTGAGTACACCCACTTTGGGTGTACTCTTGGGCTCAATTAGCCATTTTCCCTCCCCATTGTCATGTGACTCGTTAGTGTTACCAGGTCTCAGGTATCAATAGGGAGCAGGTGTGTTAAATTTGGTGTTATCGCACTCACTCTCTCATACTGATCACTGGAGGTTCAACATGGCACCTCATAGCAAAGAGCTCTCTGAGGATCTGAAAAAAAGAATTGTTACTCTACATAAAGCTGGCCTAGGCTATAAGATTGCCAAGACCCTGAAACTGAGCTGCAACACGGTGGCCAAGACCATACAGCGGTTTAACAGGACAGGTTCCACTCAGAACAGTGATACAAAAAAGACGCCAACTGCTCCCATCTATAGCTGGCCAATGCTTCTTCCTGCGATAGCCAACTATAAATGGGAGCAAGTGGTGTCTTTTTGTATCACTGTCATGTTTTTTGGTCAGGCAACGCACTGACACCTTTGCAACCATTGTGCTATATGCAGTGTGCCCCTGTACCTTTTAAGAAGGGGTGGCTTCCCTTCAGTTCACCTGCTCTCACCTATCCATCAGAATGCATGTGCCTCCACTGTGGGGACACTTATAAGTTAGTGTTAGGTACCACAGATACCAGGGTGCCTTGACGAGGCTCTGTGGCTTACGCATGCATTTGCAAAATGTGTGCAGACTAAACCCCTGTTAATCTGCGGGCTGGTGGTAAGTTAAGCTTGTTTCTTTCCTTGGATTTATCCTTTGCTTTGTTTGTCCACTCAGAACAGGCCTCGCCATGTCGACCAAAGAAGTTGAGTGCACGTGCTCAGCATCATATCCAGAGGTTGTCTTTGGGAAATAGACGTTAAATAGAGCGCTGCCAGCATTGCTGCAGAGGTTGAAGGGGTGGGGGTTCAGCCTGTCAGTGCTCAGACCATACGCCGCATGCTGCATCAAATTGGTCTGCATGGCTGTCGTCCCAGAAGGAAGTCTCTTCTAAAGATGATGCACAAGAAAGCCTGCAAACAGTTTGCTGAAGACAATCAGACTAAGGAAATGGATTACTGGAACCATGTCCTGTGGTCTGATGAGACCAAGATAAACTTATTTGGTTCAGATGGTGTCAAGCGTGTATGGCAGCAACCAGGTGAGGAGTACAAAGACAAGTGTGTCTTGCTTACAGCACCGCACCGATTTCCCTGTATAGATTTCAATAAAGCAGCTCCCCCCCTGCTGCTTTCAGCTGCTTTATTGAAATCGATACAGGGAGATCGATAATTGTCCCTCCCCCCCGCCACATTGATCACCCCCAACTGTCCCCTGTGTTCTTCTCCGTGCTCCTCCAGTCCCCCTCTCTGTGCTCCTACGATCCCCCGCCATGCCCTGCGGTCCCCCGCCATGTCCTCCCTGCTCCTCCAGCCCCCCGTCATGTACTCTGGTCCCCCGCCATGTCCTCCCTGCTCCTCCGGTCCCCTGCCATATCCTCCTTTGGCTCCCCGTCATGTCTTCCCTGCTCCTCCGGTCCCCCACCATGTCCTCAGTGCTCCTCCGGTCCCCACTGTCCCGGATCTGTCAGCATAGGGAGCGGAGGAAGGGGCTGGTAAATCTGTAATTTACTGGCTCCTTCCTTTTCTAAATGCACAGAGTCAGTGATCACTGTCTCTGTCTATTCACATAACTGAACATGGTAAACTGTGTTTACAATGTCTCAGTTTATGAATGGAGAGGAGCCTCTGTCTCCTCTCCATTCATCTTCAGTGCAACTGAGGCTGGAGAGAAAGGGACTGGGGAATCTCTGTCCTCAGCCCCTTTCCCTGTCTCAAAGGGGGATGTCAGGGGTCTGTCTGGACCCTGATATCTCACCAAAGCCTGATATCTCACCGCAACAGGGCTGATAAAAAATAATAATAATAATAATAATTTAAAAAATTGTAATAAATATTTAAAAGATAAAAAAAACAAAAAAAAACAAACCACTGACACCATCCACGCTCCCCCCCCCCCCCCCAAAAGATGAATAAAAATAAAGCATTGTAAAAAAAATGAAAAAAATATATAAATTGTAAAAAATAATAAAAATAATGAATTGTAAAAAATAAAATTTTGAAAAAATAAAAAACTGACACAGTCCACTGTCACATGACATTAAAAAAAAGTATCGGTAATCGGTATTTGGTATCGGTGAGTACTTGAAAAAAAGTATCGGTACTTGTACTCGGTCTTAAAAAAGTGGTATCGGTGCAACCCTAGTAAAGGTGATGGACTGGCCAAGCATGTCTCCAGACCTAAACCCTATTTGAGCATCCTCAAACCGAAGGTGGAGGAGCGCAAGGTCTCTAACATCCACCAGCTCCATGATGTCATCATGGAGGAGTGGAAGAGGACTCCAGTGGCAACCTGTGAAGCTCTTGTGAACTCCGTGCTGGAAAATAATGATGGCCACACAAAATATTGACACTTTGGGCCCAATTTGGACATTTTCACTTAGGGGTGTACTCACTTTTGTTGCCAGCGGTTTAGACATTAATGGCTGTGTGTTGAGTTATTTTGAGGGGTCAGCAAATTTACACTGTTATACAAGCTGTACACTCACTACTTTATATTGTAGCAAAGTGTCATTTCTTCAGTGTTGTCACGTGAAAAGATATAATAAAATATTTACAAAAATGTGAGGGGTGTACTTACTTTTGTGAGATACTGTATACAGTCTACACACCCCTGTTAAAATGTCAGGTTTTTCGTGATGTAAAAAAAATAAGACAACGAAAAAAAAAAAATTCAGAACTTTTTCCACCTTTAATGTGACCTATAAACTGTACAACTCAATTGAAAAACAAACTGAAATATTTTAGGGGGGTAGTAAAAATAAAAAAATAAAATAATGTGGCTGCATAAGTGTGCACGCCCTCTTATAACTGGGGATGTAGCTGTGTTCAGAATTAAGCAATCACACTCAAACTCATGTTAACTAGGAGTAAGTACAGACCTACCATAATTTAAAATGCCTTTGATTAACCCCAAACAAAGTTCAACTGTTCTAGTAGGTCTTTCCTGACATTTTCTTAGTCACATCCTACAGCAAAAGCCATCGTCCGCAGAGAGCGTCCAAAGCATCAGAGGGATCTCATTGTTAAAACGTATCAGTCAGGAGAAGGGTACAAAGGAATTTCCAAGGCATTAGATATCCCATGGAACACAGTGAAGACAGTCATCATCAAGTGGAGAAAATATGACACAATAGTGACATTACCAAGGACTGGATGTCCCTCCAAAATTGATGAAAAGACTAGAAGAAAACTTGTCAGGGAGGCTGCCAAGAGGCCTACAGCAACATTAAAGGAGCTGCAGGAACATCTGGCAAGTACTGGCTGTGTGGTACATGTGACAACAATCTCCCGCATTCTTCATATGTCTGGGCTATGGGGTAGAGTGGTAAGACAGAAGCCTTTTCTTAGGAAGGAAAACATCCAAGCCCGGCTAAATTATGCAAAAACACACCTGAAGTCTCCCAAAAGCATGTCGGAGAATGTGTTGTGGTCTGATGAAACCAAGGTTGAACTTTTTGGCCATAATTCCAAAAGATACGTTTGACGCAAAAACAACACTGCACATCACCAAAAGAACACCATACCCACAGTGAAGCATGGTGGTGGCAGCATCATGCTTTGGGGCTGTTTTTCTTCAGCTGGAACAGGGACCTCAGTCAAGGTAGAGGGAATTTATGAGCAATTCCAAATACCAGTCAATATTGGCACAAAACCTTCAGGCTTCTGCTAGAAAGAACATGAAGAGGAGCTTCATATTTCAGCATGACAACGACACAAAGCATACATCCAAACCAACAAAGAAGTGGCTTCACCAGAAGAAGATTAAATGTTTGGAATGGCCCAGCCAGAGCCCAGACCTGAATCCGATTGAAAATCTGTGGGGTGATCTGAAGAGGGCTGTGCACAGGAGATGCCCTCGCAATCGGACAGATTTGGAGTGTTTTTGCAAAGAAGAAATATTGCCAAGTCAAGATGTGCCATGCTGATAGACTCAAAAAGAGTGAGTGCTGTAATAAAATCAAAAGGTGTTTCAACAAAGTATTAGTTTAAGGGTGTGCACACTTATGCAACCATATTATTTTAGTTTTTTATTTTTACTTCCCTCCACCTAAAAGATTTCAGTTTGTTGTTCAACTGAGTTGTACAGTTTATAGGTCACATTATAGGTGGAAAAAAGTTCTGAAATGAAATGATTTATCTTTGTCACAGAATCATGATATTTTTACAGGAGTGTGTAGACTTTTTAGATCCATTGTATAATAACGGATAGATTAAAGGATCACTAAAGATAATTTTTTTTTTTTAAATTACAAATATGTTATACTTATCTCCACTGTGCAGCTCATTTTGCACAGAGTGGCCCCGAACCTGGTCTTCTGGGGTCCCTTGGCGGCTGTGTTGGCTCCCCCCCGCAAGGACTCAACACCTTCATGCGAGCTCCCTCGCATGGTGTTGAGCGCTTGTGGGCGCGCTCCCGTGATACAGCTGGCGGCCATAGCCAGCTGATACAGCTGGCGGCCATAGCCGCTCAATGTATCACTTGGCCCCGCCCCCGGCGCGCTGCGTCATTGGATGTGATTGACAGCAGCGCGAGCCAATGGCTGCGCTGCTTTCAATCCATCCACTGTAACCAATCAACGGCCAGGCTGAGCGGCGAAGAGGATGTCGGGGACGAGCGCGGGACTTTCGAGGGGTCAGGTAAGTAAAACGGGGGGGGGCTGGGGGGGCCGGTATTGTTGGATGTTTTTTCATCTTAATGCATAGACTGCATTAAGGTGAAAAAACTTTTACCTTTACAACCCCTTTAAGGGCAGGTATGCATGGAAGGAGTGCCCACACCCCCTAAAAGGTACAGGGACGCACTGGACACACAGCAATAGGTATCCAGTGCGTCCCCTCACCAATTACCAACAGTACAAACAATTGGCAACCACCCCAACCTAAACATAAACCTCTGAGGGTAGTTGGACATACATGTGCAATCTGATGCTAAGTGAAGTGGCTGTGTTTCTACATACTGTTTAAAGGGAATTTCTGCTTATCTGCCTCCCGCCCCCCTCCTCTTACACCTTTGGACAGCTTTTTTTTTTTGGTGGGTGTTTTAACAGGCACCCGATCCTACTTCTGATAGGATCGCCGCAATGGATCCACCAGAAGTTCTCCCCCACCTGCAACCTTCTGGAACACGTCACAGGTCCCAGAAGGCAGACCCGATGGACCTTCCAGTCTCCTCTATGTCCGTTGACACCCACCGACATCTGATCTGATCTTGTCTGCTAAAAACAGACGTTCCCTATCCATCTGCTGTATTGGATCGGATGACGAAACAAATCCGTCTGACAATTCAATTGTGTGTGGGCTTCATCGGACCTTTTCTGTCAAAAAATCTGTTGGACTTTAGAAATAGAACATGTTTCAAATTTTTTCGACGGACTCGAGTCCGATCGAAAAATCCGTTTGTCTGTATGCTAGTCCGACGGACAAAAAAGGATGCAAGGGCAGCTATTGGCTACTGGCTATGAACGTCCTTATTCTAGTCCGGTTGTACGTCATCACGTTCAAAATGATCGGACTTTGGTGTGATTGTGTGTGGGCAAGTCCATTTCGTTGGAACTCTGTCGCAACTCCGTCGAAAAATCCTTCGGTGTTCAGTCCGACGAAAAGTCCGGTGGTGTGTACACGGCATAAGAGGCAGCAGCTACAGTGCTGACTTTTAGTTTTTGTTCCTAGGGTGAATAACCGATTTAATATATTCTCACCTGTAGTATAAGCGTCATTCAAATCTGATGTTTCAATCATCTAATGGGCCACTTCATAATATTTCTACATACTAGAGACAACTTAGACAGGATTCATTTAAAATACCAGCATGTCTTTGGAGTGTGGGAGGAAACTGGAGTAGCTGAAGCAAACCCACACAAGCACAGGGAGAACATGCAAACTCCATGCAGATGGCATCCTGGCTGGAATTGAAATCACAGACTTCAGTGCTAACTGCTAAGCCACCATGCTACCCTTCAAAGCAAGCCTGAAATGAGGGCTCTTTAACAATTTAACAGTTTTTAACTTGACTGGCCTGCACAGAGTCCTGACCTCAACCCGATAGAACACCTTTGGGATGAGTTAGAGTGGAGACTGCGAGCCAGACCTTCTTGTCCACATCAGTGTCTGACCTCACAAATGCGCTTCTAGAAGAATGGTCAAACATTCCCATAGACACGCTCCTTGTGGACAGCCTTCCCAGAAGAGTTGAAGCTGTTATAGCTGCAAAGGGTGGGCCGACTCAATATTGAACACTACAGACTAAGACTGGGGTGCTATTAGAGTGTTTGTTAACTCAAAATATTAAAGCACTGCCAGCCCCTCTATTAAAGGCAGGCATACCACACTGTGTAAGTCTTTTCTAAAAACAAGGATTGTAAATACCTTTTTAGGGCAATCTTCAGATCGGTCACATGACTCGCGGCCGCTTTACAGCTTCAATACATGGCTAATGCAGGAGGGGCCGAGATCTCCCTCCGACATCAGCCATGGAGGTCACGTGACCGCCCAACCCCTCCCACAGAAGCCCTGTCTTGAAGCTGTAAAGTGGCCGCCATTCACATGACCGGCCTGAAGATAACTCTAAAAATGTATTTACAATCCTCATTCTTAGAAAAAACTTACACAGTGTGGTAGGCCTGCCTTTAATAGAGGGACTGGCAGTGACCATTGTAAGCTTTTTATTTTTACTAATAACGGCGGGGATGGGAGGGGCCGAGACAGAGACACAGAACACAGAGCTGACAGGCAGGGAGGAGGGGGTAAGGGAGAGAAAGGAGAGCAGAGAGGACAGCTACGGATGATGGAGGGATGTAAACTGACCATGGTGGTCAGGGCTCAGCAGCCCTGATTATCGTGGTCAGCGCAGAGAGGGGGACACAGGAAGTGGCAAGATCAGCCAGCTTTTTTATAGTTTAGAGAGGGGCAGATTACACAGTACAAGCACTGTGCTGTGTAATCTGCTTTAAGGGAACAGGATCTGAATTTTTGGGGGGGGTTAACAAACACTTTAAAGTTTATGTCCTTGCAAAGGTAGGCACCCCAATACTTTTGGTAAAATAGTGTAGTTTTTCTAGCATAGGTTTCTTTTTAGGGATCAGATATGGGCAGCCCTGTAACTAACAGAAACATTTTTGCTGAGCCTAAATGGTTGCATTGAGTGACTGCAAAGGGTGGGCCAACTCAATATTGAACCCCACAGACTAATACTGGGATGCCATTACAGTTTACGTGTGTGTAAAGGCAGGCGTCCCAATACTTTTGGTAATCTAGTATATATAGACTGCCATTGCTGACTTCTACTGTAAATGCCAATTGCATTGCAGTCATGATGATCCCATGGTTTCCAGTGGAATTGTTCTGATTTCACTCTGACTTCATAGATTTAGTGCTGACAATTTACTGTACATTAACATCAGTCCCTGCCCTCAAGGAGCTTACAATCTAAGGTTCCTATCTCACATTCATAGGCGTGCGCACAGGGTGTGCCAGGTGTGTCTGGGCACACCCTAATCACCCATTTAGTATTATTGGGGGGTGGCTAAAAATCTGCTAGTTGGATAAATCAATGGGGTTTTTGCTCACAAGAGGGTGATATTTCTGTTTTAACCCCTTCCTGCCCAGCCCCAGCATCCCTTTAGGGACTTGTTCACATGTACTTTGGTCTTTGAAAAGCAATCTGTGTTCAGAATGCTCTTAAGAGAGGATTTGGCAGGCAGTGAGGAGGCATTGTATCACTTCCACACCACCTGCTTTAACCCCTAGAACTGTGCATGAGTATAGTACAACCACCTGCATTGCACACAGTTGTGGGGTGCTTGCAGAGCAGCTCCAATCATTTGAATGGGTCATGTTCAGCAGGTGCTGTGCCCACAGAAAGCGAGAGGTTATAATTCCTGCCACGGTCACAAAACAAAGCATCACAGTGGCAGCATGTGTACACTCCAGCCTTGTGTTCCCAAACTATGATTGAATATACAGATAGTTTGTAAAAAACAGGTATTTTTTTCCTGTCCATAAATGTCCATGGACAAACGTGTGTTTGAGCTTTGGGGTGCACACCCTAATGCAATAGGCTGCGCACACCTATGCTCACATTCATACATACACATACTAGAGCCAACTTAGACAGGATTCATTTAAAATGCCAGCATGTCTTTGGAGTGTGGGAGGAAACTGGAGTGCCTTGAGCAAACCCACACAAGAACAGGGAGAACATGCAAACTCCATGCAGATGGCATCCTGGCTGGCATTTAAATCACGCACTTCAGTGCTAACTGCTCTTTAACAGTTTAACCATTTTTAACTTGACTGGTGTGCACAGAGTCCTGACCCCAACCCGATAGAACACCTTTGGGATGAATTAGAGTGGAGACTGCGAGCCAGTCCTTCTTGTCCACATCAGTGCCTGACCTCACAAATGCTCTTCTGGAAGAATGCTCAAACATTCCCATAGTCACGCTTCTAAACCTTGTGGACAGCCTTCCCAGAAGAGTTGAAGCTGTTATAGCTGCAAAGGGTGGGACAACTCCATGTTGAACCCTACAGACTAAGATTGGGATGCTATTAAAGTTTATGTGCGTGTAAAGGTAGGCGTCCCAATACTTTTGGTAAAATAGTGTAGTTTTCCTAGCATAGGTTTCTTTTTAGGGATCAGATATGGGCAGACATGTAACTATCAGAAACATTTTTGCTGAGCCCAAAATGGTTGCATGGTTTAACTGTTCTCTCATGCAGGGGCGGATCCGGGGGGGGGGGGGGCAACGGGGCAATTGCCCCCCCCCCCCCCCGAAATATCACTGACTGACTGCAGTCCCAAGTCTCTCTCTCTCTCTCAGTATCATCAGCCGATCAGCAGAGCTGAGAGAGAGACTCTGCGTTATTGTTATTACGCCGCACTGGACCAGGAGGAGGTGGGTGGAGCAGCACCGATGGGTTGGCCTCTAGTGTTCCCTGTACTGGTTGCTAGCGCCTGGCGTCAGAGCCGCTGCTAATGAGAAGGAAAGCCCCAGCATTCAGAGCGGAGCCTTTATCCTTCTCCGCCCCTGAGTGAGAGTGTTGACACCACCCACATCCTCCCTCCATCTTCTCCACACTACAGCGTGGCGTGAACACAGGAAGAAGCAGTCACTGTGTGTCACTGTCATCTGATGCTGCCTGCAGACAGTGCAATTACCGGATCCTTCTCATCTCCATTGCTCCTGCATGGGAGCCCCTCCCCCCACCAGAGCACCAAAATATTTTAATAAAAGTGAGTAAAAGAATTAATGAATGTGTAAAATCGCAAAATACGTGTGTGCCATTATTTATGAAAAAAAATGCCCTTTTAGTCTTGTTCGATCTTAACTCCTTTAGCTCCGGAAAGATTTACGTCCCCTCTTCATGAACAGGCCATTTTTTGCGATACTGCACTGCGGTACTTGACTGACAATTGCGCGGTTGTGCAACGTTGTACCCAAGTAAAATTGATATTGTTTTTTTCCCACAAATAGAGCTTTCTTTTGGTGATATTTGATCACCTCTGCTGTTTTTATTTTTTGCGATATAAACAAAATAAGACGACAATTTTGAAAAAAAAAAACATTTTTAACTTTTTACTATAAAAAAATGTCTTCATCAATTTAGGCCAATATGTATTCTGCTACATATTTTTGTTACCCCCCCCCCCCCCCCCCAATAAGCGTATCTTGATTGGTTTGCACAAAAGTTATCTCGTCTACAAAATAGGAGATAGATTTACAGCATTTTTATTTATTTATTTTTTTCTAGTAATGGCGGCAATCAGCTATTTTTAGTGGGACTGCAACATTGCGGCGGACAGATTGGACACCTAATTGACACTTTTAACACTTTTTTGGGGACCAGTGACACTAATACAGTAATTAGTGCTAAAATAATGCACTGTCACTGTACTAATGACACTGGCTGGGAAGGGGTTAACTTTAGGGGCGATCAAAGGGTTAACTGTATCCCTAGGGGGTGCTTTCGAACTGTGTGGGGGATGGATTCACTAGATGAACAGAGGGAGCTGCGTTCCTGGTTAGCAGGAACACAAGATCAATCTGTTGATCTCGGACATAATGGCGGTCTGCCTTGTTTACATCGGCAGACTGCTGTTCTATCTTTGTGGGCAGCGATCGTGGGTGGCCGGTGGACATCGCTTTTGCCAGACTTATTTTCTGGCAGTGCCCCTCCCGAGACTAGACTATGGATCCGCCCCTGCTCTCATGGCTATGGATAGCTGTGTTTATGGGTTTGTGAGTTTGTATTTATAAGTGTAGACAAAAATATAACTAAAGTAGCACTATAAAAGTGGAGCTAGCATCATATCTATTTTTTTATTGCAGTTATATAGTCAGGGCAGGACTTAGGGTGGTTAGGGCCCCTGGGCTTAAGTCACTTTCGGGCCCTACCTTCTATACATTACTTTAAACCTTTAGTTTCCTTTTAAGGGCGCCACTCTAATACCATTTGTCCGCCATTACATCACTGTCTAATGCAGACAGGTTTTCTCAATGGCAGTAAATGAGGCACTACGTAACTTCTAATAACCAATCAGCAAACCTCAAGATAAGAGTTTAAGGAATTTTAAGGAAAAAAACTTACATTTAAATGCTCATCAATGCTGCCTTGCACAGCGTCCATCTGCATGCTTGTCCCATGTTATCTGCAGCCTTGCAGCGTTATCAGTGTCACTTGCAGCCTTGCAGCCTTATCAGTGTCATTTGCAGCCTTGCAGCCTTATCAGTGTCATTTGCAGCCTTGTCAGTGTCATTTGCAGCCTTGCGGCCTCCATCTGCAGCCTTGTCAGTGTCATTTGCAGCCTTGCGGCCTTGTCCGTGTCATTTGCAGCCTTGTCAGTGTCATTTGCAGCCTTGTCAGTGTCATTTGCAGCCTTGTCAGTGTCATTTGCAGCCTTGCAGCCTCCATCTGCAGCCTTGTCAGTGTCATTTGCAGCCTTGTCCGTGTCATTTGCAGCCTTGCCCAGGCTGCAGTCAAACTGCAGTGACTTGTCAGTGTCACTGCAGTTTAAATATGGCGCCGCCGAGATACACAGAGCCGGTCCTGTGTATCTCGGCTCCTGTCGGCTTTTCACGGCTCCTCTCGCAGTCCCGCCCTATGATGGACATAACACAGGTCCAATGGCCAGACTGGGCGTGACTGTGAGTGGAGCCGAGCGCCACTGATATACATACATATACATACATAGCTCGGCTAGCTCCGCTCACAGTCACGCCCAATCCCTGTGTTATGTCCATGATAGGGCGGGACTAGGCGTGACTGTGAGCGGAACTAACCGAGTATAACCGAGTACACTCGGCTGGGGCCCGCGGAGCCCCCTATCGGACAGGGCCCATGGGCTTGAGCCCAGTCAAGCCCAATGGTAAGTCCGGCCCTGCATATAGTAATGGGTACATGGAACACTTCCAGGTGTATTACCTCTCACCGAGATCACAGTACTTGCTGTGGCAGAATTTGCTGTACTCTCCAGAAGAATGGCAACATCTTTGTCCTTGCATCATCTCTAGGATCTACTAGGTATCTACTTCCTGGCTCAAGATGTGGGCTTAGAAATGACTTAATCATATAAATCCTGAAGCCTGTTCAGTTTTTGGCTGTGTGCACAAATGTCTAGCACAGATCAGCCCCTGCTACAGCCAGAGAGGTAACTGTGGAACAAACTTCCTTATGTCTACAGCAGACTCGTGACACCATCTCAACCTAGGCAAAGTCACTGGACTGGAGCTCAAGGAATGCTTTTTTTGAGATAAAAGCTACAGCTTTTCTGAAAAATGATACTGTTCCTGTGGATTGCTACATGCCAGGAATGATTTAATGCACACTTGAAAAGTTACAGAAAGGTGAAAGTGACAAACCAGAATGACTTTATTTTGGTAATTCAATATGAGCTTTAGTAGAGGCATTGTAATTCAGCTAGGCAGCACATCACACAGTCGGCTTAGGGGAGGTCCAGTCTGTTTAGCCATCAGTACAGGAAGCCAGAGGGAGCTTCTGGCTGCAGTTCAGGGCTGACCAAGTTTACACACAGCAGCTGGGCTGGCTCTGCAGTCTGGAGAGAGCTGCTCAGTGTAAACTCCTCAGTGTCAGTGTGGACATGTCAGGATCAGGAGCTCAGTGTGAACTTATCAGTTTTAAAAGCTCGGTGTGAACCTATAAGTGTGAATTTATCAGCAGAAGCTCAGTGTGGACTTGTAAGTGTGGATTTATCAGGAGGAGCTCAGTATGGACTTATTAAAAAGAACTCAGTATGAACTGATAAGTGTGGACTTATAAGGAAGAGTCAGTGTGGACTTATCACTTTGAAAAAGCTTAGTGTGAAATTATAAGTGTGGACTTATCAGGAGGAGCCCAGTGTGGACTTGTTAGAAAGAACTCAGTATTGACTTATAAGTGTGGGCTTATGAAGAGGAGCTCAGTGTGGACTTGTAAGTGTGAATTTATCAAGAAAAGCTCAGTGTGGATTTATAACGAGTGTTGACTTATCAGGAGAAACTCAGTGTTGACTTATCAGGAGAAATTCAGTGTGGACTTATCAGGAGAAACTCAGTGTGGACTTATCAGGAGAAACTCAGTGTGGACTTATCAGGAGAAACTCAGTGTGGACTTATCAGGAGAAACTCAGTGTGGACTTATCAGGAGAAACTCAGTGTGGACTTATCAGGAGAAACTCAGTGTGGACTTATCAGGAGAAACTCAGTGTGGACTTATCAGGAGAAACTCAGTGTGGACTTATTAGAAGGAACTCAGTGTGGACTTATCAGGAGAAACTCAGTGTGGACTTATTAGAAGGAACTCAGTGTGGACTTATCAGAAGGAAATCAGTGTGGACTTATCAGGAGAAACTCAGTGTGGACTTATTAGAAGGAACTCAGTGTGGACTTATCAGAAGGAAATCAGTGTGGACTTATAAGGAGAAACTCAGTGTGGACTTATTAGAAGGAACTCAGTGTGGACTTATCAGAAGGAAATCAGTGTGAACTTATAAGTGTAGACTTATTAGGAGAAACTCAGATTGGACTTATTAGAAGGAGCTCCATCTGGACTAATATGTTTGAACTTATCAGTAGGAGCTCATAGTGGATTTATACGTTTGGACTTATCAGGAGCTCAGTGTGGACTTATCAGAAGAAGCTCTGTGTGGACTTATCAGAAGAAGCTCTGTGTGGACTTATCAGGAGAAGCTCTGTGTGGACTTATCAGGAGAAGCTCTGTGTGGACTTATCAGGAGAAGCTCTATGTGGACTTATCAGGAGAAAATCAGTTTTGACTTACAAGTGTGGACTTATATGGAGTAGCTCAGTGTGGACTTATGAGTGTGGAGTTATCAGGAGGAGCTAAGTGTGGACTCATAAGGAGGAGCTCAGTGCAAACTTATTAGAAGGAGCTCAGTGTGGACTTATTAGAAGGAGCTCAGTGTGGACTCATTAGAAGGAGCTCAGTGTGGACTCATTAGAAGGAACTCAGCGTGGACTTATTAGAAGGAGCTCAGTGTGGACTTATTAGAAGGAACTCAGTGTGGACTTATCAGGATCAAGAGGTGCTTAGTGTGGACTTTTCAGTTACATGACCTAAGGGTGGACTCCTCAGTATCTGTGTGGAGCTGTGTCAGGAGCTATATGTAGAACTCAGTGTGGACTTATCAGTGTCAATGTGGTCTAATCAACATCACTGTTGATTCGTCAGTGTCAGTATGAATTCATCATTGTCAGCGTGGACTGATCATTGTCAATGTAGCTTCGTCAGTGTGGATTAATTAGTGTCGGTTTGAATTCATCAGTGTTACTGTGGATTCAATGTCACTATGTGGATTAATAAGTGTCAGTGTGGTGTGATTAGTGTCAGGAGCTCAGTGTGGACTTTTCATTTCCAGGAGCTAACTGCAGATTCATCAGTGTTAGTGTGGGGTGTTCAGTGTGAGTGTGGGGTGATCAGAGTCAGTGTGGGGTGATCAGAGTCAGTGTGGGGTGATCAGAGTCAGTGTGGGGTGATCAGAGTCAGTGTGGGGTGATAAGTGTCAGTGTGGGGTGATCAGTGTCAGTGTGGGGTGATAAGTGTCAGTGTGGGGTGATCAGTGTCAGTGTGGGGTGATCAGTGTCGGTGTGGGCACAGTGTGGGGTGATCAGTGTCAGTGTGGGGTGATCAGTGTCAGTGTGGGCACAGTGTGGGGTGATCAGTGTCAGTGTGGGGTGATCAGTGTCAGTGTGGGCACAGTGTGGGGTGATTGGTGTCAGTGTGGGCACAGTGTGGGGTGATCGGTGTCAGTGTGGGGTGATCAGTGTCAGTGTGGGCACAGTGTGGGGTGATCAGTGTCAGTGTGGGGTGATCAGTGTCAGTGTGGGGTGATCAGTGTCAGTGTGGGCACAGTGTGGGGTGATCGGTGTCAGTGTGGGGTGATCGGTGTCAAGAGAACAGAAGACTATCCAGAAGGACCCAGACAACAGCATCTCTCTACATTGAATAGAAGAGTGAATCCAGGATAGGTGGCTCCAGTGCAGTCTATGCATGTGACCCCCAGGCATAGAAAACAAAGGAAGGATTGTTCTTTCCACCTTTGAGAAAATAGGAATCTTTCCATCTGACACTTGGGGAGGAAGACTTGCACTTAGTGAGATCCAGGGGGTAGAAAAGTGAGGAGGAGAGGAGAGAAGACAGAGAGGAGAGGGACATGGAATAGTGGAAGGAATAAAGTGAGTGTGGAGAAGAGGATGGGGATAGAAGAGATGGGGATATAAGAGATGAGGATAGAAGAAGGTGAACACAGAAGGTGACTAGAAGGAGAAAGCACTAGTGGAAAGTGTGGGAAAAGTGTCATATTGGAAAGAAGTAAGGTAGTATAAAGGCAGGAGAAGGAACAAATCAGAGCTGAGAGAGGGAGAAGGAGGGGTGCTGTGCTAGAGCTAAACCCCCTAACAGGTCCCCCAGTGTGATCGGAGGGAGAGGAGGAGATGCTGCGAGGACATTCTCACACTCTGTCCAGCACTGTCACCAGGAGACTTCTACAGGAAAGCCGCATCGCTATGTGACTCCATATCCGACCACAACAAGACATGGTGAGCCCATCCACTCTGCTCCCTCCCCGCCATACTCTCTCCCTTCCCGCAACCCCCTCGCCCTTCCTTTGTGTCTGTCCTCCTCCAACGATCGCTCTGCTTTCAATTAGAACTACTGCGGTTCCTTCCTTCAGGGAATCGTGTGTTTCCGTCACATGCTCGGTTCTGGCAGTGCTGTGTGTGCTGAGGAAGGGATACATGAGAGCTATCATATCATATCATATGTGTGTGTGCTACAGGTCACCCCTCACTCCCAGGACAAGGCTCCTCACTGATACTACCCAGGCTTATGTGTGCTAACATGCCCATGACATCCAATCACCTTTGCAGTTTACAGATGCCTGCTGACAGCTGATTGGTTGCTATGGGCAGCAACAATTTGTCTTCTAACCAGCCTCATGAGCCCCATACTGGCATGTCTGATAGTGATCTGCAGTGCCCGGATGTCTCCAGGATCATTGTCATCACTGTCATATTCATCCATCATTGTACATCTCCATCTCCTCCACTGTACATCTCCATCTCCTCCACTCTACATCTCCATCTTCTCCACTTTACATCTCCATCTCCTCCACTCTACATCTCCATTTCCTCCACTCTACATCTCCATCTTCTCCACTTTACATCTCCATCTCCTCCACCGTACATCTCCATCTCCTCCACTGTACATATCCATCTCCTCCACTTTACATCTCCATCTTCTCCACTGTACATCTCCATCTCCTCCACTGTACATCTCCATCTCCTCCACTTTACATCTCCATCTTCTCCACTTTACATCTCCATCTCCTCCACTCTACATCTCCATCTCCTCCACTCTACATCTCCATCTCCTCCACTCTACATCTCCATCTTCTCCACTGTACATCTCCATCTTCTCCACTTTACATCTCCATCTCCTCCACTGTACATCTCCATCTCCTCCACTCTACATCTCCATCTCCTCCACTTTACATCTCCATCTCCTCCACTCTACATCTCCATCTTCTCCACTTTACATCTCCATCTCCTCCACTCTACATCTCCATCTCCTCCACTTTACATCTCCATCTCCTCCACTCTACATCTCCATCTTCTCCACTTTACATCTCCATCTCCTCCACCGTACATCTCCATCTCCTCCACTGTACATATCCATCTCCTCCACTCTACATCTCCATCTCCTCCACTCTACATCTCCATCTTCTCCACTTTACATCTCCATCTCCTCCACTGTACATCTCCATCTTCTCCACTTTACATCTCCATCTCCTCCACCGTACATCTCCATCTCCTCTACTCTACATCTCCATCTTCTCCACTTTACATCTCCATCTCCTCCACTCTACATCTCCATCTTCTCCACTTTACATCTCCATCTCCTCCACCGTACATCTCCATCTCCTCCACTCTACATCTCCATCTTCTCCACTTTACATCTCCATCTCCTCCACTCTACATCTCCATCTTCTCCACTTTACATCTCCATCTCCTCCACTCTACATCTCCATCTTCTCCACTTTACATCTCCATCTCCTCCACTCTACATCTCCATCTCCTCCACTCTACATCTCCATCTCCTCCACTCTACATCTCCATCTTCTCCACTGTACATCTCCATCTCCTCCACTCTACATCTCCATCTCCTCCACTCTACATCTCCATCTTCTCCACTTTACATCTCCATCTCCTCCACTCTACATCTCCATCTTCTCCACTTTACATCTCCATCTCCTCCACCGTACATCTCCATCTCCTCCACTGTACATATCCATCTCCTCCACTCTACATCTCCATCTCCTCCACTCTACATCTCCATCTTCTCCACTTTACATCTCCATCTCCTCCACTGTACATCTCCATCTTCTCCACTTTACATCTCCATCTCCTCCACCGTACATCTCCATCTCCTCCACTCTACATCTCCATCTTCTCCACTTTACATCTCCATCTTCTCCACTGTACATCTCCATCTCCTCCACTGTACATATCCATCTCCTCCACTTTACATCTCCATCTTCTCCACTGTACATCTCCATCTCCTCCACTGTACATCTCCATCTCCTCCACTTTACATCTCCATCTTCTCCACTGTACATCTCCATCTCCTCCACTGTACATCTCCATCTCCTCCACTTTACATCTCCATCTTCTCCACTGTACATCTCCATCTCCTCCACTGTACATCTCCATCTCCTCCACTTTACATCTCCATCTTCTCCACTTTACATCTCCATCTCCTCCACTCTACATCTCCATCTCCTCCACTCTACATCTCCATCTTCTCCACTCTACATCTCCATCTTCTCCACTGTACATCTCCATCTCCTCCACTCTACATCTCCATCTTCTCCACTTTACATCTCCATCTCCTCCACTCTACATTTCCATCTTCTCCACTTTACATCTCCATCTCCTCCACTCTACATCTCCATCTTCTCCACTTTACATCTCCATCTCCTCCACCGTACATCTCCATCTCCTCCACTGTACATATCCATCTCCTCCACTCTACATCTCCATCTCCTCCACTCTACATCTCCATCTTCTCCACTTTACATCTCCATCTCCTCCACTGTACATCTCCATCTTCTCCACTTTACATCTCCATCTCCTCCACCATACATCTCCATCTCCTCCACTCTACATCTCCATCTTCTCCACTTTACATCTCCATCTCCTCCACTCTACATCTCCATCTTCTCCACTTTACATCTCCATCTCCTCCACCGTACATCTCCATCTCCTCCACTCTACATCTCCATCTCCTCCACTCTACATCTCCATCTTCTCCACTTTACATCTCCATCTCCTCCACTCTACATCTCCATCTTCTCCACTTTACATCTCCATCTCCTCCACTCTACATCTCCATCTTCTCCACTTTACATCTCCATCTCCTCCACTCTACATCTCCATCTCCTCCACTCTACATCTCCATCTCCTCCACTCTACATCTCCATCTTCTCCACTGTACATCTCCATCTCCTCCACTCTACATCTCCATCTCCTCCACTCTACATCTCCATCTTCTCCACTTTACATCTCCATCTCCTCCACTCTACATCTCCATCTTCTCCACTTTACATCTCCATCTCCTCCACCGTACATCTCCATCTCCTCCACTCTACATCTCCATCTTCTCCACTTTACATCTCCATCTCCTCCACTCTACATCTCCATCTTCTCCACTTTACATCTCCATCTCCTCCACCGTACATCTCCATCTCCTCCACTCTACATCTCCATCTTCTCCACTTTACATCTCCATCTCCTCCACTCTACATCTCCATCTTCTCCACTTTACATCTCCATCTCCTCCACTCTACATCTCCATCTTCTCCACTTTACATCTCCATCTCCTCCACTCTACATCTCCATCTTCTCCACTTTACATCTCCATCTCCTCCACTGTACATCTCCATCTCCTCCACTCCACATCTCCATCTCCTCCACTCCACATCTCCATCTCCTCCACTCTACATCTCCATCTTCTCCACTTTACATCTCCATCTTCTCCACTTTACATCTCCATCTCCTCCACTGTACATCTCCATCTCCTCCACTCTACATCTCCATCTTCTCCACTTTACATCTCCATCTCCTCCACTGTACATCTCCATCTCCTCCACTCTACATCTCCATCTTCTCCACTTTACATCTCCATCTCCTCCACTCTACATCTCCATCTCCTCCACACTACATCTCCATCTCCTCCACTCTACATCTCCATCTCCTCCACTCTACATCTCCATCTCCTCCACTCTACATCTCCATCTTCTCCACTTTACATCTCCATCTCCTCCACCGTACATCTCCATCTCCTCCACTGTACATATCCATCTCCTCCACTCTACATCTCCATCTCCTCCACTCTACATCTCCATCTTCTCCACTTTACATCTCCATCTCCTCCACTGTACATCTCCATCTTCTCCACTTTACATCTCCATCTCCTCCACCGTACATCTCCATCTCCTCCACTCTACATCTCCATCTTCTCCACTTTACATCTCCATCTTCTCCACTGTACATCTCCATCTCCTCCACTGTACATATCCATCTCCTCCACTTTACATCTCCATCTTCTCCACTGTACATCTCCATCTCCTCCACTGTACATCTCCATCTCCTCCACTTTACATCTCCATCTTCTCCACTGTACATCTCCATCTCCTCCACTGTACATCTCCATCTCCTCCACTTTACATCTCCATCTTCTCCACTGTACATCTCCATCTCCTCCACTGTACATCTCCATCTCCTCCACTTTACATCTCCATCTTCTCCACTTTACATCTCCATCTCCTCCACTCTACATCTCCATCTCCTCCACTCTACATCTCCATCTTCTCCACTCTACATCTCCATCTTCTCCACTGTACATCTCCATCTCCTCCACTCTACATCTCCATCTTCTCCACTTTACATCTCCATCTCCTCCACTCTACATCTCCATCTTCTCCACTTTACATCTCCATCTCCTCCACTCTACATCTCCATCTTCTCCACTTTACATCTCCATCTCCTCCACCGTACAACTCCATCTCCTCCACTGTACATATCCATCTCCTCCACTCTACATCTCCATCTCCTCCACTCTACATCTCCATCTTCTCCACTTTACATCTCCATCTCCTCCACTGTACATCTCCATCTTCTCCACTTTACATCTCCATCTCCTCCACCATACATCTCCATCTCCTCCACTCTACATCTCCATCTTCTCCACTTTACATCTCCATCTCCTCCACTCTACATCTCCATCTTCTCCACTTTACATCTCCATCTCCTCCACCGTACATCTCCATCTCCTCCACTCTACATCTCCATCTCCTCCACTCTACATCTCCATCTTCTCCACTTTACATCTCCATCTCCTCCACTCTACATCTCCATCTTCTCCACTTTACATCTCCATCTCCTCCACTCTACATCTCCATCTTCTCCACTTTACATCTCCATCTCCTCCACTCTACATCTCCATCTCCTCCACTCTACATCTCCATCTCCTCCACTCTACATCTCCATCTTCTCCACTGTACATCTCCATCTCCTCCACTCTACATCTCCATTTCCTCCACTCTACATCTCCATCTTCTCCACTTTACATCTCCATCTCCTCCACTCTACATCTCCATCTTCTCCACTTTACATCTCCATCTCCTCCACCGTACATCTCCATCTCCTCCACTCTACATCTCCATCTTCTCCACTTTACATCTCCATCTCCTCCACTCTACATCTCCATCTTCTCCACTTTACATCTCCATCTCCTCCACCGTACATCTCCATCTCCTCCACTCTACATCTCCATCTTCTCCACTTTACATCTCCATCTCCTCCACTCTACATCTCCATCTTCTCCACTTTACATCTCCATCTCCTCCACTCTACATCTCCATCTTCTCCACTTTACATCTCCATCTCCTCCACTCTACATCTCCATCTTCTCCACTTTACATCTCCATCTCCTCCACTGTACATCTCCATCTCCTCCACTCCACATCTCCATCTCCTCCACTCCACATCTCCATCTCCTCCACTCTACATCTCCATCTTCTCCACTTTACATCTCCATCTTCTCCACTTTACATCTCCATCTCCTCCACTGTACATCTCCATCTCCTCCACTCTACATCTCCATCTTCTCCACTTTACATCTCCATCTCCTCCACTCTACATCTCCATCTTCTCCACTTTACATCTCCATCTTCTCCACTTTACATCTCCATCTCCTCCACTGTACATCTCCATCTCCTCCACTCTACATCTCCATCTTCTCCACTTTACATCTCCATCTCCTCCACTCTACATCTCCATCTCCTCCACACTACATCTCCATCTCCTCCACTCTACATCTCCATCTCCTCCACTCTACATGTCCATCTCCTCCACTCTACATCTCCATCTCCTCCACTCTACATCTCCATCTTCTCCACTTTACATCTCCATCTCCTCCACCGTACATCTCCATCTCCTCCACTGTACATATCCATCTCCTCCACTCTACATCTCCATCTCCTCCACTCTACATCTCCATCTTCTCCACTTTACATCTCTATCTCCTCCACTGTACATCTCCATCTTCTCCACTTTACATCTCCATCTCCTCCACCATACATCTCCATCTCCTCCACTCTACATCTCCATCTTCTCCACTTTACATCTCCATCTCCTCCACTCTACATCTCCATCTTCTCCACTTTACATCTCCATCTCCTCCACCGTACATCTCCATCTCCTCCACTCTACATCTCCATCTTCTCCACTTTACATCTCCATCTCCTCCACTCTACATCTCCATCTTCTCCACTTTACATCTCCATCTCCTCCACTCTACATCTCCATCTTCTCCACTTTACATCTCCATCTCCTCCACTCTACATCTCCATCTCCTCCACTCTACATCTCCATCTCCTCCACTCTACATCTCCATCTTCTCCACTGTACATCTCCATCTCCTCCACTCTACATCTCCATCTCCTCCACTCTACATCTCCATCTTCTCCACTTTACATCTCCATCTCCTCCACTCTACATCTCCATCTTCTCCACTTTACATCTCCATCTCCTCCACCGTACATCTCCATCTCCTCCACTCTACATCTCCATCTTCTCCACTTTACATCTCCATCTCCTCCACTCTACATCTCCATCTTCTCCACTTTACATCTCCATCTCCTCCACCGTACATCTCCATCTCCTCCACTCTACATCTCCATCTTCTCCACTTTACATCTCCATCTCCTCCACTCTACATCTCCATCTTCTCCACTTTACATCTCCATCTCCTCCACTCTACATCTCCATCTTCTCCACTTTACATCTCCATCTCCTCCACTCTACATCTCCATCTTCTCCACTTTACATCTCCATCTCCTCCACTGTACATCTCCATCTCCTCCACTCCACATCTCCATCTCCTCCACTCCACATCTCCATCTCCTCCACTCTACATCTCCATCTTCTCCACTTTACATCTCCATCTTCTCCACTTTACATCTCCATCTCCTCCACTGTACATCTCCATCTCCTCCACTCTACATCTCCATCTTCTCCACTTTACATCTCCATCTCCTCCACTGTACATCTCCATCTCCTCCACTCTACATCTCCATCTTCTCCACTTTACATCTCCATCTCCTCCACTCTACATCTCCATCTCCTCCACACTACATCTCCATCTCCTCCACTCTACATCTCCATCTCCTCCACTCTACATCTCCATCTCCTCCACTCTACATCTCCATCTTCTCCACTTTACATCTCCATCTCCTCCACTGTACATCTCCATCTCCTCCACTCTACATCTCCATCTTCTCCACTTTACATCTCCATCTCCTCCACTGTACATCTCCATCTCCTCCACTGTACATCTCCATCTTCTCCACTCTACATCTCCATCTCCTCCACTCTACATCTCCATCTTCTCCACTCTACATCTCCATCTCCTCCACTTTACATCTCCATCTTCTCCACTTTACATCTCCATCTTCTCCACTCTACATCTCCATCTCCTCCACTCTACATCTCCATCTCCTCCACTCTACATCTCCATCTTCTCCACTTTATATCTTCATCTTCTCCACCGTACATCTCCATCTTCTCCACTCTACATCTTCATCTCCTCCACTCTACATCTCCATCTCCTCCACTCTACATCTCCATCTTCTCCACTTTACATCTCCATCTTCTCCACCGTACATCTCCATCTTCTCCACTCTACATCTCCATCTCCTCCACTCTACATCTCCATCTCCTCCACTCTACATCTCCATCTTCTCCACTTTACATCTCCATCTTCTCCACCGTACATCTCCATCTCCTCCACTCTACATCTCCATCTCCTCCACTCTACATCTCCATCTCCTCCACTCTACATCTCCATCTCCTCCACTTTACATCTCCATCTCCTCCACTGTACATCTCCATCTCCTCCACTGTACATCTCCATTTTCTCCACTCTACATCTCCTTCTCCTCCACTGTGTACATCTCCATCTCCTCCACTCTACATCTCCATCTCCTCCACTTTACATCTCCATCTCCTCCACTGTACATCTCCATCTCCTCCACTGTACATCTCCATCTCCTCCACTCTACATCTCCATCTCCTCCACTGTACATCTCCATCTCCTCCACTTTACATCTCCATCTTCTCCACTTTACATCTCCATCTCCTCCACTCTACATCTCCATCTCCTCCACTCTACATCTCCATCTCCTCTACTGTACATCTCCATCTCCTCCACTCTACATCTCCATCTCCTCCACTGTACATCTCCATATCCTCTACTGTACATCTCCATCTCCTCCACTCTACATCTCCATCTCCTCCACTGTACATCTCCATCTCCTCTACTGTACATCTCCATCTTCTTCACTGTACATCTCCATCTCCTCCACTGTACATCTCCATCTCCTCCACTGTACATCTCCATCTTCTCCACTTTACATCTCCATCTTCTCCACTTTACATCTCCATCTTCTCCACTTTACATCTCCATCTCCTCCACTGTACATCTCCATCTTCTCCACTTTACATCTCCATCTCCTCCACTTTACATCTCCATCTCCTCCACTGTACATCTCCATCTTCTCCACTGTACATCTCCATCTCCTCCACTTTACATCTCCATCTCCTCCACTGTACATCTCCATCTTCTCCACTTTACATCTCCCTCTCCTCCAATTTACATCTCCATCTCCTCCACCATACATCTCCATCTCCTCCACTTTACATCTCCATCTCCTCCACTTTACATCTCCATCTCTTCCACCGTACATCTCCATCTCCTCCACTGTACATCTCCATCTTCTCCACTTTACATCTCCATCGCCTCCACTGTACATCTCCATCTTCTCCACTGTACATCTCCATCTCCTCCACTGTACATCTCCATCTTCTCCACTGTACATCTCCATCTCCTCCACTTTACATCTCCATCTCCTCCACCGTACATCTCCATCTCCTCCACTGTACATCTCCCTCTCCTCCACTGTACATCTCCATCTTCTCCACTGTACATCTCCATCTCCTCCACTTTACATCTCCATCTCCTCCACTGTACATCTCCATCTTCTCCACTGTACATCTCCATCTTCTCCACTGTACATCTCCATCTCCTCCACTGTACATCTCCATCTCCTCCACTTTACATCTCCATCTCCTCCACAGTACATCTCCATCTTCTCCACTGTACATCTCCATCTTCTCCACTGTACATCTCCATCTTCTCCACTGTACATCTCCGTCTCCTCCACAGTACATCTCCGTCTCCTCCACTTTACATCTCCGTCTCCTCCACTTTACATCTCCGTCTCCTCCACTTTACATCCCCGTCTCCTCCACTGTACATCTCCATCTCCTCCACTTTACAACTCCCTCTCCTCCACTTTACATCTCCATCTCCTCCACTTTACATCTCCCTCTCCTCCAATTTACATCTCCATCTCCTCCACCGTACATCTCTATCTCCTCCACCCTACATCTCCATCTCCTCTACCGTACATCTCCATCTCCTCCACTTTACATCTCCATCTCCTCCACTTTACATCTCCATCTCCTCCACCGTACATCTCCATCCTCCATCTCCTCCACCGTACATCTCCATCTCCTCCACTGTACATCTCCATCTCCTCCACCGTACAGCTCCCTCTCCTCCACTTTACATCTCGCTCTCCTCCACTGTATATTGACATCTCCTCCACTTTACATCTTCATCTCCACCGTACATCTCCATCTTCTCCACTGTACATCTCCATCTTCTCCACTCTACATCTCCATCTCCTCCACTGTACATCTCCATCTTCTCCACTTTACATCTCCATCTCCTCCACTGTACATCTCCATCTTCTCCACTGTACATCTCCATCTCCTCCACTGTACATCTCCCTCTCCTCCACTTTACATCTCCCTCTCCTCCAATTTACATCTCCATCTCCTCCACTGTACATCTCCATCTCCTCCACCGTACATCTCCATCTCCTCCACTTTACATCTCTATCTCCTCCACTTTACATCTCCATCTCCTCCACTTTACATCTCCATCTCTTCCACCGTACATCTCCATCTCCTCCACTGTACATCTCCATCTCCTCCACTGTACATCTCCATCTCCTCCACTTTACATCTTTATCTCCTCCACTGTACATCTCCATCTCCTCCACTTTACATCTCCCTCTCCTCCACTGTACGTCTCCCTCTCCTCTACTTTACATCTCCCTCTCCTCCACTTTACATCTCTCTCTTCTCCACTTTACATCTCCCTCTCCTCCACTTTACAATCCGCTCTCCTCCACTGTACATCAACATCTCCTCCACTTTACATCTCCATCTCCTTCACCATACATCTCCATCTCCTCTACTGCACATCTCCATCTTCTCCACCGTACATCTCCATCTCCTCCATTGTACATCTCCATCTCCTTCACTTTACATCTCCATCTCCTCCACTGTACATCTCCATCTCCTCCTCTTTACATCTCCCTCTCCTTCACTGTACATCTCCCTCTCCTCCACTGTACATCTCCATCTCGTCCACTTTACATCTCCATCACATCCACTTTACATCTCCATCACATCCACTTTACATCTCCATCTCCTCTACTTTACATCTCCATCTCCTCCACTGTACATCTCCAGCTCCTCCATTTTACATCTCACTCTCCTCCACTTTACATCTCCATCTCCTCCACTTTACATCTCCCTCTCCTCCACTTTACATCTCCATCTCCTGCACTTTACATCTCCCTCTCCTCCACTTTACATCTCCCTCTCCTCCACTTTACATCTCCCTCTCCTCCACTTTACATCTCCCTCTGCTCCAGTTTACATCTCCCTCTGCTCCATTTTATATCTCCTTCTCCTTCACTTTGCATCTACCTCTCCTCCACTTTACATCTCCCTCTCCTCCACTTTACATCTCCCTCTCCTCCACTTTACATTTCCCTCTCCTACACTTTACATCTCCATCTCCTGCACTTTACATCTCCCTCTCCTCCACTTTACATCTCCATCTTCTCCACTTTACATCTCCCTCTCTTCCACTGTTCATCTCCCTCTCCTCCACTTTACATCTCCCTCTGTCATTGTCTCTCAAGAAGAAGTCATCTCCTCTCCCTCTGTCTCTCCTTCTACATCTCTCCCTCCAGGAAGAAGTCCCCCCCACCCCCCTTATCACTCTGTGATCTCTTCTATCTCCCACTTCTCTATGTCTCTTCTCCATCTCTCTCTCTCTCTTTCCTCCACTCATTCTGCCTCCCCTCTCTCCTTTGTCTTTGCCCCCTTTTTCCCTGTCTCTGCCTCTCCTCTCCTCTGTCTCAGCCCCCCTCTCTTCTGTCTCTGCCCCTCTTTCTCCTCTGTCTCTGCCTCCCCTCTGTCCTCTGTCTATTCCCCCCCTTTCTCCCCTGCCTCCCCTCTCTCCTCTTTCTCTGCTTCCCCACTGTCCTCTGTCTCTGCCCCCTTTCTCCTCTGCCTCCCCTCTCTCCTCTGTCTCTGCCTCCCCTCTCTCCACTGTCTCTGCCTCCCCTCTCTCCACTGTCTCTGCCTCCCCTCTCTCCACTGTCTCTGCCCCCCTTTCTTCTGTCTCCCCTCTCTCTTATGTCTCTTCCCCACTCTGTCCTCTGTCTCTTCCTCCCCTCTCTCCTCCGTCTCTTCCTCCCCTCTCTCCTCCGTCTCTTCCTCTCCCTCTCTCCTCTGTCATTTCCACCCCTCTCTCATCTGTCTCTGCCTCTCCTCTGTCTTACCTTCCCTCTCTCCTCTGTCTTTGCCCCCTCTTCCCTTTGTCTCTACCTCCCCTCTCTCTTCTGTCTCTGGCCCTCCTTTCTCCTCTGTCTCCCCTCTCTCCTCTGTCTCTTCCCCCTCTCTCCTCTGTCTCCCCTCTCTCCTCTGTCTCTTCCCCCTCTCTCCTCTGTCTCCCCTCTCTCCTCTGTCTCTGCCTCCCCTCTTACCTCTTCTCCCCTCTCTCCTCTGTCTCTGCCTACCCCTTTCTACTCTGTCTCTGCCCCCCTCTCCTCTGTCTCCTCTCTCTCCTCTTTCTCTGCCTCCCCTCTCTCTTCTGCGTTCCTTCTCTCCTCTATCTCTGCCCTCTGCCCCCCCCCCCTACTATGTCATTGCCCCCTCTCGCTCCTCTGTCTCCGCCGCCCCTATCTCATCTGTCTCCCCTCTCTCCTATGTCTCTGCCTCCCCTCATTCCTCTGTCTCTGCCCCCTGTCTCCTCTGTCTCTGCCTCCCCTCTCTACTCTGTCTCTGCCTTCCCTCTCTCCTCTGTGTCTGCCATCCCTTTCTCCTCTGTCTCTGCCCCACCCCTCTCTCCTCTGTCTCTGAGTCCACTCCCTCCTCTGTCTCTGCTTCCCCTCTTTCTTCTGTCTCTGCCTCTCCTCTCTCCTCTGTCTCTGCGTCCCCCCTCTCCTCTGTCTCTGCGTCCCCTCTTTCTTCTGTTTCTGCCTCTCCTCTCCTCTGTCTCTGCGTCCCCTCTCTCCTCTGTCTCTGCGTCCCCTCTCTCCTCTGTCTCTGCCTCCCCTCTCTCCCCTGTCTCTGAGTCCCCTCTCTCCTCTGTCTCTGCCTCCCCTCTCTCCTCTGTCTCTGCATCCCCTCTCTCTTCTGTCTCTGCGTCCCCTCTCTCCTCTGTCTCTGCCTCCCCTCTCTCCTCTGTCTCTGCCTCCCCTCTCTCCTCTGTCTCTGCGTCCCCTCTCTCCTCTGTCTCTGCCTCCTCTCTCTCCTCTGTCTCTGCGTCCCCTCTCTCCTCTGTCTCTGCGTCCCCTCTCTCCTCTGTCTCTGCGTCCCCTCTCTCCTCTGTCTCTGCCTCCCCTCTGTCTTCTGTCTCTGCGTCCCTCTCTCTCCTCTCTCTCTGCGTCCCCTCTTCTGTCTCTGCCTCTCCTCTCTCCTCTGTCTCTGCGTCCCCTCTCTCCTCTGTCTCTGCCTCCCCTCTCTCCTCTGTCTCTGCATCCCCTCTCTCCTCTGTCTCTGCATCCCCTCTCTCCTCTGTCTCTGCCTCCCCTCTCTCCTCTGTCTCTGCGTCCCCTCTCTCCTCTGTCTCTGCCTCCCCTCTCTCCTCTGTCTCTGCGTCCCCTCTCTCCTCTGTCTCTGCGTCCCCTCTCTCCTCTGTCTGCGTCCCCTCTCTCCTCTGTCTCTGCGTCCCCTCTTCTGTCTCTGCCTCTCCTCTCTCCTCTGTCTCTGCGTCCCCTCTCTCCTCTGTCTCTGCCTCCCCTCTCTCCTCTGTCTCTGCGTCCCCTCTCTCCTCTGTCTCTGCGTCCCCTCTCTCCTCTGTCTCTGCGTCCCCTCTCTCTTCTGTCTCAGCGTCCCCTCTCTCCTCTGTCTCTGCCTCTCCTCTCTCCTCTGTCTCTGCGTCCCCTCTCTCCTCTGTCTCTGCGTCGCCTCTCTCCTCTGTCTCTGCGTCCCCTCTCTCTTCTGTCTCTGCGTTCCCTCTTCTGTCTCTGCGTCCCCTCTCTCCTCTGTCTCTGCGTCCCCTCTCTCCTCTGTCTCTGCCTCCCCTCTCTCCTCTGTCTCTGCGTCCCCTCTCTCTTCTGTCTCTGCGTCCCCTCTCTCCTCTGTCTCTGCGTCCCCTCTCTCTTCTGTCTCTGCGTCCCCTCTCTCCTCTGTCTCTGCCTCCCCTCTCTCCTCTGTCTCTGCCTCCCCTCTCTCCTCTGTCTCTGCGTCCCCTCTCTCCTCTGTCTCTGCGTCCCCTCTCTCCTCTGTCTCTGCGTCCCCTATCTCCTCTGTCTCTGCGTCCCCTCTCTCCTCTGTCTCTGCCTCTCCTCTCTCCTCTGTCTCTGCGTCCCCTCTCTCCTCTGTCTCTGCCTCCCCTCTCTCCTCTGTCTCTGCCTCCCCTCTCTCCTCTGTCTCTGCCTCCCCTCTCTCCTCTGTCTCTGCGTCCCCTCTCTCCTCTGTCTCTGCCTCCCCTCTCTCCTCTGTCTCTGCCTCCCCTCTCTCCTCTGTCTCTGCGTCCCCTCTCTCCTATGTCTCTGCCTCCCCTCTCTCCTCTGTCTCTGCGTCCCCTCTCTCCTCTGTCTCTGCGTCCCCTCTCTCCTCTGTCTCTGCCTCCCCTCTCTCCTCTGTCTCTGCGTCCCCTCTCTCCTCTGTCTCTGCGTCCCCTCTCTCCTCTGTCTCTGCGTCCCCTCTCTCCTCTGTCTCTGCCTCCCCTCTCTCCTCTGTCTCTGCGTCCCCTCTCTCCTCTGTCTCTGCCTCCCCTCTCTCCTCTGTCTCTGCGTCCCCTCTCTCCTCTGTCTCTGCCTCCCTTATCTCCTCTGTCTCTGCGTCCCCTCTCTCCTCTGTCTCTGCGTCCCCTCTCTCCTCTGTCTCTGCGTCCCCTCTCTCCTCTGTCTCTGCGTCCGCTCTCTCCTCTGTCTCTGCCTCCCCTCTCTCCTCTGTCTCTGCCTCCCCTCTCTCCTCTGTCTCTGCGTATCCTCTCTCCTCTGTCTCTGCGTCCCCTCTCTCCTCTGTCTCTGCGTCCCCTCTTTCTTCTGTTTCTGCCTCTCCTCTCTCCTCTGTCTCTGCGTCCCCTCTCTCCTCTGTCTCTGCGTCCCCTCTCTCCTCTGTCTCTGCCTCCCCTGTCTCCCCTGTCTCTGAGTCCCCTCTCTCCTCTGTCTCTGCCTCCCCTCTCTCCTCTGTCTCTGCGTCCCCTCTCTCTTCTGTCTCTGCGTCCCCTCTCTCCTCTGTCTCTGCCTCCCCTCTCTCCTCTGTCTCTGCGTCCCCTCTCTCCTCTGTCTCTGCGTCCCCTCTCTCCTCTGTCTCTGCGTCCCCTCTCTCTTCTGTCTCAGCGTCCCCTCTCTCCTCTGTCTCTGCCTCTCCTCTCTCCTCTGTCTCTGCGTCCCCTCTCTCCTCTGTCTCTGCGTCGCCTCTCTCCTCTGTCTCTGCGTCCCCTCTCTCTTCTGTCTCTGCGTTCCCTCTTCTGTCTCTGCGTCCCCTCTCTCCTCTGTCTCTGTGTCCCCTCTCTCCTCTGTCTCTGCCTCCCCTCTCTCCTCTGTCTCTGCGTCCCCTCTCTCTTCTGTCTCTGCGTCCCCTCTCTCCTCTGTCTCTGCGTCCCCTCTCTCTTCTGTCTCTGCGTCCCCTCTCTCCTCTGTCTCTGCCTCCCCTCTCTCCTCTGTCTCTGCCTCCCCTCTCTCCTCTGTCTCTGCGTCCCCTCTCTCCTCTGTCTCTGCGTCCCCTCTCTCCTCTGTCTCTGCGTCCCCTATCTCCTCTGTCTCTGCGTCCCCTCTCTCCTCTGTCTCTGCCTCTCCTCTCTCCTCTGTCTCTGCGTCCCCTCTCTCCTCTGTCTCTGCCTCCCCTCTCTCCTCTGTCTCTGCCTCCCCTCTCTCCTCTGTCTCTGCCTCCCCTCTCTCCTCTGTCTCTGCGTCCCCTCTCTCCTATGTCTCTGCCTCCCCTCTCTCCTCTGTCTCTGCGTCCCCTCTCTCCTCTGTCTCTGCGTCCCCTCTCTCCTCTGTCTCTGCCTCCCCTCTCTCCTCTGTCTCTGCGTCCCCTCTCTCCTCTGTCTCTGCGTCCCCTCTCTCCTCTGTCTCTGCGTCCCCTCTCTCCTCTGTCTCTGCCTCCCCTCTCTCCTCTGTCTCTGCGTCCCCTCTCTCCTCTGTCTCTGCCTCCCCTCTCTCCTCTGTCTCTGCGTCCCCTCTCTCCTCTGTCTCTGCCTCCCTTATCTCCTCTGTCTCTGCGTCCCCTCTCTCCTCTGTCTCTGCGTCCCCTCTCTCCTCTGTCTCTGCGTTCCCTCTCTCCTCTGTCTCTGCGTCCGCTCTCTCCTCTGTCTCTGCCTCCCCTCTCTCCTCTGTCTCTGCCTCCCCTCTCTCCTCTGTCTCTGCGTCTCCTCTCTCCTCTGTCTCTGCGTCCCCTCTCTCCTCTGTCTCTGCGTCCCCTCTTTCTTCTGTTTCTGCCTCTCTTCTCTCCTCTGTCTCTGCGTCCCCTCTCTCCTCTGTCTCTGCGTCCCCTCTCTCCTCTGTCTCTGCCTCCCCTCTCTCCCCTGTCTCTGAGTCCCCTCTCTCCTCTGTCTCTGCCTCCCCTCTCTCCTCTGTCTCTGCGTCCCCTCTCTCTTCTGTCTCTGCGTCCCCTCTCTCCTCTGTCTCTGCCTCCCCTCTCTCCTCTGTCTCTGCCTCCCCTCTCTCCTCTGTCTCTGCCTCCCCTCTCTCCTCTGTCTCTGCCTCCCCTCTCTCCTCTGTCTCTGTGTCCCCTCTCTCCTCTGTCTCTGCCTCTCCTCTCTCCTCTGTCTCTGCGTCCCCTCTCTCCTCTGTCTCTGCCTCCCCTCTCTCCTCTGTCTCTGCGTCCCTCTCTCCTCTGTCTCTGCTTCCCCTATCTCCTCTGTCTCTGTGTCCCCTCTCTCCTCTGTCTCTGCCTCTCCTCTCTCCTCTGTCTCTGCGTCCCCTCTCTTCTCTGTCTCTGCGTCCCCTCTCTCCTCTGTCTCTGCGTCCCCTCTCTCTTCTGTCTCTGCGTTCTCTCTTCTGTCTCTGCGTCCCCTCTCTCCTCTGTCTCTGCGTCCCCTCTCTCCTCTGTCTCTGTGTACCCTCTCTCCTGTGTCTCTGTGTCCCCTCTCTCCTCTGTCTCTGCGTCCCCTCTCTCCTCTGTCTCTGCCTCTCCTCTCTCCTCTGTCTCTGCCCCTCCTCTCTCCTCTGTCTCTGCGTCCCCTCTCTCCTCTGTCTCTGCGTGCCCTCTCTCTTCTGTCTCTGCATCCCCTCTCTCTTCTGTCTCTGCGTTCCCTCTTCTGTCTCTGCATCCCCTCTCTCCTCTGTCTCTGCATCCCCTCTCTCCTCTGTCTCTGCCTCCTCTCTCTCCTCTGTCTCTGCATCCCCTCTCTCCTCTGTCTTTGCGTCCCCTCTCTCCTCTGTCTCTGCGTCCCCTCTCTCCTCTGTCTCTGCCTTCCCTCTCTCTTCTGTCTCTGCTTCCCCTCTGTCTTCTGTCTCTGCGACCCCTCTCTCCTCTGTCTCCCCTCTGTCCTCTGTCTCTGCGTCCCCTCTCTCCTCTGTCTCTGCGTCCCCTCTCTCTTCTGTCTCTGCGTCCCCTCTCTCCTCTGTCTCTGCCTCCCCTCTCTCCTCTGTCTCTGCGTCCCCCCCTCTCTTCTGTCTCTGCATCCCCTCTCTCCTCTGTCTCTGCGTCCCCTCTCTCCTCTGTCTCTGCCTCCCCTCTCTCCTCTGTCTCTGCGTCCCCTCTCTCCTCTGTCACTGCGTCCCCTCTCTCTTCTGTCTCTGCGTCCCCTCTCTCCTCTGTCTCTGTGTTCCCTCTCTCCTCTGTCTCTGTGTCCCCTCTCTCCTCTGTCTCTGCGTCCCCTCTCTCCTCTGTCTCTGCCTCTCCTCTCTCCTCTGTCTCTGCCCCTCCTCTCTCCTCTGTCTCTGCCCCTCCTCTCTCCTCTGTCTCTGCGTGCCCTCTCTCCTCTGTCTCTGCGTCCCCTCTCTCCTCTGTCTCTGCCTCCCCTCTCTCCTCTGTCTCTGCGTCCCCTCTCTCCTCTGTCTCTGCGTCCCCTCTCTCCTCTGTCTATGCCTCCCCTCTCTCCTCTGTCTCTGCGTCCCCTCTTCTCTCTCTGCCTCTCCTCTCTCCTCTGTCTCTGCGTCCCCTCTCTCCTCTGTCTCTGCCTGTCCTCTCTCCTCTGTCTCTGCCTCTCCTCTCTCCTCTGTCTCCCCTCTCTCCTCTGTCTCTGCGTCCCCTCTCTCCTCTGTCTGCGTCCCCTCTCTCCTCTGTCTCTGCGTCCCCTCTTCTGTCTCTGCCTCTCCTCTCTCCTCTGTCTCTGCGTCCCCTCTCTCCTCTGTCTCTGCCTCCCCTCTCTCCTCTGTCTCTGCGTCCCTCTCTCCTCTGTCTCTGCTTCCCCTATCTCCTCTGTCTCTGTGTCCCCTCTCTCCTCTGTCTCTGCCTCTCCTCTGTCTCTGCGTCCCCTCTCTCCTCTGTCTCTGCGTCCCCTCTCTCCTCTGTCTCTGCGTCCCCTCTCTCTTCTGTCTCTGCGTTCTCTCTTCTGTCTCTACGTCCCCTCTCTCCTCTGTCTCTGCGTCCCCTCTCTCCTCTGTCTCTGCCTCCCCTCTCTCCTCTGTCTCTGCGTCCCCTCTCTCCTCTGTCTCTGCCTCCCCTCTCTCCTCTGTCTCTGCGTCCCCCCCTCTCTTCTGTCTCTGCATCCCCTCTCTCCTCTGTCTCTGCGTCCCCTCTCTCCTCTGTCTCTGCCTCCCCTCTCTCCTCTGTCTCTGCGTCCCCTCTCTCCTCTGTCTCTGCGTCCCCTCTCTCTTCTGTCTCTGCGTCCCCTCTCTCCTCTGTCTCTGCCTCCCCTCTCTCCTCTGTCTCTGCGTCCCTCTCTCCTCTGTCTCTGCTTCCCCTATCTCCTCTGTCTCTGTGTCCCCTCTCTCCTCTGTCTCTGCCTCTCCTCTCTCCTCTGTCTCTGCGTCCCCTCTCTCCTCTGTCTCTGCGTCCCCTCTCTCCTCTGTCTCTGCGTCCCCTCTCTCTTCTGTCTCTGCGTTCTCTCTTCTGTCTCTGCGTCCCCTCTCTCCTCTGTCTCTGCGTCCCCTCTCTCCTCTGTCTCTGTGTCCCCTCTCTTCTCTGTCTCTGTGTCCCCTCTCTCCTCTGTCTCTGCGTCCCCTCTCTCCTCTGTCTCTGCCTCTCCTCTCTCCTCTGTCTCTGCCCCTCCTCTCTCCTCTGTCTCTGCGTCCCCTCTCTCCTCTGTCTCTGCGTGCCCTCTCTCTTCTGTCTCTGCATCCCCTCTCTCTTCTGTCTCTGCGTCCCCTCTCTCCTCTGTCTCTGCGTCCCCTATCTCCTCTGTCTCTGCGTCTCCTCTCTACTCTGTCTCTGCGTCCCCTCTCTCCTCTGTCTCTGCGTCCCCTCTCTCCTCTGTCTCTGCGTCCCCTCTCTCTTCTGTCTCTGCGTTCCCTCTTCTGTCTCTGCATCCCCTCTCTCCTCTGTCTCTGCATCCCCTCTCTCCTCTCTCTCTGCCTCCCCTCTCTCCTCTGTCTCTGCATCCCCTCTCTCCTCTGTCTTTGCGTCCCCTCTCTCCTCTGTCTCTGCGTCCCCTCTCTCCTCTGTCTCTGCCTCCCCTCTCTCTTCTGTCTCTGCGTCCCCTCTGTCTTCTGTCTCTGCGACCCCTCTCTCCTCTGTCTCCCCTCTCTCCTCTGTCTCTGCGTCCCCTCTCTCCTCTGTCTCTGCGTCCCCTCTGTCCTCTGTCTCTGCGTCCCCTCTCTCCTCTGTCTCTGCGTCTCCTCTCTCTTCTGTCTCTGCGTCCCCTCTCTCCTCTGTCTCTGTCTCCCCTCTCTCCTCTGTCTCTGCGTCCCCCCCTCTCTTCTGTCTCTGCATCCCCTCTCTCCTCTTCTCTGCGTCCCCTCTCTCCTCTGTCTCTGCCTCCCCTCTCTCCTCTGTCTCTGCGTCCCCTCTCTCCTCTGTCTCTGCGTCCCCTCTCTCTTCTGTCTCTGCGTCCCCTCTCTCCTCTGTCTCTGCGTCCCCTCTCTCCTCTTTCTCTGCGTCCACTCTGTCTTCTGTCTCTGCGTCCCCTCTCTCCTCTGTCTCTGCGTCCCCTCTCTCCTCTATCTCTGCGTCCCCTCTCTCTTCTGTCTCTGCGTCCCCTCTCTCCTCTGTCTCTGCGTCCCCTCTCTCCTCTGTCTCTGCGTCCCCTCTCTCCTCTGTCTCTGCGTCCCCTCTCTCCTCTGTCTCTGCGTCCCCTCTCTCCTCTGTCTCTGCATCCCCTCTCTCGTCTGTCTCTGCGTTCCCTCTTCTGTCTCTGCGTCCCCTCTCTCCTCTGTCTCTGCGTCCCCTCTCTCCTCTGTCTCTGCGTCCCCTCTCTCCTCTGTCTCTGCGCCCCCTCTCTCCTCTGTCTCTGCCTCCCCTCTCTCTTCTGTCTCTGCGTCCCCTCTCTCCTCTGTCTCTGCCTCCCCTCTCTCCTCTGTCTCTGCATCCCCTCTCTCCTCTGTCTCTGCGTCCCCTCTCTCCTCTGTCTCTGCCTCCCCTCTCTCCTCTGTCTCTGCGTCCCCTCTCTCCTCTGTCTCTGCGTCCCCTCTCTCTTCTGTCTCTGCGTCCCCTCTCTCCTCTGTCTCTGCGTCCCCTCTCTCCTCTTTCTCTGCGTCCACTCTGTCTTCTGTCTCTGCGTCCCCTCTCTCCTCTGTCTCTGCGTCCCCTCTCTCCTCTGTCTCTGCGTCCCCTCTCTCTTCTGTCTCTGCGTCCCCTCTCTCCTCTGTCTCTGCCTCTCCTCTCTCCTCTGTCTCTGTGTCCCCTCTCTCCTCTGTCTCTGCCTCCCCTCTCTGCGTTCCCTCTTCTGTCTCTGCGTCCCCTCTCTCCTCTGTCTCTGCGTCCCCTCTCTCCTCTGTCTCTGCGTCCCCTCTCTCCTCTGTCTCTGCGCCTCCTCTCTCCTCTGTCTCTGCCTCCCCTCTCTCTTCTGTCTCTGCGTCCCCTCTCTCCTCTGTCTCTGCCTCCCCTCTCTCCTCTGTCTCTGCGTCCCCCCCTCTCTTCTGTCTCTGCATCCCCTCTCTCCTCTGTCTCTGCGTCCCCTCTCTCCTCTGTCTCTGCCTCCCCTCTCTCCTCTGTCTCTGAGTCCCCTCTCTCCTCTGTCTCTGCGTCCCCTCTCTCTTCTGTCTCTGCGTCCCCTCTCTCCTCTGTCTCTGCGTCCCCTCTCTCCTCTTTCTCTGCGTCCACTCTGTCTTCTGTCTCTGCGTCCCCTCTCTCCTCTGTCTCTGCGTCCCCTCTCTCCTCTGTCTCTGCGTCCCCTCTCTCTTCTGTCTCTGCGTCCCCTCTCTCCTCTGTCTCTGCCTCCCCTCTCTCCTCTGTCTCTGCGTCCCTCTCTCCTCTGTCTCTGCTTCCCCTATCTCCTCTGTCTCTGTGTCCCCTCTCTCCTCTGTCTCTGCCTCTCCTCTCTCCTCTGTCTCTGCATCCCCTCTCTCCTCTGTCTCTGCGTCCCCTCTCTCCTCTGTCTCTGTGTCCCCTCTCTCCTCTGTCTCTGCGTCCCCTCTCTCTTCTGTCTCTGCGTTCTCTCTTCTGTCTCTGCGTCCCCTCTCTCCTCTGTCTCTGCGTCCCCTCTCTCCTCTGTCTCTGTGTCCCCTCTCTCCTCTGTCTCTGTGTCCCCTCTCTCCTCTGTCTCTGCGTCCCCTCTCTCCTCTGTCTCTGCCTCTCCTCTCTCCTCTGTCTCTGCCCCTCCTCTCTCCTCTGTCTCTGCGTCCCCTCTCTCCTCTGTCTCTGCGTGCCCTCTCTCTTCTGTCTCTGCATCCCCTCTCTCTTCTGTCTCTGCGTCCCCTCTCTCCTCTGTCTCTGCGTCCCCTATCTCCTCTGTCTCTGCGTCTCCTCTCTCCTCTGTCTCTGCGTCCCCTCTCTCCTCTGTCTCTGCGTCCCCTCTCTCCTCTGTCTCTGCGTCCCCTCTCTCTTCTGTCTCTGCGTTCCCTCTTCTGTCTCTGCATCCCCTCTCTCCTCTGTCTCTGCATCCCCTCTCTCCTCTGTCTCTGCCTCCCCTCTCTCCTCTGTCTCTGCATCCCCTCTCTCCTCTGTCTTTGCATCCCCTCTCTCCTCTGTCTCTGCGTCCCCTCTCTCCTCTGTCTCTTCCTCCCCTCTCTCTTCTGTCTCTGCATCCCCTCTGTCTTCTGTCTCTGCGACCCCTCTCTCCTCTGTCTCCCCTCTCTCCTCTGTCTCTGCGTCCCCTCTCTCCTCTGTCTCTGCGTCCCCTCTCTCCTCTGTCTCTGCGTCCCCTCTGTCCTCTGTCTCTGCGTCCCCTCTCTCCTCTGTCTCTGCGTCCCCTCTCTCTTCTGTCTCTGCGTCCCCTCTCTCCTCTGTCTCTGCCTCCCCTCTCTCCTCTGTCTCTGCGTCCCCCCCTCTCTTCTGTCTCTGTATCCCCTCTCTCCTCTGTCTCTGCGTCCCCTCTCTCCTCTGTCTCCCCTCTCTCCTCTGTCTCTGCATCCCCTCTCTCCTCTGTCTCTGCGTCCCCTCTCTCTTCTGTCTCTGCGTCCCCTCTCTCCTCTGTCTCTGCGTCCCCTCTCTCCTCTTTCTCTGCGTCCACTCTGTCTTCTGTCTCTGCGTCCCCTCTCTCCTCTGTCTCTGCGTCCCCTCTCTCCTCTGTCTCTGCGCTCCCTCTCTCCTCTGTCTCTGCCTCCCCTCTCTCTTCTGTCTCTGCGTCCCCTCTCTCTTCTGTCTCTGCGTTCTCTCTTCTGTCTCTGCGTTCCCTCTTCTGTCTCTGCGTCCCCTCTCTCTTCTGTCTCTGCGTTCTCTCTTCTGTCTCTGCGTTCCCTCTTCTGTCTCTGCGTCCCCTCTCTCCTCTGTCTCTGCGTCCCCTCTCTCCTCTGTCTCTGCGTCCCCTCTCTCCTCTGTCTCTGCGCCCCCTCTCTCCTCTGTCTCTGCCTCCCCTCTCTCTTCTGTCTCTGCGTCCCCTCTCTCTTCTGTCTCTGCGTTCTCTCTTCTGTCTCTGCGTTCCCTCTTCTGTCTCTGCGTCCCCTCTCTCTTCTGTCTCTGCGTTCTCTCTTCTGTCTCTGCGTTCCCTCTTCTGTCTCTGCGTCCCCTCTCTCCTCTGTCTCTGCGTCCCCTCTCTCCTCTGTCTCTGCCTCCCCTCTCTCCTCTGTCTCTGCCTCCCCTCTCTCCTCTGTCTCTGCGTCCCCTCTCTCCTCTGTCTCTGCGTCCCCTCTCTCCTCTGTCTCTGCCTCCCCTCTCTCCTCTGTCTCTGCGTCCCCTCTCTCCTCTGTCTCTGCCTCCCCTCTCTCCTCTGTCTCTGCCTCCCCTCTCTCCTCTGTCTCTGCGCCCCCTCTCTCCTCTGTCTCTGCCTCCCCTCTCTCCTCTGTCTCTGCCTCCCCTCTTTCCTCTGTCTCTGCGTCCCCTCTCTCCTCTGTCTCTGCGTCCCCTCTCTCCTCTGTCTCTGCCTCCCCTCTCTCCTCTGTCTCTGCGTCCCCTCTCTCCTCTGTCTCTGCCTCCCCTCTCTGCCCTGTCTCTGCCTCCCCTCTCTCCTCTTTCTCTGCGTCCCCTCTCTCCTCTGTCTCTGCGTCCCCTCTCTCCTCTGTCTCTGCGTCCCCTCTCTCCTCTGTCTCTGCCTCCCCTCTTTCCTCTGTCTCTGCGTCCCCTCTCTCCTCTGTCTCTGCGTCCCCTCTCTCCTCTGTCTCTGCGTCCCCTCTCTCCTCTGTCTCTGCGTCCCCTCTCTCTTCTGTCTCTGCGTTCCCTCTTCTGTCTCTGCATCCCCTCTCTCCTCTGTCTCTGCATCCCCTCTCTCCTCTGTCTCTGCCTCCCCTCTCTCCTCTGTCTCTGCATCCCCTCTCTCCTCTGTCTTTGCGTCCCCTCTCTCCTCTGTCTCTGCGTCCCCTCTCTCCTCTGTCTCTGCCTCCCTTTCTCTTCTGTCTCTGCGTCCCCTCTGTCTTCTGTCTCTGCGACCCCTCTCTCCTCTGTCTCCCCTCTCTCCTCTGTCTCTGCGTCCCCTCTCTCCTCTGTCTCTGCGTCCCCTCTGTCCTCTGTCTCAGCGTCCCCTCTCTCCTCTGTCTCTGCGTCCCCTCTCTCTTCTGTCTCTGCGTCCCCTCTCTCCTCTGTCTCTGCGTCCCCTCTCTCCTCTGTCTCTGCGTCCCCTCTCTCTTCTGTCTCTGCGTTCCCTCTTCTGTCTCTGCATCCCCTCTCTCCTCTGTCTCTGCATCCCCTCTCTCCTCTGTCTCTGCCTCCCCTCTCTGCCCTGTCTCTGCCTCCCCTCTCTCCTCTTTCTCTGCGTCCCCTCTCTCCTCTGTCTCTGCGTCCCCTCTCTCCTCTGTCTCTGCGTCCCCTCTCTCCTCTGTCTCTGCCTCCCCTCTTTCCTCTGTCTCTGCGTCCCCTCTCTCCTCTGTCTCTGCGTCCCCTCTCTCCTCTGTCTCTGCGTCCCCTCTCTCCTCTGTCTCTGCGTCCCCTCTCTCTTCTGTCTCTGCGTTCCCTCTTCTGTCTCTGCATCCCCTCTCTCCTCTGTCTCTGCATCCCCTCTCTCCTCTGTCTCTGCCTCCCCTCTCTCCTCTGTCTCTGCATCCCCTCTCTCCTCTGTCTTTGCGTCCCCTCTCTCCTCTGTCTCTGCGTCCCCTCTCTCCTCTGTCTCTGCCTCCCCTCTCTCTTCTGTCTCTGCGTCCCCTCTGTCTTCTGTCTCTGCGACCCCTCTCTCCTCTGTCTCCCCTCTCTCCTCTGTCTCTGCGTCCCCTCTCTCCTCTGTCTCTGCGTCCCCTCTGTCCTCTGTCTCAGCGTCCCCTCTTTCCTCTGTCTCTGCGTCCCCTCTCTCCTCTGTCTCTGCCTCCCCTCTCTCCTCTGTCTCTGCGTCCCCCCCTCTCTTCTGTCTCTGCATCCCCTCTCTCCTCTGTCTCTGCGTCCCCTCTCTCCTCTGTCTCTGCCTCCCCTCTCTCCTCTGTCTCTGCGTCCCCTCTCTCCTCTGTCTCTGCGTCCCCTCTCTCTTCTGTCTCTGCGTCCCCTCTCTCCTCTGTCTCTGCCTCCCCTCTCTCCTCTGTCTCTGCCTCCCCTCTCTCCTCTGTCTCTGCGTCCCCTCTCTCCTCTGTCTCTGCGTCCCCTCTCTCCTCTGTCTCTGCCTCCCCTCTCTCCTCTGTCTCTGCGTCCCCTCTCTCCTCTGTCTCTGCCTCCCCTCTTTCCTCTGTCTCTGCGTCCCCTCTCTCCTCTGTCTCTGCGTCCCCTCTCTCCTCTGTCTCTGCGTCCCCTCTCTCCTCTGTCTCTGCGTCCCCTCTCTCTTCTGTCTCTGCGTTCCCTCTTCTGTCTCTGCATCCCCTCTCTCTTCTGTCTCTGCGTCCCCTCTGTCTTCTGTCTCTGCGACCCCTCTCTCCTCTGTCTCCCCTCTCTCCTCTGTCTCTGCGTCCCCTCTCTCCTCTGTCTCTGCGTCCCCTCTGTCCTCTGTCTCAGCGTCCCCTCTCTCCTCTGTCTCTGCGTCCCCTCTCTCTTCTGTCTCTGCGTCCCCTCTCTCCTCTGTCTCTGCCTCCCCTCTCTCCTCTGTCTCTGCGTCCCCCCCTCTCTTCTGTCTCTGCATCCCCTCTCTCCTCTGTCTCTGCGTCCCCTCTCTCCTCTGTCTCTGCCTCCCCTCTCTCCTCTGTCTCTGCGTCCCCTCTCTCCTCTGTCTCTGCGTCCCCTCTCTCTTCTGTCTCTGCGTCCCCTCTCTCCTCTGTCTCTTCCTCCCCTCTCTCCTCTGTCTCTGCGTCCCTCTCTCCTCTGTCTCTGCTTCCCCTATCTCCTCTGTCTCTGTGTCCCCTCTCTCCTCTGTCTCTGCCTCTCCTCTCTCCTCTGTCTCTGCGTCCCCTTTCTCCTCTGCCTCTGTGTCCCCTCTCTCCTCTGTCTCTGCGTCCCCTCTCTCTTCTGTCTCTGCGTTCTCTCTTCTGTCTCTGCGTCCCCTCTCTCCTCTGTCTCTGCGTCCCCTCTCTCCTCTGTCTCTGTGTCCCCTCTCTCCTCTGTCTCTGCGTCCCCTCTCTCCTCTGTCTCTGCCTCTCCTCTCTCCTCTGTCTCTGCGTCCCCTTTCTCCTCTGCCTCTGTGTCCCCTCTCTCCTCTGTCTCTGCGTCCCCTCTCTCTTCTGTCTCTGCGTTCTCTCTTCTGTCTCTGCTTCCCCTCTCTCCTCTGTCTCTGCGTCCCCTCTCTCCTCTGTCTCTGTGTCCCCTCTCTCCTCTGTCTCTGCGTCCCCTCTCTCCTCTGTCTCTGCCTCTCCTCTCTCCTCTGTCTCTGCCCCTCCTCTCTCCTCTGTCTCTGCGTCCCCTCTCTCCTCTGTCTCTGCGTGCCCTCTCTCTTCTGTCTCTGCATCCCCTCTCTCTTCTGTCTCTGCGTCCCCTCTCTCCTCTGTCTCTGCGTCCCCTATCTCCTCTGTCTCTGCGTCTCCTCTCTCCTCTGTCTCTGCGTCCCCTCTCTCCTCTGTCTCTGCGTCCCCTCTCTCCTCTGTCTCTGCGTCCCCTCTCTCTTCTGTCTCTGCGTTCCCTCTTCTGTCTCTGCATCCCCTCTCTCCTCTGTCTCTGCATCCCCTCTCTCCTCTGTCTCTGCCTCCCCTCTCTCCTCTGTCTCTGCATCCCCTCTCTCCTCTGTCTTTGCGTCCCCTCTCTCCTCTGTCTCTGCGTCCCCTCTCTCCTCTGTCTCTGCCTCCCCTCTCTCTTCTGTCTCTGCGTCCCCTCTGTCTTCTGTCTCTGCGACCCCTCTCTCCTCTGTCTCCCCTCTCTCCTTTGTCTCTGCGTCCCCTCTCTCCTCTGTCTCTGCGTCCCCTCTGTCCTCTGTCTCTGCGTCCCCTCTCTCCTCTGTCTCTGCGTCCCCTCTCTCTTCTGTCTCTGCGTCCCCTCTCTCCTCTGTCTCTGCCTCCCCTCTCTCCTCTGTCTCTGCGTCCCCCCCTCTCTTCTGTCTCTGCATCCCCTCTCTCCTCTGTCTCTGCGTCCCCTCTCTCCTCTGTCTCTGCCTCCCCTCTCTCCTCTGTCTCTGCGTCCCCTCTCTCCTCTGTCTCTGCGTCCCCTCTCTCTTCTGTCTCTGCGTCCCCTCTGTCCTCTGTCTCAGCGTCCCCTCTCTCCTCTGTCTCTGCGTCCCCTCTCTCCTCTGTCTCTGCCTCCCCTCTCTCCTCTGTCTCTGCGTCCCCCCCTCTCTTCTGTCTCTGCATCCCCTCTCTCCTCTGTCTCTGCGTCCCCTCTCTCCTCTGTCTCTGCCTCCCCTCTCTCCTCTGTCTCTGCGTCCCCTCTCTCCTCTGTCTCTGCGTCCCCTCTCTCTTCTGTCTCTGCGTCCCCTCTCTCCTCTGTCTCTGCCTCCCCTCTCTCCTCTGTCTCTGCCTCCCCTCTCTCCTCTGTCTCTGCGTCCCCTCTCTCCTCTGTCTCTGCGTCCACTCTCTCCTCTGTCTCTGCCTCCCCTCTCTCCTCTGTCTCTGCGTCCCCTCTCTCCTCTGTCTCTGCCTCCCCTCTTTCCTCTGTCTCTGCGTCCCCTCTCTCCTCTGTCTCTGCGTCCCCTCTCTCCTCTGTCTCTGCGTCCCCTCTCTCCTCTGTCTCTGCGTCCCCTCTCTCTTCTGTCTCTGCGTTCCCTCTTCTGTCTCTGCATCCCCTCTCTCTTCTGTCTCTGCGTCCCCTCTGTCTTCTGTCTCTGCGACCCCTCTCTCCTCTGTCTCCCCTCTCTCCTCTGTCTCTGCGTCCCCTCTCTCCTCTGTCTCTGCGTCCCCTCTGTCCTCTGTCTCAGCGTCCCCTCTCTCCTCTGTCTCTGCGTCCCCTCTCTCTTCTGTCTCTGCGTCCCCTCTCTCCTCTGTCTCTGCCTCCCCTCTCTCCTCTGTCTCTGCGTCCCCCCCTCTCTTCTGTCTCTGCATCCCCTCTCTCCTCTGTCTCTGCGTCCCCTCTCTCCTCTGTCTCTGCCTCCCCTCTCTCCTCTGTCTCTGCGTCCCCTCTCTCCTCTGTCTCTGCGTCCCCTCTCTCTTCTGTCTCTGCGTCCCCTCTCTCCTCTGTCTCTTCCTCCCCTCTCTCCTCTGTCTCTGCGTCCCTCTCTCCTCTGTCTCTGCTTCCCCTATCTCCTCTGTCTCTGTGTCCCCTCTCTCCTCTGTCTCTGCCTCTCCTCTCTCCTCTGTCTCTGCGTCCCCTTTCTCCTCTGCCTCTGTGTCCCCTCTCTCCTCTGTCTCTGCGTCCCCTCTCTCTTCTGTCTCTGCGTTCTCTCTTCTGTCTCTGCGTCCCCTCTCTCCTCTGTCTCTGCGTCCCCTCTCTCCTCTGTCTCTGTGTCCCCTCTCTCCTCTGTCTCTGCGTCCCCTCTCTCCTCTGTCTCTGCCTCTCCTCTCTCCTCTGTCTCTGCGTCCCCTTTCTCCTCTGCCTCTGTGTCCCCTCTCTCCTCTGTCTCTGCGTCCCCTCTCTCTTCTGTCTCTGCGTTCTCTCTTCTGTCTCTGCTTCCCCTCTCTCCTCTGTCTCTGCGTCCCCTCTCTCCTCTGTCTCTGTGTCCCCTCTCTCCTCTGTCTCTGCGTCCCCTCTCTCCTCTGTCTCTGCCTCTCCTCTCTCCTCTGTCTCTGCCCCTCCTCTCTCCTCTGTCTCTGCGTCCCCTCTCTCCTCTGTCTCTGCGTGCCCTCTCTCTTCTGTCTCTGCATCCCCTCTCTCTTCTGTCTCTGCGTCCCCTCTCTCCTCTGTCTCTGCGTCCCCTATCTCCTCTGTCTCTGCGTCTCCTCTCTCCTCTGTCTCTGCGTCCCCTCTCTCCTCTGTCTCTGCGTCCCCTCTCTCCTCTGTCTCTGCGTCCCCTCTCTCTTCTGTCTCTGCGTCCCCTCTCTCTTCTGTCTCTGCGTTCCCTCTTCTGTCTCTGCATCCCCTCTCTCCTCTGTCTCTGCATCCCCTCTCTCCTCTGTCTCTGCCTCCCCTCTCTCCTCTGTCTCTGCATCCCCTCTCTCCTCTGTCTTTGCGTCCCCTCTCTCCTCTGTCTCTGCGTCCCCTCTCTCCTCTGTCTCTGCCTCCCCTCTCTCTTCTGTCTCTGCGTCCCCTCTGTCTTCTGTCTCTGCGACCCCTCTCTCCTCTGTCTCCCCTCTCTCCTTTGTCTCTGCGTCCCCTCTCTCCTCTGTCTCTGCGTCCCCTCTGTCCTCTGTCTCTGCGTCCCCTCTCTCCTCTGTCTCTGCGTCCCCTCTCTCCTCTGTCTCTGCCTCCCCTCTCTCCTCTGTCTCTGCGTCCCCCCCTCTCTTCTGTCTCTGCATCCCCTCTCTCCTCTGTCTCTGCGTCCCCTCTCTCCTCTGTCTCTGCCTCCCCTCTCTCCTCTGTCTCTGCGTCCCCTCTCTCCTCTGTCTCTGCGTCCCCTCTCTCTTCTGTCTCTGCGTCCCCTCTCTCCTCTGTCTCTGCGTCCCCTCTCTCCTCTTTCTCTGCGTCCACTCTGTCTTCTGTCTCTGCGTCCCTCTCTCCTCTGTCTCTGCGTCCCCTCTCTCCTCTGTCTCTGCGTCCCACCTCTCTTCTGTCTCTGCGTCCCCTCTCTCCTCTGTCTCTGCCTCTCCTCTGCGTCCCCTCTCTCCTCTGTCTCTGCGTCCCCTCTCTCCTCTGTCTCTGCGTCCCCTCTCTCCTCTGTCTCTGCGTCCCCTCTCTCCTCTGTCTCTGCATCCCCTCTCTCTTCTGTCTCTGCGTTCCCTCTTCTGTCTCTGCGTCCCCTCTCTCCTCTGTCTCTGCGTCCCCTCTCTCGTCTGTCTCTGCGTCCCCTCTCTCCTCTGTCTCTGCGCCCCCTCTCTCCTCTGTTTCTGCCTCCCCTCTCTCTTCTGTCTCTGCGTCCCCTCTCTCTTCTGTCTCTGCGTTCTCTCTTCTGTCTCTGCGTTCCCTCTTCTGTCTCTGCGTCCCCTCTCTCTTCTGTCTCTGCGTTCTCTCTTCTGTCTCTGCGTTCCCTCTTCTGTCTCTGCGTCCCCTCTCTCCTCTGTCTCTGCGTCCCCTCTCTCCTCTGTCTCTGCCTCCCCTCTCTCCTCTGTCTCTGCCTCCCCTCTCTCCTCTGTCTTTGCGTCCCCTCTCTCCTCTGTCTCTGCGTCCCCTCTCTCCTCTGTCTCTGCGTCCCCTCTCTACTCTGTCTCTGCCTCCCCTCTCTCCTCTGTATCTGCGTCCCCTCTCTCCTCTGTCTCTGCCTCCCCTCTCTCTCTGTCTCTGCCTCCCCTCTCTCCTCTGTCTCTGCGCCCCCTCTCTCCTCTGTCTCTGCGTCCCCTCTCTCCTCTGTCTCTGCGTCCCCTCTCTCCTCTGTCTCTGCCTCCCCTCTCTCCCCTGTCTCTGCCTCCCCTCTCTCCTCTGTCTCTGCGTCCCCTCTCTCCTCTGTCTCTGCGTCCCCTCTCTCCTCTGTCTCTGCCTCCCCTCTCTCCTCTGTCTCTGCGTCCCCTCTCTCCTCTGTCTCTGCCTCCCCTCTCTCCTCTGTCTCTGCGTCCCCTCTCTCCTCTGTCTCTTCGTCCCCTCTCTCCTCTGTCTCTGCCTCCCCTCTCTCCCCTGTCTCTGCCTCCCCTCTCTCCTCTGTCTCTGCGTCCCCATCTCTCCTCTGTCTCTGCGTCCCCTCTCTCCTCTGTCTCTGCCTCCCCTCTTTCCTCTGTCTCTGCCTCCCCTGTCTCCTCTGTCTCTGCGTCCCCTCTCTCCTCTGTCTCTGCCTCTCCTCTCTCCTCTGTCTCTGCCTCTCCTCTCTCCTCTGTCTCTGCGTCCCCTCTCTCCTCTGTCTCTGCCTCCCCTCTCTCCCCTGTCTCTGCCTCCCCTCTCTCCTCTGTCTCTGCGTCCACTCTCTCCTCTGTCTCTGCGTCCCCTCTCTCCTCTGTCTCTGCCTCCCCTCTTTCCTCTGTCTCTGAGTCCCCTCTCTCCTCTGTCTCTGCGTCCCCTCTCTCCTCTGTCTCTTGCCTCCCCTCTCTCCTCTGTCTCTGCGTCCCCTCTCTCCTCTGTCTCTGCCTCCCCTCTCTCCTCTGTCTCTGCGTCCCCTCTCTCCTCTGTCTCTGCCTCCCCTCTCTCCCCTGTCTCTGCCTCCCCTCTCTCCTCTGTCTCTGCGTCCCCTCTCTCCTCTGTCTCTGCGTCCCCTCTTTCCTCTGTCTCTTCCTCCCCTCTCTCCTCTGTCTCTGCTCCTCTCTCTCCTCTGTCTCTGTCTCCCCTCTCTCCTCTGTCTCTGCGTCCCCTCTCTCCTCTGTCTCTGCGTCCCCTCTTTCCTCTGTCTCTTCCTCCCCTCTCTCCTCTGTCTCTGCCTCCTCTCTCTCCTCTGTCTCTGTCTCCCCTCTCTCCTCTGTCTCTGCGTCCCCTCTCTCCTCTGTCTCTGCCTCCCCTCTCTCCTCTGTCTCTGCGTCCCCTCTCTCCTCTGTCTCTGCCTCCCCTCTCTCCTCTGTCTCTGCGTCCCCTCTGTCCTCTGTCTCAGCGTCCCCTCTCTCCTCTGTCTCTGCGTCCCCTCTCTCCTGTCTCTGCCTCCCCTCTCTCCTCTGTCTCTGCCTCCCCTCTCTCCTCTGTCTCTGTGTCCCCTCTCCTCCTCTGTCTCTGCCTCCCCTCTCTCCTCTGTCTCTGCGTCCCCTCTGTCCTCTGTCTCAGCGTCCCCTCTCTCCTCTGTCTCTGCGTCCCCTCTCTCCTGTCTCTGCCTCCCCTCTCTCCTCTGTCTCTGCCTCCCTCTCTCCTCTGTCTCTGTGTCCCCTCTCTCCTCTGTCTCTGCCTCCCCTCTCTCCTCTGTCTCTGCCTCCCCTCTCTCCTCTGTCTCTGCGTCCCCTCTCTCCTCTGTCCCTGCTTCCCCTCTCTCCTCTGTCTCTGCTTCCCCTCTCTTCTATATCTGTCATTTATCTCTATTTTCTTTGTCTTCTCACCATCTGCCTCCTCTTATTTTCTCTCTGTCTACTCTCTCCTATGTCTCCTCTCCCCCCCCCCCCCCCCTCCTGCAAGGACTGTGATCTCTTCTCTCTCTGCCTCCTCTCTCTCTCTCTCTCTCTCTCTCTCTGTCATTCTCCCACCCCCAGATAAACAAGTGATCTCCTCTCTCTCTTCTCACTCTCTCCTCTTTCTCTAGCTGCCCCCCCCCCCCCATCCTCTATATAGGAAGAAGTGATCTCTCACGCTCTGTCTCTTTCTCCCTGTGTCTCTCTCTACAGGAAGAAGTGATCTCATACATTTAATGATTTGCAGCTGGTGTTATGGCTGAGAAAGGACACACACAGACATACATGCTGAATACTGACATAAATTCCAAGTACAGGATACACTGCTTTGTGTTTTCTTATTCTTAAAGCAGAACTCTACCAACTTAGTTTCCTTGTAGGTGTCAAGCAGCACAGACATAAAGGTTTAGGTAAAACACATCTGATGTACAGTGAGGGAAAAAAGTATTTGATCCCCATCTGATTTTTGTACATTTGCCCACTGACAAAGAAATGATCAGTCTATAATTTTAATGGTAGGTTTATTTTAACAGTGAGAGACAGATTAACCACTTCAGCCCCAGAAGGATTTACTCCATTAATGACCAGGCCATTTTTTCAATACTGCACTGCGACGGTTTAACTGATAATTGCATGATCATGCGACGTTGTACAAACAAAATTGACGTCCTTTTTTCCCCCACAAATAGAGCTTTCTTTTGGTGGTATTTGATCACCTCTGCGGTTTTTATTTTTTGCGCTATAAACAAAAAAAAAAAGTGACATTTAAAAAAACAAAAACAACATTTTTTACTTTTTGCTATAATAAATATCCCCCAAATTTAAAAAAAAAAAAAACAAGTTTCTTTGTCAGTTTAGGCCAATATGTATTCTTCTTCATATTTTTGGTAAAAAAAAAAAAAAAAATGGCAATAAGAGTATATTGTTTGGTTTGTGCAAAATTTATAGTGTCTACAAAATTAGGGGATATAATTATGGCATTTTTATTATAAATTTTTTTTTTACTAGTAATTTTTTTTTTTTTAATTTTATTTACTTATATAGCGCCGTCAATTTACGCAGCTCTTTACATATACTTTGTACATTCACATCAGTCCCTACCCTCAAGGAGCTTACAATCTAAGGTCCCTAACTCACATTCATATACTAGGGGCAATTTAGACAGGATCCAATTAACCTAGTAATGGTGATGATGAGCGATTTTTAGCAGGACTGCGACATTGCGGTGGACAGATCGGACACTTTTGACACTTTTTTGGCACCATTGACATTTATACAGCGATCAGAGCTAAAAATAGCCTCTGAATACTGTATAAATGTCACTGGCAGGGAAGGGGTTAACACTAGGGGGCGATGAAGGGGTTAAGTGTTCCCTAGGGAGGTGTTTCTCTCTGTGGGGGGAATGGACTGACTGGGAGTAGAGAGAGAGATCGCTGTTCCTGATTACTAGGAACAACAGATCTCACTCTACTTCCCTGACAGAACGGGGATCTGTCAGTTTACACTGACAGATCCCCGTTCTAGCTCTCTGAGGAGCGATCACGGGCGGACATTGCGGCTGCCGGCCATGAGCATCGACTCCGGCGGTAGCACACACCCCCTATAGCTCTTAAAGCGGCCAACGTACACCTACGCCGGATTCGCGCAGCCATGCCAACCTGCCACAGTATAATAACGGCGGCTGGTCGGCAAGCAGAAGTCCAGAAAAGCGCATTTCAAAAAAGTTATAAATTGATTTGCATTTTAATGAGGGAAATAAGTATTTGACCCCTTCGCAAAACATGACTTAGTACTTGGTGGCAAAACCCTTGTTGGCAATCACAGAGGTCAGATGTTTCTTGTAGTTGGTCACCAGGTTTGCACACATCTCAGGAGGGATTTAGTCCCACTCCTCTTTGCAGATATTCACCAAGTCATTAAGGTTTCGAGGCTGATGTTTGGTAACTCGAACCTTCAGTTCCCTCCACATATTTTCTATAGGATTAAGGTCTGGAGACTGGCTAGGCCACTCCAGGACCTTAATGTGCTTCTTCTTGTGCGACTCCTTTGTTGCCTTGGCTGCGTGTTTTGGGTCATTGTCATGCTGGAATACCCATCCACGACCCATTTTCAATGCCCTGGCTGAGGGAAGGAGGTTCTCACCCAAGATTTACCGGTAAATGGCCCTGTCCATCGTCCCTTTGATGCGGTGAAGTGGTCGCCCCCAAAGCAAAATGTTTCCACCTCCATGTTTGATGGTGGGGATGATGTTCTTGGGGTCATAGGCAGCATTCCTCCTCCTCAAAACACAACGAGTTGAGCTGATGCCAAAGAGCTCGATTTTGGACTCATCTGACCACAACACTTTCACCCAGTTCTCCTCTGAATCATTCAGATGTTCATTAGCAAACTTCAGACAGGCCTGTACGTGTGCTTTCTTGAGCAGGTGGACCTTGCAGGCCCTGCAGGATTTCAGTCCTTCATGGCGTTGTGTGTTACCAATTGTTTACTTGGTGACTATGGCCCCAGAGTCATTGAGATCATTGACAAGATTCTCCTGTTTACTTCTGGGCTGATTCCTCACCATTCTTATGATCATTGAAACTCCACGAGGTGAGATCTTGCATGGAGCCCCAGACAGAGGGAGATTGACAGTTATTTTGTGTTTCCTCCATTTGCTAATAATCGCACCATCTGTTGTCACCCTCTCACCAAGCTGCTTGGTGATAGTCTTGTAGCCCATTCCAGTCTTGTGTAGGTCTACAATCTTATCCCTGACATCCTTGGAGAGCACTTTGGTCTTGGCCATGGTGGAGAGATTGGAATCTGATTGCTTTTGTGGACAGATGTCTTTTATACGAGTAACAAGCTGACATTAGGAGCACTCCCTTTAAGAGAGTGCTCCTGATCTCAGCCCGTTACCTGTATAGAAGACACCTGGGAGCCAGAAATCTTGCTGATCGATAGGTGATCAAATACTTATTTCACTCATTAAAATGCAAATCAATTTATAACTTTTTTGAACTGCGTTTTTCTGGATATTTTTGTTGTTATTCTGTCTCTCACTGTTAAAATAAACCTACCATTAAAATTATAGACTGATCATTTTTTTGTCAGTGGGCAAATGTACAAAATCAGCAGGGGATCAAATACTTTTTTCCCTCGCTGTAGCATATGTCCTTTGTCTATTTTGTTTCTACATATTGAAAGAACATATCTTTAAATGGATCTAGGATCAGATATTATTTTTTTCATTCATGCTTATGTAATAAGTGTAAAACAGGTATTTATTGCCTATTTCTGGGTTCACAACATTCATCCCAACAATGCCTTTATATTCTTTTCTTTTCTGAAGGACAGCCCCAACTTTGTTCAGACATCATTCAGGGTCATCATCTACTTTCTGGTCTGAGATGTTGGCTCAAAGATCACAAAGACATTTAAATATCGGTCCTTGTGCTATTTTTGTCTGTGTGTACAAATGTCTGACACAGATCAGCCCCCTACTTCAGCCTCTTACCTTGCTAGTTACAATGTTGCAGTCTGATCAGCGGGGGAGCAAATATAGGGAGTGTGTCATCATGTTAGTGTTAGTGACATGTCAGGAATGTATTCAGGCAAACTTGTAAAGTGACTCAAAGTCCATTTTACATCTTTAGGGGCTAAGCTTCTGATGTTCTCCACAGAGATCCAGCCTACAGTCCCTTGGCTTGGTGGTGATGAGTTGCTTCTTCTTCAGTTTTGTGGGGCAGGCTCTAGCTGGAAAATAGACATGGCTTAGTGGTTAGCACTCTGCGTAGCAATGTCAGGACCTTGACTTTTTGTCCAACCCTGACACAAGTTTCTTGCAGACAGAAAGATACAAGGTACAAGTCGGCTTCTGCCCAGTTTGACCTCACGATTGTGTATACACAACGGCTATAGGTATATTAGATTGTAAGACCAATTAGAATAGCATTTTCTATAACAGTGGTACGCAAACTTTCCGAGGTTAATCTCTACCTGGACAACATGGAGGAAATCAGAGATCCCTGGGGGAGGGCTAGGCGGCACCCATAAAAAAAAATCTATCAAGCTCCCAATAAAAACATGGCACGGAGAACACATAGTATGTCATAGTAGTGTCCTCTGCCCCCCTTCACATCACCCCCCCATAGAAGTGTCCTCTGCTCCCCTCCATAGCAGTGTCCTCTGCCCCTTCACTTCACACTCCCATTGTAGTGTCCTCTGCCCCCCCTCCCCTCACAGTAGTGCCCTGTACCCCCCCCCCCCCAAAGCAGTGTCCTCTGCCCCCTCACATCACCCTCCCATTGTAGTGTCCTCTGCCCCCCTCCCCTCACAGTAGTGCCCTGTACCCCCCCCCCCACCAAAGCAGTGTCCTCTGCCCCCTTCACATCACCCTCCCATTGTAGTGTCCTCTGCCCCCCATAGCAGTATCCTCTGCCCCCCTCCCCCCAGTAGTGCCCTGTACCCCCTCAAAGCACTATCCTCTGCCCCTTTACACCACTCCCCACACTGTAGTGTCCTCTGCCCCCCTCCCCCCACTGTAGTGTCCTCTACCCCCCCCATGCAGTGTCTTCTGCCCCCTTCACATCACCCACCCATTGTAGTGTCCTCTGCTCCCCATAGCAGTATCCTCTGCCCCTATCCCCTCCAGTAGTGCCCTGTACCCCCCCCTCCCCAGCACAGTGTCCTCTGCTCCTTTACATCACTCCCCACACTGCAGTGTCCTTTGCCCCCCCCCCCCCCCACTGTAGTGTCCTCTACCCACTATAGCAGCGTCCTCCTCACCCTTCTCCCCCCCATGCAGTGTTCTCTGCCCCCTTTACATCAACCCCCCTCCACTGTAATGTCTTCTGCCCCACAGTAGTTTTCTATATCCCCTCAAAGCAGTGTCCTCTGCCCCCCATAGCAGTGTCCTACTCCCCTCCTCCCCCACGGTAGTGTCCTGTACCCCTCCCACCAATGCAGTGTCCTCTGCCCCCTTCACATCACCCCCCCCTTCTGTAGTATTCTCTGCTCCCCTCCCCTCACCTCAGTGTCCTGTACCCCCCCATGCAGTGTCTTCTGCCCCCTTCACACCCTCCCTCCCCCGCTATAGTGTCTTCTTCCCTCCTCCCCCCACAGTAGTATCCTGTACCCTCCCTCCCCAGCGCAGTATCCTCTACCCCTTCACATAACCCCCCCTCCAAAGCAGTGTCCTCTGTCCCCTTCACATGACCCTCCCACTGTAGTGTCTTCTGCCCCCTCCCCCCACAGTAGTGCCCTGTACCCCCAACAAAGTGTCCTCTGCCCCCATAGCAGTGTCCTCTGCCCCCATAGCAGTGTCCTTTGTCCCCTTCACATGACCCTCCCACTGTAGTGTCTTCTGCCCCCTCCCCCCACAGTAGTGCCCTGTACCCCCAACAAAGTGTCCTCTGCCCCCATAGCAGTGTCCTCTGCCCCCATAGCAGTGTCCCCTGCCCCCTTTGCCCACAGTAGTATCCTGTAAAAAGCAGTGTGCTCTGCCCCCTTTGAATCTTGGACAGGACACTTATCCGCATGATAAATAGATACTGAATGGATATACATACATATATATGGGATTTAAACTCTGCCAAGTGCTATTTACATCTTAATTGATTGTATAACATAACCATTTCATGCCATTCCCACTGCACTAGCCTGTTATGGTTCGCAATGCAACGCTAGAACTTTTAGTGTATATTGGGTAGTACTGTATATGGCTGCAATTAAAGCGTTTCTTCATCCTAGGGACAAAAAAACAAATACTGTAACTGCTGACTTAATGAACAGACATGGGTCCAGCGCTGTCCTCACCTGGGCCGGTTCTTCACCGGTCCTGGGGTCCCCGGCGCCGGCATCTTTAGGCCTGGTTCACACTGATGTGACATAGGTTCTGACTTGTGAGACCCCAACTCTCACAAGTCAGCCCAACTCTCCCTATGAGAGCCGTCTTAACTGATACTACACAAATCTGTCCGACTTTAGAAAAGGTTCCTGCTCTACTTTGGTCCAACTTTGATACAACTTCAGTGCCACAGTGTAAAAAGTCATATCAAAGCCGTAACTCCAAAGTTGCATTGAAAGTTGCGTGACTTTGTGGTCGGGCGAGTGTGTGTGGGAAGCCTGTTGTGTCTCCTTGCAGCTTCACAGCCGGCTTCCCACTGCAAATGCCCAAGTGGCGGTGTGCTTTGTGAATGCTCCCGCAGCCTTCTGGGACCTGTGACGCAAAGTGTGTGTGTGTGTGTGGGGGGGGGGGGCAAAACCAGGTACCTGCTCGAAGTTCTGCTTTAAGCTGGTCATACATTGGTTAAAATTGTGGCTTCACCTGCTTGCCAACAAACACGAACGTAGTGACGTACTACATGGAATTTTAGCTCTTGAGCGCCACCCTTTGGGCACCTTCTGCTAATGTCGTGTTTGGTGAACATTGATTCTGAGCATGCATGTTTGTACTTTGGACTTTTGTGTGACGGACTTGTGTTCACGCGATACAAAAATCTGACAACAGACCGTTGTCTGTCGAAAATTTACTAGCCTGCCAGCCAACATTTGTTGACGGAAAGTTGGCCAACAATTGTCTGATGGAGCGTACTAACGATCGGATTTTAGGCAGTCTGTCACCCTACAATTCCCTGTCGAAAATCCAAGTGTGTGTACGAGGCTTTAGTCTTTGCTAAGTGGTTCAAACCCAGACAGCAGTTTAGCAAATTTTAGAACATTCCACATGAAATCATTGTCGGACTTGTCCACTGCCATTGACTGGAAAAACTGTTAAAAAGAAATAGTAGTGCCTTAGGTCCATGAAGCTGAAAGCGGAAACTTTTCACATGTTACGGTCTGTGGTGAGAGATTTTTGACTCCCGCCAGTTAATTTTGCATCCAAAAGTGTTTCTTTAAGTCCCGTTCAGTAGTTCACTGAAACTTGGACAAAAGCTAGGGCTTTGGTGGCCAAGATAGAAACAGGAAACAGCTGGGCCGGGTGGGAGGACTCAGACACCAGTGCTACAAGCAAGCAGAATTTGATCCCAAGGCAAGTTTCTCTAAATATACAAAAGTCAGCCTCACACACAGGAGGTCCAATTACAGTTTATTCTGACGTCTTTCCATACACAAATCTCTGCTCATACACTACGCTGAACTTACACCATTCACTCTATAACTGTTTACAGCTGTGTGCAAAAGTTCTGACTCCTTAGGACAAACTGCATATTGTGGACTAGCTAAAGGAAAAAAAAAAAATAGCACAACCTCTGCAGGGAACAAACTAAAGTGTGATTCCACTTTTGCAGCCAAATTGGAAAAACACCCACTGTCTATTTATTACATGTTTCCATTCACAAGGCATGATAAAATACTTACAAAATGCTGCTTACCTTTTTACTCACTTAAAAATACTACCCAGCTTTCGCCTTCTAGTGTTAAAGTAGAACTATAGGCAATTTATTATTTCATTTTGGATAAAGCAAGGGGAGGGTTATAACCCCTGTCTGATTTTTTTTTTTTTCACCATCTGTGTCCCATTTCGGGAGATTTCCCTTTACTTCCTGTCCCATAGCCAAACAGGAAGTGAGAGGAAATCCCTGCAAATTAAGGGAATTCCTTGGGGAGCCCCAGGTCACCAGAACTAGTGTCCCCATTGGAAGATTTCCCCTCTATTACTTTTCTGGGGACAACCCAAAATTTGGGATTTTCTTTTACTCTCACTTTTTTTTTTTTTAACCGTTTAACTAACGGTAAACAGGACAAATAGAGGGGATGAATCTCCTTAACAGAGACACGGACAATAATAAATCTGACAAGCATTCTAATCCCTCTCCACTCTATCCAAAACTAAAATAAAAGTTTTGCCTTTAGTTATACTTTAAGGAGGGGATTATGGAATTATGTTTACTATTAATTAACCCTGTCTGCTCTGTGCTTGCAGATCCCATTATCAGAATGCTGTGTCCTTGCAAACACAGCATGCAGAACAGCTGAAATGTGAACCTAGCCTTATTGCATGAGCTGCCTAAAGAATGTATTTAGTATCAACTTTGCATCAGTTGACTTGGCAGTCAGCTAAGCCAGTCCTGGATGGCTATTGCTATAGGAGTCACAATTCTCTTGAGCTTTTGCCACATTCAGGGCACAAGTCGCCGTGGCCTTTATGCTATAAAAATCTTTGTATAAAGCCATGAATGAGATAGGTAGAAGCAAAATTGCTACATAATGTTAGTAGTGCATCAGTTTCAGATAGAATTTATCAGAATCCAGTGGTGGCTGGTGCTCGAACCAACGCCAACCCCCCCTCCGCGGGCGACAGACGGGAATTCGGCTACCCCCCCCCCCCAGTGGGAGACGGACAGAAATACAGTGATCCTCCTTGCGGGAGACAGACGGGAATGTGGCGGCGATCAGAGGCCTCCTTATCTTAGGAAGGAGGCAGATCAGGCAGATATGGATCCGGGCTGCAGCTCCTCACTCCAGGGGCCATTGCTTCTCCTTCAGGCACAACAGGAAGTGGGTCCTGACTGAGACCCGATTGGCCAGGAATCCTAAGACTCCCTGGCCAATCGGGTCTTAGGAACTGCGTCCTGAATTGCCAGGAGGAGACTCAAGAAGACAATAGCGAATAATAATTTGCTATTGTCACATAAGTGGGTTGGCTCGAGGCGCAGTACTCTGTGCCCTGAGCCCACCCTTTTTTGAAGCCAATTGGAGCCTCAGGTTCTTAAAACATGCTTAAAAAACAAAACCTCCATTGGAATCCATGTGTCCGGCGCACCGCATGTAGGTTAGGGGGCTGAACGCATTGATGGGGGGGTGCCCGTGCGCCCCCTATGGATGGGCAGCCACTGTCAGAATCTTTGGCAATTATCTTTGGGTAGGAGTGGTTACTCAGTGAACTACCAAGTTACAGTTTTGGGCAGACACCTCCACATATTCTTGTAAAACAGTAGACATGACCGAATAATGGCAAACAGTTGGCTAGAACATAGGTGGTGCAATTTTATTTCCTGCAACTACGGATTGCAGGAAAGAAAATCGCTTGATTTCCCCCAGTATCACAGTCAGTGTTGATAGGGGAGTCCCTCCTGCAGAGCTATTGTGTTTTCTTGGTGGGGGGCACTGGGAGCCATCCCTGCCGGGAAAACACAGTGATTACTGCTAGTAGCTATAGGTGCTGGCAATAATCGCATGCCAGAAATTGATTGATTGATCAAGTCGATTGATGAATCAACTTGGGTAAAATCAGACTGCCCATACATGGATTAAACTGGGAGTGCTGAACTGGCTGAGACTCGAGCCATCTATGGCTGGCTTAAGAGTATTCGGAAGGGGTTTTCCACTTAGCTAGGCTGTGACATACAGTACTACAAGGCCCCCTGTTTGAACAGCCAAAGCTCCCTCATAAGCATCGGCAACATCATCAGGGACTTATGCCCTGTACACAGTATGAGAAAAACCGGCGAACGGTCAGCCGGTTTTCCTTGATGTTTCACAGCAAGTCGGAACCGAGGATAGAAATAATGTAAGAAAATTCTCGTACGACAAAGGCTTTTTTTTTTTTATTTGTTGTTTCTGATCATGCACAGTCTTTTGTTTATGATTTTTCTCGTACGAAAACAGGACACATTAAAAGGAAAATCGTTCATTCTGTTCCTGTACGATAAAAATGTTGGCGTTTGTCCATTCGGAAATTTTCGTTCAGAAGGTCAGAATTGGTCGTCCAAAGTTCCCGAAAATCGTACAATCCTCCCTCAAATGAAAATGTTCACCCGATTTTCTTCTAGTGTGTACGGGCCATAAAGCCAAATACATGGGTCGAATTTCTAATAATTTTTGTTTGAATTTCACACCATTAGTGGACTGCAGCAATGGCCGATTTTCGACTTTGAATTTGAGTGATCAGGCATGTTGGAAATTTTTTGAAAAACAAACGATTTTCTAATCAATGATGGGAGAATCATCCGAGAGTTATAACTGAAAAAGAAATCAGCATTGGTGCAAGAAAAGAAAATTCCTGGAAAGAGAAGAAGATTCTCAGCCACGAAAATTATTTTCTGTAGCAACATGAAGTGAAATTGAAGGCTTGGTTGATCAAATTTCTAAATCCAATACTGGCATCATCGGATCACAAAATGCACAAAATGTCTGATTTTCGAAAGAAAATTTGTTAGGAATTGGATCTATGTATGGCCTGTATAAGGCTGGGCATATATACACATAGATTTTTCTCATCCAGCCATTGTCAGCTATTACATTCAAGCATCCACAACACCTACATTTGCCTGTATACCAAAATAATGACTGTATCTGATAGGATAAAGTCATTGTTCAGCCAACATTCCCCCTGGCAGCTTTCATTTTTCAGTTGAAGTTGAGTAGAGTGTTGTTTGCAGGACCACCCATGGCTTGAATTTTCACAGATTCATCAGTGTATGGTCTGCTTTACTCTCTTTCATATTTAATAAAGACTGCCAGTAAACGTATACGATAAGCCACTAGCAACCTTCAGCTGCAATGCTTTTCCTTTATGTTGCTGTGCTTCGTGGAGGGGTTTTTATAAATGGTCCTACATATATTCCTAAGGGGAACATTTCTTTAATGTACTGTAATCAAAATAATTTTGGCTGCCTAAAGGAACAGCTTCATTTTCATTTATACATTGGTGAATTTGGCAACCATCTTTCACCACTGGGGCCCCTGTAATATGCAGCTTCCAGATCTTGGTGCAGTCCTTGGACCTGCAGCTAGCCTCCGAATCTCATAGGCTTCATGTACACTATATTCTAATGATTTTAATTATTTATTTCAGGTACTTGTATAGCGCTGTCAATTTATGCAGCGCTTTACATATACATTGTACATTCACATCAGTCCCTACCCTCAAGGAGCTTACAATCTAAGGTCCCTAACTCACATTCATACATACTAGGGACAATTTAGACAGGATCCAATTAACCTACCAGCATGTCTTTGGAGTGTGGGAGGAAACCGGAGTACCCGGAGGAAACCCACGCAGGCACAGGGAGAACATGCAAACTCCAGGCAGGTAGCGTCGTGGTTGGGATTCGAACCAGCGACCCTTCTTACTGCTAGGCGAGAGTGCTACCCACTAGACCACTGTAAATGATGCTTCTTTTCCCCTACAGGAGTTTAGCAGCAGCAGACACGCAATAAAAAGCTGCGTTATTGCATGCTCGTTCCCATGTCTGGTGTTAATACGTTCTATAGGTGCCTAAATGCATCCAGAGTTAATGCACATTTAGGCGCTATTGAGTTTAAAGCGCCTCTCCTGAACGTAAAAGTCTTTTTTTTTTTTTGCTGCCTCTAAACTCCTATGTGTGAATGGACATATAGGTTAACATGGAGGGGTATGTAGAGGCATAAAACTAAAACTTGGACGCCTGTAAAACCAGAGTTTTTTAGCTCAAATGTGCATGAGGCCTTAGGCTCAATGCTCACTGGGCTTAAAAAACGTCTGTTCTCTCAGGAGTAAAAACGCTCATTTTTTGTACAAAGTTTAGACGAGTTTAGGAGAGTTTTACGTTTTTTCTGCCTCCAAGCTCCAATCAGAAATGCAAACCAGAAGAGTTTTTTTTTCTGCCTCTAAACGTTAAACTCAAAATATGCCTCTTAACGTCCTAATGTGCATGGACACATAGGATAACATTGAGTAGTTTCTACAGGCAGAACACAAAACTCCTGTAGAAGCAACGTTTTTTAAGCCATGAAGCCTTAAGCCTCGTACACAAGATCGGATTTTCGGCAGACAAAGCGTCAGACTTTTGTCTGAAGGGCATGTGCCTGGATTTTGCATTGCATACTAATGGCACACAATTGTCGGCCAACAAACACTAATGTAGTGACACACTACGTGGAATTTCAGCTCTTGAGCGCCACCCCTTGGGCACCTTCTGCTAATGTCGTGTTTGGTGAGCATTGATTCCGAGGCATGCTTGCTTGTACTTTGGACTTTTGTGTGACAGACTTGTGTACACACGATACGAAAATCTGACAACAGACCATTGTCCTCCGAAAATTTACTAGCCTGCCAACCAACATTTGTTGGCCGAAAGTTGGACAACAATTGTCTAAAGGAGCGTACTAACAGTCGGATTTTAGGCAAACAGTCTGTCATCACACAATTCCCTGTCGAAAATCCGATTGTGAGTACGAGGCTTTAGACTGTATTTTTGCTTCCAAAGGAATCTGTGAGGAGATCTTCTTTTTATATTGAATAGCTTTTTATGTTCCCTACTGTGATAATGTGAAAGTTTAAGTGTATCTCCTAAAATGTATCGATTTTGTCTGTATAAAGGGTGATTGGTGAAACTTTTATGTTTTTCAGACCCCTCAGTCAGTGGAGGATTGCTTACAGAGCACTCTGTCATCCCTGTACCCTCCCTTTGAAGTGACCGCTCCGACTCTTCTGACCCAGGTGTTCTCAGTACTAGAGAGGACTTATCGTGAGGATCCTCTCAGATATACCTTTGAATTCCTCATACCAGCCAAGAGAATTCTGCAAAATGTACAACATCAGGCATGTGTAAGTCTCACTTCACTCTACAGTAATTCTTAGAAAACCCAGTCCAGTAAATATTTAAGCAGAACTCCAGAGGAGCCTATTTTTATGTTTCAGCTAAAGTGAGCATAACTGTTTTATTTGTTGTCTTTGAAAACCCATCAAGAACTTCCCTCACATTCCGTCCCTGAGACATAAGAACTCTCACCAAAGGGGAAAATAGCTTTGATAACTGTCGCTTGAACAGGTTTCCCTATTAAAAGGTTTCCCATCACCTCTTGTTTCGGTGTCAGCTATAAAATTTAGAATTTACAACCACATTTTGTCTTGGTGACAGTGGCTGCTAGGACAAGTAATGAATGTATAGCTCCTAATGAGAAGTTTCCACCTCTTCCTCACTCTGTGAAAAACTAAAAAAAAGTTTTTAGTCTGAAGTTCCACTTTAATACTCCCAACCTTACGTGCATTGGTGTAATGCAGTGCCATTCATTTTGAATGGCTTACCAACACACCATGCCAACGGACATGTTTTGTGGTGCAGTGTGCTGCTAAAAATTAGACGTGCTTTTTTTGGTGTGTTTGGTAGTTCATTCAAATAAATGGGCTTCCTCAATGGACATTAATGTGTGGCATAAGGCATGGTAATGTGACATATAATGAGCGTGTGCTAATACACCACAATGGTGTAAATGGACCCTGAGGAATCCTTTTATAACCACAGATGTGGCTGTGAATGATTTAACTTTGTTGAGAGATAATTCCATCCAAGACATATCAGCTAGCTGGGCACTAATGGGGTGGCACTCAGTAATGGTTTTCAATATGGCAGCAACCATATAACTACGAAACAACCATTTCAAATGGAGACAATTGCCCATCAGAAGTGTAGGCCCATCAAGAGGCATGCATTTTTAAGGTTGGAAAGGAGCTGATATCTCAGTATTCCAAAATAAAGAAATCCCTTTTCAGTCGCATTTTTCAAGATGTGACCATTTCATCCTGTAAATAAGTAAAAAAAAAAAAATCACAGAACTATTATTAAAGCTCTGGTGTTTGTTAAACCAGGGCTTAATATTCCCTCCCTGAATTCTAAAAATGTTAAGACCTGTAAGGGAAAAAAAAAAAAAAATATATATATATATATATATATATATATATATATATATATATATATATATATATATATATATATATATATATATATATATATGATGTCTGTATCTATACTACCTATTTTTTCTTTGGTTTGAATTCTATGTTAAAAAGATTACTGTGGACTGGCGTGATCTTTTTAGTATTATAACAGCCCCTGATAACAAGCATCCCTGTTTAACTAGAATCATTAATTTGTTAGTGTACTTTAGTTTTTTTCAGTTGATTGTTAAGTTGTGACCTTTAAATGATTTTGTTACATTTGATATTTTGTTAATATTTATTCGGACTGGTAGGTGATTAGAGAGGGAACTCAACAGCACTGTAAATTGCTTTAAACTTGTTGCATTTGTACTTGTCTATGTGTTGTCTTTTATTACTGCATTCTTTTACATCTTCTGTTTATTTTAATCCCTGATAATACTCTTTTTTTCCCAGTCTCAGTACAGTGGGTTTCTCTTCTTCCATGAAGGCTGGCCACTTTGCCTCGGTGAGAAGGTCCTCATTCAGCTGTCATCCCTTCCTTGGCACTTTCTGAAAAATGGGGATTTCTACTTGCAAGTGGTGCCATACTTGGAATGTTCTCCAAGACTTGTACTAAAGTGCCTTTCTCAAGATGGAAGTGGTGTCCAGGAGATTGTGGTGCCTGAATCTTCTCATTCATTTCTCTTTTCTGCTGAATGGCTTAACAGTATCAATAAAGACCGTAGTACTGTGCGTCTTGAGAACTGTCTAGCAGCCGTAGAGGAAAAGGTCCTTCGTCTACCATGGTCTGAAATAATTTATCCCCGTTTCATTCACAAAGAAGGCTTCATTGTAGGAAGGAAATGCACTCCAGGGCCTCTAATGCCACCACTAGAATACAGAAGCCCTGGTGATGGAGGAATTGCCATAGGAGATTTGGTGGACCCCAAAATTGGTGCTCAATTGTCATTTTCAAATAATCAAAATGAGACTATGGGCTGGAGAGATGGTGCTATTTCCCCCGTCTCTGGCTTAGTGACAGACTCAGTAGAGGGGGAGTATGTTGAACTCAGCCCACCACATGCAGAATTAGTAGTAAAAGTTGAAAGTCCCAGAGACACATGGGCATCACGAGCCAAGACTGCCCCAAGTAGAAAAGGTAAAAAGAAAGGACACCAGGCATGGCTGCATCAGAAGAAGCCAGGAAAGGTAGGTTCTTTGAGCACTTTAAAGGGAAGATCCCAGGAGACATGGGAAGACAGATTTTGCACAGGAGAAGCTGAAGACCAAGCACAGTCTGCAGCAGAGGGACAGAATTACTGGGATGTTGAGACAACAAGTTATTCCAATGAGACTGATGTGTTGGCTGAGTGGAGAAAAGGTTTGGATCTCCTTCAAAGGCAAGAGAGAGACATAATTCCTCAGACACGGGTTTGGGGTTCTTCTGAAAGACAGTTATGGGTTGATAAAGACTGTTCAGAGGAAAACAGGGCACCTTCTTGGATTACTGAGAGATCTGTCAGCAGAAAAGGTTCTCAGGAAGAGGACCGCTTATCAGAGACACTTAAAGAATGTTCTTTAAAAGTTGATAGCCTTAAGGAAAGAGAGAAATTGCTTTCTATAGAAGGCACTGGAGATGCTTCTGATTGCCAAAGAATTCCAACTGGAGACAGTTTGCAACTACCTGTAGAAAAACAAACAGAAACATCTACAACTAATAATTCCAGTTCTGCAGATAGTTGTCAAAGTGAATCTCAGCCGGACTTTACAAAACAGTCACCTAAAGAAGCTAAACAGCCACTGGACACTCTGCCGGAGGTCTGTGATTCAAGAGAATCTTCGCTGACCAGGAAAGGCAGAACATGGGCAGATGGCCAGGAGACATCAAGGATACAAAAGGAAGGGGAAAAAGAAGGGGACACTGCAACAGAAAATGTTGAGATTCCATCTAATGAAACAAAAAAACACCCAGAAAAAGAAAAACATCCAGTTTGGAGTCAGGTTGCTGATTTATCCCATAAGACTGGAAGAGGAAGGAGGAAAAAGAGGAACAAGAGGGGGAGGGGACCCATAAGGACTGAGGCAAGGAAAGCAACTCACAAGGTTGGGCAGAATAAAACCGATACCAAGCAAGAGGAACCCGAACTGGAAACTGCATTCAAAGGTAAACTGGAAATTAAAAATAGAGATTGTTATGTGGAATATGTATATTTTTTGTTTATAGCAATGTCAAGCATAGTTTGAATGCAGGTATACTCACCTCCATGTGGAGCATGGCTGCTGCAGGGTACAAAGGGACGCCAAGGACAGGTTCTTTTCACTGGAGTTCAGTGCTAATGCAGGTGTCCATCTTCATTCAGGTCACACACCACTCAGGGTTTAACGGACCATACAAGCAGCATTAAACCAACTCATTACCTTAGGATAGCAGACATGAAAGTTAAAATGTTTCATGAGTATCTTGTCTAGAATCTCTGTGCATAGCGCTTATGTAAAGAGGTGAATAGCTATGTATGTAGCAGCTCCCTGGAACAACTGAACTCAGACCCAGAATCAAACACTAAGCTTCATGATGCAACTGCTCCTGCAAAGCTGTGTGCCCATGTACCTCGGTCTTTAGTTTGCTTATATGGACAACTTCTCAAGCATCTTCTTTGGGAACTAATGTGCCTGAAGCAAAAACTGCCTTAAGTAGTTTGTATTGCCTCATGGCACCACATTTAATTCAAACTTGGACTTAAAAATGGTAGATAGTGAAAACTGGAATATGATTTGTTGTTTGTTGTAATAGTACAGAAACTTTGTGCCAATTCACACTATTGCTTGCACAAGAAATGCTCCACAGCACGCAGATTATTCAACTGTGCGCTGTGGTGCATTATTGTGAAGGTGGGTTTTTGATTTCTGTATATGTACATTAGGGTGGCCTTTCAGATTAAATTAAAATTCCCCAGCATGCATCTGACCTTACAAAAGGGGTGGAGATGCTCATGACATCATTGACCTAATAGCCATATAGTCCTATTAGCTCAATGCTGTCATGAGCATCCGTGCCCATTTGTAACATCAGATGCATGGCAATGAATCCCCTGCCTGCAACTCACTGAACCAGGAATGACAGCTGGCTTTTGGGATTGCACCCAAACCTGATTCTAAACAATTTCAAACTCGTCCCTAGTGAGATATTTTGTAATGTGTTTGGCTTATTTGTCTTGTATATGTTTATGGGGTTGCTTTATCAAATACTTAAAATAACAGAGTGTGCCATATGCATGGGCAAGCAAGCATAACAACAAAGATAAGATAAAAAACCCTGTTTAAAATTCATACCAACCACCAGATAGAAAAATAATACTTATATCATTTAAATGAGCACAAAAAAGGCTTTCTGCAAACTGAAGCCCAAAATGTTTAGCTGCCAAACCTCTTATCTGATAGGGTAACTCCAGTCAAACAGCTTGCCTGGGGTGTTGCCCAAGTACCGGCTGTTATGCCACTTACCCAAATACCACCTTACCTTATTTAAATAATTCAAAACAGACATACTTCTTTTGGTTTAAATGGCCATAGCAGCCCTTTATTACAATAACCAACCATAAAACCACTTTATTACATAATATAAAAAACAGTAATAAACAGAAAAAACATACCATAACCTCTCTGACTGAATGTAACTGCCTGTTATTTTTGAAGGCACCCTTGACTGACCAACTAACTGTATCTGGCACCACCTTGCCTTTCCACGGCCCCCAGCCGCAACTTACGCCAGCTCAGGGACAATTGTTTGGCAAATTCACCAGCTGATACAGCCAACTGCCCCACCACTTATTACTTCTGCCCTTATTAGGGCAGGTACACCCATACCAAAGAACGTAACCATTCCCGCCTTCAAAAACCGTACGACCTCTGCCTGCTGCTACGACACCGTGCAATCCCTGTCTATCTGATAACACTAACAGAACGGAACTAAATAACACCCCATTGCCTACCACAGCAAAATGGGGCAGGAGGGCGGGAGAATCTTGTCCGTTGCTGCCCTCTGGTCCAAGTGATACTAGAGGGTCGTCTCTCACCTAGGAACCACTTAGGACCACCCTATCCACACCCTGCCCCACCCTAATATCCTCCAATGAGGTAATACTTAATAATTATCCCTCCTACTAACTGAATTTATTTTTAACCCCTACCTTACTATAGCCTTCCTGGTCAAACCCCATCATGTAGGCCCTACACTTATGCTGTGCCTGAACTCCTGGCCTATACTAAATACACAATGAAAATAGATACAGCATTTGTGAGCAGTTTTACCTCAGAGAATATTTGTTAATCTGTTCAGGCATTCTTATATGCCCTGTTACACTGTATTGGCCTGAAGGTGACAAAATTGATTAGAATTGCAGGTTTGCTGCATGCGGCATGTCTCTGCTAACACATAGAACTAAATCCGGGCATGCATTGAATGAACTGTTTCTGCAGGGACCGGCAACATTTTTATTGGTGTGTGGTCCCCACTCAACAGAATTCAATTTATTATTAAACCATCAATCACCTGCGCTACGTGTAAAATTGGGATTAAACTTGCCGCAGCTGTGCATGACAAAAGTCAAACATATGGAAAAGAATTGTATACATAATTATATATACCAAAGCACGAACAAACCCAAATGTAGTAAAATAAAGTGCTAATACTGTGCACAAAACATGTAAACTGAAAAAAGAGTGAAAAAATATAAATTAGTGAACAAGCATGTGGCCATTTAAAGTTCAAATAAATGTGCAAAATTGCATGAATAAGGTTCCAATTTCAAAGCCTCCTTCACAAGTGCTCCTGTGCTGAGAATTCCCAAAGTGCTGCAATAGTAAGTATTCACATAAATGGTAACGTGCTCCACACACACCCTCCCCCCCCTAAGTGGTTGCACTCACCAGATCCAATGGACCCCTCAAGCAGTACTGCATTGTGGGTCAAACAGGCTTAATCTGGTGAGCAGGGTGATGGGACGCCAACTCCAAGATACTATTGTTCCTGTGCTGTACCAAACTCGGACATATGGAGAGAGAGCCCACATAGTGTAGTACATCTTGTTTATTCAATAAAATTCAAGCTTACAATGTTCGATGGTAAAAACGAAAGAATGTAGTATTAACAGACAGTCCACTCGTTCCAAGAAGCAGCACGTTCTCTCACAACCTTAGCTGCATTCAAACATAAGTTGGACGTGATTTCACTGCAGTGCCGTAGTCTGCGACTGACGCGTTTCGCCACTCCCACAGGGCGTTATCAAAGACCAAGACTCCCGGCATCACAGTGAAAAAAATAGCCATGTGCGGACTCCGCCCATTCACATGACCGTGACCTCATTTCCCTGTATTCAGCCTCACATGCACCCAAACAGGAACACTTCCTCATTCACAGGATTTTAAAACGTAATGCGTGGGCTAAACCCTCTCACATGGCCATGACCTCATTTCCCCTGGGTGCACTCCGCTTTAAATACACCCAGACAGGAACACTTCCTTATAAGCAGACGTGTTAACAGCATTAATACAGCTGGATACTTAAAAATCCCTGACAGATATTGTATAACTAAAACAATCAATGAATGTGATACATTCCAAACACATTAATGTGGTCAAAACTGGTGAAACTAAAAATACATATAATATAAATATAAATAATGTAATTAAATAAAAAATGAATACAAATTAAATAGAAAATATATATAATAAATATAAATCATGAAAATTAAAAAATGAAAAAAAATGTAAATAAAAATATAATTAAATGTAAATAAATAAATGTAAATAAACTTTCACTAATTTATATTTTTTCACTCTTTTTTCTGTTTACATGTTCTGTGCATAGTATTAGCACTTTATTTTACTACATTTGGGTTTGTTCACGCTGTGGTATACTGTATATAGTTATATATACAATTCTTTTCCAACAGAATTCAATTGCTTGATTGACTTTTGTCAAAGAGATATGTTGCAAAGTTTTACTCTATTCTGTCTCTCCTTGCCGCTGAGTTCAAAATTCCAACCCCTTACTGCTTTCTTCTTTTAAACCAAAGACAGATTTGCAAAATTCTAGACTTAACATCCCCTAACAAATACATCTGTAGACATTCAAGATACCTGTCTGCATGTTCACATTTATCCACCTCATGAGAACTTTCTGCACTTTGCAGGGCCAATTACTTCCAGTTTGTCACACTGCCTTTTCGCCTATCCTTTGCTTTCAGAGTATGCACAAAGATCATAGCACCTCTTCTTGCCCTTCTCAGAACTCAGGGTATCCAGGTCACATGTCGTCTAGATGACCTGCTCTTGAAGGTCTCATCTCCCTTGTAGTTGTCGGCAAACGTTCACAGGACAATCAGGATGATCCTTGCTTTTGGTTGGGTGATCAATTAAAAAAAAAATCTGCTCTTTAACCTTGTCTTTGCCTGGAATACGTAAGTCTGGTCCTGGAGACGTCTCAAACAAAGGTTCTCTTTGCAAAAAAAGAAAATTCTTTTTCTCAGAGCCCACGCTCGAGAATTGAGGTCAAAAGAAAATTATTTTTCTCAGAGCCCACGCTCGAGAATTGAGGTCAAGACATACGATAATGAGATTCTCCATGAAAGTTTTAGGCCTCATAGTAGACTCCTTCCCATTTGCCCAATTTCATTCAAGACCTCTCCAACACAATATCTTGTCAACCTGGAACAAGCACGGTCCTTCTCTCGGTCTGCTAATGCTGCTGTCTAGCCCAGCCTTAACAATAGAGAAGTCTTTTTTTTCCTTATCACTGGAAAGTGATAACAACAGATGCCAGTCTTTTAGACTGGGGAGGTGTGCACCAGTCCCTCACAGTCCAGGGAACACGGTCACCTGTGGAAACCAATGAATTTTGCCTCATCTGCTCAAAAAGATAGAGCAAGAGAGGAAAACAGTGATTCTCGTTGCATCAAACTAGCCCATAAGAAACTGGTACGCAAACTACTACTACAGATCTGCTGTTTTAGGGCCTTCTATTTCATCTTGCTTCTCAGTCTCTGGCTTCAACGGCATGGCTGTTGAAGTCCAGGCCTTAAAAGATAGAGGGGTCTCTGAGTCTGTTAGTCCTGCCTTGCTAAAAGCAAGAAAAGCCACTTTCAGGAAGATCTTCTATTGTACCTGGAAATGCTTTTTTCCCTGGTGTTACCACAGGAACTTCAATGGCAGAGATTACTCTGTGCCCTCGCATTCTGGCCTTCCTACAAGCAGGTCTTCACCAGAACATGGCCTTAAGCACTCTGAAAGGACAGGTTTTCAAAGATCTCTGGCTTTGTTCTCCCTTGTAAACACTTTTCTTTAAGATGTATCTCACATTAAGTCCCCATTGCAAAACCTTTGCTTCCTTGGGGTTTCAACTTGGTTCTCTCTGCCCTGCAGAAACCACTCTTAAAACCCATCAGGGATATGTGCTTAGATGACCTCTCCCACAAAGTAGCTTTTTTGGTTGCTATCACATCTGTTTGACATGTCTGAGTTGGCAGCTTATTCTTGTAAGGGGCCCTCCCTCCTACTTCACAAAGACAAGGTTGTTTTACACCTCAAGAAGTCCTACCTTCCCTATGCCCTGTTGCAAAGCATCCAAAGGAAATCTCTCTTCATTGCCTGGACGTAGTCAGAGCCATTAGAATCTACCTCAAAGCTACAGCTTTGATGAGACAGACAGATTTCCTATTTTTCCTGTCTTTTTGTCCTTGCAAGGGATACCCCGTTTTCAAGTCTACCATCACGAGGTGGATAAGAAATCTGATTTTTAGAGCTTACATTCTCGAGGACAAATCACCTCTTGCTCTTTTACGTCCACATTCCACAAGATTGTTATGAGTTTCCTTGGTATTTCGGCACCAGGCCTCTGTAGCCCAGCTTTGTAAGGCTGCCACCTCGTCCTCTGTTCATACCTTTTCAAAGTTCTACCAGATTGATGTTCAATCTTCTGTGAATTGAGTGTTGGGCCTCAAGATTCATAATTTCATCAAATATTTATTGTGGCAAAATCACACTGCGTTTGGGGTGCTATTAAGAAATAATTCTGCCCTCTATTTCAAAACGCTCAGGTGTGAGCAGAGCCTAATATAGACAAATGTCTCTGTACGTCTGTGAGCTGTGGTGATTCCACTGTGATACCAGTTTCCCAATATCACTTTCAGGTCATCCATTATTTGGAATACTATAGATCTTTATAAGGGCCTTGTATTATTCCAGGAAAACTACAATTTCAATGTAGTAATTTATTCCAGAACTTCTTTTTTTCAATCCGATAATCTTTTATAGTTTTTTTCATAAAATAACAAGATGCAAAAGTAAAAAAAATACACATACATTTCCCACAAACCCACCCTCCATCACACCTCCCCCCCAAAAAAATAAAAAAAGCACATTTCCTATTTTGCCTAATTGCACCCACCAGACTACGCTTCTTTCTTCACTCAAGACCATTCTTCTCATTAATACTCCTTAATGTAATATATATACTTATGCTTATCCCCCTCTTGTATCATTATTAGCTTTCTTCAGTATCATTAATTCACTCAACTGATTGTTCAGACAAGTTGGAGACTAGCCACCAATGCCAAATTTTTAAGAATTTTTTAGATCTCCTCCTATGTTTATATGCCAATTCCTCTCGTCTTCAATGGATTAGGGCGATTAATCCTAATTTATCTATTGTTGGCCGAAATTTTGATATCCATTTTTGTAGTATAATTTTACAGGCCATATACATAGTTCTCAGCCACATCACATGCATTTCAGCTGGGTTGGTGCCTTCCGCTATAATCCCTAGCAAAGCTATTTTTGGTTCAAAGTGAATTTGTGTGAAACATAGCGAATTTAAAATATCAAAACACCCTCCCAGTAGTGATGCAGTTTAGGACATCGCCACAACATATGTATAAGTGTAACTGTATCAGTAGAACACCTTGGACAGTTTGGGGTGTCTGCTTTACCCCAAGAGTGTATTTTTAAAGGGGTATAGTGGGATCTATGAATAATAAATAACTGAGTTAAGTATTGTAAGGAAGATAAGAATACTTCAAATAGATTCTTCAGAGCTTGTTCCCACTCTTCGTCCCAAAGTGTCTCTAGATCCCTACACCACCGCCCAAAGCTGTTCACTTGTGGATTAGTTCTAACTGTTGTTTGGAGAGAAGAATATATGCTCCCTATAAGTCCCTGTTTAGAGTGTTTTACAGATACTGCCAAAGTTAAAATTGATGAAAAAATGATTTATTAGGTAAATTATATCTTTCTGCCAGTTTATCATATGGTTGCAAAACCTCATTGTCAAAAAATTGACAAAGAAGCTAAATTCCAGCCTTCTTCCATAATCAAAATTTTCAAGCTTTGCAACCTCAGGCAATTGCAAATTGTTCCATATAGGTGTGTATTGAATGTATCCCTCATATTCAGTATCCTTTTGAATAGTAGTCCATATCTTAAGTATTAAATTAAAAGTAGAATAACTAAGTTTACTGTAGAAATGATAAGCTACTATTAGCTGTACCGGTGGATCTATCGGCAGCTGAGAGAGTATAATTTGCTGTATGGGATCCTCATAATCTATAACATTCCATCCATTTAATTGCTGCAGTTGGGATACCAGATAATACAATCTGGCATTCGGAACAGCCAGACCTCCCTCATCTTTAGGCAACTGCAAAATTTCCAGTCTAATCTGGGGATGTTTATATCTCCAAATAAGTTCTCTGAACAGGGTGTCTATTTGTTTAAAAAATTTCAGAGGGAGCCATACTGGATAGTTATGCAACAGATATAATAACTGTGGCATCCATATCATTTTTATCAAATTTGCTCTACCTACTATCGTTAAAAGGAGTTTACTCCAAATTTTTCCCACTTGCTTAAATCACTTAAATAATGGGACTAAATTCCTCTCCACATATGTATTTACTTGATACGTGACTTGTACGCCTAACTATTTAAATGTAGATACTACAGTTATTTGGGAGGCTGAATTTGGCAGATTGGTCACCAGGGGGTCTACAGGTAAAATAACTGACTTATCCCAGTTAATTGTAAAGCCTGAGAATGAGCCATATATATTAATTAGAAACATCACTGCCTTCAAAGAGGATAGTGTGTCTCCCAAAAATAAAAGTGTATCATCTGCATATAGGGCAATCTTATCCTCTCCTAAGGATCTATGAAACCCAATAATATTCGATGGTTGGCGAATAGAGGCAGCTAACAGTTCCAATGTCAGTGCAAAGAGTAAAGGTGATAATGGACATCCTTGTCTTGTTTCTTGTTGCAGTGGAAAAGGAGCCGATATATGACCATTTACCTGTACCCATGCCACCGGTGCAGCATAAAGAAGTTGCATCCAACTTATAAACTGAGCTCCAAAACCAAATTTTGCTAAGCAATGCCATAAATAATCCCATTCTACACTATCAAAAGCTTTTGCTGCATCAAGAGATAATATAGATCTATTGCCCAAATTTTCAGACGGGACCTGCAGGTTGAGAAATAGACTCTTTATATTCACTGCAATAGATGTACCGTATTTAGTGGCGTATAACACGCGCCGGCGTATAACACGCACCCCAAGTTTAGGAGGGAAGTTTAAGGAAAGAAACTTTTAGACAGGAAGTTTAAGGAACAAAAACTTACATTTTAATTGCCCATCAATGCAGCCTTGCCCAGTGTCCATCTGCAGCCTTGCCCACTGTCCATCTGCAGCCTTGCCCAGTGTCCATATGCCGCCTTGCCCAGTGTCCATCTGCAGCCTTGCCCAGTGTCCATCTGCAGCCTTCCCCAGTGTCCATCTGCAGCCTTCCCCAGTGTCCATCTGCAGCCTTGCCCAAAATTGCAGCATGATTTTTTTAATTATTGCGCCGCCGAGATAGACAGAGCCGGATGTCCTGTGTATTCGTCTCGTTTCGCAGTCCCGCCCAGTCCCGCCCCTTGCCCCAACCCTGTGATGGACATGACACTGGTCCAAATGGCGGGACGTAAAGGCTAGGAGGTGAGACTGAGCATAACTGCGAGTGGAGCTGAGCCTAGCCGAGTACACAGTACACTCGGCTCTGTGTATTTCGGCGGTGCTCGGTCCCTCCTTACCCTCGGAGGCAGCGGTTCGGCGTATAACACGCACCCACGATTTTCCCCTAATTTTAAGGGGTAAAAAGTGCGTGTTATACACTGATAAATACGGTATTTGGAATAAAACCAGATTGATCTATATGCACTTATCTTAGATATTACCTTCGTCAACCTATTGGCTAGCACTTTTGCCAATAACTTAACATCCGACGTAAGTAGTGAAATTGGGTGATATGATTCAGGATTGTTAGGATTCCAGAACTTCTTAATCTTGCCACACTAATTTAACATGTTATTTAGATCTGGAAACGATGGCCCACATTTAAAGCACCTGTTATTGATTTGGTGGTATATTTTATTATATCTATCAATAGAAATATATGTTCTATTTCATTTTTAAATGTCGTTTTTCAAATCAGTACTTATTGTAGTCTTTCAGACCCTAGTGTAACCCATCCCCAAAATTAACTTTTTTTTTGTGTGTGTGTGTGGTAAACACTTGCTTTATTAAAATTTTCTACTTTCTTATCTTATGACTTTGTTATTATCTCATAAAACGCACATTAACAGAAATTCACTGTTTACATTCCTTTTGGGAAAAATTGCAATAATCAAAACTTCCCCTGCGTCAATGAAAATGTCCCAATACTGTTTACCTCATGCACCATCACCAAGCGCACACACCGAAAGTTGTGACTTCCAACCTATAGGTAGCTCAAAAGAGCATTGTTCTCAAATAGGTAAACTGGCACTGACATCACCTCCTAAAATCTCAGTATATCCCACAACGTATATGGAAGATCTGAAACACAGAAACCTAACATAGCGAAATACTGCTTTTATTAAAAAAAGATGTAACACTAAAGCACCAAAATGTCATGGGCTTCAAGAGAGAACACATCAATTCTCATCCCTCACCCCTTCTCCATTTAAGTTCAATCTGCAAAATAAGATGTCTATAGAATTGTAGATGTTTCCCTTTTTTTCACATGTTGTACCTTCGGAAGGTTGCTCCTCCAACTCTACCTCCAAAAAATATTTATTACTTACTAGCCATGGAAATGATAGCCTGACTAATGAAGAAATATTGTACCATAAAACATGCAGTAGCTTAATATGTGCCTTTGTAGCCCACATAATTGTTTTACTTATTAAAGCTGTTTTTTGGAACTGAGTCTTTTCTACTGCAGCAGTAGATGAATGATCCAATAGAGATGTGAAAACTAGCGAAGAAATCTCACTATTGGAGTTCCAAAAATACATAACAAGCCAGTGTGTGATTTAGAGCTTCATGGTCCACCCATAGCTGCTGCAATATCGATTTTGAGATGAACTGATCCTTAAAGTGGTTTTAAACCCTTACATAAATCCAGTGAAGTGACTGGTCTCAGGCGATACACAGAGATTAAACAAATCCTCCTACATAAATTGTACCTGTTTATCTGCAGTCTTTAGTAGCCAAATGTCTACTGTGGCTGTGGTGAGTCAGTTTGCTTCAAGGCACAGTAGAATTTTGGCCATATTTATAGAGCTTATAGAGCTTATGAGTTTCAAATTCCATTCCACTGTGGTAGCTCTTTAGTCTGTACTAGGACCTGTGTTGATGGGCTTTTGTTAATGTCAGACAGGTTTTGCATTCCTATATGGTTTTAAGAGAATGTAAAACCCCCTTAATGCAGGTCAAATGCAGGTCTAAAGAAGTTCAATTTCAGGTCAAATGCATGTGTCAACAAGTTCTGAATTATCTCAGAAGTATGCTAAACTGAAGGCATCAACATAAGCCATAAGCTTCCTAATACAGGCCTTTAGGTCTGGTTCACGTTAGCCCACATAGTAAGACCACGCGGGCAGCTGTCAGTGTGAGCTCTGGCAGGGAGCAGTGCAATGTGCATTTCAACACATCGTACTGCACACCATCGCCATCCACCAGCACCAACGCAACAAATGTTTTCCATGTGCCCTAGTGATGGCTTGCGTTTATCCAGTGCAGGTCACCACTGTGTGAACAAGCCCTCAGTCAGGATTTTCATAGTCATAAATATATTCCTTTAAATTATTTTGCCTTTCTATATGATTCTATTTTTTTTTTTCCAGAAGCAGAAACATCACCTGGAGTGGAAGAACCAATCAGTTTGGTAGAGAAAGAACCAGATCCATCTTCTTTTCAGAGTCCTTTGCCACAATCCCCTCTTATTTCAGATTACAAATGTCTGCACAAGAATGTAAACTGGGACATATTGGAATCTGGGGTCTTCTGTCTGACTGGTGAGAAACTTCTATATTTATTTAAATGATCAGTCCACCTACAAATGTGTTTTTGTTTTTTTACAGAAACAAATACAAATGTGATTTTAAATGTTGGGAAGATGCCAATGGGTTGATCTTTCACAGTGTAATGTGCAAGTGATTTAGCTCACCAGCAACCAACTATAACTGAAACATCACTCTGATGCATGTAACTTGTCATATAAAGCAGTGGTCTCCAAATTGTGGCCCTGGGGCCGGATGCAGCCCTTTTCTTGCCTTTATCCAGGCCCTTGGGGCACTATTCCATCTACTAACACCAACAAATGGGCATAATTCCTGTTACTGACACCAATGATGGGGCAGAATTCCCTCCATTTATACCAACAATGGGGGCACAATTCCTTCCATTGACACCAACATGGGGCACAATTCCTTACACTGGCACCAACGATGGGGCGTAAGTCTTTCTATTAACACCAACGATGGGGGCACAATTCCTTCCATTGACACCAAAATGGGGCACAATTCCTTGCACTGGCACCAACGATGGGGCACAAGTCTTTCCATTAACACCAACGATGGGGGCACAATTCCTTCCATTGACACCTACATGGGGCACAATTCCTTGCACTGGCACCAACGATGGATCGTAAGTCTTTCTATTAACACCAACGATGGGGGCACAATTCCTTCCATTGACACCAACATGGGGCACAATTCCTTCCACTGGCACCAACGATGGGGCACAAGTCTTTCCATTAACACCAACGATGGGGGCACAATTCCTTCCATTGACACCAACATGGGGCACAATTCCTTGCACTGGCACCAATGATGGGGTGTAAGTCTTTCTATTAACACCAACGATGGGGGCACAATTCCTTCCATTGACACCAACGATGGGGTACAATTCCTTGCATAGATGCTAACAATGGGGCACAATTCTTTCCATTGATACCAACGATGGGGCGCTATTTCTCCCACTGATACCAAAGATATGGCATTCTTTACTCCCACCGGGCGCCAGGACATTTTCTATTCCCATAGGCCCTAGTCCAGCCCCGCTAATGTCTGAAGGACAGTAAACTGGCCCTTGGTTTTGAAAGTTTGGAGACCCCTGATATAGATTATGACAGTGTTAAATAGATCTTCCAGTGGGATAAATAAAGTCAAAATGTAGAATGAGCGACTGTGGCCATCTTAATAAGGGTGGGGTGTCTAAAGTGTACATGAACAGTAAATACACGTAGGGCTCATGTCATTCTTCTGAAAATGCATTCCACAGTGGATCGCTTTTCAGAGGCGTATGGCAGGTGTGAGGAGGCAATATGTTGACTCCTCTCGTCTCTTTTAACTCTGAAAATGCTGACCCACCATGCTGTAACTTTAGTGCCATTCGACGAATGCAACATGGCGTTTAATTTTTGCTTTGCCCTGAGCAGCTGCATGCTTTTGTTTAGGTGGGCGGTCAGGGGGTGATAAACGATGACTCGGTCTCTAATTTTACTGCCCCCTGGCTGCCCGTGTGAATGAGCCCTTACTACTACACAGAGTTATATATTTAGATTCTTTTATGCTGTTTTTTAGAGCGCTGCCAACATCTTTAACCAAAAAAAAGCTGCAGGTACTTTATATACATAAAAGTGTCACTAACAGTTAACTTTTCATAATCTGGCTCACATAATCTATTTATTATATAAAGTGGAGTAATGTTTTGCCTGAATGCCAGAAGTTTCATGTCACAGCATGGGATCTTTTAATTGTATTTGCACATTTTGATGTATGTCCAACTCTCTTATTGACCAAATATCTTGCAGCTGTCTTCTAGTTGACAGAATACTTTCAATATGCTCCCTCTCTCTTTAGTGGTAGTGCTGCAGATTACAGCATCTATTATTACACCATAAGGCTGATTCAGTAATAGTAGTTCAACGAGCAACTGGAGAGTGTATTAACCTTTTGTTAGCACAAATAGGATATTAAATAATGGGAATATAGTAAACCGCTAAATCGGATTGGCATATTGTCACTGCTGTTTGTCCTGCTTTATTAAATAATCACATCACGAAAAGGGAATGTAGTCAGTTCTGTATTAAATATGCCCAGCACAAGTATTTCTGAGTTGTTGATATCTCTTTGAATATACTTATGTGAATGTGTGCATAACTGTGAGTTTATCTATAAAAGGTAGCCCAATGCCCCTATAGGATCCATGTAAAAGAAGGTGAATTAGCTGAATATCCCCCAAACTGCAAGGCTGAAATATTTAATACAGAGCCACTTTGCTACCTTCCAAGTTATATAAATACTGCAGACACCAACAACCCACACCCATGTGCAGATGTTTTTTACATTTTCTGTCTATCTGCTGTGCAGTCTTTAGTTTCTTATATTGTAACTAACGGCAAAACTTTTTTTTTTACAGTTTGGATAGAGTGGAGAGGGATTAGAACGCTTGCCAGTTTTGATTGCTGTCTGTGCCCCCATTCAGATATTCACCCTCTCTATTTTTTCCTGTTTACTATTATCATCGAAAGTGAAAGTAAAAGAAATCCCAAATTTTGGGTTGTCCTCAAAAGAGTAATTGAGGGATATTCTTCCAATGGGGACGCTAATTCTGGTGACCCCTATTTGCAGGGATTTCCTCTCACTTCCTGTTTGGTTATGGGACAGGAAGTGATGGGAAACTTTCCCAATGGGACGCAGATGGTGAAAAAAAAAAATCTAAAAGTGGTTATAACCCTCCCTTGCTCTATCCAAAATGTAAAAAAAAAAAAAAAAAGTTTTGCCCATAGTTCTACTTTAACCGGTTCCCGAACGGCGCACGCCGATGTACGTCGGCAGAATGGCACAGCTGGGCAAATGGGTGTACCCGTACGTCCCTTTAAATTTGCCGCCGTGCCATTGCGAGCACCCCACCCGGGAGCTCCGTGAGTTGGGTCCCGCAGACTTGATCGCCTCATGGAGAGAAAGAACGAGGAGACGCTAGTGTAAACAAGCATCTCCCCGTTCTGCCTAGTGACAGTGTCACTGATCTCTGTTCCCTGTGATCGGGAGCAGAGATCAGTGACGTGTCACACATAGCCACGCCCCCCCCACAGTTAGACCCCATTCACACAGGGGCAACACGACTTGCAGGTCGCCTCAGCGAGGCGACCTGCAAACGACTGCTCGGGCGACTTGCAAAACGACTTCTGTATAGAAGTCTATGCAAGTCGCCCCAAGTCGCCCCCGAAGTCGTACAGGAACCTTTTTCTAAGTCGGAGCGACTTGCGTCGCTCCCCTTAGAACGGTTCCATAGCACAGAACGGGAGGCGACTTGTCAGGCGACTAGGTCGCCTGACAAGTCGTCCCTGTGTGAATGGGCTCTTAGAAACACTCCCCAGGACATACTTAACACCTACACTGCCACCTAGTGGTTAACCCCTTCACTGCCAGTGTCATTTACACAGGAATCAGTGCATTTGTATCGCACTGATTGCTGTATAAATGACAATGGTCCCAAAAATGTCTCAAAAATGTCCGATGTGTCCGCCATAACGTCGCAGTCACGATAAAAATCGCTGATCGCCACCATTACTAGTAAAAAAAAATTATCAATAAAAGTGCCATAAAACTATCCCCTATTTTGTAGACGCTATAACTTTTGCACAAACCAATAAATAAACGCTTATTGCGATTTTTTTTTAACAAAAATATGTAGAAGAATACATATCGGCCTAAACTAAGGAAAAAAAAAGTTTTTAAATATTTTTTGGGGATATTTATTATAGCAAAAAGTAAAAAACAATGCGTTTTTTTTACAAAATTGTCGCTATATTTTTGTTTATGGCGCAAAAAATAAAAACCGCAGAGGTGATCAAATACCACCAAAAGAGCCATGTCGCACGACCGCGCAATTGTCAGTTAAAGCGACACAGTGCCGAATCGCAAAAAGTGCTCTGGTCAGGAAGGGGGTAAATTCTTCCAGGGCTGAAGTGGTTAAGCTACACATCCAATATTCAGCATCACCAGGCTCGATAAACGTTGATTTAACAATAGCTATCAGATGGTATTCAGATGATATTGAGGCAGCCAGTAGCTGGCAGGGGAGATTCCTCCATCCATGGTGTATAGTGCGCTGAAGGAGAGAAAATAATATATACATGGCTAGCTTTTGTTACAACACTCATATTTCTTCTCCACGTTTCATGGTTTTTGAGTTTACTCTGTCATGATGTTTCCTTCCACTTCTTTTTTTTAAATGTATTTGGTTGCCATGATTGATTGGCAAAAACACAGTCTGAAGTGATCCAGCGCTACACTCTGTATTCCTAAATTCCATGCAATCCTGTAATAATCCCAATATTCAACAAATAAAAAATGATAGTAACAGATCTGATATCAACTAAGTGGTTATATTGATAAGAACCTTATTTTTCTTGTTTTTATATGTGTAAACATTTTTTAATTTTTTTGTAATAAAGAGATTTAGTAAAATTATGTAGTGATTGTCCTTCTCTGGTACCAGTAAAGTCCCCTCAATCTGTCCAAATTCCAAACAAATAAAAAAAATTACAAAAAAACAATCCATGTGTAGTAATAGTCTTGTTAGTCCAATAAGTATTTGAGTGTTTGAACCATAAAATATTTTTAAAAATATATATACAAAAGTGTCAAAGAGCTTTGCTTCAATTACATTCCACTCATAAGGCGCTTGTCTCCTTGTGCTTCACACACCCTTTGTATCTTATTCCAATGTTTCTCAACTCCAGTCCTCGAGTATCCCCCACAGGTCATGTTTTCAGGCTTCTCATTATTTTGCACAGGTGATTTGATCAGTTTCACTGCCTTAGTAATTACCACAGCCCTTTCATCTGAGGGGAATCCTGAAAACATGACCTGTTGGGGGTACTTGAGGACTGGAGTTGAGAAACCTTGTCCTACTCCACCACCATTAACTGCTCACCTCCCGCTTTGACCTATGTTCCAGGCAATATGCGCTTGTCCCTTTTAATGGTGCTCAATGGATGCAGCCTGCATCTCCTCCAACTCTGTTGTCACCATAGAGGTAAAACGTACAGACCCTCATAGTGTAATCCATTTAAAAATAACCACGTTTATTAAAATTCTAAATAAAATGTACACATATTTCTGAGTGCACTACCAGCTGTTGCACTACAGACAAATAGCAAATGTGTAAGCCCAGTAGGGGTGAAACAACCAATTGATTAATCAAGAACTAATCGATTATGAACTTAATAGATTACTATTTTCATAATCAATTAATCGGCCAGCCGATCAGTTGGCCTGCATACAGAATGCATTATTTGTTTACATATCAGGAAATACAGTGCAGCACACATACAGCTCAGTACATCATCCATACATGTCAGTAAGTGCCTGAGAACTTGTGAATGTATGAGGAGCAATGCCTCATGGGACATGTAGTCCCGGGCAGGAAGTGAGTGGTTCTAAAGGCAGTTTTCTTTACCTTGATATTGGAGCACTCTATACTGTACTTAACGCACAGCAAAAAGCAGTGTAGAAACAGATGAAAAGCAAACTGCATAGGTGTGTACTGAGCCTTATGCTGGCCACATGGATCAATTTTCAGACGAGAATATTCAGACGAAAAATCTTTGTACATTTGCTGAATGAAAGAATGTTTGAAATTTTCACTTGGTTTTAACATTCTGTTTTAAAACGAATGTAATTTCTGAACGAAAACCACATACACTGTCTGAAAAGTCCTTTGACTAAGAAGTTTTCTATTATTTCTATATTTTCCCATCACTGTGGTTGAAAACGAACGTCGATTTTACTCCACTAACGATTCAAAAATCGAACGAATGTTCTTAAAATTACATTGTTTTTGTATGGCCAGCATATAATATATTACAGTTCTGTTTGAAAATCTCCAAAACAGTCTTTAACTTTTTTTTTCTTTAAAAAAATATCTGAGTCTGATGATATTTACCAAATTCAACCTCTAATAGTATATACAGTATATCTCCTCTAATAGTATATACAGTATATCTCCTCTAACAGTATATACAGTATATCTCCTCTAATGGTATATACAGTATACCTCCTCTAATAGTATATACAGTATATCTCCTCTAATAGTTTATACATTATATCTCCTCTAATAGTATATACAGTATATCTCTCCTCTAATAGTATATACAGTATATCTCCTCTAACAGTATATACAGTATATCTCCTGTAATAGTATATACAGTATATCTCCTGTAATAGTATATACAGTATATCTCTTCTAATAGTATATACAGTATATCTCTTCTAATAGTATATACAGTATATCTCTTCTAACAGTATATCTCTTCTAATAGTATATACAGTATATCTCTTCTAATAGTATATACAGTATATCTCCTCTAATAGTATATACAGTATATCTCCTCTAACAGTATATACAGTATATCTCCTCTAATAGTATATACAGTATATCTCCTCTAACAGTATATACAGTATATCTCCTCTAATAGTATATACAGTATATCTCCTCTAATAGTATATGCAGTATATCTCCTCTAACAGTATATGCAGTATATCTCCTCTAACAGTATATACAGTATATCTCCTCTAATAGTATATACAGTATATCTCCTCTAATAGTATATACAGTATATCTCCTCTAACAGTATATACAGTATATCTCCTCTAATAGTATATACAGAATATCTCTTCTGTCTGTTCTTCTCAGAGTGGATTACATTTTTTAAACTTTACATATTAACTAAATTATACACTTTTTACACTTTTTTTAAGGTTATTAACCGATTAATCGAAACAATAATCGGCCAACTAATCGATTATAAAAATAATGTTGTGGGGCATCATCCTTGCATGCTACAGCTTGTGGGTAAATACATTTGTGACTGTCCCCTTAAGGTCATGAGCTGTCATGTAATATATGCCAATACCTCCTCCTGGTTAGCTACCATCCACTCCAGACAAACTATCTACGTCACCGGCTCTGCCCCTTACACATTACGCCACGGGCGTGGCTTTTTTAGAGGAAGGAAAAAAAGACTGATTGATTGGCACACACACAGAGTATGCTCTATGTCAGGGTCTCCAAACTTTGTAAACAAAGGGCCAGTTTACTGTCCTTCAGATTTTAGGGGGTCAGAATGTGGCCAAGAGAGTAGAAAAGGTCCCAATGTCAGCGGGGAAAAAATTGTTTGTTTCAATAGGAGTAATCAGTGGTGTCATTGGGGAGGAATAGTGTCCCTTCATTGGTGTCATTGGGGAGGAATAGTGTCCCTTCATTGGTGTTAGTAGAGGGGATTATGTCCCATTGTTGGTATCAGTGGATAAAACAATGCCCCAAGTGCCAGATAAAAGCAAGCAAAGGACCGCATCTGGCCCCAGGGCTGCAGTTTGGAGATCACTGCTCTATGTAAATGGAAAAAACTGCAATGCAATTGTAACTGCCAGTCATGCACAGTGCCACTCACAGCTGCCAAATGAAAGTAAGGATTCATTTACACTTGTGACAGCCCTTGCTGCCTCTATAAAAAGCAATCCAGGGTGGATCACTTTTCAACTGGGATTTTACAGGTGGCTGGGATGTGATATGTTGCCTCCCCAATGCCTGTTTTGCCAGTAAATACCATATACAGCCCACTTTCTGTTTCTTTTCTGGTCATTAGCCTAAGCTTATGACATCATGCACAGCTCTCTCTCTCACTCTTGTTAGAGTTTGCCAGAAAGGGAGGGGGGATGAGTCATAAGAGGGCCAATGAGAGCTGCAGAGCTGGAGGCGTGCCTCTCTATGTAAATCCAGGAAGTGAACAGGCAGCAGCTTCAGCTGCCCACAGTTAAAATGGTTGCAGCCAGACTCAGTGGAGGGGGATTGCTGCAGCATATTTGGCAAGTACAGAATCACATTATATAAAATAATATGCAAAGTGGTTGGAGGGAAGCTTCAGAATGGCAAAGATATTTTTATTACAAATGATGTGAGCAGACTGCAGTTCCTCTTTAATATAAAGGGGCTTATATATACAGTATCTCACAAAAGTGAGTACACCCCTCACATTTTTGTAAATATTTTATTATATCTTTTCATGTGACACTGCACATATTGGCCCCATTCTCTTCACAGGGGGTATCATTTTTGCCAAGGCATGTGTACATCCATATGTCTTTGAAGCTTAAGGGGGAGAAGTCGGGGGAAGGCAGTAAAACCACCATTCAACCGCCTATTTTTTCCACCCCCTGACCGCAAGTGTAAACTAGTCACTTGTAGTGTAAACTAGTCACTTGTAGTGTAAACTAGTACTAGTATGACTTTATTTTACATAGGATTAGATTCCAAACACCAAAAGGAAAAACAAACATAAAAATAATCATAGAACATAAAACTTAATGACAACTTAATTTAAAGCACGCCTTTGTGAGGGGGAAAAAAATGAATTCCTGGGAATGATTTAGATTTTTTGCATGAATAGTTCCTAAAATAGATCCAACAACACTTTCTGGAGCTGTTGATGTGGCTTACACAGATTTAACGTTGTTCATCCTATTCCTGCATAAAACAACTGTCAGATGGCATATCAGTTTTGTTTGTCTTGCTTAAAAAGCCGTTCTTTAATCACATCATAGAATTTCAGGGACTGGTTTAGCTCTGGCCATTCCACAATATGGCTTTTCAGTGCAGAGGGTTGTTAAATAGGTCCTTTGTCTCGGATTATTGTCATTGCGTGTACTGCAAACTTTTTGAGCTTTTAAAAATAGACAGACATGTTGTAGAGTTTCCGAATATGGCTTCAAATGTGTTACAGACCACCCAAATTCTTTAAAACAGAAAAGCTTCTTTATAGCATTTGTCTCCTTCCACTATTGTTCACAGTTATTATTATTATTATACAGGATTTATATAGCGCCAACAGTTTGCATAGCACTTTACAACATGGGGCCAGACAATACAATTCAATACAGAAGGAATCAGAGGGCCCTGCTCATTAGAGCTTACAATCTAAGAGGGAGGGTCAAGTGACACAAAAGGTAATAACTAAGGGAGATGAGCTGATGGAGAAAATAAAAGTACAGTTGTTAGGTGGAGGTAGGATAGGCTTCTCTGAAGAGAAAAGTTTTCAGGGATCGTCTAAAAGTGGATAGTGTTGGAAATGGACAGATTAGGGGCAGGGAGTTCCAGAGGATGGGAGAGGCTCTGGAGAAGTCTCGGAAGTCAGCATGGGAGAAGGTGACAAGGGAACTAGAGAGCAGGAGATCTCGGGAAGAAGGATTTGGTTGGTATTTTAGGTTAGTGATGTAGCCATGGGTGGCTTTGTAAGTTATTGTTAGTATTTTGAATTTAATTAGTTGGGTGAGTGGCAGCCAATGGAGGGGTTGGCAGAGAAGAGTAGCAGATGCTGAGCGGTTGGTGAGCTGGTGTGAGGTTTGATGTTGGTATGCATTGTTTTGTTTTCTCCAAACATAATGCTGTGAATATTTTCCAAAAACGCATGGCATAACTTTGCATTGTTTTTTTGGGATGCACATTCCTCAACATCCTCAATTAAAGTGGTTGTACAGGATTTTTTAAAAATAAAAAACATCTCTATGCACTGTGCAGTGGAATCGCACAGAGTGGCCCTGAACCTCCTCTTCTCTGGTCCCCCGCCAGTGCTCCTGGCTCCTCCTCCAATGCCCCCACGGGAAGCCGCTTTCCATGGGGGCACTTGGGCCTGCTCGCTCCCGAGCCCCACTGCTGCGTCCATTGACACAGGCAGAGGGACTCCCGGTGCCCCAGAAAAGCCAGCGAGACACAGAAGTGAGGGGAGAGAAGAGCTGCAGACGTGCACAGTACTGGATCGAATGAGGGCTCAGGTAAGTATAAGGGGGGTGAGTGGCCAAAATCAATGCCTAAACATTTTTAACCTTAATGCAAGGAATGCATTAAAGTGATACTAAAGTCTCAGTTTTTATTCTTTAAAAATAACAAACATGTTATACTTACCTGCTCTGTGCAGTGATTTTGCACAGAGCAGTCCAGATCCTCCTCTTCTCAGGTCCCTCACCGGTGCTCCTGTCCCCTACCTCCTGCCCAGTGCCCCCACAGCAAGCAGCTTGCAATGGGGCACCTGAGCCGATGCACTGTGTCCATTCAGACGTTCGGCCCCACCCCCTCTCTCTCCTCATTGGCTCACTGACTTTCATTGACAGCAGCGGGAGCCAATGGGGCTGCCATCTCAGCCAATGAGGATGGAGAGTCCCGGGCAACCGAGACACTCCAACATCGCTGGATCGAGATGGGGCTCAGGTAAGTTTTAGGGGGGCTGAGGGGGGCTGCTACACACAGAAGGCTTTTTATCTTAATGCATAGAATGCATTAGGATAAAAAAAACCTTCTGACTTTACAACCCGTTTAAGGTAAAAATATTTAGTCTTTAAAACCACTTTAAATCAGTATTAAGCTCAAAACCAAAACTGTAATATTACATAACATTAGAGATGTAGTGGCTGTAATAGTTTTCTTATTTGGTGGGCTTTTTTCCCCTCTGTTTTCACCTTGTGATCCGGCCACTAACACACCGCCTGTATTATGGTGCCTACACTCTGGATGAAGGAGAACAGGGGCACTTTTGGACAGCAGCATTGTCAGTTGGGGGGGGGGGGATATTAGATGAACCAGCAGATTTAGATATACTAACAAATCGAAGCAAAACTCAAGCTCATACTTTATAAGCAGTTACAGTACCAGTTTTTTTTATCTGATGAAGGTTTTACGTAAATAAATAAAAGCTGATCATTGTAAGCACTCCTGTCAGTGGTAAATGGTTTGTCTCAACCCTCTAAATTGCTATATTTGCATGAGGACTTGTTCAGTTGAAAAAGATCAGACTTACTGGCCAGATCAAAAAAAAAAAACTTACAAAAAGAACACCAATGCAGCCATCACATCTAAGGATTGGTAAGCTGAAATTAGAGCTGCACGATTAATCGTTAGGAATCTAAATCGCAATCTTTTTCCCTTCCTGATCTTTAAAATAGCATGTCACGGTCTTTCTAACATGTGCAGAGAGTTCTCACAATTGAGAAAAAAAAAATCCAGGCAGCCTGCCAAATTTTATTACAAAATGTGAACAAGTAGAAACAAAGTATCTTTTCGTTCTTTTATCAAAGGATAAATGAGGGAAGTTTAACCATTTAAAGACCAAACCTTTTCTGACATTTGTTGCTTACAAGTAAAAATCACTATTTTCTGCTAGAAAATTACTTGGAGCACCCAAACATGATATATTTTTTTTCTTAGCAGAGACCCTAGAGAATAAAATGGTGGTTGTTGCAATATTTTATGTCACACCGTATTTGTGCAGAGGTTTTTCAATCGTAATTTTTTTATACACTTTAATTTAAAAAAAAAAAAAAAACAGTAAAGTTAGCCTCATTTTTTTTGTATAATGTGAAAGAAGATGTTACACCGCAAGAATCGTGATCTTTATTCTAAGCAAAAAAATCGTAATTCTCATTTTAGCCAGAATCGTGCAGCTCTAGCTGCAATATAATAAGTATTTGCTTTTGGGTTTAATACTGCTTTAATTTGTAAAATGTATTTCTGACTGTGGACTGCTGATGGAAGCTCAAATCTTTAGAAACATTTTATAATTCTTTCAAATTTTATGGACTTCAACATTTTTTTTTTTCTGAGGCCCTCTTAAATCATTTTTGTTTGGCCCACATCATAGTTCTGCAGAAATGCAACTTTTTGCCACAAATGTTTACAGCTAAAGTTTGGTAAAACATTTTTTGGGCATCCAGCACTAGTGTAGTAATGTACTTCTAATGACGTGTATCTTACATTCTGCTGGTTACTGTAATAATCCACCTCTGAGTGATGAGGAGGTCCTCCCCATAGCTGTGAACTTCCACCCACTGGGGCACCACTCACTTTCCTCTTCCTGCCCCTTCAACCATTCACAAGACTCCTAGTATTCCTTTCCCTGTGACTAGGAAGGGAAGATCCTGTCATGCATCCGTCTCTCCTCTATTCACAAAATGAATTCCATTCTGGGAGAAGAATATTTCTATTTGTGAATGCCGAGGGGGCAGGAAGGGGAGGGTTTTTCATATTCACAGCTGTTGCACTTAAACTGTCACTAAACCCACATCATAAAAAACTATCAACAGATGCCGCATTACATACTGTTCATACTCACTCAGTCACTATGAGATTCATTTTCTGTATTCTGCAAAAATCCTGGTTGATCCTGTTGCTCTGTATCTCCACCTTCTGTCTAAGTCCCCAATGAAGATAGGGATTTTGCAGAGCAGTGTTGAGAGTTCTCAGGGAGATTCTATGCTGAGCATTTGCTCTCTATCACATCTGAGCAGCCCATGTGACTATAGAATCACACATGTGGGTGAATACGCAGTGGTAAATGATAGCCCGCTCCCTCCTCCATGCCCACTACCAGATAAACACAATGGGGGCGGGATATTACATGTAGATTGGTGGAGGCATCACCTCCCTCTTGTTCTGGAGGGGCGGGACACAGCCTGTGACTGGCAGACATCCACCCACACCATGTTATTGCCAAAAAATACGGTAATAAAGATCTGATTTCAGATATATATTTGTATGACAATTTAAAACAGTTTATTGATATTAATTATTTATTTTTACTCTGTATTCCAAAGGATGTTTTTTTATTGTGAACATGTGACCAGCAGCAGAGGACTAGAAGCTCCTCCTGCTTATGTTTCCCTGCAGGCAGGCTGGGAGAGAGCTGGGTTATTTGACAGCTGTATAACGATTAGGAAAAAGGTACTTAGATGTTTTTTTTTATTAAAATATTTACAGTGCCATCATCCATATACAGAAATAAAGGGACAATGTAAATTAAACAGTGTGTTTTTAGTATCAGTGTAACTACTGCAGTTCTGGTAGTTCACAGCTGCGGGGGGTCTTCAACATCACTGAGAGGTGGATTATCACAGTAATCAGAAGCCTGCAGAATGTGGCATACACATCATTAGAGGTACATTACTACACAGGTGATAATTATCATTTTTTATTTTTACTAAACTTAAGCCTTAACAGCTGTGGAAAAAAAAAAGCTGAACTGCAATTCTTCAGATCTTCCATATAATGATTTCAGAGGGCCTCAGAAGGAAAGCTATATAAGAGTTACAAAAGGTTTCTAAAGATTTGGACTTCCGTCATTCTACAGTCAGGAATACATTTTACAAACTAAAGAATTTAATTGTGGTTGTTCAGGAATGTCCATCCCTCAAAAATAGTGCAAGGGTATAACATACATTTTTGGTAAATGTTCACAGCTTTATGTTTGGAGACAACAAAACAATGCATTAATGCACCAACATAAAACGTCATGCCAAACCAATAATAAAATAAATGAGGACATGGTAAGTACCTATGATTTTTTTTTTTCTTATTTGAGATGAAGGCCCATGTTTTGTGTTCATTGGTACTACTCTGGGGTCTTTAATGACACTAGCCTAATCAGAGATCACTACAACTGGCTACATTCAGGCCAATTAGCATCACTAACAATCTCCTATAACCTCATAGGGGGACAAGACCTGGACAAGAGAGCGCTGTTAATGATGTCTCCAGCCAAAGCACCACCTGAATTCAGCCAGAAAGACCTTCAGGAAACCATTGTGTATTTCTTCTCTCTTCTAAGGTAAAGAAAAGGTAGAGAACGAAAGGGGTAAAGACAACTAGAAGGGCACAATACACACAATTATAAGCTGTAAGGAGATGGAAAATACTGGCGTTGTTGAGTAAGATAATTTATCTCAGATTTAATGACAAATAATCCTTTGTATCTGAACATAATCATAAAACCAGGGCCATGAACCAAGGTTTGCATCATAAAGGCCCATAATGCTACCAGTTCTGAAGTGAAGCAATCCTACAATAAGCGGATTGTTAACAAGGCCAATACTGAGCCGTAATTAGTGTAAAACGGAATATTTCTTGACGAAGGAACAAAGGTGCTGCTATATGTGTGAGTTTTGTTGATGGAACACATTAGCTGGGCATACCATTGCGACATTTCCTGTGTCAGCAAACACATACCGTACTTTTACTGAGGTTTTAGAATGTCATTTCAAAATTAAACATGAAAGCAAATTTTGTGCAAAATGACAATAACAAAATGTTACAAATAAATAATTTTCAGCTCCAAATGAAATTATAGAAATGTACAGAATTTGAGAATTATTATGTATGCTTTAGTAAATTTCCACATTTATTGGAAGAATACAATTGTGTGATTCTACACAAGGGTGGCTCCAGACAATTTTTTGCTGGTGCTGGGAGTACAAGTGGGGAAGCAAAGTCCTTGACCCTGAATCCCATGTACTAATGGTTGCGGAATGCAATTTTTTTTTTTTTTACAGAAAACGTAATTTTTTATAGCAATTCCTATTTTAAACTAGAAGATCAATATTTGCCATATAAACAATCTATACAATACACAAAACCTTTAGTTAGGCTAGGTTTGCACTTGTGCAATTTGCATTCTGAATGTAGGCAACCATTCATTTCATTGGGCTACCCTCTGTGCAGAAATGCAAGGAAAGAAGTGCCCAACGCGTGCTAGCTAGACGGAATAAAAAAAACTACCCATTTATGGTCTTTTAAATAGCAATGGAGGCAGCAGACACAAGCAGAGTCTGGCAATCCGGGCCATCAGTGGGCAAAGCAGAAAGGATAGCAATCTCATGCACTAGGTAGATGGAAAGAATACACAGCACTGCCCATCATAAAGGAAGGGGTTTACTTATCCTCCAAGGTCTGTGTGCACCCCCAGAGTCAGGAACACACATCAGTGCTTGTGCATACAATGATAGTCATAGCCAAAAAGCCACAATTCGGAGTAAGTGACGCACTGCACATGGCCTTGGGATGAACAGAAGCAGACCCTGAAGGTACTATAGGAGAAAGTAAAGGAGAAAGAGAGGGAAAGGAGAGTGGGAGGAAAAAAGTGTAAAGGTGTCAGTAGAGGGGGAGAGAAAGAGGATTGGGGGGGTATGATTATGCTGTTTCCTCATTGGGGCATAGTGATAGACAGGGCTTTTTTTTTTGCGAGAAAGCTGTTCCGGCACCTCTAGCACTGAATGTATGTAATGGCAAGGGTTGCTTGGGTGTGCTGAAGGGTCATTGATACTGGCTGCTGAAGAAGCCTGCAGAAGATCTATTTTTGCATGGTGGTCTATTATTGCTGGAAAAGTCTATTATTGTTGCTGGTGCAGGATCTATGGTTGCTGGGGGGAGAGGGCTTATGTTGCTAGGAGGTAAATTGTTGCTGGAAGAGATCTACTGTTGAGGAGGGGTCTATTGTTGCTGGCTCCTGGGGGATCTATTGTTGCTGGGGGTATCTATGTTGGCGTGGCAGACTATTGTTGCTGGTGAGGAATCTTTAGTTGCTGGTTGAGCTTATGTGGCTGGGGGGGTTAATTGTTGCTGGAAGGAATCTACTGTTGAGGTAGGGGGTCTGTTGCTGCTGGCTGCTAGGCTGCTAAATGCTTTTCATTTCTATTTTAAACTGAATGGGTTGTTTTACAAGGTGACCATTTACAATGACTTTAATAACCTTCTTCTGAATTGGTTTTATTGGGATTTAGATGTTCTTTTTTATGTTATGTGCAAAACAAAGGATGAATGAATAATATATATATACAGACATATATATCCAGAATATTTTTATTTTCTATCAGGTCTGATGTGCGTGATTTGGGAATGACCCTCATTTTGGATCTTCGAGATTGCACAGCCAACAAGGAGGCTTTTCTAGAAATGCTTCACAACAGCAAGGTAACACTTATAATTAATATTAGTAAATACCGCGCTATAAATAAAATAAAAAAAAGGAAAGAAAAAGCTTTCACCTAAAAGCTGCTGCTATAAGTGAGATACACACCTAATCAAACAACTAACAATAAGTAGCAGCGCTGAATACCTAATAATGTACACCAAGATGTATGCACAGTGCAAATAATAATAACATATACAGGTACATGTATGTGAAACCAACCCATATAGTAAATTATATAAAGTGAAAAAAACAACTCTGAATAAGCATCAATAAAGTTCATTCAAATATAAGTGAAAAAGTCAAGCAATATAAAGTATTATCTTCAAAGTGATGTTACTGGGTAACCATGTGAATCCTCCACCGCACCACTGTGATAACACCGGTAAAATTGAATGCTTACCACAAGGCAAGCTCTGGTAAGCTTGTGACCTTGACCCGGTCGGGGCCTTTAAGCAGAACGAAAAATGGGATGAGGATGGTCCACCAAACCGCATAAAGATCGGTCCCAAAAAACTTTTCACATACACCGCCAAGGTACCGGGATAAAATTCGCTCAGGGGTTCCCCAAGAGAAAAGAAGGAATGGACATAGCGTAATCCAGATAACTAATTTATTATTTAAAAGATAAAATCTGCACTTACATTGTATCAGAAGAAAACAAGCATGTACATAGCAAAAGCCGGCCGGCTATAGCGTTCACCCGTCCACACACGGACCACGCGAGACGTCAGCACGTCAGCTCCTCCCGACGCGCGTTTCATCACACGATGACGTCGTCTGGGGCACGGGCGACGCACTGACGTGTCGCGTATAAATAACAATGGAAAACCAAGCCTCGATGTGAATCCAGACCAGGAAATCATTTAGCGCTCCACCTCAAACACATGGAGCGAGTCCAATTCAGCCATTTTTAACACTGGAAGAATAGACCTGACAGCCGTTTTGTTTATTTTGGGTTCGATTTGCTGTCAGGTCTATTCTTCCAGTGTTAAAAATGGCTGAATTGGACTCGCTCCATGTGTTTGAGGTGGAGCGCTAAATGATTTCCTGGTCTGGATTCACATCGAGGCTTGGTTTTCCATTGTTATTTATACGCGACACGTCAGTGCGCCGCCGGCCGGCTATAGCGTTCACCCGTCCACACACGGACCACGCGAGACGTCAGCATGTCAGCTCCTCCCGACGCGCGTTTCGTCACACAATGACGTCGTCTGGGGCACGGGCGACGCACTGACGTGTCGCGTATAAATAACAATGGAAAACCAAGCCTCGATGTGAATCCAGACCAGGAAATCATTTAGCGCTCCACCTCAAACACATGGAGCGAGTCCAATTCAGCCATTTTTAACACTGGAAGAATAGACCTGACAGCCGTTTTGTTTATTTTGGGTTCAATTTGCTGTCAGGTCTATTCTTCCAGTGTTAAAAATGGCTGAATTGGACTCGCTCCATGTGTTTGAGGTGGAGCGCTAAATGATTTCCTGGTCTGGATTCACATCGAGGCTTGGTTTTCCATTGATATTTATACGCGACACGTCAGTGCGTCGCCCGTGCCCCAGACGACGTCATCGTGTGACGAAACGCGCGTCGGGAGGAGCTGACGTGCTGACGTCTCGCGTGGTCCGTGTGTGGACGGGTGAACGCTATAGCCGGCCGGCTTTTGCTATGCACATGCTTGTTTTCTTCTGATACGATGTAAGTGCAGATTTTATCTTTTAAATAATAAATTAGTTATCTGGATTACGCTATGTCCATTCCTTCTTTTCTCTTGGGGAACCCCTGAGCGAATTTTATCCCGGTACCTTGGCGGTGTATGTGAAAAGTTTTTTGGGACCCATCTTTATGCGGTTTGGTGGACCATCCTCATCCCATTTTTCCTTCTGCTTAAAGGCCCCGACCGGGTCAAGGTCACAAGCTTACCAGAGCTTGCCTTGTGGTAAGCATTCAATTTTACCGGTGTTATCACAGTGGTGCGGTGGAGGATTCACATGGTTACCCAGTAACATCACTTTGAAGATAATACTTTATATTGCTTGACTTTTTCACTTATATTTGAATGAACTTTATTGATGCTTATTCAGAGTTGTTTTTTTCACTTTATATAATTTACTATATGGGTTGGTTTCACATACATGTACCTGTATATGTTATTATTATTTGCACTGTGCATACATCTTGGTGTACATTATTAGGTATTCAGCGCTGCTACTTATTGTTAGTAGCAAGGTAACACTGCCATGTGTTTTCTCTTCTTTTAGAATTTGATTGGGTATCATGAATATGACAATTAGCTCTGTTCTGTGATACGAGTCTTAGCGGTGCAATATATTAACTTGTTAGGCATCCATTACAAAAGCATGGACACTAATATAGTGTCAACCTTTCTTTGTGGTTTTCACAATCTCCACTCTTTTGGGAAGACTTTTCATAAGATTTCGAAGTGTGGCTATGGGAATGTTGGCCCGTTTGGCTAAAGGAGCATTTGTGACGTCAGGTACTGGTTTTGGATAAGAGAATCTGGCTTGCAAGTCGTGTTCTAATTTATTCCAGTAGTGTTGTGGTCAGAGATCTTTGCAGGCCACTCAAGTTACTTCTTACCAAACTCATCAAAACATGTCTATGTGGATCTGACTTTGTAAACAGGGGCACAGTCATGATGGAACAGGGAAGGGCCTTGCCCAAACTGTTACCATAAGGTTGGAAGTGCTCAATTGTTCTCTTCACTGGAAACACCTAAACTCAAAAAATGGAGGGGTATTTACATACTTTTGACCATAGTATTCTCGCATGGTGACTCCCAGATTTCCAATACTGCAGTTACAACGCTATTCCATTCCAATAGTGGAGTTACAACACTATACCCAATTTTAAGCTTTTAAAAGCAAATGTCTGTTGTCGGATTTTCCGAGCGTGTGTACACAAGTTCGTTGGACAAAAGTCCTAACTACAAACAACGCATGCTCGGAAACAAGGATGAGCCAGAAGCGGTTGGTCTTGTAAACTAGCGTTCGTAATGGAGAATTAACATTCGTGACATGGCAAATTATGAAATCTCCAAATGCAGCGCACAAGTTTTTTAAGATCAAAGATACAACTATGTTGGTGTCCCTTGTTAATTTTACATTGTATTTTTTTAAATGTAACCGCCTACTCCCAAACTCATTTGAAGTAAAACACATAGCCAAGTATTATTCTACACAATTTTTTTATTGTGCATTAAAAAAATGAAAACAATCACAATTAGACATGCTATCTGCCAATAGAACTTAACCAAAAAGTGCATTCTATACATCCAAAAATATAGAAAATATACCAAATCAAATCGTTATGCAACCAAAAAATAAAATAAAAGTCTAATGCATGTGTCCTGCTTCTTAATATAGGGGGTAAACAATGCCAAGAGTTGGTGAAAGCAGGGTTCTGTCATCCAGAGATAATTCCAAAAAACATCTGGATTATTCTCCTGGAGCTCCTGCAGCAAAGGCATATGACATAATTGATCACGATTAATAAAGCAACCAAAACCAGACCGTCTTGAAATAGAGTGGAGGAGGGACCTCCCCCAAAGGGAAGACCAATCAACATCAACACAAGGCCATACTAAAGATGAAGTGAAAAAATGGTCACTCCCATAGGCAGAGCACAGCCGCTGGGAGAGACCAAAAATGTGTGTTTAGCAAAAACGATTCCAGGGGCTTGAGACGTCAGTTCCAGCTGAATTGTGGAGCTCACAAGTCAAAAATAAATATTAAAAGTAAGAAAATAATCAAATGAAAAGTAAAATAAAATATAAATAAAATAAAATAAAATAAAAAATAAAATAAAAATGAAAATAAATGTGAACATAAAAATGAATGAAAAAAAAAAAAGTGAAATGAAAATTAAAACAAAAAAAAATAAAAATGAAAATAAACATAAAAATAAAATTAAACTGGAAAAAAATAAAAATGAAAATAGATATAAAACAAATTAAGAAAAAATCAACGATAGAGAATTGATTAAGTAATGACAAAGCACCATAAAATTCTAAAAATTAGACAGGAAACAGTTCAGATCCAATTCGATGTTTAACCCTCGAGGGCTCATCGTTTTTAAATGATCGATCCACTGGGTCTCATTACAAGAAATAGCTCACTTGAGGTTACCTCCTCTCCAATGTCCCTCAACTCTGTCAATACCACAGAAGGTGAGGCCACTGGGGTCCCTATCGTGAACTAGTCTAAAATGATTAGATAAACTGTGGTGTTTGAAACCTTTTTTGATCTTATATCCCAGGCTATATCCAAGGCTTTACTCTGAAGAATTATAAATAAGTGGTTAGATCTTTTCTGAAATAAAATGGTTGTTAAGAAAAAGCTAAAAGAAGAAGTCATAAGAAAACAGAGAAATGGCATGCAGCCATCAATGGAGTGAGTGCATATAGACAAGAAGTGTCTGCAAAGAAGCTGAAGGAGATCAGAATCATTGCAACAAAGAATGAAGACAAATAAAAACAAGCATTTTCTTTACAAATGGCAATTAATTATGATGCATGGTGCTTCAGAAAACTCAGGGGTCTCTTTATAAAATATCTGCATAGGAATTTGCCTGGTGAAAGTGCATGGATATTCCTTCTGTGCGAATGAGGCAAAAAAAAAAAACTTTTGTTATTAGGCTATTTCCTGTGCAGGTCAAATCGTTCTCATTGATTTAATGCATGGTAGGCTTTACATCTATTGTAACTATGTTTTTGGCATAGATCTGTTTTCCCTTTGACATAATAGATTTAATTTCTATTATTCAATGTCAAGAAAACAAAAATGAAGTATCCTGTGATGCAACATTCTGTGACAAATAAAAAAAAAAAAAAAATAATAAAAAAAAAACTACAAAGAGAATGAATACTTTTTTATGAAGTGCACAATCATAACTAAGAGTTTTTGTCTACAGGACGCAGTCCACAGCTGTATAAATCGCACCTTATTTGTTTATGATGAAGAGAATGCTGCTACATTTCAAAGTGACCTTCAACAAACACAGGCAAGCACTTTGTACTATATATAGTAATGGGTTACATTGCACATCATTAAATCAACAGAGAAATAAGTACACAATGATGCAGCTGAGTGCTACACCGAAACTGCTCATCCACAGGCATAAAGACAGCCATTGATGGAAGTGTTTTGACAGTTCACACGTGTTACTGGTCATCAGTGTTTCCATAGTCCAGCAGTTTTTCCTGGACTGTGAAGCATTACTTTAAGTAAGGAAATAAACTTCTAGAATAGAAACTCCCCGGTGCTGTGTCAACATCAGACTTTTTTTTTGGATTTAAAAAATATTTTTGAGCAGATATAAATATAAACTGTCTATATAGAAGCAGACACGTTATTTCCACATTATAATGTTCTTTTTATTCCTTTTTAAAATAAACCCATAACAAGGCTACTGGCCATGCTTATTGAAGTAGACATCACACTCTTAATATTTTATAAAGGTCTGTAAGGAATTAAATGTTACTGTCATAACTGCTGGGATTTATAATTATATTGACTGCTTTTCCCCTGAAATGCACATCCACTCTGAAGAATGGCTAATCAGCTGACCGGGGGCAATAAGGATAATGACAACGTTTTTTTTTGCTTATACAAAATAACAGCATTTAAATAGATTATCAAATTTCTTAAAAATCATCCATCAAGAATATGTATCCATATGGCCTATTTATGTAGTTACTTAATCTCAACATGTTTCGCCAATCACTGGCTTCTTCAGGAGGTCGACATTTGTTTCCTTAACAAATCCATCTTCCATCCACACATTGAATATATAATATAACAAGTTTGGTGCTTTGTGGACTTTATCATCTTTTTGACCTACAGCACATATATCACTCCCTTATACTTAATAAGGGAGTCATCTGTTGACCTTTGTGCCCCTCCTATGGTTTACTAATATTTCCTGGGGTGATGTTTGGAAACACGGTTGATGAAATTTGTCTGTGCATCAAGTACATCCTCTGTGGTTCAGTATGTAGAACTCATAAATCTCCTAAAGAAGACAGTTATTGGTAAATCATGTTGAGATGAAGTAACTGTCCTCCAACGATCAGACTTGTGCTCTTTACTGAGAAGATCAGTGTACTGCTGTTTCTCCACCTCTCCAAGCCCCTTATGCAGCTGTAAACAGAGATTATGTGATCACTTATAAAAAAAAAAAAGAAAAAATTGAGTTTCTTTTCTATTTTTTCCTGGTGCAGCTAAACTGACTGCACCTAAACGAACAGTGTGAATGTACCCATGAGAAATCATCCCATGCATTTATATGCATTTAGAAATATAAACACAAGCTTGGCTGTGCCAGCAGAATGAGGCCTTAATGAGCGATTTTGGTTTTAAAATGATCACTGTTAAAAAAGCATTATTCTAATATTGCCCCTATGCTTGCTCTACAAGGTGGATATATGTCAGAGACTATACTCACCGAGGCCGAGATGCCGAGAGCGGCTCGCCCTTACGACCACGCGCACCCGACCCCTGGAGGTGATACAGGGAATTGGGGGCACGCGGAGGCACGGGCTTCCGGTGGTGGCTGGATTTCTGAAGGAAGTCCGTGTGGCCGCTGGGTACTGGAGAGGCTGCAAACAAGTGGTTAAATGGACCAGGGGTATCAGCTCGGGCAAGTCCGTTATTCAGGCAAGGACCAGGGGTCTCAGACAGGCAGAAAGAGAGTAAACGTGGAACAAGCAGGGATCCGGGGTATCAGGCAGGCAAGAATAGTCCGTTATAAACAAGCAGAGGTCTGGGGTATCAGGCAGGCAAAAGAGTAGTCCGTTTATACAAGCAGAGGTCCGGGGTATCAAGCAGGCAAAAGAGTAGTCCGTTTATACAAGCAGTGGTCTGGGGTATCAGGCAGGCAAAGGGTAGTCCGTATACAAGCAGAGGTCCGGGTATCAGGCAAGCAAGGAGTAGTCCGTTAATACAGGCAGGGGTCAGTATTGATAACACTCTGGAAACAGGAAAATGACAGGCACAGGGAACAGGGTACAGCTGACGACAAACCAGCAACCCGACTGGGTGCTGGAGCCGTCAGAAGTAGCCCTGCAGCGAGCGCGTCACCGTGACGCGCCGCCGTGCACCCGCACGGTCACGGCGCGCACACGGGGACCGCCGTGCACCCGCGCGCGCCGCACCATTGGGCCGCGAACGGGTGTACGGCGCAGCGTGAGTCCTCCGCGCATGCGCCGTGGAGCCCGGCGGACGGAGGCGGCTTGTGCCTCCTGACAGTGCCCCCCTCCTAAGGGCGGACACTGGACGCCCAGACTGGACATCACCTCCGGGTGGTCTCGGTGAAAGGCTTGAATTAAATGTGGTGCATGTAGATTCTTCGCGGGTTCCCAAGAGTTGTCCTCAGGTGGATAACCCTTCCACTGGATCAGATACTGCAGTTGTCTGCCCTTCTTCCTACAGTTAAGGATGGACTCCACCTCAAACTCATTTTCACCATCCACCCTAACTGGTGGCGGAGGAGGCTCCCCTCTTTCCGGGAAAGTGCTGTCCACTACGGGCTTCAGTAAAGACACGTGGAAAACAGGATGGATCTTGTACGTCTTTGGTAGTGCTAGCTCCATAGCCACAGGATTGATAATTCTTTTGATGGGGAAAGGACCTATGAACTTGGGTCCCAAATTCCGCGAAGGCACAGATAGTTTAAGATTGGTAGTGGATAGCCAGACCTCTTCTCCTAGTTTAAAGGTAGGATTTTCTCTCCTGCCCCGATCATACTGTTCCTTGTAATCCATTTGAGCCCTTTGTAACATATCTTGAATCCTCTGGAAATTTGTTTGTAAAGAGGCTATTCTGTCCTGCACTGCAGGGACTGATATCTCAGGAGCATCGTTGGTCAGAAAGGTGGGATGGAATCCACAATTCGCCCAGAAGGGCGTTTGGTTAGTAGCAGCGTGAACAGAATTGTTATACGCGAACTCTGCGTAAGGGAGAAGACCTGCCCAATCATCTTGAGATCCCGAGCAAAAACACCGCAGGTATTGCTCTAGAGTCTGGTTCGTCCTTTCCGTTTGGCCGTTACTCTGGGGGTGATAGGCTGATGAGAGGCAGACTTGGATATTTAAGGCTTTGCAGAGCTCCCTCCAAAATTTGGACGTAAATTGTACACCCCTGTCCGATACGATGTTCTTTGGTACTCCATGGAGCCTGATAATCTCCTTCAAAAAAATATTGGCAGTCTCTAAGGCCGAGGGGGTGCCCTTCATGGGCAAAAAATGGGCCATCTTGGAGAGACGGTCAACCACGACAAAAATAGTGGTAAAACCCCCCCGAGGCTGGCAGGTCCACTATAAAATCCATAGAGACGTCAGACCATGGTCGTTCGGGGATAGGTAGAGGTCTTAGTAAGCCCCAAGACTTGGCGTTTCGACCCTTGTTCCTCTGACACAAAGGGCAGGATGCCACGTATTCTTTGCAATCCCGTCTCCACCCAGGCCACCAAAAGGAACGAGAGACTAGTTCGGACGTTTTCCTTATTCCAAAATGCCCTGCGAGCTTATGGTCATGGCACATCTTGAGGGTTAGCGACCGTGTCTCCTGTGGCACAAAGATTCTTCCCCGGATCCAAAAGAAATTACCGTTTCTTTTCAAGGATTGCACCTCTGGTTCCATGCAAGAGTTGGACGCTGTTTTAATGGATGACATCAGATCCACTTGTGTTAACCCAAGGAAGTTTTGGGACGAGAGGATTGTTCCAGGTTCTGAAGCTTGGGACTCTGCTGAGAACATCCGTGAGAGTGCGTCTGCCTTTCCGTTCTTTGAGCCAGGTCTATAGGATATGTGGAAGTTGAAGCGAGAGAAAAAGAGAGCCCAGCGGGCTTGTCTAGGTCTTAGTCGTTTTGCCGTCCGTAAATATTCGAGGTTTTTATGATCTGTAAAGATCATCACCGGATGTAATGCGCCCTCGAGCAGATACCTCCATTCTTCTAAGGCAAACTTTATGGCCAGCAGCTCTCTGTCACCCACGTCGTAGTTTAACTCTGGCGGGCTAAGTTTCCGAGAAGCGAAAGCAACGGGGTGAAGGATGGCTTTGGGCCCTTGTCTCTGAGAGAGAATGGCCCCTGTGGCAATTTCCGAGGCATCCACCTCCAGAACATATGGCTGAGAAGGATCGGGGTGGCGAAGAATTGGAGCCGAACTAAACAGATCCTTTAATTTTAGAAAGGCCTCTTGTGCGGCCTCACTCCACCGGAAAGGGTTGTGTTGACGAGTTAGCTGGGTGATAGGTGCTACAATGGTCGAGAATCCGATAATGAACTTCCGATAAAAATTAGCAAATCCTATGAATCGTTGGACCCCTTTTTTATCAGATGGAGCTGGCCAATCTTGGATAGCTTGTATCTTTTGGGGATCCATTGCGATCCCGCCGGCCGATATGATGAACCCCAGAAATTGGACCACTGACCTCTCGAATTCACACTTCTCCACTTTCAGATAAAGCTTATGTTGTCTTAATATAGAGAGGACTCTTTTGACATGCTCCTTGTGTAGTTCCATCGTGGGAGAAAAAATGAGTATGTCATCTAGGTAGACAACAAGGAAGTCATCCAGGTATTCTCGGAAGATGTCATTAACTAGGTGTTGGAAAGTAGCTGGAGCATTGCATAGCCCGAATGGCATCACCAGGTACTCGAAGTGCCCAAATCTGGACCTGAACGCTGTTTTCCATTCATCTCCAGCTCTGATTCTAATAAGGTTATAGGCACCCCGCAGGTCAAGTTTGGAAAAGACCTTGGCAGATCGGAATCGTTGAAATAACTCCGGAATGAGTGGTAATGGGTACCTGTTTTTAATAGTAATATTGTTGAGCTGCCGGTAGTCCACACAAGGTCTAAGGGACCCGTCTTTCTTCCCAACAAAGAATATCCCTGCTCCCGCAGGTGAGGATGAAGGACGGATAAACCCCTTTTCCAGGTTCTCATCGATGTATTGTCCGAGCGCCTCCAGTTCGGTCTCGGAGAGAGGGAATATACGACCGAACGGGATCACTGATCCTGGCAACAGGTCGATCGGACAGTCATAAGGCCGATGAGGTGGTAGGCGATCAGCCATTTGTTTATTAAAGACCTCCTGGAACTCCAGATATTCAAAGGGAATCTGCGGCAGTTCGTCGGACGAGGTAGTAACTGTAGCACAAACCTTCGAGGTTAAAGGGAGGCAATGCTCCGAGCAGTATGGAGAGGAGAAGGACACCTCCTTGGTGCTCCATTGGATTTGCGGATCATGAGCTTGTAACCAGGGCAGGCCGAGGATGACTGGGAAGATGGGAGACTGGATGAGGTCGAGCCGTAGTAGTTCTTGATGCCCGGAGTCGGTGGTTACTAGGATGGGCTGGGTCTCTTGGGTGATTGGACCGGACCTCGGAAGAGACCCATCAGCTAGATGCACCTGTAACCCTTGGGTCTTGGTTTGCAAGGGAATACGGAGGCTGTGGGCCAAGGCTGCATCCATGAAGCAGCTACAGGCCCCCGAATCAATGATGGCGGGTAGGCGAGACTCCCCTTCCGGTAGCTGCAAGGAAACAGACAACATCACATAAGACTTTGGAGCATCATTATCCTGGTAATTCATCAATCTAGGCTGAAAGGACTTACTGGGCCTTATTGGACAACCGCGCAGGAAGTGTCCCGCTCCCCCGCAGTACAGACACAAATTGGATTGCCGTCTGCGTTGTCTCTCCTCTGATGTTAGCGGGGCCCGAACCAGGCCTAGCTGCATGGGTTCAGCTTCAGGAGGTGTGATGGAGGAGGTTGACGGCATGGATGGGGCTCTGAATGGCGTCCACGAAGGGCGTGGACCCTGAAACCGCTCGGAGCGGCGTTCTCGCAAGCGCCTGTCTAACTGCGTGGCTGCCTGAATGAGTTCTTCCAAAGTCTCTGGGGTCTCCATCCTGGCTAGCTCATCCTTAAGGAGTTCAGACAAGCCTTAACGATACTGGTAGCGAAGAGCCGGCTCGTTCCAGTTCGTGTCGGCTGCCCATTTACGGAACTCGACCGTGTAATCTTCAATGGGCCTCCTTCCCTGGGACAAGTGGTGTAGAGTGGCTTCAGCGGTAGCCTTCCGTTGGGGGTCATCATAAAGTTTGGACATACCTTCAAAGAAGGTGTCTATGGAATTTAACACAGGACTTCCCTGTTCCATTAAGCCGTGGGCCCAAGCCTGAGGTTCCTCTGACAACAATGAGATAGCGAACCCCACCTTGACGATCTCTGATGCAAATGTCCGGGGCTGGAGGGCAAAGTAAAGAGAACATGCGTTCTTAAAAGCTCTGAATCTTTTACGGTCCCCTGAAAACCGTTCGGGCGTAGGGACCCTAGGCTCGGGAAGCGCCATGACGACCGTAGGGCTGGCGGAGGCCTGGGGAAGCGGACCTTCATTGCCGGGTGCCGGAGCTGCAGCGGCGGAGGGAAGTATTCCAGCAATCTGTTGGAGGCGATTGTCAACCTGAGCGTACCCCTCTTGTAACTTCTGGACTGAGTCGGCCAAAGTGGAGACCTGTTGACATAGGATCTCCAGAGGAGAGCGCGCTCTGTCGGCCTCGGACATCTGGCTGGTTTGTACTGTCAGAGACTATACTCACCGAGGCCGAGATGCCGAGAGCGGCTCGCCCTTACGACCACGCGCACCCGACCCCTGGAGGTGATACAGGGAATTGGGGGCACGCGGAGGCACGGGCTTCCGGTGGTGGCTGGATTTCTGAAGGAAGTCCGTGTGGCCGCTGGGTACTGGAGAAGCTGCAAACAAGTGGTTAAATGGACCAGGGGTATCAGCTCGGGCAAGTCCGTTATTCAGGCAAGGACCAGGGGTCTCAGACAGGCAGAAAGAGAGTAAACGTGGAACAAGCAGGGATCCGGGGTATCAGGCAGGCAAGAATAGTCCGTTATAAACAAGCAGAGGTCTGGGGTATCAGGCAGGCAAAAGAGTAGTCCGTTTATACAAGCAGAGGTCCGGGGTATCAAGCAGGCAAAAGAGTAGTCCGTTTATACAAGCAGTGGTCTGGGGTATCAGGCAGGCAAAGGGTAGTCCGTATACAAGCAGAGGTCCGGGTATCAGGCAAGCAAGGAGTAGTCCGTTAATACAGGCAGGGGTCAGTATTGATAACACTCTGGAAACAGGAAAATGACAGGCACAGGGAACAGGGTACAACTGACGACAAACCAGCAACCCGACTGGGTGCTGGAGCCGTCAGAAGTAGCCCTGCAGCGAGCGCGTCACCGTGATGCGCCGCCGTGCACCCGCACGGTCACGGCGCGCACACGGGGACCGCCGTGCACCCGCGCGCGCCGCACCATTGGGCCGCGAACGGGTGTACGGCGCAGCGTGAGTCCTCCGCGCATGCGCCGTGGAGCCCGGCGGACGGAGGCGGCTTGTGCCTCCTGACAATATAATCTTTTAGATATGAACTCAGAGGTTTTGTGGCACTAAATTGTCACCTTGGCTTTACTTACAAGGCCAACATATTTTTAGAATTCAAGTCAATTGGAAAAATGTGTGAATCCTCTATGAAAGTTGTGTGAATCTTGTGTGAAACAATAAATAAACTCGCAAGTGAACTGACATGCGTGTTTAACTGTCTTAATTAAGGGCCCTTTCACATGGGTGGACTCTGGCAGCAGATACACCTGCTCAGCAGGGAATCTGTCCACTAATCCCCGCTGAGCAAGCAGATGACAGGTCTGTGTCCACTCCACTAATGCAGGGCAGACAGGGACACAGCCTGCTGTTCTCTATGGTTCTTCATCCAACTGTTTTAGCGGACAGGATCGAATCAGATGTCGGCGGGTGTCAACAGACACATGTCCGTTGACATCCGCCGCTCCATGGAGAGCAATAGATGGTCTGATTGGGTCTGCCTGAAAGACTAACAGGCGGACCCGAACGGTCCGTCAGTGTGAAAGGGGCCTAAGGGTTGAGCACTCTTAGGGCTTGTTTATGCATGCGGGTATGCTTTCAGAGTGCATTTAAGAGATAGTGAGTAGGCAAAGCGTCCCCTCCGCACTGCCTGCTTTACCATCAAAATGGCGACTTGGCGCAGCCCTTTTAATTTCAGTGGGTCATGTTCGACATCGGTACCAAACACGACATGTCAGTTATGTTTTGCTGCAAAGAATCGCAATTGTGGCATGGGTACAGTTTTGAGGGGCTGCATTTCTGTGTTTAGTTGAACGGTCAGGGGTTGGTAAAACCAAGGCTCAACCACCTGCTTTTACTGCTCATGGCCACCCTTGTGAAAAAGGGTGGCCATAAGCCACCCTTTTTCACAAGGGTGGCTCATACACATACACAGTCTGATGGTTTCATATATTCATCATAATATTTTGTATCAGAGGTGTAAATAGAACCTTCAACCCCAGTGCAAGAAACCATAAAGGCCCCCCTCCACCCCCTCCACAGTGGTGGAATGCCAGGGCCTAGTTGCAAGTGTGACCTTTGCAGCCCTGGTAATTCTGCCACTGGTGTCACTAGTTTTTTTAATTTTTGTTATTTTCTTTTTTTATTATTTTTTCCATTTTATTTTATATCTTTTTTTTTTTTTTTTTTTTTTTTTTTACTATTTTGTTTTATGAGCCCCATTGGGGGGGGGGGGGCTGAAATATCAGGGGTCTAAACAGACCTCCGACATTTCACCTTTGAGACAGAGAAGAGAGATTAAGGAGTTATTGAGGAGACAGCCCTCAATCTCCATTTCTGCAGCCTCAGCAGCACAGAATGAATGGACAGGAATAGCTGTACAGAGCTTCCCCTGCATTCACAAACTGAAGCATAATAAACACAGTTTGGCTCTATTCATTAAGACAAGGAAGGGGCTGGTAAACGAAACATTTGCCAGCCCCTTCCCTGCTCTCCATCCTGACACATCCCCCCCAGCAGCCGCAGGAGAGAGGAGGGGGGGAGACCTGCCAACGCTGCAGGGAATGAGGGGTGGGGGAGAGGGGATCACACAGGGGCCTGATCACAGCAGGAGTTGGATAGGAGGGGCAGAATGTAGAGAAACCAAAACCCGATCGGTTCCTCTATATGCCTCCCTGCTGTCCCTCCTATCCAGGCGGAGAACCTGGCAGCACTGCGGGGGATGAAGGGGGGGCAGAGGATCACACAGGGGCCTGATCACAGCAGAAGGTATATAGGAGGGGCAGCAGGGCGGCATGTAAAGGAACCGATACCCTTCATTTTCTTCCTGCAGCTGCTGAAATGCTGCTGGAGGAAAATGGAAGGGATTGGTTCCTTTACATGCTGCCCTGCTACCCCTTCTATCCAGGTATACAGGGGGCCACAAGGGCCTCCTCAAGCATGGGGCTGGGTTGCAATTGTGACCCCTGTATGTACGCCACTGGCTTGTATCATGTTAATGTGCACCCCTTGTATAGCTGTATATGAATATTAAGTAGGTTTGCAAGTAAGATGAAGTGTTATTACGTTCATTATTTGTGTTGATTTCAATACTGTCGGTATTCCCTACAGGTTGTATTAGCATCAGAACTGACAAAGTATGTTGAGGCTGAGGAGCTCCCGGAGAGTCTTGGAGGAGAGAAGCCTTATGTGCATCTGGAGTGTGTGAGAAGCCAACGGGTGAGACGGAGAGCAGTGCACACATTGGATTTTATATAGGATGTATAGGATCTGTACAGATTATACAGGCTGTATAAACTGAATTTAGGTGTGGAGGCTCTACTGTAATTTCCTAGGAAATGACCGGACTACTCACCAGAAATGGCCGAATATGTTTCAAAGCCATGTTAACATTCTTACATATTCAACAAAATTAAAACTAGAAAGGCAAAATGGGCTAGCCCTGTGACTGCCAGCACCATTCCCTTGCTCTGCATACCTGCTGTCAGTCATTCCTGCACTCGTCTTTTTGCCTTGCTTAATTGTTCACTTCATTGGCGCCATGGCAAGAGGAAAATCAAAGTCCACCCTTTTCCTCAATTTTGTCCTGCCATGGAACCTACTGTAGCTATGTGTTTTCTTCCAGCCATTGTGTGTTGAAACTCAAATGCTTGCTTCCGGTTTCTTAGATGGTGCTTCTTTCTACCAGTGGATGTACCTAGGGTTGCCACCTCATCCCATTAAGTGATTACACAGGTTCTGAGGCTAATTTAATGCAGATAAGGCACCAAGTGAGTTTAATTACCACCTTAATCAGCCACAGAACCTGTGTAATTATTATGTGTTCGGGTTTAAAGAGATGAGGTGGCAACCCTAGGTACACCTTAGATGCCACCAGGTACAACAATGTAAGCTGGTCAGACTCCCCTTCCCATTGGCAGTATTGGGCATTGAGCCATGCAGCTTAGACATATCTGCTAAACTTTGAAAGAGAAAAGGCTTCCTGAGTGTGTAAAATGACAACAGATGAGAAAGAGCAGCACTGACTTTTGAGCTGTATATTGGTCATATGAGAATTACGCAGATTAAAGAGCCATGTAGGAAACCGTCATTAACCATCTCAGTCATCCCTTATACATCTTTTGACTGTAATATACACCAGTGCGCAGTAAATCCTGATTTATGAATGGCTTGGACAAAACCAGATGGTTTGTAACAAAGAGAGAAGACAAAAATAAGCAGACGGTCACATCTGGTCTGCTGAAGTATTTTTGGCTCTCGGGCATCCCTGAAAAAGCCTTGTGCATATTTTTAACGTACAAAAGCACAAGTTGTTGGTATTTAAAAATTTAATATGTTTTTATTCACAAACTTAAAAAAAGAGGACTTTCTTGCAGATTCCTAAAATCCTGATCTGTAAACGTTGTTTTGCAGACAGGAAGATCCTACACGGGTGGTGCTGCGGAAGGCCAGACTTACTCAGCAGTGATTGATTACATGGGGGAGGGGAAACTGTGTGTCTTCCAAATACTCCCATTTCCTTTACTGCAGTTATACTGGTATATTTAACTCACCCTGAGACACCCCCCCCCCCCCCTCCTAAAAAAAAGAAAAAACATTTCTTTTACTTTCAGCTGCTTTTTTTACTCCTGTAGCATGGATGGCCATGGCTATAATGCTGAACTTTTTCATTTAGAAGCAACCAGTCTTTCACTGATCTGACTACAGAAAAATAAATTACTGTTTATAGAGCATGTACTGATCAAAACATACTTATTTTTTCTTAAATATGGCAGGGGGGCTCTGACTGTTGCTTTAAAAAAAAATATTGCAGAGAGATCTCAGGGAGTGCAAAACCTGGCTATTGTCTGGTAGGGGTGCCTGGATCACAACAATGACTGCACAGAATTACAAACTCCTTTGCAGTCACTTTACAAATGTGTGGTTAAACTGTATGTCTAGGAGTACTGTTTAACCTGCTATAGGGTCCTTAATTGTGTTAGATCAGTATAGTGATCCAGGTACCCCTCCTAGCCAGACAGTAGGGTCAGCTTTCACTTTTCTAGAGTGCATTTAAAGTATGTGTTAAAATTACAGATCGCCGTACTAACACATCCGATGTTAGTGCTGTGAGCTCCTTGCTGAGCTATTGTGTTCTAACAGGGGGACTCCCTCTTCCCCTGCCACAATGCACTGATCAGCACTCGCAGCCATTGGTGGTTTTCCAGTATGCTCATTTGACAGAGGTGACTGGCTTCTTTAGAACGAGGAGCTGTACACATGAGACAAAAGTTGGCTGATTCCTGCGGAACCAACTGTTTTCAGGCCAATTTTTGACCCGTGTGTACCCAGCTTAAGTTTTTCTTATTTGCTTCCTTTTTGGTCTGTTAAATATACAATTGAAAGCATTCTATTACGTTGTATATCTGTTTAACAAGTGCAAAAAATTGCTTTTCATCCAGCCAGAAATTTTGTGAGCAGATAACTTCATGTACTCTCTGCCACTGGACTGTCATCAGTGAGAGCTTTTCCATGCTATCCCCATGGATTACAAAACACCTCACCCTGTTGTAGAGAGGAGAGGGAGGTGTCATGTAGCCCTGACACAGTGTTATGTAGTCCTAAAACTCCCTGTGCTAAGGTGACCAGGCTGTTTAGTATGGTTGTCACAGGAAGGACAGGAAGTGTGTTAATGGCAGGATTACTAAGTGAAAATAAAGGGGGGGGGGAATACAACCACCACATCTAACACATCAAAGGACAAGTAAACTGCAATATTATCAATTATTGTTTTGGGGTTTAGATATGCTTTAAGGTATATGTTTGTCACAAACTTGTTCCCAGCCTTTGATTGGACAGTTAGGTAGGATTGGATGCTGATGTGGTCATCATTGTGCTCTCTCCTACTGCAAGCATACTCATAGAGTTGACTAATAGCACTGTTCAAAACTGTTCAGCTCTGATTTGCTCATTGAGTAAAGCTCTAAAGCAGGGATATGCAATTAGCGGACCTCCAGCTGTTGCCGAACTACAAGTCCCATGAGGCATAGCAAGACTCTGACAGCCACAAGCATAACACCCAGAGGCAGAGGCATGATGGGACTTGTAGTTTTGCAACAGCTGGAGGTCCGCTAATTGCATATCCCTGTTCTAAAGGATTCAATGGACAGTTGAGAACAGGCAGCACTCTGATGAGGTCATCACTATTCTCTCTCCTCTTGTAAGCATGCTCATATTATTGACTGACAGCATTGTTCAAAACAGTAGAGCTCTGATTGGCTCTTTGTGCTGCCTCTTTGCTCCAGACTGAGTGCGACAGTGCACATGATTATAGGAGGCTAGTATTAGGAGTATTATTTATACTGGTTTTATGTAAAAAAAATACATTTCAGGATTATTATTCCCTACTTGATTCAGTGGTATCATCTATTACTGCCTGGAGTTTAGTTTTTCACTGAACCCGTACTTTGTCCATGCAGAGAAGTGATAGGTTCATTTTAATATAGCCCCCCACAGCAGTCACATGAGTTGTAGCTTGTACAAGCTTGGCCCAATGCTGTCACATGAGGTGAGTCACTTGCTCCTCCATACTTTTAGGTATCAGGTATTTTTTTCAGGCTGCTGGCACTGAATAGAGTGTCAGGGAGAATGAAGGAGATTAAAGTGAATCCTGTTGGGAAAAGGCAGATTACTAAAAACACCCGTTCATTCCCCCTAAAAGGGCAAATTCTGGGTTTGGTTTATTGGAGAATTTTTCTTAGAACCGTGTGCTTCTCCAATAGCCACATAAGAAAACCTCAAAGTGTGGCCAGTCTCCCGTCTTAGGCCCCTTACACACAAACAGACCAATTTGATCCGCCTGTCAGTTTTTTAGGTGGACATGATTGGACCCTCCATTCTCCTCTATAAAGCGGCGGGTGTAAACAAACATATGTCCATTTACACCCGCCTACATCCAATCCGATCAATCCATTAAACACAGATAGCTGGGGACCCATTCTCCTTCCGTCTAGCGGATCGGATCAGGTGTCAGTTGGGTGTAAACGAATAGGAGGTCTGTTTACATCTGACCACCCATAGAGGAGAGCGGGCTGTGTCTATTCTCCATAAGCGGAAAGGACACGGACCAGCCACCCACCTGCTCAGCAGGGATCAGCAAACAGATCCCCTGCTGAGCAAGCAGACACCCCATGGCGGAGTCCGCCTTCTGTGGAAGGGGCCTTAGGGTGGCCATACAGTGATAGATTTCTTGGGCTAAATTCAGACACTGTTCAGCTAACATTTTTCAATTTACCCCCCCTCACTTATTCTGATGGCAAAGGAGAGGTTAGACACACAGAGATGCAAGGAATTTAGTTAAAAGTTTTAAGTATTGAGTGATTTAAATTGTGTCTATGTCTATTGATAATATGGTAGATAAATATAACCATGTTGATGTTGATGATGCCTACATTGTAACTTTGGTTATCTAGATATGTTAATATCACTCTGCCTTATTCTGTATGTAATATTTGCTCTGCTCTCCTCCATCAGTCTCTCAGCCAGCTCCACACATTGTGCTGTGATGTGCTTGAGTCACTGGAGAAGGTCACACAAGAGGTCAAAGATGACACCACCGAGGTTTGTCAAATTTAACAGATTCTTGGAATTTCATTTTATGGTTGCTCTTTAAAGGGTCATTAAACTTTAAATTCAAGCGGAATTATATGAAAACACTGTGGTAATATGCTGTTCATGTTTGTGAAAGTAATAGGAGTTTATAAGAACTCACTTTACTAAGATTTGATTAAAAAAAGAGATATTTCCCTTCACATACAGTTTCAATGAAATAATTGCGAATTTAGCATTTTTCTGCATTTTTACATTAATGTCATCAAGCCAGGGGTCTCCAAAATTTGTAAACAAAGGGCCGGTTTACTGTCCTTCAGACTTTATGGGGGCCGGACTGTGGCCAGTGGAAATAAACAATGTTTGGTGGTCAGTGGAACTACAAAAATGACATAGCGTGTGTGGTCAGTAGGAGAAGGAATAGTGCCTCATCACTGGTATTAGTGGGAGGAATAGTCTCCATTTGTTGGTATTGGTGGGGTGCCCCATTGTTGGTATCAGTGGGCAGAATAGAGCTCTATCATTGATGTCAGTGGGAGGAATAGTCTCCATTTGCTGGTATTGGTGGGGTGCCCCATTGTTGGTATCAGTGGGCAGAATAGAGCCCTATCATTGGTGTCAGTGGGAGGAATTGTGCCCCATTATTGGTGTCGGTGGGAGGAATAGTGCCCCACGCCTATGATTAGTAGGATGAGGAATAATGGCCCATCACTGGTATTAGTGGAAGAAATTTTGTTAGTATCAGTGGGATGCCCCATTGTTGGTACCAGTGGGAGGAATAATGCCCCATCACTAGAATCAGTTGGAGTAATATTGCCCCATTTTTGCTGTCAATGGGAGGAATATTGTCCCACTGTTAGTGTCTGTGGAGCGAATAGGTCCTCGTATCAGCAGGAGGAATAGTGCTCCAAGGCCCAGATAAAGTCAAGCAAAGGGCCACATCCTGCCCGTGGGCTGCAGTTATTTATAGCGGAACTAAACCCATCTTTTTAACTGTTTCTCCAAAACTGTTACATTTAAGGCATGCTGATAACTGTCACAGCTGCTTGTGCTGTAAACCATGCTGACAAGCCATCAAATGGACAGTGTCAAAACTGATCACATTTGCAGCACCGTGGAAATTGTAGATTAAACGGAGGGTAAAATGGCAGTTTCATTGTCTTTAAAGGATAGGAAGGTTTGGTTCCACTCGAGTGCAATATGGCCCAATCAAAAAAAGATAGGGCTCTCAGAAGAGTCCTGAGAATTACTGAGTTACTTGGCTTTTCTGCATAACAAATTAATACTATCAATGAAAATTAGAAGTATATGTGGTTCATAGGAGTGACAGCTAGGAATGATTTGTTTATTTATATTATATATATTATCTACACACCCCAATCATTACAGAACTTTTTCCACCTTTAATGTGACCTATAAACTGTACAACTCAATTGAGAAACAAACTGAAATCTTTTAGGGGGGAGGAAGTAAAAATAAAAATTAAAATAATGTGGTTGCATAAGTGTGCACACCCTCTTATAACTGGGGATGTAGCTGTGTTCAGAATTAAGCAATCACATTCAAACTCATGTTAAATAGGAGTCAGTACACACCTGCCATCATTTAAAGTGCCTCTGATTAACCCCAAATAAAATTCAGCTGTTCTAGTAGGTCTTTCCTGACATTTTCTTAGTTGCATCCTATGACAAAAGTCATGGTCCGCACAGAGCTTCCAAAGCATCAGAGGGATCTCACTGTTAAAATGTATCAGTCAGGAGAAGGGTACAAAAGAGTTTCCAAGGCATTAGATATACCATGGAACACAGTGAAGACAGTCATCATCAAGTGGAGAAAATATGGCACAACAGTGACATTACCAAGAACTGGACGTCCCATCAAAATTGATGAAAAGACGAGAAGAAAACTGGCCAGGGAGACTGCCAAGAGGCCTACAGCAGCATTAAAGGAGCCGCAGGAATATCTGGAAAGTACTGGCTGTGTGGTACATGTGATAACAATCTCCTGTGTTCTTCATATGTTTGGGCTATGGGGTAGTGGCAAAACAGAAGCCTTTTTTTACAGAGAAAAACATTCAAGCCTGGCTAAATTTTGCAAAAACACATCAGAAGTCTCCCAAACTTTTCGACCATATTCCAAAAGATATGTTTGGCGCAAAAACAACACTGCAAATCACCAAAAAAACACCACAGTGAAGCATTGTGGTGACAGCATCATGTATTTGAGGCTGTTTTTCTTCAGCTGGAACAGGGGCCTTAGTCAAGGTAGAGGGAATTATGAGCAATTACAAATACCAGTCAATACACAAAACCACAAAAACCTGGCACAAAACTTTCAGGCTTCTGCTAGAAAGCTGAACATGAAGAGGAACTTCATCTTTCAGCATGACAACAACCCAAAGCATACATCCAAATCAACAAAGGAATGGCTTCACCAGAAGAAGATTAAAGTTTTGGAATGGCCCAGCCAGAGCCCAGACCTGAATCCCATTGAAAATCTGTGGGGTGATCTGAAGAGGGCTGTGCACAGGAGATGCCCTCACAATCTGACAGATTTGGAGTGTTTTTGTAAAGAAGAGTGGGCAAATATTGCCAAGTCAAGATGTGCCATGCTGATAGACTCGTACCCAAAAAGACTGCGTTCTGTAATAAAAGCAAAAGGTGCTTCAACAAAGTATTAGTTTAAGGGTGTGCACACTTGTGCAAACATATTATTTTATTTTTTTATTTTTACTTCCCTCCACCTAAAAGAGTTCAGTTTGTTGTTCAACTGAGTTGTACAGTTTATAGGTCACATTATAGGTGGAAAAAGTTAAAAAGTTCTGAAGTTATTTATCTTTGTCTAATTTTTTTACATCAGAGAAACCTGTGTGTAGACTTTTTATATGCACTGTGTGTGTGTGTGTGTGTGTGTGTGTGTGTGTGTATATATATATATATATATATATATATATATATATATATATATTTTATTATAATGCAAAAGAGTTGATATGTGTATATGGCTAATGCCGCGTACACGCGACCGCTTTTTCCGTCAGAATAAACTCTGAAGGTTTTTCCGACGGAGTTCTGCTGAAACTGTCTTGCATACACACGATCACACCAAAGTCCGACCGTCTAGAACGCGGTGACGTACAACACGTATGACGGGACTAGAAAAAGGAAGTTCAATAGCGAGTAGCCAGTAGCTGCCGTCTCGTACTTGCTTCAGAGCATGCGTCGTTTTTGGTCTGTCGGACCAGCATACAGACGAGCAGATCTCCCGATAGGAACTGATTCCGTCGGAAAGATTTAAAACATGTTCTATTTCTAGGTCCGTCAGAATTTTAAAAAAAAAGGGTCAGATGAGGCCCACACACGATCGTAATGTCCGATGAAAAGATTCCGTTGGACTTTTCCTGCCGGAAAGTCCGACCGTGTGTACACGGCATAAGTGTTACCCCAACCTCAAGTTTCCGCAATAGCCTGGGAGTAGCTTCCACAGGTACTCAGCACTGCATTGAGGGAGCTTGATAATCTAAAGGCAAATAGGCTGTTCACTCTGCAAGGGAAGTTACAGAATTTGGTGAATATGGTGATGTTTCACCTTAGAAGGAATACTAAATCATGTGCAAGGAAAATAAAAAAAAAAGACAAATCAGCATTTTAGCTGGCACGTGATATGACAGTGGAAGTGGGCAGGCCTTCAATTTGCTCAGTAAACTCTTAAGAAAATACCCCATCAACCCCTTTGCCCCATACCTGGTAGGTAATGTTTTCTGCTGAACTACTGCGGTGCCAAGGGAAGGCAGCCAGGAACACTAAAATGTAAAGCATGGAAGGCCACATACTTACTTGTATTTGCTATTACTGTAATTGATAAAACATATAGCAGGCTTGATGTGAGAAAAAGGAGAATAAAACAAGAATACCATTATGTGCATGCGGTAATTGTGGTTTGGTGATTTTTTCCAGGACATTAAGTGGTTAATCTCTCATCACCGAGATGCCATGAAGAAAACACTGACTGATGAAAGATTGCAGAGGTTGCAGAGAGATGGTGGCACTCTTGTCGCCAGACTCCAGAAGTCGCCTTACTTGAGGTATAACAGTAAGCTCCAAATAGTCAACTTTACTGTGACTTTACTGTGACTTTAGCAGGAAGCAATAACTTTTCATTCCTTTGTGTGTGACAGATTATACGATCCAGTGACCTTTGGCTTGTATGAGAGAGTAGATGAAGCTTTACATAATCTTGTCCAGCTGTCAAATCAGAAACTGCAAGACCTTGAGGCAAGATTGCCACCACAAGGCTGTGGAGACAGAAGTGAGGTAAGATGATGACAGATCATATGTCTGGGAAGATCTAGATAAAAAAAGAAGTATCATACACACACACACATACTTATATCTATACCTACTTTTCTATCTGTCATCAACCATCATATATTAGTGAGGTTATGAAGTGATTGTCATATGCACCTACAATTTAGCAGAGCAATATCGCAGCATTGCTAAATACTGAAAAACATGGCTAAATACTGAAAAAACATGGCCATTGGAAACTGCACCTTATAATACGTTTAGCACATTTTATTACCTGATAACAACGCTCTTTCTATTTAAAGAGGAATCCAACCCTCCTATCCCATACAGCATAGGTATGTGCAAGGGGTGTGCCTGGGCACACCCATATCACTCAGTACGGTGCCAGTACCCTCGGTGTTGTCCCCCTTCCCATAGCTCCCAACTGTCCCTGATTTCAGCGGCACAGTGGTGTAGTGGATAAATAATTTGGAAAAAAGTCCCTCTTTCCTCCTCATTTGTCCCTCATTTTGGTCTGATCTATATAGTTGTATATAAAATGCAATTTTTAGATTTCAAAAAGGGTCCCAGTGCTAAACATTTCATCCAATTTCTGAATTGCTGCATGTGTAAATTTCAAAAACCAGTATAAAGGAATAGTATGGGTAAAAAAAAAGCACTTGTGGGTTTAACTAAGCTTTTCTTTTTGTATACTTCTCCTTTAAGGGGACGTGGCAGGAGGTGTGTCCTATGTCTACATACTTTTGCTCATAGGTGTCCCTCGTTCCCATCTTAAAAAGTTGTGAGGTATGCCTTCCACCCGCAGTGCTGCTGGCTTCCTCTCCCCTTGGCTGCTGCGGGGGATGTTTCAGGATGGAGAGCGGGGGAAAGGGCTAGTCAATTTGTCATTTATCAGCCCCTTCCTTTGCTAAATGAACACACTCACTCACTGTGTTCATAACTGAAGCATAGTAAACTGTATTTACTTTGCTTCAATTTGTGAATGAACAGGAAGCCGCTTAGCACACAACACAGCTGAGGCTGCAGAGAAAGGCATGTGTCTTTGAGGTTTGGGGAGCACACCCTAATGCAATAGGCTGCGCACGCCTATGCCATACAGCCAATAAAGCTGCTATCTTAGCCTCTGACCTGCAGTTGCCATATTACTGTACATGTGATCAGTAATGACACCAGCCATTAGATGGTTTGACAGTCCAGTTGAGAGCATAAGCAACTGTGACAGTTATGTCACTGTGGATTGAATGCAACTGTTTTGGGAAACCATTAAAACCATGGGTTTAGTTCTGCTTTATTTACATAGAGCAGGCACAATTTTATGTATACAGGGGTCCCTGACTTACGAACATCCGAGTTGCGAACAACCCCTACTTACGAACGGGGCCCGAATGACGTCACTGCTGGCCGAATCTTCCTCTCCTGAGCCTTTTCTCTGTTCCTGGCTTGGCTGCGGGTCCCCTTCGTCCTCCTGCCTGCCCATCCACAGGCCTGGTATGGTCCGGTGGCCTGCCAGGCCGCTAAAACTGCCTGTCGTGGCCGAGGCCTTGTGCGGCCTACGAAGCCTCCAGGATCCCCGGTCTTTCCTACGCCGCTGCCCCGCGAGGGTGCACCGCGGCCAGCCGGCCTGCCTGGCCTCTGATGGCTGCTTTCACCATCCATCTCCCTGCTGTGCCATACAGTGTACCTCTCTCTGCTGTCTCCTGTCGCTGCCGCCTTGAAAATAGTGAGAGGGGAGAGCTGTGCTCAGCTGCCCTCCTGGACTCCTGTTTTGGAGGTGACAGGGTCAATAAAGAGAACCTGTCACCTCCAATTGCTATCACACAGGGAATTGTTTCCTCCTGTGTGATAGCAATAAAGTTAAGTGAAAAAAAAATTGATAAAAAAAATAAAAGTAAGAAATACAGTAATAATTAAATTAATAAAATAAAAAAAAAATTAAAAAAAGTAAAGAATAAGAAAAATAATATTAAAAATAAGAAAATTATACAAAAATAAAAAAAAAAGTAAACGACAAGCTACAAATAAATACAAATAAAAAAAAGTGATTAAAAAGTAAAAAAATAAAAGAAACAAAACATATTTGAACTAACCATGTCGCCCCTGCCATCCGGTTGCCTTTCTCTGTTGATTTGGGTTTACATTCTGTCTCTGAGACTAGATTTGCACTTAAAAAAGGTACTGTTCCGACTTACAAACATATTCGACTTAAGAACAAACCTACAGTCCCTATCCTGTTCGTAACCCGGGGACCCCCTGTACTTCTTACACCACATCATTTTGACTGAAAGCTCAGCTAATGTAGAATCAGAGCGACCAATGTCATGCTAAGAACTTTCTAACACCCACATAGCGTTTAGTGAATAGTATTTTTCATCAGTAAGTGTAAAAGCCTCCTTTCGTTTTTATCATAAACATGGTAAGTAGGATTTGGACTGTGTTTTACTAATTATTCCATTTTACATGGTACATTTGTGACTAATATTTCCATCTTCTTGTTTATGAACATTTAATGTACTTGTAGGATTCTCAGAGTTTGCTTAATACCCTGAGACATGGAGACATGAAAATGGAAATAATTGGGGAGACAACAGAAGAGGTAACTTAAGTCCTACATTATAATTACTAAGCTTATTACTGCATGTTTACTCAGTAACAGACCTGCTTGCAATTAGCTTGTAAAATCAGTGGTGAACCTCTTCTTTGGCCATACAGGGAAAACCAACAGGTTCAGCCACCCTTATCTGCACAAACGTACTTTCTCACCACTATTTTCAGCAAAAGTCCATGTTTTTAAATGTTCATTAAAGTTACATAGTTAGTAAGGTTGAATAAAGACACCCGTCCATCCAGTTCAACCAGAGTGAGTATCTACAATTGTCCCTATCCCTGTACATTGTGTCTCATTAACCGCTAAGCCACCGCCCACCGTCATATGACGGCTGGACGAGGCTTCTGTTGTTCTGGGAGGACGTCATATGGCGTCCTCGCCCTCCCGAGTCATATGACGTCCTCGCCCTCCCGAGCCACTAGGGGGCGCGCGCACGCGCGTGCCCGCAGCGTCACTCGGGACCCGGTGCGCGTGCCCGGCGGCCGCGATGTCCGCCGGGCACCCGCGATTGCCGGGTAACAGAGCAGGAGCGTGGATCTGTGCATGTAAACACAGATCCACGTCCTGTCAGAGAGGAGAGGAGACCGATGGCGTGTCCCTTGTACATAGGGACAGCGATTGGTCACCTCCCCCAGTCAGTCCCCTCCCCCCACAGTTAGAATCACCTCCTTAGGTCATACATTAACCCCTCGAGCGCCCCCTAGTGTTAACCCCTTCCCTGCCAGTCACATTTACACAGTAATCAATGCAATTTTATAGCATTGATCGCTGTATAAATGTGAATGGTCCCAAAAATGTGTCAAAAGTGTCCGATGTGTCCGCCGCAATATCGTAGTCACAATAAAAATTGCAGATCGCCGCCATTACTAGTAAAAAATAAATAAATAATAAAAATGCTATAAATCTATCCCCTATTTTGTAGACGCTATAACTTTTGCGCAAACCAATCAATATACGCAATTTTTTTTTACCAAAAATATGTAGAAGAATACGTATCGGCCTAAACTGAGGAAAAAATTTGTTAAAAAAAAAAAAAAAAAATTGGATATTTATTATAGCAAAAAGTAAAAAATATTGTGTTTTTTCAAAATTGTCCCTCTTCTTTTGTTTATAGCGCAATAAATAAAAACCGCAGAGGTGATCAAATACCACCAAAAGAAAGCTCTATTTGTGGGGAAAAAAATGATAAAAATTTAATTAAGGTGCAGTGTAACATGACCGCGCAATTGTCATTCAAAGTGCGACAGCGCTGAAAACTGAAAAATGGCTTGGGCAGGAAGGGGGTGTAAGTGCCCTGTATTGAGGTGGTTAAGATGCTCATCTATTATATCATTTTTTTGTTATTTAAGGTCCCCATATCGCGCCGTCAATTTACGCAGCGCTCCACACATACATCGCACACTCACATCGGTCCCTACCCTCAAGGAGCCCACAATCCAAGGTCCCCAACTCACATTTATATACTAGGGCCAATTCTGGACAGAAGCCAATTAACCTACAAATTGGCTCTGCAAGACTTGGAGCTTACACAGAGTTGAGGCTTTCACCCCTGTTCCCATGTGACAGCGATGGATGCCTGTGCGACCAAAGACCAGTGATGGGGAGTAAAGCAGGGTATACACGCAGAGTTTTTTCTCATTCAACCACAGTGATTTTTGTTAGCGGCTATAACTGCCCAATCGATGGATCGACTTGGGTATAATCAGCCTACCTATACATGGATCGAATCCCGGATGGTCCCTGCTGAATCTGCAGGGAGTCGCACCATCTATGGCTGGCTTTAGAACCAGCCGACTTTCGGTATGTGTATACCCAGCTTTAGTTACATACTCCCATGTACCCAGAAGTAGTGGGAATATTTTACCTCCCAGGAGCCAAAATGAGTCAAGGAGAAATAAGGGAAGGCTTGTGCTGATGGTGGACATATCATTAAAACAAACCTGTTGCTGTTGCCATGCATAGACAAAGCACATGTTTGCTTTAAGGCACCTCACAGCCATTCTCACTGATTGTGCTTAGACCATGTCTATGTTTTACATACTATATGTAAACTGTATATCATCAATGCATCACCATGCTAGCACAGCCAGAATCCATTTCATGTAAGCAAAGACCATTTGTGTTATACATACTATATGTATATATCATTAATACATTACCATGCTAGCATAGCCCAAGCCCATTTCATGAAAGCAAAGAAGTACCATGTTACCAGGTGTTCCATGCAGTTTTTGTATATAATGCTAGATATGCCATTGTTTTAGGGGTGCCAGCTCCTGGGGCCCATTAGCCACTCTTTCTTAAAGTGTTGCCAAACCCAGGGCCCTGTATTCAATATATCTGGTCTCCCACAGTACACTGAACATAGAAATGCAATAATTTTAGTAAATATAAACTGCTAAATACCTTTTCTCATCAGCAGTATATAGCAATCTTGTGACTTCTATCAGTGTCAAGCCAGGCACTGGTTAAAGCTTGTAGGAGGAGTTTTCATTCTCCTCTGTCCTATGAGGCTGCATGACCTCTGACCCTCTGTCTGGACAGTGATGATTGGCCCTGTGCTGATCACATGCACCCCGCCCCCCCCCCCCCCAAAAAAAAAAGCAAAAAGAAACTCTCTAGCAATACACACCAAACTGAGCATGCGCAGAGTGCCTCCTAGGGCTCTGTTCTATCATGAGATGGATGGGGACAGTGGAAGAAGGGGAGGATCAGAGAAGACAGAATCAAACAGCCTGTTTTACACAATGCAGAGGATTAACCCCTTAGGTTCTACAGTGACTATAACAAGCATTCTTTACTGTATACACAGACTGATTTTACTGTTGTGGGTTTAATAACACTTTTACGTTAAAGTGTTACTAAACCCAAAACAGTAAAATCAGTCTGTATATGCAGCATAGCATGCTTGTTATACTCACTGTGGAATTTAAGGGGTTAATCCTCTGCATTGTGTAAAAAGGCTGTTTTATCCTGTATGCACAGATCCTTCCCTCCTGCAATGTCTATCTGGGGTAGGCCAGCTAACACAGGCAGAGTAGCCGACCTGCACATGCTCAGTTGTGTCTTTTATGCTGGAGAGAAAAGTTACTTGTTCTCAGAGATAGTCACATGATATTGACATCACACGTGTGGGTGTGTATACAGGCTGCAGTGGAAATCTCCTCCTACTTGAACTCTCAGCACTGGAGAAACTGTGCAGTTTATCACTGACCGTGGTATACAGATCATCCAAAAGGTATATAAGTGGCAGTATTTTAATGTAAAAAGATGATTTATAAGCTGAGGGCACTGTGTTTGGTTGGCGGATGAACTATTTTTATATTACTGGGTTTAGTAACACTTTAATTACTCATCTGTAACTAATCCTGCTCCACTGCCAAAACAGACTTTGTTCAGCAAGGGATAAATAATCTGCTGTGCATTGCTCTTCTCTGATTGACAGCTGTCAGTCAGCAGTTCTGTGAGGTCACATAGTAATAAGCTTTGAGTGGGAATAGATGACTTCACAGCTGCTTCTGCTGGTGTAAAGCAAAGTAAAAAAAGAACATAGAACAAATTATTTGCCCCAAGCTGAAATGCCAAGCAAGGGTTGTAAATCTAGGCTGAAAATGCTGACATCTAAAATGAGAATGTAGTATTGACGGTTAGTGAGAACACCCACGATGCAACAAAAACTAGTATTAAATTGTACTTTGCTGTCACTGTGCAGCACTGCCTTGTACTATGTGATAGAGTTAGCTACAAAGTTATATTATGTAAAACCTCTGTATGATAAAAGCACCAAGATACAGTATATACTTCAATAATAGAATCATTACTTGGAATAGCTATTCATGTAACTTCTCTCCGTGAGCTAGAAAATGATTTACTGTGTTTCAGAGTGGAAGGTGTATTACTTTTTAGTTCATTCTATCAATTTTAATTACATTTGAGGTTTCAGCATCCTGAAACAGATAAGCTAGACAGGACAAATTCCCTTCAATGTTCATACAGTAAGACTGTGTAATGGTCCGCTTCCAACTTTTGCTCTTTTTGATAGACACAAACATCAGAGGAGTATCGTGTGCCATTCTTAGAACCAGATGGTCGCAAGACAGAGGTTGGTGTCAGGATCCGTGGTCTAGAGGTCAGTAGTCGAGAGCTAGCGGACCGGACCTGCAGCCCTCCTCGTGGTCATGTTCTCAGCAGAGGTGATGGGAGAGGAGCAGATGCCCCCTGGGGTGGTATTCCAAAACCAGATGGAAAAAGGTGAGCTGGTACCTCAGTAAAAACTGATGATAAAAAATGTTAGGTCTGTACAGACCTTTCTGTATTTTCTGTATATATGTATGTATGATTATTATACTGGATTTATAACAGTCTGTGCAGCACTTTAAAAAAAGGGAGGGAGACAATACGGTTACAATACAATTCAATAAGGGAGCGATCAGAGTGCCCCACTTATTAAAGCTTACAATCTAAAGGATGTGTGTGTGTGTATGTACATAGGTATATACAGTTAGGTCCATATATATTTGGACACAGGCACAATTTTAGATTTTTTTTTAGGTATTTACCAAAACATAATCAAGCAATAGTTATATAATGGATATAGGCTGAAAGTGCGCACTCTCAGGTTTAATTTGAGGGTATGTACATCCAAATCGGAGGAAGGGTTTAGGAATTACAGCTGTTAAAGTGATACTAAAGGGTTTTTTTTTTTTTAAAAATAACAAATGTCATACTAACCTGCTCTGTGCAAGGCCCCGATCCTCCTCTTCTGGGGTCCCACAGTGGTGCTCCTGGCTCCTCTCTGCATCAAGTGCCCCCATAGAAAGTCGCATTCCATGGGGGCACTTGTGCAGGCGTGCTCCCGAGTCCTGCTGCTGCGTCCATTGACACAGACAGCAGGACTCGGCCCCGCCCATGGCTCCCATGTCACTGGATTTGATTGACAGCAGGGGGAGCTAATGGCTCCCGCTGCTATCAATCTATCCAATGAGGACCCAAGAGAGCGGCTGGAGCTGCTGTGCTCGTTGAGGTAAGTAAAAGGGGGGGCTCTGGGGGCTGTTGCAACACGGAAGTTTATTCACCTTAATGCATAGAATGCATTCTTCATCAATTAAACAGGTAAAAGGTCTGGAGTTGATTCTAACTGTGGTATTTGCATTTAGTATCTATTGCTGTGAACCTACAGTGGGGACGGAAAGTATTCAGACCCCCTTAAATTTTTCACTCTTTGTTATATTGCAGCCATTTGCTAAAATCATTTGAGTTAATTTTTTTTCCTCATTAATGTACACACAGCACCCCATATTGACAGAAAAACACAGAATTGTTGACATTTTTGCAGATTTATTAAAAAAGAAAAACTGAAATATCACATGGTCCTAAGTATTCAGACCCTTTGCTCAGTATTTAGTAGAAGCACCCTTTTGATCTAATACAGTCATGAGTCTTTTGGGAAAGATGCAACAAGTTTTTCACACCTGGATTTGGGGATCCTCTGCCATTCTTCCTTGCAGATCCTCTCCAGTTCTGTCAGGTTGGATGGTAAACGTTGGTGGACAGCCATTTTTAGGTCTCTCCAGAGATGCTGAATTGGGTTTAAGTCAGGGCTCTGGCTGGGCCATTCAAGAACAGTCACTGAGTTGTTGTGAAGCCACTCCTTTGTTATTTTAGCTGTGTGCTTAGGGTCATTATCTTGTTGGAAGGTAAACCTTCAGCCCAGTCTGAGGTCCTGAGCACTCTGGAGAAGGTTTTCGTCCAGGATATCCCTGTACTTGGCCGCATTCACCTTTCCCTCGATTGCAACCAGTCGTCCTGTCCCTGCAGCTGAAAAACACCCCCACAGCATGATGCTGCCACCACCATGCTTCACTGTTGGGACTGTATTGGACAGGTTAGAATTAAGGCCAAAAAGTTCTATCTTAGTCTCACCAGACCAGAGAATCTTATTTCTCACCATCTTGGAGTCCTTCAGGTGTTTTTAGCAAACTCCATGCGGGCTTTCATGAGGAGAGGCTTCCGTCAGGCCACTCTGCCATAAAGCCCCGACTGGTGAAGGACTGCAGTGATGTTTGACTTTCTACAACTTTCTCCCATCTCCCGACTACATCTCTGGAGCTCAGCCACAGTGATCTTTGGGTTCTTCTTTACCTTACTCACCAAGGCTCTTCTCCTCCGATAGCTCAGTTTGGCTGGACAGCCAGCTCTAGGAAGGGTTCTGGTCATCCCAAACGTCTTCCATTTAAGGATTATTGAGGCCACTGTACTCTTAGGAACCTTAAGTGCAGCAGAAACATTTTTTTAACCTTGGCCAGATCTGTGCCTTGCCACAATGCTGTCTCTGAGCTCTTCAGGCAGTTCCTTTGACCTCATGATTCTCATTTGCTCTGACATGCAGTGTGAGCTGTAAGGTCTTATATAGACAGGTGTGTGGCTTTCCTAATCAAGTCCAATCAGTATAATCAAACACAGCTGGACTCAAATGAAGGTGTAGAACCATCTCAAGGATGATCAGAAGAAATGGACAGCACCTGAGTTAAATATATGAGTGTCACAGCAAAGGGTCTGAATACTTAGGACCATGTGATATTTCAGTTTTTCTTTTTTAATGAATCTGCAAAAATGTCAACAATTCTGTGTTTTTCTGTCAATATGGGGTGCTGTGTGTACATTAATGAGGAAAAAAATGAACTTAAATGATTTTACCAAATGGCTGCAATATAACAAAGAGTGAAAAATATAAGGGGGTCTGAATACTTTCTGTCCCCACTGTACATCATGCGTTCAAAGGAGCTGTCTATGCAAGTCAAACAGACCATTTTAAGGCTTTAAAAATTAAACAAATCCATCAGAGAGATAGCAGCAACATTAGGATTGGCCAAATCAACAGTTTGGTACATTCTGAGGAAAGAAGAACGCACTGGTGAGCTCAGCAACATAAAAAGGGCTAGACGTCCATGGAAGATAACAGTGGTGGATGATCGCAGGATCCTCTTTATGGTAAAGAAGAACCCATTCACAACACCCAGCCAAGTGAAGGACACTCTCCGGGAGGTGGGCGTATCATTGTCAAAGTCTATAATCAAGAGAAGACTTCACGAGAGCAAATACAGAGGGTTCACCACAAGGTGCAAACCATTCATAAGCCTGAAAAATAGAAAAGCCAGATTAGGCTTTGCCAAAAAACATCTAATAAATCCAGACCAGTTCTGGAAAAGCATTCTTTGGAAGGATGAAACTAAGATTAATCTGTACCAGAATGACAGGAAGAAAAAAGTGTGGAGAAGGCTTGGGACAGCTCATGATCCAAAGCACACATCACCTGTAAAACATGCTTAAGGCATGGGCATGCCATGGCTTGTGATGGCATGTGATGGCATGGGCATGCATGGCTTCCAGTGGCACTGGGTCATTGGTGTTTATTGATGATGTGACAGAAGACAGAAGCAGCCAGATGAATTCTGAAGTATTTAGAGATATACTGTCTGCCCAGATTCAGCCAAATGCAGCAAAGTTAATTGCACGGTGCTTCACAGTACAGATGGACAATGATCCAAAACACACTGCAAAAGCAACCCAGGAGCTTTTGAAGGAAAAGAAGTGGAATATTCTGCAATGGCCGAGTCAATCACCTGATTTCAACCCCATTGAACATGCATTTCACTTTCTGAAGGTAAAACTAAAGGCAGAAAGACCCACAAACAAAGAACAACTGAAGACAGCTGCAGTTAAAGCCTGGCAAAGCATCAGAAAGGAGGAAACCCAGTCTTTGGTAATGTCCATTGGTTCCAGATTTCAGGCAGTCATTGCCAGTAAAGGATTCTAAACAAAATATTAAAAATGAACCTTTTATTTATGATTATATTCATTTGTCCAATTACTTTTGAGCCCCTGAAAATGGAGAGACTGTGTATAAAAATGGTTGCAGTTCCTAAAATTTGTACTTGATATTTATGTTCAACCCCTTGAATTAAAGCTGAAAGTCTGCACTTCAAATTCATTTGGATTGTTTCCTTTTAATTTTATTCTGGTGGCATACAGAGCCAAAAGTATGAAAATTGTGCCTGTGTCCAAATATATATGGGCCTAATTGTATATGCTATATGCAGAGTATAAGGAAATCCAATGTTCTGCTCAGTCATAGCATTGATATATACAATTGACAATATGACAATTGATATAAAAATGAACTTAAAGTGAAAATACACTGCATCTGAGCACTACAAACCAAAAATACTATTTAATTCATTTTTAATATTCAAAGAAAACATACTCATCCACCCATGTCTCCATGCTTTATTTTGCTGAGAAATAACTTTGAAAAACACCCCCCTAGCATTTCTAGCTGTGGCAATCTTGAGTAGGGGCAGATGATTTATGTAGCATTTACTTCATGGAATCCACCTGCCCTTAGCTTTAGGCAGGAGGGTATTCTTAGCTGAGAAAACCCGTCCTCCCTCCTGAAGATTCCCTGGATGTATGACATCATTTGCCAAGGCCGGAAAACCAGGAAGGAACTGAAGAAATCAATTTACTAATGCTAGCAGCATAAGGATTAAAAATAGTCAATGATTATTGAGAGTGAAGTTCCTCTTTAAGATGAACAATAAAATCATACAGTGCTTACCCAATATAATTCATTTATTTGATTCTAGCCTTTTCCTCTTCTACAGTGTTTTCAGGTAATAATGCTGTTATACTATTTACTTGAATTGATGGCTAACTCAGTACAGTGCACTGCTGCTTCTTTTCCACATTACTTTGTTGCCTGTTAAAAGCATGGCTTATAAGCATCTAGCTCAATGTAAGATCAATGCTCAGATAAGTGTTTTTTAAATGAATAGAATATTTGTGCCACCTAACTTTTTATTATACCCATCAATACAGCAGTACTTTTCTAGAATGAGTTGCCTGTTATAACACACCACATTGTGATGTACTGTATTAGCTGTTCACAGCTGTAGGAGCTATGCGACACATCTGAAGTATGTGTTTCTGAACATCTAAAGATAAAATATTTATCTAGTGGATTCCACCCTGATAACGAGCTGCATAGTCAATTTCTGTATTTAACCACATTCATCTGTTGAAATGCTTTCTCGGAATTTCACATGCATTTAGCCCCAGTCTGGATTTTAGAAAATTCCTTTGAAAACAGATGAAAACATGTTGCTATGTTTCAGTTTGTGTGTTTAGAAAGACGTACATGTTATAGCCCCTCCAGCTAAAATCCTTATACAGTATCTCACAAAAGTGAGTACACCCCTCACATTTTTGTAAATATTTTATTATATCCTTTTATGTGACAACACTGAAGAAATGACACTTTGCTACAATGTAAAGTAGTGAGTGTACAGCTTGTGTAACAGTGTAAATTTGCTGTCATCTCAAAATAACTCAACACACAGCTATTAATGTCTAAACTGCTGTGTGGCCACCATTATTTTCCAGCACTTCCTTAACCTCCCTGGCGGTATGATTATTTCAGATTTTAGGTGCTGAAAGCGGTACCATTATTTTGCACAGAAATTTGGCGTTTTATATTGTAGGTCTGTAATTCTTAGGAATAGTTCACTTAAATCTGTCCAAACAAGAGTCTAGTAGACATCCCGGGTATGATAAAGTTTGAAAAACGAAATAAAAAATTATAATATAATAAATAACTATAAATAATTAAAACACATAATAATATAATAATAATAAAAATTATATAATAATGTAATCAAATCAAAAACACTGAAATTTGCTCAGTTCCAGAATTTTAGCTTTTATTACTTTTAGTGTTTGATGACGGATCTCCCCACAAATCACTATCGCTCAATTCTGCAAGTGATTATAATTTATTATCGCTTTTTTCTAGCTGGTCTAAAACCACTTTTGATGTAAAGAGACAGTTTTGGTTGCTATGGACAATCTCCAGTTTCCAGGCAGAAAGAACAGTTTTATATATATAAAACTGCATGCAGGACTCTGGGCAGACCACTAGGGACAAAGGGGATGTGTAGTTATTTGATACAGTACTGTAATCTGTAAGATTACAGTATGCTGTATCTATACTGTGTGTTTCACTTTTGAATTTACCGCCGAACTCCGTCCCCGTGCGTCGCAACGCTCACAGGGAACGGAGCTCGGCACTGTGAATCGAGCGAGACACAGCAGCTCGCCGATCACAGCGGGGAGACATCGCAGGAACCAGGGGACAAGGTAAGTATGCTCTTCCTGGATCCTGCGATGCAAGCCCGAGTCTGGCTCGGGGATACCGCTTTTGGTATGTAAAATCCACCCCGAGCCAGACTCGGGAATACCGCCAGGGGGGTTAACCCTCTTGGGCATGGAGTTCACCAGAGCTTCACAGGTTGCCACTGGAGTCCTCTTCCACTCCTCCATGAACACGGAGCTGGTTGATGTTAGAGACCTTGCACTCCTCCACCTTCCATTTTAGGATGCCCCAGAGATGCTCAATAGGGTTTAGGTCTGGAGACATGCTTGGCTATTCCATCACCTTTACCCTGAGCTTCTTTAGCAAAGTAGTGGTCGTCTTGGAGGTTTTTTTGGGGTCGTTATGTTGGAATACTGCCCTGCGGCCCAGTCTCCAAAAGGAAGGGGATCATGCTCTGCTTCAGTATGTCACAGTACATGTTGGCATTCATGGTTCCCTCAATGAACTGTAGCTCCCCAATGTCGGCAGCACTCATGCAGCCCCAGACCTTGACACTCCCACCACCATGCTTGACTGTAGGCAAGACACACTTGTCTTTGTACTCCTCACCTGGTTGCCGCCACACACGCTTGACACCACCTGAACCAAATAAGTTTATCTTGGTCTCATCAGACCACAGGACATGGTTCCAGTAATCCATGTCCGTAGTCTGCTTGTCTTCAGCAAACTATTTGTGGGCTTTCTTGTGCATCATCGTTAGAAGAGGCTTCCTTCTGGGACAGCCATGCAGACCAATTTGACAGGCTGACCCCCCACCCCTTCAACCTCTGAAGCAGTGCTGGCAGCACTCATATGTCTATTTCCCAAAGACAACCTCTGGATATGACGCTGAGCACATACACTTAACTTCTTTGGTCGACCATGGTGAGGCCTGTTCTGAGTGGAAGCTGCCCTGTTAAACTGGTGTATGTTCTTGGCCACCATGCTGCAGCTCCGTTTCAGGGTCTTGAAAATCTTCTTATAGCCTAGGCCATCTTTATGTAGAGCAACAATTATTTTTGTTCAGATCCTCAGAGAGTTCTTTGCCATGAGGTGCCATGTTGAACTTCCAGTGACCAGTATGAGAGAGTGAGAGCGATAACACCAAATTTAACACACCTGCTCCCCATTCACGCCTGAGACCTTGTAACACTAAGGAGTCACATGAGACCGGGGAGCGAAAATGGCTAATTGGGCCCAATTTGGACATTTTGGCTTAGGGGTGTACTCACTTTTGTTGCCAGCGGTTTAGCTATTAATGGCTGTGTGTTGAGTTATTTTGAGGGGACAGCAAATTTACACTGTTATACAAGCTGTACACTCACTACTTTACATTGTAGCAAAGTGTCATTTCTTCAGCGTTGTCACATGAAAAGATATAATAAAATATTTACAAAAATGTGAGGGGTGTACTCACTTTTCTGAGATACTGTATATATAAGCCCCGTTATATTAAAGAGGAACTGCAGTCTGCTCACATAATTTGTAATAAAAAAATCTTTGCCATTCTGAAGCTTCCCTCCAACCACTTTGCATTTTATTTTATATATACTGTGATTCTGTACTTGCCAAATATTCTGCAGAAATCTCCCTCCACTAAGTCTGGCTGCATCAATTTTAACTGTGGGCAGCTGAAGCTGCTGCCTGTTCACTTCCTAGATTTACACAGACACACAGAGGCACACCTCCAGCTCTGCAGCCCTGCAGCTCTAATTGGCCCTCGTATGACTCATCCCCCCTCCCTTCCTGGTAAACTCTCATGAGAGTAAGACCCCTTCAACACTGGGGCCGCAGCCACATTAGCGGCTCATTTTAGTTGCGCTTTACCGCTATTTAAGCGGTGCTTTTGCGCCTCTTTTCGGCCGCTAGCAGGGCATTATTAAAAACTCCAGTTTTGCAGCACTTTCAAAGAGCTTTAAAGGCAGTTTGAAAGTGCTGCCCATTCATTCCAATGTCAGGGGCGTTTTGCGAGCGCTGTATACAGCGCTCCCAACCCACCCAAAGTTGCTGCTTGTAGCACTTTTTTTCCCATCCCACAAGCGCACCACCCCAGTGTGAAAGGGCACACTAGAATGAATAAGAGGCGGTTTTCAGGCGCTTAGCAGAAGCTATTTCTAGCGCTAAAGCGCCTGAAAACCACCCCAGTGTGAAAGGGGTCTTAGAGAGAGAGCTGCGCATGATGTCGTAAGCTTAGGCTAATGACCAGACAAGAAACAGGAAGTGGGCTGTATAAGGTATTTACTGGCAGAAAAAATAAAGTTTTACTAGCCGAAGTTAAAACAACAAGGGCAGAAGATTTAATTGATGAAAAGTTGAAAAAAATGACTGAAGGTCCGCTTTAAGTCTTGATATGCCCATACATAGTTTGTACCCCCCTTGGTATTTATCAAAAGAGTTAAGCCTCATGCACACTGGTCTTAAAAATCATGCTTTTACAGGCTTTTTTTTACAACCTGTAAAAGCACCCCTATGTTAGTCTATGTGTCCATGCATACACAAGTGTTTAAGGTTTATTATGCCATGTACACACGAGCGGACTTGCCAACGGGCTAAACTCTATCGGCATTTCCGACGGAAAGATTTAGAACATGTTCTATATTTGAGTCTGTCGGAAATGCCGACAAAAAAAGTCAGATGGGGTATACACAAGGTTGGAATGTCCGGCCAACAGCGCCCATCGAACTTTTTCTGTCGGGCAGTCCGGCCGTGTGTACGCGGCATTAGAAGAGGAGTGTTTACAGGTTGAAAAATAACCCATCAAGATCGCATTCAGAAGAGGAGCAAAAAAAAACACTTGATGCGCCTAAATGCATGTAAACGCTTTTAAACGCTAGGAACGTTTGAGCAGTGGTGGATTTCAATAGCCATAAATTAATATTCTGGCCAATGAAATCTATTAACACCTAAATGCTTTACGTGTCTAAACACATGTGCAATATGTGGCTTTGGGCACGTTTTTTTAAGCAGCTTTTTTCTTGCCAGGGGCTCTTGCGTTCAGAAGAGATAAGCAAACATCCAGTGTACATGAGGCCTTATAGTATCTAAGCAAAACTGACTCTTGTATTGTTGTGCAGATTCCATTACCCTGACACACACCTTCCTGAATAGTATTTGGTACCCCACCAAGCGATGGCATGCACACACAAATTGTGACAACATTGAGCTTACTGCTCCTGTCCTTTAAAAACGGAACTCCAGGCAAATGGAAAATTCACAAATCAATGGGGCTTTGTATTTATTAATGCATCCTTTAATATATATTTTTTTAAAACAAGAGCAGTGTAAAGACCTGCGATTCCCTGTACAGCAAAGCTTAGAGTGGGGAAGCAGCACAAGCACAGCTGTGATCCAGTAATAACAAGGCACATGTTAATAGGAGAAAAGAGAAGATTGGCAGAAATAAGCTTATCTATCTACTGCTTCTACTTTACTGGTCCATTTAAAGCTTGAGAGAATGCTAAGAACTGTGTTAGGCAGGTCATACATGGTGTGAATTTCGCATGGTTCCCCCATCAACACAGAAAGTGCTGGCAGGGGAATCAGCAATTGTCTTCTTCCACGGGGAGCAGACAGTGAATATCGCTAGCGGATATGGCAGTCGCTCACGATAATCGCAAGGGAGTCCAGCAGGCTGGTTGTACCCAAGTTGATTGATTGATTAACTTGGCACATTTAGCCTGGCCATTAATGGTTCGAATGTCAAAGCCGAAAATTTGAACCGTGTATGGTCGGCCTTAGGGTGGCCATACATGGATCTAAATACGTCCGGTTTAGTAGGGAGCACAGATTTTCGATTCCTGTATGGGCAGATTGGTTGTATAGAAGTTGATCTACCGGTCGTATTTTTCCCAAACAATCAGCGTCACAGGCTATAGCCAGCTGCACTAATCAGTGTATTCTGACACTGTCAGAATGCAATAACTCTGTGGGAGTGATTCCCCCATCAACATCAAGTGTGTGGATGGGGGAATTGGATAATTTTTGTTTCATTCAACACACTGGTTAAATGATAAAAATGATTAATGTATGGTCCGCCTTATTCAACTGCAACATAGGAAAATAGTTTTGCTGTACCATACAGGGTTATGCTATCTGGCAGAACTGTGTAAATCTCTGGACTAGATGGACAGAAATACAAATCATTTGGCAGGTAAAGCAGCTTCCATGTAGCCGTTTGCCTGGATTTTAACATGAGCCTTTGCTTTTTTTTTTGTTTTTTGATTAGCGTGGAGCTGCGTAAAGGCAGCTTATACAAAACAATAGGGACTCACTCACACAGCCCAGTTTGACAGGTACACAGGGGCTGTGTACCAGTACCTGCCTACCCATCAAACTGAGCTGTGTAGGTGAGTCCATACAGCCACATCTTCATATACAGTGGGGACAGAAAGTATTCAGACCCCCTTAAATTTTTCACTCTTTGTTATATTGCAGCCATTTGCTAAAATCATTTCAGTTCATTTTTTTCCTCATTAATGTACACACAGCACCCCATATTGACAGAAAAACAGAATTGTTGACATTTTTGCAGATTTATTAAAAAAGAAAAACGGAAATATCACATGGTCCTAAGTATTCAGACCCTTTGCTCAGTATTTAGTAGAAGCACCCTTTTGATCTAATACAGCCATGAGTCTTTCTGGGAAAGATGCAACAAGTTTTTCATACCTGGATTTGGGGATCCTCTGCCATTCCTCCTTGCAGATCCTCTCCAGTTCTGTCAGGTTGGATGGTAAACGTTGGTGGACAGCCATTTTTAGGTCTCTCCAGAGATGCTCAATTGGGTTTAAGTCAGGGCTCTGGCTGGGCCATTCAAGAACAGTCACGGAGTTGTTGTGAAGCCACTCCTTTGTTATTTTAGCTGTGTGCTTAGGGTCATTGTCTTGTTGAAAGGTAAATCTTCGGCCCAGTCTGAGGTCCTGAGCATTCTGGAGAAGGTTTTCATCCAGGATATCCCTGTACTTGGTCGCATTCATCTTTCCCTCGATTGCAACCAGTCGTCCTGTCCCTGCAGTTGAAAAACACCCCCGCAGCATGATGCTGCCACCAACATGCTTCACTGTTGGGACTGTATTGGACAGGTGATGAGCAGTGCCTGGTTTTCTCCACACATACCGCTTAGAATTAAGGCCAAAAAGTTCTATCTTGGTCTCATCAGACCAAAGAATCTTATTTCTCACCATCTTGGAGTCCTTCAGGTGTTTTTTAGCAAACTCCATGCAGGCTTTCATGTGTCTTGCACTGAGGAGAGGCTTCCGTCGGGCCACTCTGCCATAAAGCCCAGACTGGTGGAGGGCTGCAGTGATGGTTGACTTTCTACAACTTTCTCCCATCTCCCGACTGCATCTCTGGAGCTCAACCACAGTAACCTTTGGGTTCTTCTTTACCTCTCTCATCAAGGCTCTTCTCCCCCGATAGCTCAGATTGTCCGGACGGCCAGCTCTAGGAAGGGTTCTGGTCATCCCAGACGTCTTCCATTTAAGGATTATGGAGGCCACTGTGCTCTTAGGAACCTTAAGTGCTGCAGAAATTTTTTTGTAACCTTGGCCAGATCTGTGCCTGGCCTCAATTCTGTCTCTGACCTCTTCAGGCAGTTCCTTTGACCTCATGATTCTCATTTGCTCTGACATGCACTGTGAGCTGTAAGGTCTTATATAGACAGGTGTGTGGCTTTCCTAATCAAGTCCAATCAGTATAATCAAACACAGCTGGACTCAAATGAAGGCGTAGAACCATCTCAAGGATGATCAGAAGAAATGGACAGCACTTGAGTTAAATATAGGAGTGTCACAGCAAAGGGTCTGAATACTTAGGACCATGTGATATTTCAGTTTTTCTTTTTTAATGAATCTGCAAAAATGTCAACAATTCTGTGTTTTACTGTCAATATGGGGTGCTGTGTAGCAAATGGCTGCAATATAACAAAGAGTGAAAAATTTAAGGGGGTCTGAATACTTTCCATCCCCACTGTACTTATATAGCCTGCCTGCAAGCAGCTACCTGCTCTTCACCCACTCACTGCAGGCAGGACTGTATTATAAATCCAACCTGAGTTCATAACAGTGCTCAGCAACTCAATATCAGAAAATAGCCGACAGTACCCCCAGAACTGTATGCTAGTGGCAAAAGTGAAACAGGTAGAAACAAGGCTTGGTGCAGCTATGCACAGTAACCAATCAGCTTCCAGGTTTTATTACCAGAGCTTAACTGAACAAGCTGAAGTTAGAAGCTAATTGGTTGCTAGGCACGGCTACACCAGATTCTGTGTGCACCAGTTTTAGTAAATCTCCCCCTTTGTGTCAATTGTCCATCAAGGGCCATATAGACCTGTCATTTCAGCTTGTTTTGGATCAGATTGGACGCTGTACAGCTGATCACATGTGTATAAATATGCTAGATGACTACTTGGTGCATGACCCTAAAACCAAATGTGAAAAGAGAACCAGAGGCATACAGGGGAATACTATATAGGTATGTCTCATTTGGAAACATAATGCAGAATTGCGTACCAGCATTGCTTGCAGTTTTACTTTAAAAATGTGTCTTTTATTAGGAAAAATGCACCTGTCCTTACCATTGTGACACGACATATTTACATTAAATCGGAGGGGGGGAGCTCATCGGATTCCTCCCCCCCTCCGGTGTCACAATTGGCACCTTTCAGGGGGGAGGGGGTGCAGATACCGGTATAATACAGGTATCTGCACCCACTTCCGGGTATAGCTAGCCGCAGACTCCCCGCCCACCCCCGTTGTGTTGTGGGAAATACACAGTTCCCACAACACAACGGGGACCAGTGTAGACGCGCAGCGCGACTCGCGCATGCGCAGTAGGGAACCGGGCAGTGAAGCCGCAACGCTTCACTTCCCGATTCCCTCAGTGAGAATGGCGGCGTCAGCACCTGAGGATCGAGGGATGGTTCGGCCTCGGGTGCCGACATCGCTTGACCCTGGGACAGGTAAGTGTCCTTATTTTAAAAGTCAGCAGCTGCAGTATTTGCAGCTGCTGACATCTAAAAAAAAAAATTTTAGCGAAACTCCGCTTTAAATCATAGAAATGCACCTTTTAGAGTGCTGGTTACTCGCACAGACCCTGGTGAGCACTGTGGCAGGCTAGACAGGAGGTATTGGGTGACACCATGTTTACTGCACCAGGTCATTACAAACACACTTCCTAGTTATATTTGATCCAAGCGCTGTCAGGACTGTGCAACTCCATCTGTGACATTTGTAAACAGAATATTTGTGGAACCACAGGCCATAAAGGTAGGTTTTCCAACAAATCATGCTTAGAGGAAATCTATATATGCCAAATATGTGTGTAATATATCCTAGATGTGTCATATCACATTATCAGACTGGGATTATCATGCAAGTGTATGTCTGTATGTACCAAGTGGCATTGATGAATCATATAGTCCTGTATACATTTTTTTTATCTGAATTTATATGTGTCTACGCATTTGCTTTTGTTGTCATATGGTTTGACGTACATTATTATATTATTTGTCTTCATTCCAGGTCTCCACAACGCTTGCTGTTAGACCTCCTTTGCTCTGAGCGGAGTTACGTGCAGTCTTTGCGCCGGTCTCTGGAGGTCAGAGGGTCATGTCCGGCAAGCCTGGCACTCAGAGGCAGCCTGGAGCAGCTCCTCAACTTCCATACTCACTTCCTGAGATACCTCCAGAATTGTGTGTCTCACCCCTTCACTGTGTCATACTGCTTTCTGCAACATGTGAGTCTGTTCTAACATATCTGCCTCCCAGCTGTGCTCCCACATTGCACAATTTGTCTGCAGTAATACAGATGTGATAACAGTCATCTGATTAATGTAGCAAAAATAACACATTTTACCACTTGTGCTAGTCTGAATTTTTTTTTTTTTTACCGACGGTGAAAACCACATCTGTTGTCTCGTGTATTTCAGGCTGACCAGTTACGCTTATACTCCCTGTATGTGAAGAACAGACAGAAGGTTGAGCTGTTTCTTCCATCCCCCAGCGGCAGTTTAAAGGTGAGTCACGGGGAAACTTTGTGAGAGGTCAGGATTAAGACTCTTTTGTGGCTTTTCTGTATGCGCTGGAAGTGAATTGATGTCCTTGTTTAAAGGAATAGCCCTGAGCTTTATTTATCCAGAACAAAAAAATGAATAAGCAAAACTAAGAATCATCACTTTAAATATCTAATACTGACCACATGTTAGAAAATTGGTTTGCTGCTGGGGGAGAACCTCTGAAGGAATCAAGGATGGAAAAGGATCTGGGGGTCCTAGTAGATGACAGACTCAGCAATAGAATGCAATGTCAAGCTGCAGCAAGCAAGGTCAGCAGACTATTAGCTTGCATTAAAAAGGGGATTTACTACAGAGATAAAACTATAATTCTACCACTTTTCAAAACTCTAGTCCACTTAAAGTGGTTCTAAAGGCAGATGGTCTTTTACTTTAATGCATTAGGTAAAAAACCTTCTGTGTGCAGCTCCCCTCTCCCCCATACTTACCTGAGCCCCATTTCGATCCAGCAATGTGCTTGAGAGCAACGGCTCTCCTGGTTATCTCTCTCCTCATTGGCTCACACAGCAGCAGGAGCTATTGTCCCAGTCAGTGACCCAATGAGAAGAGAGCAGGGGGTGGGGCCGGGCTGCGTTCTGTGTGTGAATGAACAATATCCATTCACAGAAGCATGACCCCATAGAAAGTGGTTAGCTATTGAGGGCACTCGGCAGGGGGAGGAGCCAGAACCGCCAACAGGATACCCAAATAGAAGAGGATTGGGTTTAGTCTGTGCAAAACCATTGCACAAAGCAGGTAAGTATAACATGTTTGGTCCTGTTTTGGTCACCAGGAAGGGTATCCTTGAACTTGAGAGAGTCCAAAGAAGAGCAACAAAGCTAATAAGGAGGCTGGAGGACCTCAATTTTAAGGAAACTACGAACATTAAATATTTTCTCTGGAGAAGAGACGCTTAAAAGGGGATATTATCACAATATACAAATCTTTGAATAGTGATTCCAGCACTGGGAGGAATTTATTAAACTAAGGTCTCTAAAAAAAAAGACACGCGACACACAATTAACCCCCCCTGGCGGTATTCCCGAGTCTGGCTCGGGGTGGATTTTCAATACCAGAAGCGGTATCCCCGAGCCAGACTCGGGATCGTATCGCAGGATACTTGTAGAGGTTACTTACCTTGTCCCCTGGATCCTGCGATGTCTCCCCGCTGTGATCTGCAAGCCGCTGTATCTCACTCGATTCACAGTGCCGAGCTCCGTTCCCTGCGAGCGTTGCGATGCACGGGGACGGAGTTCGGCGCCAAATTCAAAAAGTAAAACACACAGTACAGATACAGATTACATTACTGTATCAAATAATTACACATCCCCTTTGTCCCTAGTGGTCTGTCCAGTGTCCTGCATGCAGTTTTATATTATAAATACTATTCTTTCTGCCTGGAAACTGGAGATTGTCCATAGCAACCAAAACTGTCCCTTTACATCAGAAGTGGTTTTAGACCAGCTAGAAAACAAAGATAATTAGAATCACTTGCAGAATTGAGTGATAGTGATTTGTGGGGAAATCCGTCACCAAACACTAAAAGTAACAAAAGCGACAATTCTGCAACTGAGTAAATTTCAGTGTTTTTGATTTGATTACATTATTGAATTTTTTTTTATTATTATTTGTTATAATTATTTATTATATTGTCATTTTTTATTTTGTTTTTCAAACTTTATCATACCCGGGATGTCTACTAGACTCTTGTTTGGACAGATTTAAGTGAATTATTCCTAAGAATTACAGGCCTATAATATAAAACGCCAAATTTCTGTGCAAAATAATTGTATATCGCTTTCAGCACCTAAAATCTGAAATAATCATACCGCCAGGGAGGTTAAGTTGGACGCGAAGCTTTCAATCTCAAACTGGGTAATGGGTTCCTTACTGTTAAAGCTGTAAGGATGTGGAACTCTCTTTCACAGTTGGTTGCGTCAGCGGGAAGTGTAGCTACAGTAAATTCAAAAAACTTTTTGATGTGTTTCTTAGCAAGCGCAATGTACAGGCATATGGAAAATGGTAGACACACACACACACTCAGGTTGAACTGGATTGATTGCTGTCTTTATTTAACCTTACCAACCATATAACTATGGATGTAACTTGTAATATATTTGCTTTTAGCAAGATTAGGATTTCTGTCGTTTTTATTTCTTATAATGCTAGCAAAATCCTTAGCACCAGATTATATGGACCATACAAGAGTACCTGCCCTCAAAGGAGCATGCAGTGTAAATTGCCAACCAAATTCTACATACACACTGCCAACTTTAGGATAAAAAACAGTTAAAGGGTAACTCCACTTTCGGAAAAAAAATAACACATAAAGAAAAAATAATATAGCGTGTACAACTGCGATACAAGTCATATTGTAATTGAATGTTAAATATTATCTTTGCTTTTCAATCTGCAGCCGCTGTAATTTTCTATAAATGCAATGCAATATGGCTACATGGAGTTGTTCTGTACAAAGAATGTGTACTGACCACTCCCCAGAAACATCATTTCCTGCTTGTGTGATTGGCTCACTGATTTTCCCAGAAGTCTGCCCTAAGATACAAGTCAGATTTCAGGCATCCCCTGCAACAAAAATGTAATTTTTGGTGAGATACTTCCAATAGGAAATAACGTCTAAAGGGATGCAGGCCCAGCAGCTTTCTTCATTAGTGCTCTTCAGCTGCCACAGATGACTGATAAGAAGTAATTATACAAGAGTTCCTCAGTTTTGATATTGAAAATAAATAAACATATTCAAAAATGGGATATGTTATACTTAGAGGAAAGAAAATGAAAATATATTGTTTGCCATATTTCTATTCCTTCAAAAGGGCAAGAAAAGGGACCAGAAGGAAGAGGATGACTCTTGGGGTATTCTTTATAGACCATTGGAGCATTTGGATCAGTACCAGCGCTTTCTGGCAGACATGATGCTTGAATGTGACCAGGACAGTGAACAGGAGCGACAGTCTCTACATGCTGCCCGAGAACTTGTGGGCTCTCTCGCACATCATGGGAAAAACCTGCTAGCTGCTGAAGCCATCAGAGGATTTGAGGTGAGGCTCTAGCTGAAGACAGGGTTGCCTACACAAAGTGTGCTTTTAAAACACAACTATGTAGAGAACTACACACGGTTAACCTTTCTTACATCATGACAACATTAGAATTCTTAAAGTGCTACACTACACCAGTAATCATGTGTTAGCATTCAAATGCATTACCAATATACTGTGTGCTTTTTGTCTTCGTCCTTTAATCTAGCATTTACAAACAGTGGTAGTAGCCAAGGATTTTTAGAGGAACACAAACTAAACAATAAAATATTGAATATAGGGTTCAAGTATATGTTTAGATGCAATGCACTCCACTTGTAGACATGACACGTTTCAATAGATCTTCTTCAGGAAGACATGTGAACGATCGGGATGATGAATCCCTTAATTCCCATTGTATTAAAACCATAGATTCACTGGAATCCTACAAGTGTGTGTTCTCTCTCTCCCATGTGGGAAGAAGGGTAGGAGGTTCTCATAAGGTAAGGTGTATACAAAGGGTGTTAGAAAGCCCTTAATGGTCATTCATAATCCAATTCGATGGACACATCAATTAGAAGATAAAGGCACACCGTCATCTATGTTTCAAGCAGAGCAAAAAGCACTGGGGGGCTTATCCACATCCTATTGTCAAACCACAGTTGGGTTGATTTACTAAAACTGGAGAGTGCAAAATCTGGAGCAGCTCTGCATAAAAACCTCAGCTTCCAGGTTTGATTGCCAAAGCTTAAAGTGGTTCTAAAGGCAAAAGATTTTTTTATCTTAATGCATTATGCATTAAGATAAAAAACCTTCTGTGTGCAGCAGCCCACCTCAGCCCCCAAATACTTTCCTGAGCCCCATCTCGATGCAGCAATGTTGCATAAGAGACTCGGCTGTCCGGGACTCTCCCTTCTGACTGGCTGAGACACATAGCGGGCGCCATTGGCTCCCACTGCTGTCAGTCAAAGTCAGTGAGCCAATGAGGAGGGGGGGTGGGGCCATGGCACGGCTCCGTGTCTGAATAGACACAGAGCAGCGGCTTGGCTTGGGTGCCCCCATAGCAAGCTGCTTGCTGTGGGGGCACTTGGCGATAGGGAGGGACAAGGAGTACCGATCAAAGGGGGCTGAGAGGAGGAGGACCTGGGCTGCTCTGTGCAAAACCCCTTCACAGAGCAGGTAAGTATAACATTGTTATTTTTAAACAAAAAAAAAAAAAAACAAGACTTTAGTATCTCTTTAACTCAACAAGATGAAGTTTGAAGCTGATTGGCTACCATGCACAGCTGCAACAGATTCTGAGTGCTCCAGTTTTAGTAAATCTCCCCCTATGTGTCTGGAGGAAAAATTAGCAGAGGTCAGATGGGTAGAGACTAATTTCCAAAATATCCTTTCCTTCACTCCCAGAGTTCCAGCGGTCAGTTACCACCATGTGTTAGCCAGGTACCGGAGACCATTGTGTGTCAGGAACTTAGACAGGCCCCAGACAAAAATGCTGCACAGCATAGAGAGAACTCTTCTCTGCGTGGGGTCAGCATATTTCGCTGATCCTCAAATAATTAATTTGAAAATAATTAACAAAATGTAAAGCTTTCCACTGGGTATTCAAAGGGTAAAAAGGGTATAAAAACAAGCATACACTTCCATATTTCTTGTATGTCTGACTATTTTGTTGTTTTGTGGATTTTTTTCTTTTCAGGAAGTTGATTAGGCTTTTCTTAACATCTTGTTATTTAGGTTGATGAGAAGGAACATGGCCGCCTTTTGCTGAAGGATGTGTTCACAGTATTATCCGGGAGAAAGAAATCTTTTCGCCATGTATTTCTGTTCCAAAAACTGCTTCTGCTAAGCAAACTAAAGACAGCAGAGGGAGGTCTGGAGACGTATGGCTTTAAACAGGCTTTCAAAGTAAGAAACCAGATATAACAGAGCAGCTTATGTACAGTATGAAACAATTAGATAACCTTACATGACCACATTTTAACACCTTAGTGCCCCTCCCCACTGTAAATGAATTTATTTTCAGGCAGTTCCCCATGTCGAGAGGACGTTAATTAAAGTCATGTTCTTCCTAGGGTTCTACGCTCTGGAGATCACTCTGATCTCTAGGGATGAGTTGCACAGTGGCGTTGGGAGTTGATCAGTAACCTCTTAGTGGTTAGCAATCAAGTTTTCTGCTGAATTTACCCCTTCACTGCCACCGCTGTAATTCTTTTATGGCAGAGCGGTGAACAAACACTTTGGGGTCTATTTATAAATGTTTTCACACAAGATTAACACAACTTTCACCAAGGATTCACACATTTTTCCAACTGATTTCAATTAGAAACGTGTTTTGTATAAATCTAGCTGCTTTTGAGATCCATGCTGTAAAGAAACCAAATCACTTCTACATTTCAGTGGCAAAGTATGCCACCCTCCCTGGGCTCCCCTCACTCATTCATGAGCCTGGGACCTTTGGAGAATACACTATTCAGAGCTGTCAAAATCCCAGCCGTGGGGGCTTGGTAAGATTCTGTTCCCAAACTGCATAATAGACCATAAAGAGTACCCATCACTACTTTCTCATAGGAAGTTGATCAGCCCCCTTGTCATACTAGCAAAGTAGAAATCTTTACAACTCCTCAACACACACAGACATAGTACACAAAAAACAATTAGGATGCACAAACATACATAAATACCCATTATGTATCAAATATAGAATTTTGAGTATTTCTGTTTTTACTGTTTCGAACATAAACACAGTTTAGAGCCAATAAATATTTGTTAGTTAGAAAGTTTGTAGTCTCTTGTTTTAACCCTCCCAGGCATCAGTAAATGACCATTGTACTGGAAATTGCCTAATATCTAAATCTAAAATATACAAACAGGAGAAAATGATTGTTATCAAAGCAGAATTCCACACGTTTTTCTGTTTATTAAAAGTCAGCAGCTACAAAAAGTGTAGCTACTGACTATTAATAAACAGACACTTACTTGTCCCACAGTCCAGTGATGTGGGCACCCGGAGCCTCGCTCCTCTCCCCCTCCTCTCCGCCGGCGACGTCATAGCACCCAGCCGTGACAGCTTTGGGCTTCACAGCCGGGCGTGCACTGCGCATGTGCGAGTCGCTAGTGGCGCGAGTTGCTAGTGGCCAGGCAATCTTCTGGGACCTGTGACGTGTCCTAGAAGATTGCAGAGAGGGAGGGGAGAGGAGGAGTCGCCTAGGTGGTCAAGCAGGAAGCAGGAAGGAGGAAGTGGGACAGAAAGTCCTACTCTAATCTAGGTACACACTCCCCCCCCCCCCCCCCCCCAAAAAAAATGACGTGTCAAATGTGGCATGTCAGGGGGTGAGGAGTACTTAAAGTGGAAGTTCCACTTTTGGGTGGAACTCCGCTTTAACAAGCATTTTAATTAATTAATTTATTTTAAAAAAATTATATATGTGTGTATATATATATATATATATATATATATATATATATATATATATATATATATATATATATATATATATATATATATATATATATACACACACAGTATCTCACAAAAGGGAGTACACCCCTCACATTTTTTAAATATCTTATTATATCTTTTCATGGGACAACACTAAAGAAATTACACTTTGCTAAAAAGTAGTGAGTGTACAGCTTGTATAACAGTGTAAATTTGTTGTCCCCTGAAAATAACTCAACACAAAGCCATTAATGTCTAAACCACTGGCAACAAAAGTGAGTAAACCCCTAAGTGAAAATGTCCAAATTGGGCCCAGTTAGCCATTTTACCTCACCCCGGTGTCATGTGACTCATTAGTGTTACAAGGTCTCAGGTGTGAATTGGGGGCAGGTGTGTTAAATTTGGTGTTATCACTCTTAATCTCTCATACTGGTCACTGGAAGTTCAACATGGCAAAGAGATCTCTGAGGATCTGAAAAAAAGAAATGTTGCTCTACATAAAGATGGCCTAGGCTATATAAGAAGATTGCCAAGATCCCGAAACTGAGCTGCAGCACGTTGGCCAAGACCATACAGCGATTTAACAGGACAGGTTCCACTCAGAACAGGCCTCGCCATGGTCGACCAAAGAAGTTGAGTGCACATGCTCAGCATCATATCTAGAGGTTGTCTTTGGAAAATAGACGTATGAGTGCTGCCAGCATTGCTGCAGAGGTTGAAGCGGTGGGGGGTCAGCCTGTCAGTGCACAGACCATACGCCGCACACTGCATCAAATTGGTCTGCATGGCTGTCCCCCCAGAAGGAAGGCTCTTCTAAAGATGATGCACAAGAAAGCCCACAAACGGTTTGCTGAAGACAAGCAGACTAAGGACATGGATTACTGGAACCGTGTCCTGTGGTCTGATGAGACCAAGATAAACTTATTTGGTTCAGGTGGTGTCAAGCGTGTGTGGTGGCAACCAGGTGAGGAGTACAAAGACAAGTGTGTCTTGCCTACAGTCAAGCATGGTGGTGGGAGTGTCATGGTCTGGGGCTGCATAAGTGCTGCTGGCACTGGGGACCTACACTTCATTGAGGGAACCATGAATGCCAACATGTACTGTGACATACTGAAGCAGAGCATGATCCTGTCCCTTCAGAGACTGGGCCACAGGGCAGTATTCCAACATGATAACGACCCCAAACACACCTCCAATATGACCACTGCCTTGGTAAAGGTGATGGACTGGCCAAGCATGTCTTCAGACCTAAACCCTATTGAGCATCTGTGGGGCATCAAATGGAAGGTGGAGGAGCGCATGGGCTCTAACATCCACCAGCTCTGTGATGTCATCATGGAAGAGTGGAAGAGGACTCCAGTGGCAACCTGTGAAGCTCTGGTGAACTCCATGCCCAAGAGGGTTAAGGTAGTCCTGGAAAATAATGGTGGCCACACAAAATATTGACACTTCGGGCCCAATTTGGACATTTCACTTAGGGATGTACTCACAAGAGTATTGATTGTGCAGGAGGACAAATGGTATAAAGTGAGGGAGATATCTATAGAGTTTAGATCTCGAGATGAATTGCATCAATCTTATTTTTTAAGTGATTAGCAATCTCCTGGGTAGTGAGTAAGTTAGTGGGTGGAGGTAATGGAGGACGAAGTAGAGTGTTATTAAGGGTGTTTTTAAAAATAAATACTAAATGAAAGCTTCACAAGTGTCATGTGCCAGGGTGTAAACATCACTTTGGTATGCCTACCTTGCAAAAAGCTATTATTGAGTAAGTCAGAGCTTACAAAAACTCCAAAATTTAGTCTGGTTTTGATTACCTCTAGAATTAAAAGGTTTTTGTTATTAATTTAAACTGGTTTGCATTGTGATCCAACAAAGATAAACATAACACAGGTTTTAAATCATTTTTAGTGGACCAGTTTCTTTCACACAAAAAACAAAATCTAATATTGTACATTGTTCTGATTTAGACAGCTGACATGGGCATCACAGAGAATGCTACAGAGGGAGATACACGGATTGAACTTTGGTTCCGCCGTCAGAAATCAAGGGAAACATTACTTCTACAAGCTGAAACCACTAATGTGAAAGAAGCATGGACCAATGAGATCACAAAACTTTTGTGGGATCAAGGAGGGTTGAGCAAAGGTGAGTTAAACATATCCTGTTCCTTATGTGAGAGAGGTACCAAGTAAGCAGCCTTGGGTTGTACCCAGGCCATAAAGTTATTGAATTTATTGAAGGTGGCAGTCTTAAATTTGTACTTTGTAGGAGGATTCCTTTGGTGGATAACTGAGAAGGGCCAGGTGGCTTTGGCCATGACAGCAAGCTGTAACTTCAAGTTACATAAATCCTTTTTCAATACAGTTTTTGGGTATAATTACCAATATCAGAATGTACAGTGTGTTGTGCTATTGGCTGCATAGCTACACACAGCTATGGCGGGGTGCCTTTCCTATTCATAGTTAACCACTAAGAACAATTGGTTAGGAGATGTCTAAGATGGGTTGTCTATGACTAGAATAATATCCATTCAGTGACTGTTAGTTTCAAATGCTCAGCTACTTGGTAGGCTTAAAGCTAAGCTCTAAGCAGATATAACATTCAGAAATTATTCAATAAATTATATGTTACCCCAACATTTTTGCCTTCCTCTGGATCAACTGTGGGTATAGAATTGGGTATATTGGATTGTACGATATTTTTTTTTTTTATGGTTGAACTGGATGGACTTGTGTCTTTTTTCAACCTGACTAACTATGTAACTATGTAACTATATTTCTGATATGTGCCTGTTGTACCATGTACTTGTTTGAAAAAGTATCCTGTTCTCTTTGTATTGCTTCCTTTGTGTGAAATCCTTGGTTTTCCTGTCAGTCCCTCTGCTTTTCTGGTAAACACTGACCACACTAGGTATGCAAGCACAGCGCGGTCAGTTCTCTAGCTGTGCTCGCCTCCAATGATCGAACTTCTGCTCACAAGACCCCCTGCACAGCCTATCACTGGGAAGTTTGGTGTGCTGCTGTTTCTCCTCCCTCCCCTCTCTGCGTTGCTTAGAACGAAAATTTTGTGGTCACTTATAAAAAAGGGGGAAAAAAAGGTGTTTATAATATTTTTTTATATCTACACACAAATGTTTTGCCTTTCATTTCTATTTTAAACTGAATGGGATGTTTTACAAGGTGAGGGTTTACATAAGCTTTAATGCACCAATAAATATATTTTTTTAAATGTAAGCAGTGTAAGTACCTGAATTTGCTCCTTCCTACAAAGGCTAGTTATAGGTTGGGGTGGTTGTACTGTCAGCCTCTTCCAAACCCTGTACAGCAGGGCTGGAGTGTGAAAAGAAGTAATAGCGCAAGGAGCCAATCAGTTCATGTGCTTTTAGGAACCAAGCTGAAAGGGGCAGAAAGAAAAATTTTAACACATCACTGTGCTGCTTCAGCTTTAACAGTTCAGTCACAAACTAGGGCAGGTCTAGGTTGACCTGGGCTTGGGCGAAGTGGGTTTAATGATGTTGGCCCACAGTACTGTGGGGAAATCTCTTGATTAAAGGTGAATATTGCAGCAAAAGCTGGTTTTGTTGTTTTATCTTTTGGACTTTTCATGTTTATCTTATCTTTTATCCTATTATTTTTCTTGAGTTCTATATTAACAACATCCCACCCGGCCTATAGCAAAATGACGGCTGGGCAGTGGTTTCATTGTTGTGACCGGACATCATATGATGTCCTTCACAACATGCTGCTTGCACACGATCCGTGGTGCGTCATGTCAATCGGACACACCGCATCTCACGTGATCAGCTGTGTCCAGTCATAGCTGATCACAGTGTAAATAGGAAGTGCCAGTTATCGGCATTCCTCTACTCGTGCTGACAGGGCGTTAAGTGGCTCTCCTGACAGGGGGGGGTCTGTACTGATAATTAGTGCAATGATTATCAGTGCAGCCCCATCAGTGATGAATAACGATGCCCACCAGTGATGCCCGCTAGTGATGCCATTCAGTGCCCACCAGTGATGCCTGTCAGTGACTCATCAATGCCACCTATCAGTGCCCATCAGTGCCACCTACCAGTGCAGCCTATCAGTGCACATAATTGTCATTCACAGCGCTGAAATATGAAAACTGGCCTGGGCAGGAAGGGGGTAAAAGTGCCCGGTATTGAAGTGGTTAAGGTATGACGTAATTAACACATCATACACTAGTTGGGTTGTTGTACAATGCACTGATGTTTGCGCAGTGCCAGTCATGGTAAATGCTGGGCACATCATGCTAAATGAGGTACACAACTATATATAAAAAGCACATCATCTGTCACTGTAAAATAAATATTTGTGAATTTAGGGCTATCATGAGTAAGGAAAGCATGCTTACAGTGTGTATGTTAGTATGTGCTTGGTTTGCAAAGCCATTGATGTAATGAGATTCTTGCTCCAGCCTTTCTAAGGCTGTATTCAAACCTCAGTGTATTGGGAACAGTGGCGTCTCCAGCTTTCATATTTAGGGGGGGCACATGGGGGGACAGGGACAAAAGTAGGGGGGCAACTATAAAATGCAATTTTATATATATATATATATATATATCCTGGGGCCCTTTACTACGACCCCACAACGGCCCTTTCACATGTTCTGCAGTGAGCTCCGTTCCTACTGTATTGGGCCCCCCAGGGAGGCAGAAAACAAGAGATGTAGGTCACCAGCATACCAAGAAAATATAAGGGTCCAAAGCAGTGGGAGAACTATCAGAGTTGCAAAGGTTGTCTTGCCACTGAGCCCTGGTATTCTGCCACTGTGGGGTTCCCCAGCCTCCTCTTGCTGTCCTGCCCCTGCTATTGACAGCACTGGTCTGGCATCTCCTGGAATTTACAGGCTGGTTCTCCTGTCCTAAGGACGGGAGAAATCAGTCTGTTTTTTCAGTAACTGAGAGTCCTGGTGGAGTCCTTCCTGCAACTCTCTCTTCTCCCTGCCAATGAGGATGCAGGGGAAGGAGCAGATCGGGTGGCCGTGGTTGTGTGAGCGCTCGCATTATGCAGTGTCAGCGAGCAGAGGGAGGGGGAGGAATCACCCGCAGGAGCTTACTGGGGACACTCTCCCTCTTAGACATTGCCTTTTTGTAAAAAAAAGGAAAAAAAATTTTTTTTATTGGTGGGGCACATGGTGGGGCACAGCATAATGTTGGGGGGGGGGGGTCAGGGCCCCCTCTGGCCCCCCCTAGAGACGCCATTGATTGGGAACTCATGTTCCCACTCACGTTTCTCACGCATTCACGTGTGTCGTGCCTGGAGCAGCCCATTCGCTTGAATGGGCTGCCCTGCATGCGACAAATGCCCCAAAGTAGCTCCAGAACTTTTTTTGGTCGTTGTTTCAGTGCACTCAGGGTACTATTAACAATTAATGGTACCGCAAGCACGACTCGCTATTGCAGCGGATTTTCAGCACAATTCCAAAATCCGCGACAAAAACGCACATTTTTGGGGGTTTTGTCGCGCATTTAGGAAACGCACTGGTGTGAATGCTGCCAAATGGTTTGCCTTTCTGTTTTAGGTAGGAAAAATAATAAAAAATGTTTTAAAAGTTAATGTACTTTAAAAAATAAAACAGAACTGACCAAAACCTGATAGATATTGATATCTTCTTTCAAATGTGCATTAGGTTTATTATAAACAAAGTTTATGTGTGTTTATAGCATATCTATCGTAAAAAAAAAAAAATCAGACCACATACTATGTGCACTTACCAAGGCAAAAATGACAAGGTCTCTGACTACCAGGTGTATTATGGGTGTTTAGAGCTTGCAGAGAATCTCATGTTTTTACCCAGGCACACCCTTTTATGCTGGCCATACGCGGTTAGAAAATCATTAGAAAAAGAGTTTGATGCGCTTGATCATTCGACTTTTGAAACATCAGTGGGCAAATTTTGATTCTCAAAATGCAAATTTGATGCCAAAAAAACGGTACCAAAATGTTGTTTTTTTTTTTGTGCCGAAACGAACGATTTTCAAAACATTAGTAGTGGAATCGATCAAAAACTGTTCGAAAAAAATCGACAGCGCATGCGCTTGTTAAGATGTAACCCTGGATCATGTAATTGATCAATGAAAAAATTACCGTTTATGTTATCGATTGATAATATGCCGATAATTGGGCGACATCTATTGATACAATGATGGCGTTATCACATGCACGTTCGACAGATCTTTAGAAATCCAACCATTTTTGTCGAACGATTTTTATAACAGTGTATGGCCAGCTTTAGTAAGAAAAAGCAGGTCAGCAGGAAGCAAATCCTGCTTAAATGATAAGTAAATATAACTGACTCCATGTACATATGTGCTTATACATGAAAACATTTTTAAACATTTTCAAAACATTGACACGGTTTGATTATTCACATTTTTATGGTCTTTTTCATATGTACAGACAACAAAAAGAGATCCAAAGCTTTTATGTCCTCTTTAAATGTTTAAAATGATGTGAATTTTAGGTAATTTTAATGAGTTTCCAGCAGGTGGCAGAAGTCTAGTTACTTCTTCAAATCCTTTGTACATACATAACAACATACTGTTTTTTGGGTGATAAATGTTCTGTGCATACTTGCTGACCAAGCAGGTGCTTTACAACAGTAAACGGAATTATTTATTTCATTTGATCCTTTATGAAACAGCAGCTCCTATGAAATATATTAACTGTTGCCTTCTATAATACATAAAGTCCAGTTTGCAGTTTTCACCCCCAGACAACAGTAGAAGGAGGTTAATAGATTAAGGGCTCATTCATACCTTGATCATATAATACTGCAGAAGGCCACAGTAAAAAAAAATAAAGCACATTTAAAATCAGGTATATTCTACCTTTGGGGGTATTTTGAGGGTATCATGAAACATGGTCATATTCCACAGCAAACCAACGCCACCCCTGGCCCCAAGGGAGACGGACATGAATGCGGGGAACACCACCCCCCGCCGTGGAAGACGGATGGCCTTCTTATCTAAGGAGGCAGATGTCCTGCCTGGGATGACTCTGATCTCCCCTCCCCCCCCCCCCCCCCCCATCCGAGCCGGGAAGTGCTGGGTGGCTGAGCCGGATGCTGGTTGGTGAGCCATCCCTGGAAGTCTGACTGTTACGGCTGGTGGGTCGGTCGGTCTTCCCCCCTGCTTCTCCCACGGCCGTGCATCTCCTCCCTCCTCCCCCTTGGCCAATAAGATCGCTTCTCCTTTTGGCCAATTGGGAAATGGGTCTCACGACCTGCTTCCTGATTGGCTGGGAGGAGAATCAGTGTGAGAATAGCGAATATTCATTCGCTATTCTCACACAACTGGGTGGGCTTCGGGCTCAGCCTCTACCCTCAAACTGTCCCTCAGCTACCTAAATCATGGGGTTCTTTTCTCAGAGCTTCCTAATTTCATTTGGAATTAAGCACAGCTGTTCATGGCTCCATCTGTACAACCATTCACAGAATCTGTGAAAAAACAGATTACAAGTTCCATCTGCCACCACAGCAGTGGGACTTAGGAAGTCCATAGATGAGTCAGTTTTCTTCATTTGACCAGCAGGTTGAACTAAAAAAATGGAATCATTTCCCCCATCCACACACTTGATGTGGGAAACCTCCCCACTAAGCTATTGTATTCTGACAGCGGGGAGACTTATCCCTTTTCCCTGATGAACTGGTCGAATTTCGATCCATGCTTAGCCGGCTTTACAGATCACATCAACACAAGTGCGTTTATGTCACTGCACTTGTATGTTATTGTTTACTTCCTCCAGCATCATAACTGAAGGTCTATACTTCATTCGGGCCTTGGGGCCGAAGTGTTTTTTTTTTCATAAATATCTTGGGTATTTCTGGTTCTTTTTTCTAGGAACATCAGTCTTTGCATTCTCCTTCATCTATAGTTATCAAACTCCCTTCTACATCCTTTACATTCTTGTTACTCTTTAATTAAGTGGAGCTCGCCAGTGTTGTTCACCGCTCTTGGTAACATGCATAGGACTGCTTTCTTCACATATGTGAAACCCCCTGTAGCCCCCCTGGCGGTTTTCCCGAGTGTGGCTCGGGGTTAAAATTTAGTCCCATTAGCGGTAACCCCGAGCCACACTCGGGATCGCATTGCAGGATCCTGGGGCGGCGTTACTTACCTTGTCCCCGGGATCCTGCGATGTCCCCCGCAGTGTCCGAGGGCTCCGTCCTCTGCCCGAAGCCTCTCTGTGCCAGGCTCCATTCCCTGCGAGCGGCGCGACGCACGGGGGCGGAGCCTGGCGGCAAATTCAAAAAACTGTAAAAAGCATAACACATACAGTACTGTAATCTTACAGATTACAGTACGGTATGAAATTATTTCACATCCCATTTGTCCCCAGTGCTTTGTCCAATGCCCTGCATGCAGTTCTATGTTATATATACTGTTCTTTCTGGCTGGAAACTGGAGATTGTCCATAGCAACCAAAAAGTGTCCCTTTACGTCAAAAATGGTTTTAGACCAGCTAGAAAACAGCGATAGTAAATTAGAACACTTGCAGAATTGAGCGATAGTGAATAGTGGGCAAATGTATTTTATTATTATTTTATTTTTATTTTTTTAATTATTTATTTTTATTTATTATATTATAATTTATGTTTTTGTGTTTCAAACTTTATCATACCCGGGATATCTACTAGACTCTGGTTTGGACAGATTTAAGTGTGTTATTGTTAAGAATTACAGACCTACAATATAAAATACCAAATTTCCATGCAAAATAATTGTACCGCTTTCAGCACCTAAAATCTGAAATAATCATACCGCCAGGGAGGTTAAAGTACATAGGATATGAAAGATATGGAAGAAATAAAGATTTCCAGCTGAACTTCAGACAGCAAAAACAAAAAAAAACAAAAAAACATTGATTTGCATATATGAAAATCTTTATGTGCAAAAAGATGTGTAATTTGGTCCAGCAAATGCTTTGGCCCAAACCACACTTTCAGGAATAACAGCCAGGTTGTTAACCTTCACTGCACCAGCAGCCCAGCTTGAACAAATAGACATTTAGTGCCTGTTGACTGAACAATGGAGGAACAGCAGCACACTGATAAGATCATCTCTTTCCTCACTCTGCACATTCCTACTGTCAGTATGCCAACTGTAATCACATGTGCATGCAGCAAAGCCTGATTGGACCCTAGTGCTTGCTTTCTCTCTCCCAGACTGAGTTCTGCTGTACTGTTAATATTAATATTCTGATTATTGGAGACTGATATCAAGACAGATTCAGGTATTAGATCTTGGCATTTAAAATGTATTTAATAATTTTTAAATAGAAACATAACTGCATTCCTTGTTTTTTTTTGTTCAATATTTGCCTGGAGTTCATATCTCCAAGTTTCACTGTTTGCCTGCATACCATATTTTCCTAAACCATCACTATTCTCCTAAACCTACTTAAAGAATATGTACGGGGTTGTTTCAAGGTAGAGCTATACCATTTAATGTGATGCCAGCAAATTAGCTGAAATCCAGTTACCAATATTCATTGGAAATTGATTCTTTGAGAAAATGTGTCATTTATATTACACCCTCTTTCTATAAACTGTATGCCAAAAGCTTAAAATGTTACTAACTAAACCCAGTAATATGAAAATAGTTCATCCGTCCAACCCCCCCCCCCCCCCGTGCCCTCAGCCTAAACATTATTTTTTTACATTAAAATACTGCCACTATATACCCTTTTGGATGATCTGTATACCACGGTTACAAGATAAACTGCACAGTTCCTCCAGTGCTGAGAGTTCAGAATGGATCACTATCATGTGACTCTGATCAACAAGTGAATGTTCTCTCCAGCATAAAAGACGCAACTGAGCATGTGCTGGTCGGCTACCCTGCCTGTGTTAGCTGGCTTTCCCCAGATAGACATTGCAAGGAGGGGAGGATCTGTCCATACAGGATAAAACAGCTTTTTTACACGATGCAGAGGATTAACCCCTTAAATTCCACAGTGAGTATAACAAGCATGTACAGACTGATTTTACTGTTGTGGGTTTAGTAACACTTTAAGACCATGAAAATGGCTTTAAATATAATTTATCATTTGAAAGAATAATAATTATTGAAATGTCTATAAGGGCACTTTCACACTGAGGCGCGGGGGTGTCAGCGGTAAAGCACCACTAGTTTTAGTGGCACTTTTTGGACGCTAGCCGGGTGCTTTTGACTTCCACTAGCGGGCGAATAAAGGGTTCAAAGCGCCGCTGCCGAGGCACTTCCATTGATTTCAATGGCAGGGGTGCTTCAGGAGCGGTGTATACACCTCTCCTAAAGGTCCCCGGAAATGCTGCTTACAGCACTTTTTTTAACGTCCCGCAAGCGCACTGCTCCAGTGTGGGCACTCAGGCTTTCACACTGGAGTGACAGGAGAGGTGCTTTGCAGGCGCTATTTTTAGCGATATAGCTCCTGTAAAGCGCCTCTGTAAAAGTAGCCTAATTCCAATAGTATCTTTATTCAAAACAGATGTTATTGACTTTGAAAAAAAATACTTATACACTTCATGTGGAACTTGAAGAGGCACATTGGAGAAGGTATTTACTAAAGGAGTTGAGAATCTTTACACAATACATTGTGAATTTTTACTTCAATTACCCAATTTTTTTGAAAAGCATGATTACTTTTTCCACCTATGCATAATTGGATAATTGAAGTGAATTTTTACACAACTGAACTCTTATTGTACATCAGCCCAAGAGTCTTCAGGTCAGTCCTAAAACCAAGGAAGCCCAGCTATTCAGCATATCACACATCATTTTTTTTGTTCATTGATGTTTGCTAGAAATATCTGGGAACACTGCAGAAACAAAGATTCTATTACATCAGCTAATTCTGTAGTGTCTTTTCTGTACACCAGGCTTAGACCTTTGTTGCCCTGCCTGTAAGTGACATACACACATTTGGTTTATCACTTATCCTGCTTCTCAGCAAGTCTCTGTAGGTCTAGCCCTTGTTTTGGCTTGCTGTAAACTATGATAAGACTGCCCTCTGCTGGTGAATCTGAGAAGAATCCTCTGTTCACATAAGATCCAGTCTTCCCAGTTTGGGGAGCTGATGTTCAATAACAAACCCCCATTTAAATCAGCGTATCATGTAATTCCTGTTCAAAGTAATTGTGCATGTGTAGCAATCCAATTTCCAATATATTACAACATAAATTGAGTTATCTTAGAACTTGTGGGATTTTACGTTTCTAAGGAATGCTTGAGGAGCTGTGTAAACTTAGGGGTGATAAGTTCTAAGACAACAGTCAAAGTAGCCCACAGAGTAACATCAGAAATAACATTGCTTTCCTAATCTTGTGCAATATGAACAAAATAAAAAATACACTAAACATTTCATTTTTTTTTTTAGTGTGGGCAAGGGGAACTGATTTCCAAACCCAGGAAAATTGCTTAAAACAGAAGAAAAGCCTAAATCTAACTATTCTTAAAAATGTTCCCTCCCCCTCCTCCTACCTGTATAAAAAAGATTAATGTACTTACCAATGGCGGCGGGTGCTCCATTTTTTTTTAGAGGGGGGGGCGCAAGCATACACACACCCCCCCGTTCAGTCGGTCCGTCAGTTGGTCCATCAGTCGAACCACCCTCCCCCCCCTTGTCGCTCGGTAGACCGAATCCCCCCCGTCGCTTGCCCGTCCTCCCACCAGCCCCGCACTTACCCTATCTAGGTCCCAGGCAGCTTTGGCTTTCCCCTGCGTCTACTCCTCCCTCGGCGACCAATACGGTTGCTTTTCCTCCTAGCCAATATGTTCTTAAGACCCGCTTCCTGATTGACCAGGAGGAGAAGCAGGAAGAAAATAGTGAATGTTAATTTGCTATTGTTACACAAGTGGGTGGGCTCAGGGTGTAGTGCTCTGCACCCCTAGCCCACCCTTTTTTAAAGCCAATTAGAGCCTCAGGCTCTAATCGTGGGCTTAAAAAAAAAAAATATTGGAAATCCATATGTCCGGTGCCCTGCATGTAGATTAGGGGCCTGGCGCATGGATTAGGGCCCCTGCACCCCTTATGGAGCAGCCGCCACTGGTACTTACCTATTTTAAATCTGCTCCGGTGATTCTGCAACTCTGGCTCAGCGAGTGCTCGACTACGGCTGGGAATTCTAAAAGCCGTGCCATCATTCATAGGCTTCCATAGGCCAGCCGCTGCTGGCTCTCCCTCCTCTCTAAAAAAAAAAAAGAAGTGGCAACCACCCCAACCTATAACTGGCCTTTGCAGCAAGGTGCACATGGAAGGGCGATGCACATCACAAACAAACAAAAGATTTCCCAGCACACTTACCAGCCAGCCTGCAAAACAATCAAATTGACACTGTCTAAGAAAAAACGGAGGGTCTTGTTTACACACATTTGCAAATATATGCATAAGCCGCAGTGCCCATGCAAAGGTATCTTTGTATATACTGTGGTCCTAACTCTAAATTTCCAGAGCCTCCATAGTAGGAGCACATATAATAATGGATAGATTAAGGGCAGGTATGCCTGGAAGGAGCCCACTACTCCTTAAAGGTACAGGGACACACGTGTCGCCCAGCAAAAGTACAATGGCAGCAAAGACATCTAGTGCATCCCCGCACCCAATTCAACCAACTGTACAAAAAAGTGGCAACCATCCCAACCTATAACTGGCCTTTGCAATAAGGTGCACATGGAAGGGCAATGCAAATCACAAACAAACAAAAGATTTCCCAGCACACTTACCAGCCAACTTGCAAAACAGGCTGGCTGGTAAGTGTGCTAGAAAATCTTTTGTTTGTTTGTGAGACACTCCCTTCTCTCCCCTGCAAGAACTGCTCACTTACACAGGGAGACGGAGCTGTGGAATCACGTGACCGGACTGGAGCTTAGGCTTTTCTTCCACTTAAAAGCCCATCTCTAGAAAAAAAATAGTTTTGGAAAATGTCTCAGCTGTATGTGTATCTCTAGTTACTTCCTGTCCCAGTGACACCATGACACAGGAAGTGGTGGGAGATGGCTTCAAACAGGGATAAGGAGTAGCTATAAAGGCTTGACATGGGTTCTAACACTCATTCTATCCAAAATTAAAACAACATTTTGACTGAATTTGGGCCGTAAACAAAGTGAAATAAGGTTCATCTTACCCTCAGAGCTGGGATGTTCCACCGTTTCTCATTATTCTTCCTTAGCACAACAGTTTGACCTTCAGATGCCATTCCTGGAGGCTCTTCCTTTTTATTGCTTATCTCAATGTGTTTTCTACTTTTTCTTTTTAGATCTTACATTTATGTTAATATCCTCTAACTAGTCCTTAAGCACCAAAGCTCATTAACATTCTAAATTGTTGAGTGTTTAAACAGTTGTATACTATTATTATAGATGTGAACGTTTTGAATCCGCTATTCTCACTCAAGCTGAAATTGTAGACTAAAAATATGAAAAAATAGTTTCCAGTATTATCTATGTTGGCACTCACACTGCTAGAAATGTTAAAATCTGTATGTAAGGTCATCAGTAAAATATTATGGATGTGATTTTAGCATATGTCTCATCAGTCCTGATAAGGTGAAAAAATGATGACTCTGGATGAGCTGAAACCTGAAATAATTCAGGGATTTTTACTAAAACTCTAAACTTTTTCTGTTTTTATTTAATCTATATCCAGAGCACCGCACACAGGACACCTCTACAATTGGTTCCAGTCACCGTTCTTTCCTTGACATAAAAGCTGGATTCAATGCAATAAGTGAACGGACAGTTGGCGTTCTCCTGACCGCAAGAGGTAAGTCAAGGAAAGATACAGTATATATATGTAGTCCAAATCATGGAGCTTCTATAGTAAAAAGCTTGAAAAAAGAAAATGAATGCAGCTACCATAAATAAAGATTGGTAAGCTGCAATATATTACATTTTTGTTATTGGGTACACTTTACTGTAGCAATTTTCTCTTCTAGGATCCCGTACCAGAGCATCTGTACCTCTTACCTCCTGTGAGCACAGCTCTTCTCCACCATCTTCTCTTGCACTTACATCAGGGCCAAGCCCTCGGAGGCTGCGTTCACCTGGAGGAGTCTCTCTTCCTGATAAAATCAGTGAAGAGGGAGGTGACTCTTTCACAGGCAAGAAACGCTTTAGATTATTTATACCCTTTGCTAATAACATAGTGATTGCCATCTTCTACAACATCAGGCTTGTATAAACTGCAGTAACCGATTCTTTTGTCTAAACTAAAAACTGATTTGGTAGTTTAGATTACTATATTTGCCACCCAATCAGTGTTTTTAATACTGCTTTTAGCCTGAATTAGCCTGCATAGTTAGGGTCATTATGGATAGATTGCATACATGTTTTACGAGACCCAAATTCACACCTTATACGTGAAAGGATAGCATATGTTTGGAGATCATGCAATGTTTGATCTAGGAGTGGGATTTCAGGTGAGAGCAATGGCATTTGGATGTCTGCTGGCTGTGTGGATGCTGCCTCTCTTGCTGCTTTGTCAGCTAAAGCATTTCCCTTGGTTATGTCATCTTGCTGACCTGTATGTGCCTTACAGTGCAATATAGCAATGGATTTTGGTAGTTGTATGGCTTCTAACAGGCTTGTGACAAGTGTGGAATGTGAGATGGATTTTAAATCTGCTGCTGTGTAGCCCCTTTTTTTCCATATAATTCCAAAATCGTGCGCAACACCGAATGTGTACTTGGAGTCAGTGTAGATGTTTACATCCTGTCCTTCAAAAAGCTGACAATCTCTAGTAAGGACTATAAGTTCTGCAGCTTGTGCTGATTGGAATGGGACAGGGTTTGCTTCCAGTATTTTATCAGGCAGTTGGACAACAGCATACCCTGCATGGTATGTGTTATCATTTAGTCTTGAACAAGACCCATCCACAAAGACATTCTGTGGTCCAGGGAGAGCAGTTGAAGACATGTCTGGTCTGGGGGATGCGTCTTGATGGATGAGGTCCATGCATTCATCTTGAGGCACTAACTCATCTTCCTCACCTTTCAAGCCTAGCAAGGCATTCAGGATTGGAGCTGGGCCAGAAGTGGGAGAGGCATATTTTATCTCAAGTTTCGGGTTAGAAAGTAAAATTACTTCATAACTGCTCAGCCTCTGGGCTGAAATGTGCTGGGTATGGATATTCTTTAGTAGAATGGATACATTGAGTGGTGTGTAGGGTGGTGGCATGTCCAAGAGTGAATGATGTAGCCATTTCCACCACCATCGCACAGGATGCCAGAGCTCTGAGACACGCCAGCATGCCCTGCACTGGCGTAGGCACAACCCTCAAAAAACAAAATGTTTGCCCCCATGCTCCTGTGCTAGGACCCCCGCCATTGTTTTACAGTTGTCCCTGGCAAACAAGTGAAGCATCTTGCCATATTCAGTTAATCCAAGTCCAGGAGCTGTGACCATTGCAGTTTTAAGGTACATAAAAGCATTGCACATTTCATTATCACTATCCCAGGGGAAAGAATCGGAGCTATGCATAGTTTCAGCCCACCCCGAGATTTGATACCCAGGGGACTATGAACTCACAATCCGTACCACAAACCCTAGCTACATAATCTTTACATGTTTCCCCAGGGTTGGGAGGAGGGGAAGGAACTTCTTTACCATGTTTTTTGACCTATATTGACAGTGGGGAACGACTGTCTTGCCTTACAATCGTCTGATCCACACAACAAATTATCTTATACTTCTAAGCGACAGAAACTATAAGCAGAAACGTTTTGGGTCACGGTGGATTTACCTCATAGACTATTCTCCTTCCAAAAGGAGAAACAGTACTGTTTAAATATTTGTGTCCTCCCAAAGGACTTTCTTGGGTCTGCCAAAGACCTTTTTCTATATTAGTCTATGTAGGCACGGTCCGTCTCCTTTCTATACAATTTAAACGGGACTAAAGCTTTATCTATCCTTTCAATACTTATTAGGCATTTATTAAATTTGCAGTGGCATACTAAACATAAATACCCCTTAACCCCATTGTACTTAGATATGTGCTAGTCTAAAACATTTGTATAAAGCAGAACTCCAGCCACTAAAAAGGAAAAAAGAATACAGCCTAATTCCCTTTTAGTCCAGATCATTACAGACCACTGTCCACTCTTGAGAAAAAAAAAATCAGTCAACATGCAGCAATATCTACCCTTCTTCATGGTCCCCTGAAAGCCAGCAACCTAGTCCTCCTTTCTCCAATGCTGGAATGTGGGTGGGCCATATCACTTTCTGGTGACATGAGTGCTAGTCTTACAGTGGTTAGAGTGTGATTACATTGGTGAGATTGGCAGCAACAAGGCAAGTCAAGGACCAGCATGCAAAACCGCTCTAGCACACTGTTCTCTACAAGACAAAGAGGAAGAATAGTGGGATAAGGCATTATGTATGTAGGGATCCTGCCTTAAATGATAACTCCACTTTCGTGGGGGAAAGAAAAATAGCAAATAAAAAATAATAATATAGCATATACAATTGCGACACAAGTCATATTGTAATTGAATATTAAAAATTAATTTTCTTTTTTAATCTGCAGCTCTGTAATTTTCTGTAAAATACAATGCAATATGGCTACCTGGAGGTGTTCTGTACACAGAATGTGTACAAAACGGCCCCCATGAACATAATTTCCTGCTGGTGTGATTGGCTCACTGATTTTCCCATAAGTCTACACTAAGATACAAGTCAGATATCAGGCATCTCCTGCAACAAAAATGTCATTTTTGGTGAAATACTCCCAGTAGGAAATCACGTTTAAAGGGATGCAAACTCTGCAATTTTCCTCATTAGAGCCCTGCAGGTGCAGCAGTTGATTCATAATTAAGAAATCACTTCCATTAGATTTACTTACCATATGGACACAGACAAACACACAGGGTTTTCTTCAGAATAACAAAAAGGCAGGAATCTGAAACAAAGTGTGTTAACTTCCTTGCAATGTACATAGATCACCCAGAGGGGAATGTTCCACAAAAGTGGAGTTACTCTTTAAAGCTCAGTGCTACTGCGACAGAGGAGAGAGGGGGTTTGAATCAGCCATGAGTGCCTTAGAAATGTTCTAGCCACAAGACAGGATGGGATGATGCTATATCTAGGAGTTTTTCAGTCAGGTTTCAGAAGGTGTGTAAATTGCCTACACCTAAACCAAGCACATTATCCAATTTTAGTCAAAGCTACACAGTTTGTTTTTATCTACAGGAGCCCCTTTCTCATTCTCTTCAGACAGATTTTTTTCCCAGTTTTGGGTAGAGTATGGAAGGGTTAGTCATTCTGTTGAGTTTGTATTGCTGTCTGTGTCCCATTTTGATACATTCATTCTTATTTTCTGTCTGTCTGACCATTGTCACTAGGAAAAATAGTAAAGGAAAATCTACAATTTTACAGCTGTCACCAGAAAAGGAACTCCTGGCTCAGTGACAAATGTCAATATGGGATCTTTTTCTCACTTCCTGCTGTGTCTCTAAGATAGAAAGTAGTGAGAAATGCTCCCAATATTCACCGATTTCACGATGGAATTTTTAGATAAATTATATACAGAACAGTAACAGTGTCTTAAAAAAAGAGTTATATTGCGGCTCATAACTAGAACCGATTGAATCAAATTGTTTCTGTTAGTCATAGCAATAAAAAAAATCCACTTTTACACTGTAGAATATCTAACAGGAGATTTTTGATTGGAAGAAAAAACGTGTTCAAACTACAGTGCCATATTAAAGCTGGTAGAACAGAAAATTATAAGCACACAATGCAATGATTCAGAAAAACTTTGGAGCCATGACCACTGGTTTTTAACATACATTTTATATCATAAATAATGTTTGGAAGCTGATTATTTGTTGCATTCTGTCTTATGTGATTTATGTTTGGTGTTTAGGTGGACCTGTGTGCCTCAAATCAATCTCACCCATCATGGAAGGAGAAAAGCCAAAGGTAAATTGTATTCACTGGCCTTCTTATTGATTTTTACATCTCCAAGGTCAGAGCATATCATTTACAACACTCCATGTGTCCATCTTTTTTAGGATCTAACCATTGAAGCAATCTTCCCTTCCACTTCTGTGTAAAGAAAAATCATTTCCAAAGCTCATAATAAATGAACATAAATTGCCTGCACAGTGCCATAACCACTGACCAAAAGGACTACATAATCAGCATATCAATGACCTCAACAGACGACAGTGCTAAAAAATATAATTCGTATACACAATGCACCAAATACAATGCTGTCAGAAACGCAAAAATCATCACTCCCTCCTTGGTGACTGACTTTTCTGGAAACTAAGACCACTAACAAAGCCTATGACAATTATAAAATTATGTCCTGTCAAATCGAAGGAAAGCTAGCTTCAGAAGATCAGTACTTTTTTTCTCTAAAAGCCAAGGACTTCATCTCTGTTAACTGAAGGTGCAAACAATGGTCACATCATTTTTGTACACTCTTAATTTAAAATTTCAGTACAAGGAAACGTCAAAGAGATTTGGGGACCATCATGGTGTAGAAATATGGTTTACAGTGTGTGTATGCTTAATCACAATGATTCTAAGATTTGTCATTGGAACATCCAAGAAATCAGCTTTTTTTTCTCATCCATTGTGGGATTATACTACAGCTTGCAAGAGGACTGGACACTGGCAAACAAAAAAAGTGTAGGTCAGAATAACCCCTGCTACTACTAACACTAGTGTCCTAGGAGAATCAACTCATTCTTTTCAGGTCTAAATTTGCTAGCACCTTTTTTCCAGACTCCGTTCTGGTTTAAATTTAGTCAGAGAACACTTTCCAGATCTAGAGCTGCTGCCACTGCATTAGTGCTTACCCTGTCTCTGAAGACTCACTTTATGAGCAGGCCTGAGCAGCCAAGTACTGGGAGCTACCTCAAGTATAAGGTTGCTGGGCATTTTTTAAAAATCCCCGTTTCCCACCAGTTTCAAATGCAAGAGGGGTTAATGCTGTGGAACTGAGCACTGATGTCATTCACGGAGTGGAATGAGTTTCGTGACTCTGTTTCCATCCACTCAGTGTCAAGAAAGCAACTCCCCACTTGTGCTCCTGCTTGCAATGAGCTATGTAGAATGTTGAGGTTTGGTATGTTCCTGCTACCTGCCTACAGGTTCTCATTAACATTCAGTTCTCATTAACTACCAGCTGTCTGTGTCTCATGAGTACCTGGGGCCTTATCTCGTACCCTGAACCTTAATTTGTGTTGTTGCACTATGTCTAATTTTAAACACAAGGAGGAAAGCCTCGCTGTAACAGGCTTTATCAGCTCACACATTACTTTTGACTCTGGGGTTGCTTGCAGCACATTTCCTTATGGTGCTGATGTCTGCAGCATTTAATCCTGTTGCCTTGTGCTCCTAGAGGCTTTCCCATGGTGCACGAACCTCATGAGACTCCTGGAGGATAGTTCGGCATAGGCAGTGCCAGATCTTCAAGGTCTTTTCTCTCTCAAGCACTGATCTGCTGTCCTTCATGGTTGCTGACTTTAATGGCAGGGCTATTGAAGCCTATGTTTGAGAGACATCTTTCACAAATGTCCATGGTGCTACAAGCCACAAAATATACTTTCCACAAGGTACATCCTTGGACATGGAAGGCATCCTTCATTTTGTGTGAGTCTTGGGTGCTTACCCCCTAGGAGTTTCTCTGTAGGGATCAATCCTCTCTTTCTGCAGCTGAGTTTGGCTCTTAGCACTATTATAGATCAGGTTTATCCTCTTTCTATCCTGTTTCAAAGATCGTTGGCCTTTCACTTCTTGATTAAGACCTTTGTACGGAGAGTCTCCTATGTAATTCCCCTTTGACTCTGTGGAATCAGAATCTGATTCTCTCTGTGATTCAGAAACTGCCATTTGAACCAACTGGAGACATTCCTTTCTCTACCCTCATTCACAAGGTGATATTCCTGTACCCATCATCTCTGTAAGGTGAGTGTCTGAACTGATGGCCCTATCCTGCAAGGAACCTTTCTGATTTTACATAGGGACAACATGGTGTTAAGGCACACAACTTCCCTCTTATAAAAACAGTTTCTGCCTTTCACCCAAACTAGGGCATTGTTCTTCCATTCATTTGTCCAGCTACAGTTCACCTAATGGAAATTTCCCTCCATTGTCTGGATGTTGTTGGGTTCTGAGAGTCTGTCTCTTGGTGACTGCTTTTTTCAGAAAGGCTGATTCCCTTTTTGCCATCCAATGTGGTGCAAGTAAAGGTACACTTGCTTCTTGTTTCACCATCATCAGACAAACTATCATCCAAGTTTATGGCCCAAAGGATTGAGTTCCACCCTTTCCTGTCAAGGCACATGCTACTATTGAGTGCTTCTTGGGCTTTTCACAACCAAGCAACTGTTTCCTAGATTTGCATGGCTGCCTCCTGGTCTTCTGTTCAGATGTTCACTAAGTTGCAATCTCATTTAATGCCAGCTTCAGGTGTAAGGTCCGTCAGGCAGTTCTAGGGCTGCAGGCAGTCTCCTGTTATTTTTTTCCCTGTAAGAATAGCTTGCTGTTTTGCCCACTCCTCACTTAGATGGCCTTTAGGCACCCTGAAGGTTGAAGACTTCTTGTTTCCTTCCATGGATGTGAAAGAAAAGAGGATTTTTGTACTCAATGAAAAATCCTTTTCTTGGTGTCCATTGAAGGGACACAGGGGTTCCATCCCTCTGTGTGTATAATCGTACTCTCATCACTGGTATTAGTAGGGGTTATCCTCAGCCGCTCTGAAGTTTTTTTTGGTTGGCAGTGTCCAATCCTCCTGTAGGACCATTCAGATTTTGCACCAAGATGTCCTATCTGTGTTTTCTGCCTGTCTCTATCTGTTTCAATTAGAATAAGTTGTCGGCCTGACAGATTTTATGCTATTCTTTGCGATTAATTCAATTCCTTCTTGAGACTGTTAGTTGTCAGAAAATCATGGGCATTTGCAAAAAACCTTAAGGTTATATGTAATCTTTTACAATTATTGAGCCCTCTTCCCTACTAAAGCCCATTGATATATTGTTCACTTAACTTGTGGACTAGCACATGGAGCCAGGGATGTCATAATGATAGCCTGCATCTAAGAATTTGTCCTGTTTTCTCTTGATTTATGTTTTACTATGCTCATTTCACATATTATTAATTATTGGTATTTACCATAATGCCTGTGATTTTCAGAAATAACAGCACATGGTTAAAAATAATGACTGCTATGGCAAATATCCGTGCCTACTGCAGGATTTCTGTCCCTGCAGAATCGCTCTTGGTAAATGTTTTCTATGAAAGCACTCCATGCTGCTATGCTTTCTATCTGCCAGGTGGGAGGACACCTGGGCAGTCCAGGATGGCATTGTCAAAAGCTGTTCAATCTCAAGCCAAGAGACACAAGGAACTTTTCCAAGGTAGAAAATCTCATTGCCAAGTGGGTCACAGCTATGTAATTGAGTGGTTAAGTGGGCATAACTGTTTTGTTACTAAAACTAAAAACTAAACTGGAATTCCCAAAGAATGTTAGGTTATTTTCCATATGGATAAAGTACTGGAATCTGTTTTTATACAATTTTCTGTCATCTCCTACACAGCAGGGCTTAGATTGGGAGAGGGGAGGGCAGAAGTGTGTGCCAATCAGCAAATAGCAGTGCAGAGAACTAGTCATCTCCATACTAATCCTTAATGTAACAACAACCGTCTGGGTGGTGGGTTGGTGACCAATATGTTTTGCTTAACTGTAAAAAAGGAAAGGGCGTTAACCAACCTGGTTATGCTATCTGACAGGGGAGACTACAAAGAATTACAAAGATTTTGTCAGGTAAAACTGTTCACATATACTGTATGTATTTGTGCATTTAGCTGTTTAGCTTTAAACAGTGTGGCTGCAAAGGAGAATAGAATTTACATGCATCCTGGCCCTATCACTCTTAACTAAAACTAGATGGGTAGTTTGTATAGTGGGGTGCTTTTTTATTGAAAATGTGCTGCATCTCAATTGGAATTTTTAGCAGTGAGTATCAGACTTTAATTATTTTGTACTTCCATTCAGATTTCTCATAAATACTGAACTATACCTAGGAAAAAACATTTTATTGATCTTATATAGCATAACAACTGGCTGTTTAAGCTAAATATAATCTGGTATGTCAGCTTTGTAACACAGCTATTAATATGGTTCTTTTATTTATAACCATCGCCTGCTATGAATACTTAACCAATATCATAAACAGTAACTTCCCTAAATAGGATATACTAATGGTACTCGATAGGAAAATCCATATAACTATATCACGTTGCATCTCCTATTAGAGCATAGAAGTATTTTTAATATTATGAAATATATAAGGGATGATGTCACATATAATGCACTATGCACACCTGCTGCAAATAGCCTGATATATTACTATTAAACGGGATTAAAACAAGAAACTGGATGATGACACCCATACAGCCTGACCCTAACAAAAGTTTTAAAGCAATAAAGCTTGAATCGTTCAAACTGCACAAGCCAGATATTCAAAGCTGTATGAGAAAAACAAGTGTTAGGTTTTGATAAACTTGACCTGTAACATTGTTATCGGCTTCCAAAGTATGTATAGCTAGCGCAATTTTCTCACTTATTCTCAACTATTGTGCCTTTTTGGTGAGAATATATAGTCTTCCTTTATGGGGATTGCACTTTTTCTTTTAACCAATGTTACTTATGGTATAATAAATGCGCAGTAGTTAAATTCTCTATAATGGCATTGTATCAGGTGAACTAATAGTTATTCTTACATATGTTTTTCTCCGAGAGAGACTAAACCAATGAAGAACAGCAAGCTTTTAGGATACTGTGGTCCCATTGTCATCTCTTGTGAAAGACCAGCTGTAAGAAAGGACCGCAGAGTCTTGGAAGCTTTTATAAACAGTAGACTGCTCGTTTGTGTTAGACTTAGGTCTCTCGAGGGATTGGATCGTGAAGTCCTGAGAGTTTGCTATTTATGACATTTTTGTTTGCTTGTCTCCAAATAAGAATACAATACTTATATAGGAGGAATCCATTCCTGTGTAAAATATTTTTTTTCCTTATGTGATATGTGTATTTGTCACTCTGGAACCACATTCCCATTATCAGTGCCCTCCCACCTACGTTTCTAAATGCAATGGACAGGGTCTAACCTGGTACTCGAAGATCAATAAAACCTGCCTGGAAGCCTGAGGGAGATGTGTTTATGAAAGAGATGTATTGATTGTATCCTCTCCACAGGAAAGAATGAGATTCACAGCAAAGAATGGAGACAATCCCCACAAAAGTGTTTTGATACCATAGCAAAGAGAGACCTGAGATATATTATTCCTTAAAAAAACCTTTATATGGTTATATATGGTACATCTATCTGTTTCTAATTAGATATCATGCTTATATTATTCTTGTTTATTTTATATCATTTATGGTACATTCCTAACCCTTTTATTTTTGTTTTTTTGTTTTTTGTTTTTTTTTACATTCGATGGAGCAACCTATGTCGGACAATTTTGTGGAATGGTATAGTCTGTTCTGCAAGGCTTGGTACAGCCTGTGCCATCTGCTTGTCTGGGAAGGAGCTCTAGAATTTGTCCTCTAATTACTATGAGGACGCACAATCAGTCTAAGTGTAGCTTTCTGTTTGTTTTGAAGTGGTACAAGTACAGTTTTGCTGTTAAGAATTTGTACAATCAATACCGCCCTTACTTTCACTTGCTGAAGAAGTCCATTTCCTTTAGATTGTTTTAGAGGATACTGAAAATACATTTCTGTGTGTATAAAGTACTTGTAACATCTAATGATTAACTTCTATTGTTTCCCATATTTGTTTCTTGTTTACTGTCCTGTGTACTGTCTGTGGTTTGTCTTTGGCACATTTTATATAATTAAACGCATATATGTCACTGCTAACATTGCTTGAGCAACATTGGTCAATGTGTCCCTTGAGGAGTTGTCCTAAGTGAATGGTTCTCTAGTAAAACAAACATGAGGCTGACCCTTCAGTATTAGATGCCAATGTATTTTTTATTTTTTTTTTAATAAAATAATGAATGCTCAGAATGCTACTTAATGTGGCTTAATTTGATTGACTTTTAAACTGTGTGTCCAAAATGAGGTATAGCAAAATGCCAAAGAACCCTTTGCAAAACCTGCTATTGACAAACTGGAGCAAAATGACTTCTTTTTTTTTCAGTAAGCCTTATAAGCCTATTAGATGCTGAAAGAGTAGATTGCAGAGAAGGGAAGTGAAGGGAGAAGAATGCTGCTTTATTTTGTACAGAAAATAATGAGAGTGGCTAAATAAGGAGGGGAAGCTGATATGCCTGAATGCTTTGACCTCCTGGTCCTGAGAACAGCTGCATTATCTGCTCCACCTTGAATTACTCCCCAGTTACTGGGTTTTAAAGTGGCACTCCAGGAAAACTATATGAAAATCCCAAACTTGTTTATATGGACAGTTTTATTCAACAAATATTTGTAATTCACACACTCTTGCCATATTTTATAGCTAGCCACATGGCAACAGTGTTTCCCTGTCTAGCTTTGCAGCTTCCTGTATCACCTGTGACCTGCCTTATTGAGTTGTGTTGTCATCCTACTGGATATACTGGCTGGACAGAATTGCAAAAACGTTGGCAGATAGAACTATTAAAGAAATTCCCGGTATGAGGCCTCATTGACGCCTGTCTGTCTGCATCCTTATCTGTGCATTGGACCCACACAAATGTGCACTCTGGGGTGTGCATGTAGATCCCTGTAGTCAGTATCTGACATTGATTTAACCAGGCTGCCTACACGCCAATGCATGCAACACCTGTGCATTCTAGGTGGCTCAAGACAGCCCTTCACATGGATGTAGAGATTGGTATGCTTGTCTGAATGAGGCCTAATAGTCAAGAGGAGTGTAAAAAGAAAGACTGACCTCAAATACATTATTGGTCAGACCATTTCATACATCCTTGGCTCAAGTATTTGGTAAATAAAAGGTGTTCACTGGAGGTGCAGCCTATGAACCCCTGTGTATACGGGGAATGGGGGAAAAGGAAAGGTGGGTAATGGCGACCCATTTTTGTTGTCAGTGGAAGGAATTATGCCCCATTGTTGGTGTCAGTGGAAACATAAGTGCCCCATTGTTGGTGTCAGTGGCAGGAATTATGCCCATTGTTGGTGTCAGTGGCAGGAATAATGCCTCAAGTGCTGGATAAAGGCAAGCAAAGGGCAGCATCCAGCCCCAGGGATTCAGTTTGGAGACCCCTGATCTAAACAGTTAAATTGTGTGTGTCCAGCACTAGGTAGCTTTTTAGCAATGTATGCACAGTACAGCCTTGGTAAAGATGTTTTTTTTTAACACATAAAAAATAATTAGAGGCTGAGAAAGTGGTGTCACACTTGGTGACTGTACAGAGAGTTCTCTACAGATGGGGTAAAGTCATCATTTGCTGCTTTAACCTCCCTGGCGGTATTCCCGCAAGGTGGCTCGGGGTGAATTTTCAGTACAAAAAGCGGTAACCCCGAGCCTCACTCGGGATTGCTTCGCTGGATCCAGGAAGAAGTTACTTACCTTGTCCCCAGGATCCTGCGATGTCTCCCTGCTGTGTGTGCGAGCCATGTCTCCGCTCGATCTATCACAGTGCCTTGCTCCGTTCCCTGCGAGCGTTGCGACGCACAGGGACAGAGCACGGCGCCAAATTCAAAAAGTTAAAAACACACAATACATACAGTACACTGTAATCTTACAGATTACATTACTGTATCAAATTATTTCACATCAGTTTTGTCCCTAGTGCTTTGTCCAGTGCCCAGCATGCACTTTTAAAATATAAATAGTGTTCTTTCTGTCTGGAAACTGGAGATTGTCCATAGCAACCAAAAAGTGTCCCTTTACATCAAAAGTGATTTTAGACCAGCTAGAAAACAGCGATAATAAATTAGAATCACTCGCAGAATTGAACGATAGTGATTTGTGGGGAAATCCGTCATCAAACACTGAAAGTAATGACAGCGACAATTCTGCAACTGAGCAAATTTCAGTGTTTTTGATTTGATTACATTATTGAATAATTTTACTATTATTATATTATTATTTGTTATAATTATTTATTGTTATTTATTATATTATAATTTTATGATTTCGTGTTTCAAACTTTATCATACCCGGGATATCTACTAGACTCTTGTTTGGACAGATTTGAGTGTGTTATTCCTAAGAATTACAGGCCTACAATATAAAAAGCCAAATTTCCATGCAAAACATTGTACCGCTTTGAGCATCAAAAATCTGATATAATCATACCGCCAGGGAGGTTAAATGTATCACTACACACTGGGTGAATGTCAGGCTGCCGGAGAACTTAAAGGGACACTGTCATGAGATCTTAATGGAAGCTGCCATTACTGAACTCTCTTTTGGGAGTACTAATATCCTAGCTGTCATTCTGATGCTTTACCTTCAATGCTGTTACTGACCTGATACAAGTATAGAGATCAGATATGACCAAATACCTTCGGTTCTATCTGCTAGCATCTGGGCATCATTAAACGTATGTTTGAGGATATTTATCTGCATCTGGAGTTCATAACATTTACAGTGAGCATTTTTTTTTTATTTTATTGGGCTGACATTTGTATCCAGTGCCCTATGAATGCCCCCTGAACAATATTTACACTGTCTGCATAGGCTTCACATGTGCTGCTGCGGTTGCCCCATGTAACGTTTATGTACCATGGGGATAAATGCTACAGCACTGGTGAAGCTAGCTGTAATGGAACGTCCCACACTCCACTTGAGTGCTTCCGTCAGTATACCACTTCATCCCAGTCTGGATATAGATATCCGATATTCCAACTGCTCATAAGCACAAAACAAGACAACACTTGTTTCACTGCTAACATGGACTGACTTTTTATTTGAGATCTCACACAAATATATACAGCAGGATAACTAAAACCTAACCTAATTAACATGAGCTAATTATTTAATCCTTTATCCAGCCTAGGTGACTAAGAGACATGACCTTTTAGAACAGACTTGTGGTCACCGAGCTTCACACAGTACATTATACATTATCAAGTACAACCACAGGACATTTTCTCACAATAGCAGGAGCTAATTACAATTAACAAAACAAACGGTGATCCCCCCCCCCCTCCTCAGCCTAATCATCAACAAACTATAGTAGGAGTAGACTGTTCATCTCCTAGCCATTGACTATTCAATACACATTACCATAAACATCAACACAGGGTTAATTAGAACAAACAACAATGTGTGGAATACCCTTAGAACCTGTGGTGAGCCAGACTAGACTAATTTACATTAAGCATGTTATAGCAGACATCAGACAGGTGAGTGGAGTTGATATTTGCATCTCCTCACAGTATGTGTCCCAACAGTATGACTCAGTCACTATTGCTAATATGGCAAATACAGGGTCCCCAGAGTCTGTGTGTCCTGGGGGACAAGGACCCGAAGCCAAAGTAACAACACCTCAAGGGTACCCCAAATGCCAGGGCCCATAATCTGTAGGCAAGAGGCTCACATTCGGTCCCATCCAAAAGCCTCTGTCCCGGGTGAGTCTGTCACACTAGCACTAGACAGAAAGGTGCCTCTCTAATTCTAACGTCACCTGAGATAAACACATCTATATTTAGGAATAGGTAACTGAAAATACCTCTTATGTGCAAAATGCCTTCGTTTGTTAAAGATTCTAGGCATATTATTAATCTGTTATCAGATATTCCTGCCAAACCAGGTATATGGATGGTGACCCCGGATGTCACCTCCTTATATACTATTATCTCACATGAATTGGGGTTTGAGGCTGTTAAAGGTTATTTGGACTGTGATTCTGGACTTCCTGACAGTCAAGTAGCTTTCTTGATGGTATTATTGAAATTTGTGGCCTCCCATATTTACTTCTGGTTCAATAACCAGTTTTATAGACAAGACATGGGAGTTGCCATGGGGGCTAAGTACGCCCCGAGTTTGGCCAATCTTTTTATGGCCAAATGGGAGAAGGATGTCATCTATACCAAGGATTTACCACAATTGGTCCTGTGGGCCAGGTATATTGATGACATCCTCCTCCTAGGGGATGGCAAATGCTGTGATCTCCAGGAGTTCATACGGTCCCTCAACACTAACCAGACGGGCATACAACTTAATTGTGTGATGAATCAGTTAGAGATCAACTTTTTGGACCTTAATATTACAGTTAGAGATAACAAGTTTGTTACCTCTACCTTTTTCAAGGGGACAGATAGGAACTTGTTTATTCCTATTGACAGCTGCCACTTTAGTCCCTGGCTCAGATCAGTTCCCAAGAGTCAGTACATGAGACTCAGGAGGAACTGTTCTGACCTAGGTGAGTTCCTTGTACAGGCTGAGGCTCTCACTGCTAGGTTTTTGGGGAAAGGGTATCAGCTGGATTTTCTTGTTGATACCTTGGATACCATTAAAACCATGAACAGAGAAGATTTGCTAGTGGAGAGAGAGCCATGTGTAGATGGTGGTTTTAACACGGGTGTCCCTTTTGTGACCACTTATTCTTTACAGCATAAGAGCATTAAGCAATTGGTCAATTAACTTTGGCACATTGTTAATAACGATGTAGTACTGAAGGGTGTGTTACCAGATAAACCGCGAGTGATATTCAGGGGTGTTCCTTCTTTGAGAAATCGAGTGGCACCCAATGTTCTGAATCCACCTACCATCAGCAGAGGTTTTTTTGATCAGTTAAGAGGTTTTTATAAATGTGGGAGGTGTAGGGTCTGTTCTCTGAGTTCTTGTACCCAGAGACGTACCACCACCTTTATTTCTACTGCCACACAGAAACATCACACAATTAAGCCATGCATCACGTGTTCCACAGTTGGAGTGGTTTACATGTTGCAGTGCCGCCTTAATGAGCATATCACGAATATTAAGACTGGTTTTAAGAATCATTCTGTGTCCAAGCACTATTTACTTGTACACAGTAGGGATTGGCATTGACAAATTGGCATTGACAAATTCAAGCCTTATTGGAGGGGGAGCTCATTGGTAAGGGAGATATCTAGGCTTGAGATGGCAAGGATCCATAGATTAAAAACCTATGCCGCTTATGGGCTCAATATCGATACAGACGTTAATGCGTTCATTGATAATTCATGAGGAGCCTTATTGTAAACTTGTTCTGAGACATAAGGGTGAGCTTATCATTATTTTTAATATTCACTTTTCACCAAACAAATTTTTATAAATTTTTTATAATTTTTACTATATCCAAGGAATATATACCGTATATATATATATATATATATATATATATATATATATATATATATATATATATACATTTTTGGGTATACTATTATTAAGTATATACACTATATACGTTATAGAGGTCTAAATCACTATATTTCCCAAGTTAATGGGTCAGTTCACTGTTGGTGTACTCTTTTATGCAATGCATTAAACGCCTCTGGGACGGCACACATTGACGCCACCACATTGTTTTAGAGAAGGACGGGCTCCTGTGTTTGCCGGCCGGCATTTGTTTTTATACACGATTTTCTATCTACTAACATGTACGTACAATTTTTTTAATACATACTCGAGACTGTAGCACGCTATGGTCAGTTTTTCTTTCTCCTGAGCCCATCCTGAGTATACCATTGAAGTACGGCTAAGAACTCTGAGACGCCTAGGGTGGTTTTCAGCTATAAGGTCCGGTCCCTGTGTGATTCCAGTGGTCAACATTGCAAGCTAAATGCCGTGGCTGGGTTACAGCCAAACGCCCTTTCTGTTTGCTGTCTGGTAAGCAGGCTTATGATACGGTGGTCGGGCACTCTTTCTGTGTGTGGAGTCACTGTGGTGTCATTGGATGACTGATATATATGGACTATTAATCTTTTAACCATTAATATCAATACACATATTGTGTATATTGGCGCAGCTCTCCCCTTCATTTTAACTGAAAATACTGCTTGCTGATAATCTTCCATCATTATTCTATCCTTATGCTTATTGAACATTATAGAATGTATTTGCACATTTACATTTAAAAGAATCTGTCACCTACAAAAGAATGCTTGGATGTGAAACACATTACTAATTTGACAAAGTAACATATTTTTGTCAAGTCTGTCAATGTCTGGATTTCTGTTCAAATGTAATAATGTTCTCCCTGGGCTCTACCATATTGGATACCATTCTGCAGAGCTGTGTCCTGAGCTCCTGGTCCTTGGAGTTACTATGCAGCTGATGGGCTGATTGTAAAAGTGCAGGGGATTTAACCTCCCTGGCGGTATGATTATGTCAGATTTTTGATGCTCAAAGTGGTACATTATTTTGCATGGAAATTTGGCATTTTATATTGTAGGCCTGTAATTCTTAGGAATAACACACTTAAATCTGTCCAAACAAGAGTCTAGTAGACATCCCGGGTATTATAAATTTTGAAACACAAAATCATAAATTATAATATAATGAATAACTATAAATATTTATAACAAATAATAATATAATAATAATAAAATTTATTCAATAATGTAATCAAATCAAAAACACTGAAATTTGCTCAGTTGCAGAATTGTAGCTGTCATTACTTTCAGTGTTTGATGACGAATTTCCCCACCAATCATTATCGCTCAATTCTGCGAGTGATTCTAATTTATTATCGCTGTTTTCTAGCTGGTCTAAAACCACTTTTAATGTAAAGGGACACTTTATGGTTGCTATAGACATTCTCCAGTTTTCCAGGCAGAAAGAACTGTATTTATAATATAAAACTGCATGCAGGGCACTGGACAAAGCATTAGGGACAAAAGGGATGTGAAATAATTTGATACAGTAATGTAATCTGTAAGATTACACTGTACTGTATGTATTGTGTGTTTTTAACTTTTTGAATTTGGTGCCGTGCTACGTCCCTTTGCGTCACAAGGTTCCCAGAGAACGGAGCTCGGCGCTATGATAGATTAAGCTGAGTACACGGTTCGCACACACAGCGGGGGGGAAATGCAGGATCCTGGGGACAAGGTAAGTAACTTTGCCTGGATCCTGCGATGCGATCCCGAGTGTGGCTCGGGGTTACCGCTTTTGGTACTGAAAATTCACCCTGAGCCACCCTCAGGAATCGCCAGGGAGGTTAAAGCCCAAATCCATCTTGCAAATAAAAATATTTTTTAATTCTCCAACCCCAGTTAAAAATGAAGTGCTGCTTTTGCTGCAATATTCTCATGCTGTCTCTGTGTTGCATTTGTTATACTTATATATAATAAATTAAAGATTTTTTCTATCAGACTAGTTTTTAAAAATAACCTGTTTAGATAGAAACAGAAATCAGGTTACCGTTGAGTTAGTTTGAGGATGCTTCTCAAACTAATTCCTTGGTAATACAGGCTGTCCTCAACCAATGGGAACTGTTGACAGTTGGAGCAGTTTGTTGTTAAGGTAAACAAGTTTGTAATCGTTGTCGGTAACTATGGTAAACAACCTGACATATAAATGGGTTGTCAGGCATAAGCTGGAAGGGACTCTCATCATGCCTTAAGACCAAAGAGGAAAAGTCTGTACCAGCCAAGAAGAAGATACCTGATTTCCAGCAACTGCTTAAAAAGCCTGAGCCCTCTTTGTCAACGGAGATCACAGACACACAGTAACCGGAGTTAATTAACTTTTAAGCGTATTTTTACTGTTACAGACCATAGTTTCTATGCATGCAGTTGTGACGCATTTGTCGACAAAAATGGGGTTAAAACAAGCAGTGAGGTGGCATTGCATCGCTTCCTTACTGCCTGTTAGTAGCCTCTGGCTTCAGAGGCAAGGGCGATTTAGACACATGTCTAAATCTACCTTTAGGGCCCTTTCACACAGGCTGTTCGATCAGGTTTGTCTGTCAGTCTTTCAGGCAGACTTGATTGGACTCTCCAGTCTCCCCTATGGAGTGGCGGATGTTAGTGGTGACATGCCTGCTGCTATCTGATCCTGCCCTCAAAAAAACGACAGATGGTGGTCCTATTTTCCATCCATCTAGCGGATTGGATGAAAATGGACATGCAGTCCATTTTCACCCGATCTCCCCATAGCAAAGCAGAGCGGAGACTAACCTGTCATCTGTGGGGAATTAGCAGACCGATCCCCTGCTGAGCAAGCGGATTCCGTCCCATGGAGGTTCCTGTGTGAAAGGGGCCTTACTATGTTTTTTTTTTTTTTTAATTTACAATTTTTTTTTTAACAGATATAATTATCTTGGGTCTCTTTTTTTTAAGACAGAGAAAGGGACTGAAGAGAATTTAGTCCCTTTCTCTGCAAGCTCAGCTGCAATACTTATGAATGGATGGAAACCTCTGCATACACTGTTTACTATGCCACTGTGACAGCTGAACAATGGAGCGATCGGCAAGAGGTCCTGTAGGAATAAGTTAGGTGTGGAAGGGGTGTACTTTAGGGTAAAGCAGGGAGAAATGTCAGTGTAGCAGCGGCGGGGGGGGGTCACCTTTTTGGGGTTATAGCTCTGATCAGCGGATTGTCATCCGATCAAAGCTAAGGTTTTGTTCAGCAGGGTCTGCTGAACAGTCTGAAAATACTAAAGTGACCATGAGCTTATAACACAGAGAGGAATGAGGTCCGTATGACAAGCAGCAGTATGGCAAGCAGTTCTGTAGGTCCGTACACTGTACGGACCTGGCAGTAAAAGGGTTAAAGAAAAAAATTAAACATAAGCCCCTAAGAGCACTTAACTTTCATAAAGGTCCTAACTTGAGCCTTTTAAACATGGGAACACTCAGTGTTCAAATTTTTACTTTTTTCCAAGTAAGAGCTCGAACACACCACTGGAATCTCACTATGCAATCACGTGACTCTTGGCTGCTCAAAAGATGTACTTTGGAACACTGCATTAAATGCACTCATGGTCGGGGTATGGACATTTGAGTATTTACATATTGCTAACACGTAGTATATGAGCTGTAGCACACATGTCAAAAATAAGGCCTATGGGCCCAATCTGGCCATTTCACATGGTCCTTGCACCTTTCCTACAGCATCCCCCAGAATTCTGCTCCCACCTTGTCTCAGTAGTCGGCAGCAGAGAGGAGAACAAATCCTCTGCCAGATCTTGCACTTCTCCGTTTAAACACAGTGGGGCTCATTTCTGCCTCCAGCCCCGTCTCAGCAGATGGCAGCAGAGAGGAGGACAAGATTCATCCTAGAGATGATCATGTGCCTCTCTGTTTAGCCACAACACCACTTCATTGCCGTCTCCCCTGGTTTCAGCATTCAGCAGACTCTGGCAGTTGAGTCCTGCACTCCTCTGGTCCTCCTCCACACCCTGCACTTTCTGCTTCCCAGCTCCACCCCCAGCTTCTTAACAGCAGCAGCACAAATTAAAGGGGGGTGCACTGTAATGTAAGGGAGGGTGGGGGACTCTTGACTTATGGTGGGGGGGCTTGCTCCGGACATCTAGTCTTACAGATACAACCAGCCTTTTGAGGGCAACCATAATGCTGATGCGGCCCGCAATGAAATTGAGTTTTACATCCGTGAGCTATAAGGTCCATTTACACCAGATGGGTTGGCACAATTTTTTTCAACATGTGGCAATGCAAGAAACTGTAAAAAATAAGGTACAGTCGGGTCCATAAATATTGGGACATCGACACAATTCTAATCTTTTTGGCTCTTTGGCTCCACCACCACAATGGATTTGAAATGAAACGAACAAGATGTGCTTTAACTGCAGACTTTCAGCTTTAATTTGAGGGTATTTACATCCAAATCAGGTGAACTGTGTAGGAATTACAACAGTTTGTATATGTGCCTCCCACTTTTTAAGGGACCAAAAGTAATGGGACAATTGGCTGCTCAGCTATTCCATGAACACTACTTAAGGGGAAAGAAGGGAAGGGGAGTAAGCCCATTAGAGGCGGGCTTAAAAAAGAGGTTACTATTTGCTAAATATCCAAAGATTATTCTGTTGCTAAGTAAAAACAGCTTTATTCATATAATATTAACAGTAAAATTCACAGATTGAAATATAAAGTGCACTTTATAATTCAATCTGTGAATGTTACTGTTAATATTTTATGAATAAAGCTGTTTTTACGTTGCTAAATATCCAAAGATTATTCTGTTGCTAATAGTAACCTCTTTTTTAAGCCCGCCTCTAATGGGCTTATTCCCCTTCCCTTCTTTCCCCTTAAGTAGTGTGTATGTGCTAATGGTTACTGCAACAGTACCCTAACGGGTATAGGATATAGTACGGGTCATCATACCTTTCTGACCAAGTACAGGTGATAACTTGCGTGCCTTATTCCCCTTTCCCCTTTTTTGTTGTAAGTCAGCTGTTCCATGGCCAGGTGTGTGTTATTCCCTCATTATCCCATTTACAAGGAGCACATAAAAGGTCCAGAGTTAATTTCAAGTGTGCTATTTGCATTTGGAATCTGTTGCTGTCAACTCTCAATATGAGATCCAAAGAGCTGTCACTATCAGTGAAGCAAGCCATCATTAGGCTGAAAAAACAAAACAAACCAACAAATCAACTGTTTGAAACATCCTTAAAAAGAAAGAATGCACCGGTGAGCTCAGCAACACCAAAAGACCCGGAAGACCACGGAAAACAACTGTGGTGGATGACCGAATAATTCTTTCCCTGGTGAAGAAAACAACAGTTGGACAGATCAAGAACACTCTCCAGTAGGTAGGTGTATGTGTGTCAAAGTCAACAATCAAGAGAAGACTTCACCAGAGTGAATACAGAGGGCTCACCACAAGATGTAAACCATTGGTGAGCCTCAAAAACAGGAAGGCCAGATTAGAGTTTGCCAAACAACATCTAATAAAGCCTTCACAGTTCTGGAACAACATCCTATGGACAGATGAGACTAAGATCAACTTGTACCAGAGTGATGGGAAAAGAAGAGTATGGAGAAGGAAAGGAACTGCTCATGATCCAAAGCATACCACCTCATCGGTGAAGCATGATAGTGGTAGTGTCATGGCGTGGGCATGTATGGCTGCCAATGAAACTGCTTCTCTTGTATTTATTGATGATGTGACTGCTGACAAAAGCAGCAGGATGAATTCTGAAGTGTTTCGGGCAATATTATCTGCTCATATTCAGCAAAAAGCTTCAGAACTCATTGGACGGCGCTTCACAGTGCAGATGGACAATGACCCGAAGCATACTGCGAAAGCAACCAAAGAGTTTTTTAAGGGAAAGAAGTAGAATGTTATGCAATGTCCAAGTCAATCACCTGACCTGAATCTGATTGAGCATGCATTTCACTTGCTGAAGACAAAACTGAAGGGAAAATGCCCCAAGAACAAGCAGGAACTCTAGACAGTTGCAGTAGAGGCCTGGCAGAGCATCACCAGGGATGAAACCCATCGTCTGGTGATGTCTATGCGTTCCAGACTTCAGGCTGTAATTGACTGCAAAGGATTTGCAACCAAGTATTAAAAAGTGAAAGTTTGATGGATGATTGTTAATCTGTCCCATTACTTTTGGTCCCTTAAAAAGTTGGAGGCACATATACAAACTGTTGTAATTCCTACATCGTTCACCAGATTTGGATGTAAATACCCTCAAATTAAAGCTGAAAGTCTGCAGTTAAAACACATCTTGTTCGTTTCATTTTAAATCCATTGTGGTGGTGTATAGAGCCAAAAAGATTAGAATTGTGTCAATGTCCCAATATTTATGGACCTGACTGTATGTAAATTAGAGCAGTTCACACTGGTGCGTTGCACCGATATGCTGGGATAGCTTTGTAAAAAAAAAGTAGAACAAGCCCTACCTTTTTCAAGGCAATGCATGGCAATGAGGAAAAACAGCAGTCCAGCACAAGTTTGGATCTTCTACCATGCTGTAGACACCTCATTTGTTCCAGGAAGTGTATAGAAACATGCATGTTAAAACCACGATGCAGCATGGCATTGCGTGTGGGATTACTTGAGCTCAACGCACACTTTGCAGTTTGAGTGGGCCCTAAAATAAGGTCTCACTGACCTCTATAGCTGCATGTACTGTGGAGAAATTCTTCCTTAGATTTACCATCAAAAGCATTGATGTTTCTCAAGTCCTTCTCTCCGCATCTCTGCTCAACCAGCTCTAGAATCCAGAGCAACTGCTCTCTGTTTGCATTGGAAATTAAAAGGTTGCTGAGTCACTGCTGGAATGGGGAGCTGAGCTTCAGAGAGAACAACTTTTGCAATGAACTTTAAAAATGGATTACAGTTGTACCTGCAGCCAGGGCAGTCTTTAATACTGATTGGACCCTGGGTAAACATTTTCTCCCTCCATGCAATTTTGCTCTCGACCTGCTCTGAGACATACAATAAATAGCAGCTAGACTCAAAATCTCTTTACTGAATCAGATCAGGCAGCGATTGCGATTGGTTGCCAGAGGTTATAGCATATCATTACCGTTCACTGACTGACTACTAGAGTTTACAGCACACATTGCCGCTCACTGATGATTTGCTATAGGTTAGAGCACACATTACAACTTACTGATTATTTGCTAGAGGTTACAGCACATGACTTCTGCTTGTTGATTGGTTGCTAGAGAATACTGTACATCAATACTGCTCACTGATTGGTTGCTAGAGGTAGCACATCCTTACCGCTCACTGATTGGTCGCAAGAGGTTAATGCACATTAATACTGCTCACTGATTGGTTACTAGAGGCTACAGCACATCGTCTCCTCACTGCGTACACACCATGGACTGGGTAGGTGAGGGGATCTATCAATATACAAAACAATCCTTGGGATCCTAGGACTCCTGGGATCAGTGGCAGTGGTGGGGGAGGAGAGGGTGTGATCAGTGGCAATGCTGGGGGATTGATGGGATCAGTGGCAGTGCTGGGGGAGGAGAGGGTGTGATCAGTGGCAGTGTTGGGGGATTTGATTAGGTAGGAGGCAGTACACTGTGGCAAATTCTGAATCATGTAGAGCAAAGTTAGAAATCTTTGGCAAGTAAGGGGGACATTCACACTGGCCACTAGTGTGAATGATTCTACACCCAGTACCAATGTAATGAGAAGATTTACACTGCCCACCAATGTAACTGAGACATTTGGCCTGCATTCACATTTGTGTGTGCCGGGAAAGCATGCAAAATCGGTTTCCTGGCACCACAGAAACATCTGCTCTTTAGCAGATACACAGCAGTGCCATTAATCGTTAATGACACCCTCATGCATCTGCTGACGTGCGTTTTCAAATGCACCAAAATTCACGATGCTGTTGCACCACGTGATTTTAAAAAAAGGTTAGGGACTTTTTTTCGCATTTCTAGCGCATAGAGCAGCCCATTGAAATGAATGGGCTGCTCTACACACAACCTACAACTTTATCCACTCTGTCAGTGCACCTTTGGATCCTAAAATCCCTGCTAACCTCTGCACCCCAAACCTCTCCCATCCTCTCCACTCCAACCCCCTGCCTTTACCTCTACCTGCCTCATCTGCTCATCTTTGAACCCACCTTCCTTACTTCTCTAAATCCCCTCCTTGCTCACCTGTGCACCCCAAACTGTAATTTCTTCTCTGCCTACCCTACATCCTCCTCCAGTTTGATCACCTTTGCAGAACAGGCTGATGTTAGGCTTAATGACCACAGTGGCAGGCAGGACTTTCAAGCATGACCCTTTACATCCCCAGTGGGCAGCCTTCGGCAGAGGTGATGGTGAATATGACCTCAGGGGGCATAACATACATATGAATGCCACCTCTATTTACATATCAATGGACCAGTCTCCCGCTATTTACATATTAATGACACTGCTATTTACATATCAGTGTCATTTATTTACATTTAAACACAGGGTCTGCAGGTGAGTCATCTGTACACAACAATAGGACAGAGTTGGGCAGCATTGATAGCAGAACTTCACACTGAGATATCGGGACACAGCACAGGACTAAAATTCAAGGAACAAGGGCATTTAAACTGGGAAAGTTGGCAAGTATGAAACAGCTGCTTTGGGCTCCAAAACAATGATGGGGCCCAGCTGCCCCTTTTGCCCTGACTTAAAGACGGCCCTGACTGCAGCTAAAGTGGACAATAAGTGCCAGTTATAAAGCTCATTTACTGCTTTTTAAAGCAGAACTAAAGTCTGACATACTTACCTTAGCTCTGACATCTGTAAGGTCCCTCTCCAACACTGGCATTGTCTCCCCAGCTTCTTCTAGATGCTGGTCTTCGACCATGTTCATTGACTTTAGGGAAAAGGTCAATATGTTCCAAAACCTGGACACTGGTAAACTTAAAAGCCCATCTTCAAGATAATATTAACCTAATGCACCCTTTCTGATAAAAAAAATCTAAATACCCTTTTACCTTACCTGCAGTCTTGAGTCCTGTCTTCATATCAGACGGGGTCCTTCTTCAGGTGTCCATGTCACTGGTAATATGACATGAGCAATTTCTTTTAGCTGTCCAGTGGTAGGGTAATCTCAGGACCCAGAGGAGGAGTGACATCAACGTAGGTGACTGGCCAGTGATGAACCATGTGGGTCATTGTTCCTCGTCACCAGGAAACAGCTCTGGTGGGGAAACTGGAAGGCAGACTTCATCAGGTAAGAACAAAAAAAACTTCTAGGATGGGTTAGAGGGGGTAGGAGGAAGGAGGTTTATAAGTTGCCCAAAATGGGGCTTTAATTCATATCAAGTTTGCTGTATATTTGTTTTGCTTTTTTAGAGCTAGGAGATTTTTATAGCATGATGGCAAAAAAGTAAAAGTAAAAAATGTAAAAACAGTTGTGCAGGGTCTAAGCCTGCTGTGCAGTGCCCTGACTGATCTGACCTCCCATATGGCAGATTCACAGTTTTCTAATACATTATTTTGTACAAATATAAGTATTGAAAGCAAAATGTATAAGTCATTGGCTGTCATTTTCTAACATTTAAAAACATTTTTGACCCCTTACAGTGTATTGCCATTAATAACTATTCATATCTAAAATAATATAATTGCTGACAAATACATTAGAAAATAATAAATATCATTAAAACAAAGTTTCTTTTTCCCTAATAACGTAAATTACTACGCTCAGTTTACACTATGATTAGCAGAGGTTTTCTTGCTGAGTAAAATTAGTACTTGGCTTTTTAAGACTTGCTTTGTTCAGATGAGCTCTGCTGAAGCCTTACAATTATGCTGTCATTTTTCTTGCTGGTCTGGACATTTGCATGCGCTGATTTTATATTAATCTATTCATTACATAATAATTTTATTTAAACTGCAGAATCAGGCAATACTGTGACACCCATGTGAATTCGCAAACACTAGTTTCATGATAACATAGTTGCTTTCTAATTAATTAATTATAAAACATTTGATAAAATGTTTATGACCAGTACTGCAAAAATATGACAGAGTGCACGTACTGTACTGGCAATAAATAAACCCACTCTCCCCTCCATAGTCCATACTTATGGTGGTCTTGCATGCTTCTTTTTTTTTTTATCGAGTCAATATGTTAATCGATCAAGACAATCAAATCTGCAAACGCTCAAATAGTCATAACTTCCTTTTTGATCGACTAATGCCACGTACACACGATCAGATTTTCTGATGGGAAATGTTGGATGTGAGCTTGTTTGGCGGTAATTTCAGACCGTGTGTATGCTCCATCGGACAATTGTTGTTGGACTTTCCGCCAACAAATGTTGGCTACCAGGTTCTAAAATTTTCCGCCAACAAATGTGTGTTGTCGGACTTTCTGATCGTGTGTATACAAGTCCGTCGCACAAAAGTCCAAAGTACAAACACGAATGCTCAAAATCAAGGACGAGCCGGAAATGCTCGGTCTTGTAAAACTAGCGTTCGTATTGGAGATACCATGTACGTCTTGTACGTCACTACGTTCGTAATTGTTGGCCAACATTTGTTTGACCGTGTGTATGCAGGACAAGTTGGAGCCAACACCCTTCGAACAAAATTCCACGGTTTTGTTGTCGGAAAGTCCAATCGTGTGTATGAAGCTTTAGACTGAATTGGGATCGGATTTGCTTTAACTGAGTTGATTGGCCAGGGTGGAAAGTTAGCGCTCGTTTTGCAATTGGCACCACTGAGATACTTTGTTCATGAATATGATCATAATTCCATCGGATTATCAAACTGCATGGTAGAAACACAGATGTGAACGATAATTTATGATTGTAAGGTTTTAACTAGCAATAGAATAACACTTCCCCAAGTATGGCATGTCAATTGATAGATTATTATTATTATTATTATTATGGCATGTCAATTGATAGATTATTATTAAAGATAGATTATTTCTATTAAAAGAGATCAATCGGATAATAAATTGATTATTTATTGGACCAAGTATGGCCACCATTACCTAGATCCAATGGCTGCGACCTTCTGCATTTGTTTACATTCTTGCTACGTCTGTGCACTACAGTCCATATTGACTTCTATTGGACTGTATCCTGTGGATAGAGATAAATGGAAATGGCGTTAAACAGCCCCATAGAAGTCCATGGAGATGTATTGCGCAGATGCAGCCAGGATGTAAACAAGTGATTGTCAGGTCCAGGTAAATTTGCTTCTGTGGAGGGGGGAGTGGGTTATTTTAGGTCAGTGCAGCGGGGCAAACAATATAAATTCTCTTCGCCATCAGGAGCTTTCCAATCATGTGACAGCCAATCACAGCAGTCACATGATCAGACCGGGAAGTGGCAGCGGAAAGGGGTTAAAATGCACATATCCGTTAAAATTACCCTTAACCTCCCTGGCGGTATGATTATTTTGGATTTTAGGTGCCGAAAGCGGTACAATTATTTTGCATGGAAATTTGGCGTTTTATATTGTAGGCCTGTAATTCTTAACAATAACACACTTAAATCTGGCCAAACAAGAGTCTAGTAGATATCCCGGGTATGATGAAGTTTGAAACACAAAAACATAAATTATAATATAATAAATAAATATAAATAATTAAAAAAAATAATAATATAATAATAATAAAATACATTTGCCCACTATTCACTATCGCTCAATTCTGCAAGTGTTCTAATTTACTATCGCTGTTTTCTAGCTGGTCTAAAGCCACTTTTGACGTAAAGGGACACTTTTTGGTTGCTATGGACAATCTCCAGTTTCCAGGCAGAAAGAACAGGATATATAACATAAAACTGCATGCAGGGCATGGGCCAAAGCACTGGGGACAAAAGGGATGTGAAATGATTTCATACAGTACTGTAATCTGTAAGATTACAGTACTGTATGTGTTATGGTTTGTACATTTTTTTGAATTTGCCGCCAGGCTCCGCCCCCGTGCCTCGCAGGGAACGGAGCCTGGCACGGAGAGGCTTCGGAGGAGACAGAGCCCGCAGACAGCGCGGGGCGGACATCGCAGGATCCTGGGGACAAGGTAAGTAACACCGCACCAGGATCCTGCAATGTAATCCCGAGTGTGGCTTGGGGTTACCGCTAATGGGGCTGAAATTTAACCCCGAGCCACACTCGGGATTACCGTCAGGGAGGTTAAAGTGTTACTTAACCCAGTGATATGAAAATAGTTCATCCGCCCCTCCACAGTGCCCACAGCTTATAAATCTTCTTTTTACATTAAAATACTGCCACTATATACCTTTTTGGCTGATCTGTATACCATGGTCAGTGATAAGCAGCACAGTTTCTTCAGTGCTGAGAGTTCAGGTAGGAGATTTCCACTGCAGCCTGTATACACACCCACATGTGTGATGTCAATATCATGTGACCTGGCTATCTGTGAGAACAAGTAAATGTTCTCTCCAGCATAAAAGACACAACTGAGCATGTGCAGGTTGGCTACCCTGCCTGTGTTAGCTGGCTTTCCCCAGGTAGACAGTGCAGGAGGGGTGGATCTGTGCATACAGGATCAAAAAGCCTTTACACAATGCAGAGGATTAACCCCTTAGGTTCCACAGTGAGTATACAAAGCATGCTATTCTGCATATACAGACTGATTTTACTGTTGTTGGTTTAGTAACACTTTAACAAGAATTAACTAGGCATATGTAAACATTACCAAAATATTTTTTTACAATAAATATTATGTTTTTCTCACCATGAAAAAAAAAAAAAAATTATGCTGTCACTCACTGACTAGGTACAATTGACATGATTTCTGGCTACCAGGTGCATTGTGGGTGTTTGCCAAAATTTGAGACAGCGAAGCAGAGTGTAACATCTTTTTCATTCAGATAGACCTTATCAAAGAGATAGGGCCTATGTAGTGAGTGCTCGGTGGGTAAATGCAGTGTGTTTTTGACATTGGTTTGAGATGCTTCTGCATTCATTCAGAATTCATTGCAAGTGCGGTTACCCTGCATTTGACCTGATTCAGGTTTCATGCACGCTGGCTTCAAAATTGCTGCTTCTACAGGAGTTTTGCGTTCTGCCTGTAGAAGCAGCTCAATGTTATCCTATGTGTCCATGCACATTAGGACATTAAGAGGCATATTTTGAGTTTAATGTTTAGAGGCAGAAAAAAAACTCTTCTGGTTTGCATTTCTGATTGGAGCTTGGAGGCAGAAAAAACATAAAACTGTCCTAAACTCGTCTAAACTTTGTACAAATAATGTTTTTACTCCCGAGAAAACAGACTTTTTTTAAGCTCAGTGTGCATGTAACCTCAAGTTGCTTTTGCATTCCCATAGACTTGTATAGGGAGACAAACAAAAGCCCATTGACACTTTTGATCAACAGATCATAAAATTTGCATATGTAATATGCAAATACAATCATCCCCATGTACATAATTATACATAAAACATAGATGAAAAACTTTAACTCTTTGATAAGGACAGTTGATGTTTTTACATGCATATCTTAAAATATAAAAAATGTCATAGGTCTCATTAAGCAACAAAATCAAATTAGATATAAATATCATCTGCAAAACCTTTTTGGAGGTGTGGTTTACTTGCTGTAATATTCAACCTGGCAACATGTGCACTAGGCTGAAATCACTGCTGTTTTGTGAATGGCCTGAGCCTGACAATGAAAGACTAGCAGTTTACAAATAGCTTTTAAGCTGGCCATATACAGCTCAAATTTCGGACAGTTCCTGCTGAAGTGGATGAAACCTGTGCCATGTTCGGCCCTGTTGGCACCACCCGACAATCTTCAAAAATCGTCACCCAAACAGTGACTGCATCCAATCAGATTCAAGCAGTACTGTGCCACAAATATTACATAGGAACAGCGGCGGCCCGTCCATACGGGGTGCAGGGGTGCAACCCCCTAATCCATGCGCCCAGCCCCCAATATAGATACGGGGTGCCAGACGCATGGATTCCAATGGGGTTTTTACTTTATTTTTTAGAATTGGCTTCAAAAAAGGGAGCACTGTGTCCCGAGCTGATCCAGTTGTGTGACAATAGCGAATTAATATTTACTATTGTCTTCCTGATTCTTCTCCCAGCCAATCCCGGCTCAGGAAGTCCTGAGACCCGATTGGCCGAGAGGAGAAGTTATCCTTTTGGTCGGCAAGGAGGAGGAGGGAGGAGACGCAGGGGAAGCTGCACCGCCATAAAGCCAAGGAAGGAGGAGACCCAGTGTAAAGCCACTGCTCGCCTCCCAGAGGAAGCCCACGACCTAGATGGGGTAAGTGCGGGGACCGATCAACCGTCAGCGAGGGTGGTGGCAGATGTATTACCCCCCCGCCCCCCCCCTAAAATATACCACCAGCAGCCACTGCAAAGGAATCTTATTACTTACACTCAAATGCCACAGTAATTTCATGGGAATCTCATTACTTCCACTCAGGTGCTACAGTCATTGCATGGGAATCTTCCTACTTCCACTTACCCGCCACAGTCAGTACCTGGGAATCTTGTTACTTCCACTCATCTGTCAGAGCTATTACACAGGAATCTTGTTACTTCCATTTAAATGCCACCTTTCAATGGGAATCTCATTACTTCTACCCATCTACCGCAGTCATTACTTAGGAATCTCGCTACTTCCACTTACCTGTCATGGCCATTATATGGAACTCTCATTACTTCTACTTATCTGCCGCAGCCATTACATGGGATTTCCACAACTTTCACTGACCTATTAGAGCTATTACCTAAGCATCTCATTACTTCTACTCAAGTGTCACAGCAATTTTACAAGATTCCTATTACTTCTACACACCTGCCATTGCCATTACAAGGGAATCCCACTAGTTCCATTTACCTGCCATGGCCATTACATGTGAATGCCTTTACTTGCACTAACTTACCATGGTCATTACATGAGAATTCCACTACTTCCACTTATCTGCCATGGTCATGACATGGGAATCCTACTACCTCTACTTACCTGTCATGGTTATTACATGGGAATGCCGCTACTTCCACTTACCTGCCATAGTAATTATATGGGAATCTCATTACTTTCACTCACTTGCTATGGTCATTACACAGGAATTTCACTACTTTCCCTCACCTGCAACAGTTATTACATAGGAATCTTGTTACTTCCAGTCACCTGTCGGACTTTACTGGCATGACAAGGAGCACACACAACTTATAAAAAGTTAACTTTATTATAGAATCTTAAGAGCATATCACAGCATATTCCCCATTAGGAATATATATGAATGTATTCTAACTTTGGGCAATGAAGCCTTTGCAATAACATGCCAGTAAAGTTCGAAATAATTCTAGTTGTGGTATGTTGTACAAATTGGATGTGGAAGTGAGTGTTTTTTCATGATTTATGGGAATCTCACTACTTAAACTAATCTGCCACAGTCAGAATATAGGAATCCCACTACTTTCACTCCCCTGCCACAACTATTATATGGGAATCTCACTACTTTTTAGCCTACACACTAGTAGTCTTTTTTTCGTTCAGCTCAGCAGGGTTGAATGAAAAAACTGACAGCTCAGGAAGAGCCGCTGTACTAACTATCGTTATTACAGTGATCTCCCCTGCTCTACTATTGTGTTCTGACATGGGGACTCAGACCTTTTTGGTCATGCCCCTTCGACAGAAGTCGGCCGAGCGACCGGCATCTGTCGGACTGACTGCAGTACACACGGGCCGAATGTCGGACGGTTTCTAGTGAACCGGCTGATGTCGCCCGACACTGGCTGTGTGCTAGGCTTTACTCACACAGCCATTGTATGAGAAATTTTACTACTTCCACCCACACCTGCCACAGCCATTACATAGGACTCTCATTACTTCACAACCATTTCATGGGAATCTCATTATTTCCATTCAACTACTACAGTCAGTACATGGGACTTAGTACTTCTCACTTTTCACAAGTATTATGTGGGGATCTTAATACTCTTATCACTTGCTACCATCATTACATAGGAACCTCTGTACTTCCACTTACCTACCATAGCCATTATGTGGGAATCTTAACACTCTTATCACTTGCTACCAAGGGAATCCCAGTAATTCCATTTACTTGCTAGGGTTAGTACATGTGACTCAATACTTCTCCTTGCCTGCCATGGTCAGTACATGGAACTCTCAATAATTCCACTAATTACCATGGTCAGTACATGGGACTCTCAATAATTCCACTAATCACCATGGTCAGTACATGGGACTCTCAATAATTCCACTAATCACCATGGTCAGTACATGGGACTCTCAATATTTCCACTCACCTGCCAAGGTCAGTACATGGGACTCGCAGTACTTTCACTTATCTGCCATGGTCAGTACATGGGACTCATTATACTTCCACTCACCTGCCAAGGTCAGTACGTGGGACTTTTAGTACTTCTACTCCTGTCACAGCTACTATATCAAAATCTAGCTCTCAATTAGATCTTTCATTAACTAATCTCATATTTTGGTTTGCTCCTAAGGAAAACTATTCAGACGTTTCAGTTCCATTATTCATTTGTACTTCTATTTTGGCTTGTTTAAACTGAAGGTCGCCACTATCCAAAACAGGTTGAACTGCGTTGTTTGAATAGACATTGGGGTTGATTTACTAAAGGCAAATCCACTCTGCACCACAAGTGCACTTGGAAGTGCAGTAGCTGTAGATCTGAGGGAAAGATCTGAAATGAGGGGAAGCTCCACTGATTTCTATCCTTCAATCATGTACAAGCTAAAATGCTATTTTTTATGTTCCTTGCATGTGGAAGTGCACAGTGGATTTGCCTTTTGTAAATAACCCCCATTGCCTTTTATAAAAATGTTGTATTGTATTTATCATTGAGATAAATTATCTATCAATGTTTATTTTGTAACATTTGTTATATTTTAAATTATATTAAGAAAATACTTTACAATTACTTGGTTTGTCCACTTTCTTTATTTTACATTATGGTATCAACTTACTTAAACAAAATTTGTAACATATATGGGGAGAGGAAGGAGAAGAAATCTCCCTTGTTTTTTTACATGGGACAATGCACATAACCACCTTGATAAAATTAACTTTATATCAGAGGTTCTTTCATCTTATAGAAACCCCCTTCATATCAGCGATCCCCCTTCACATCAGAGGTCGCCCATCACATTAGAGGTCCCCCATCACATCAGAAGCCCCCCATCACATCAGAGGTCCCCCTTCACATCAGAAGAGGTTCCCCGTCACATCAGAGGACTACACATCACATCAGAGCGCCCCTATGATGCTGATCCAAGGCAAACCGGGTCCCATGCTCGTGGCACCTCAGTACAACCCAGAGATGATTCCCCAGGGTGCTGCAACACCCAACTTGAGAAACACTGCTTTAGCTATGGGAACTTTAAAGAAGAATTTACACTTGCAAAAGCACCCGCAGTCCGATTACATGCAAAAACCCCACTGAAGGTTCCCGGGGTTAGCTGTAAGAGGCAGCCTGATTGAAAGCAATGGGAGGCTGCCAACTCCTGCAGCTAACTGTGCCCACTGCCATGTAGGCATGTAATCACTCATGCAGCGATCAAATGTGAATGATCGGCCCTAAACACAGACGGCCGGACCCTAATGCTAAGAAATGCACATCTGTACTTTTATAACAGGTTTCATGTTCAGCTTCCTTTCATGACATACCTTCAATAAACCCTCCCCTGGCATAGCCTAAAACAAACCTCTTAATGTATAACCTATTCTTTAACACCTAAACCCCAAATCTGACACATATTCTAAACCCTAAATAGAACTGATAACACTATATATCCCCCCCCCCCCCCCCCCCAACGCTTGCCCCTATTTGGCTGCATACTCATCTCTCATGAGGCTCTGCTCTGAGAGCACCCACACCAATATCACACAGTAGCAAGATCCCATTTGCAAAACCGCATTGCTCACAGAGCCCACTATTAACCAAATACCATCTTCAGTGATGCAACTGTTGCTTTGACATACCTGCTACTATATTTACTGTCTGTTAGGTTGACCATAGCTTTCACCAGCCAATATTATTGCTCCAATGTGCTAGCTGTGTTCTGATTTTGCATAGTAGAGTTCCCAGCATCCTTAGGGGCCACAGTACTCTGGATGAGAACTGAAAGTGTCGGTAGGCACCTGTAGATGCCAGTTATAAAGTCTGGATTTCATTTTATTAGCATTAATGTCCCTGCAGGTATGCTTAAAATCTTCTTTGTAGGAAGCCCCCCATGTGACGCACGGAAGAGTCTACTGACTGCTCTGTGCCTGGACACTCCAGAGAATGGAACACAGCAGTGACACCAAAGTGAATTTGGTATCCTTACAACATTCATGCAGACACTGACACTCACTAAAAAACATGTTACTTTATGTACCTTATGTAGTCTGATCTGTTGTCAGCTCAAATTCTTTCTATTTGGTGACAGATTCTCTTTAAACAACCTTCTTACAATGTTTCTCATTGCAAATCCCATAGCCTTGGCAGCTTTCTTCTCTGTCAGAAAGCAAAGCTTGTTGATGGCATACTGATACAACAATAAGCACTGAAAATATGTTGTCATGCAATATTAATAACTTCCTTAGCCTAGATTCCATGAAATAAAGCAAAAGTCCCTTTTTAGTGAATAGATATATCTCATAGAAAAATGTTAAACATTTTAAAATGAAATTCCCATCATTGTTAAGAGGTTCAAGACTTAACCCACTCATTTAATGTTTTCCCAAAACAGTTAGGGCTTGTTTACACTGACATCAGCCTGTGAAGAGCGGTCCACAGTTGATCATTTTTCAGAGGACACCTAAAAGTCAGTGAGGATGTGCTATGTGCTATGTTGCCTTCTCGCCACCTGTTGTAACCCCTACAACCCCACACCACCGGTTGTGGCTCAGCCCCATTCAGTTTAATAGGTCATTCTCCACGTTTGGTCTTGGTTGCCGAATTCCACAGGAGATAATCTTTCCCATGCTGCAATGCAAAGCTTCACGTCCACAACATGTGTACATCCCCAGTGGTGTTGTGGTGTAGTGGTTAGCACTTTTGCCTAGCAGTAAAAAGGTTCGCTGGGTCCAATCCCAACCATGACACTACCTGCCTGGAGGTTGCATGTTCTCATTGTGCCTGTGTGGGTTTCCTCCCACACTCCAAAGACATGCTGGTAGGTTAATTGGATCCTGTCTAAATTGGTCCTAGTATATGTATGTATGAATGTGAGTTGGGGACCTTAGATTGTAAGCTTCTTGAGGGTAGGAACTGGTGTGAATGTATAATATATATAAGTACCTGAAATAATAATAATAATCCCTGTGCCTCAATCCTTTGCAGCTTATTGGGGAATGAGAAAGGCAACCGCATGTTTTTACAGCCCCCCCCTAACCACAAGTGTAAATGAGGTCTTAAATTCAAGATATGCTGGTAATTATAATGTTACAGTTACTAGTGTGCTTATGTTAGCTCTTAGTCTCAGCTGAACTGTCAAGCCATCAAATGGCTGATGTCATAGCTGATCAGAGTTATAAGCTGATCACAACTGCCTAAGATGGCAGCTTTTTTGGGTGTGGATAGGAGGGTTTAGTTCCACTTTAACACAGGTACTGCTAATTCAGTTCAGGCTGATAGAGGGAGAGACTTAAAGCAGACCTCCTCCCAAAACGGGACGCTCCTCTTGTCTGTCTCCTCCCTCTCCGCTGCCACATTTGGGGGGGAGCGGGTACCTGGTTTTGACAGGTTTATTAGCTTCCACCTCCTTCCCCCGCAGCAGCGAACTGAGCCGGAAGTTCGCCCCCCCTCCTTCCCTGCAGTCGGCCCATTCACAAAGCGCGCTTCACTGCCATTTTCCCTTAGTTAAGATGGTGTCGCCAGCACCCGATAGTCGATTGAACAATTCGGCTCAGGTGAGGACCCCGCTGGATTCCTGCATAGGTAAGTGTCCTAATATTAAAGTCAGCAGCTACAGTATTTGTATTTTTTTCTGAAGGAGCCTTGAACTACTTTTTAAATTGGCCATACACCAGTCTTTTTTTGTTTTTTAGAACCTTCATTCGATTGTCTAATGGTTAATGGGGCCAAATCAATATTCGTTTTCGACCACAGTAATGGGAAAATTCGAAGGAGGAGGATGGAAATTTTTTTGCCAATCCACAAAAAACTAACTGTAAATGTGGTTGTCCTTCAGGAAAAATTGTACATATTTTGATGAAACCTGTTTAATGCATCTGGGATAACAGGTTAAATCCTGTAACAAAATTTGTTGACTCAATGGCAAAAAAGAATGTGCTGAGAAATAATTTTTCTATAAAAGTTTGAATAAAATTCTAACTCTATATGGCTAGCTTAAGACCTCATGTACAATACAGCTGCTAAACTGAAGTTTAGGAGCAGTTGGACATTTTTTTCAGCAGCCCCTGAACTCTCCTCTGTTATCTTAGGTGTACATGTTTAATAGGGGCGCATGGGCGTCACCGCCCCATTCATACATCTGACCCCCTAATGCACATACAGGGAGCCAAATGCATGGATATCAATGGGGGGGGGGGTGTTTTTTTTTAAGCACGTGATTAGAGCCGTAGGCTCTAATAAGCTTCAAAAAAGGGTGGTCTCGGAGCGCAGAGCACTGTGCTTCAAGCCCACCCAGTTGTGTGACAATAGCCAATGAATATTCAATATTTTCACACTGAATCGCCTCCCTGCCAATCAGGAAATGGGTCATGAGACCCGTTTCCCTATTGGCCAAAATGCAAGGCGATCCTATTGGATGCCTAGGAGGGAGGAGGAGGAGAAAGGAGAGCACGGCCAGAGGGGAAGACCGACTGTCCACCAGCCACCACTATGACCATGGAATGTTCACTCGCAGCGGCTCAGCCATCTGGCACTCCCCGGCTCAGACAGGGGAGGAAGGGGAGATCGGAGTGTCATCCCGAGCAGGTAAGGAGGCCGTCCGTCTCACCAGGGGGGGCGGCCGCATTCCCCACATTCATTTTCCCTGGGTGGCCGCCACTGATGTACACTCAGTCGTTTATAGTAGTTTAGAGGCAGTTGAGGCTACAGGCATTTTTTTTTAAAGCAGAAAATCACATTCAGGACTGTAGTTTACCGGGATTATAAACGCCAAATGCTGGTAACTGCATGTAACCGCGGTAAACTGCATTTATGGGCGCGTGCGTTTATAAGTGTTTTTAAAGGGTAAAACATTTCTGATAATTTTTGAACATATAAAAACGTTGAAAAAACACAAATTTCACCACATGCTGTTGCCTGCATCAATGGATGAGTCCAATAGCAATGAACTCTGGTCCTCTCACGCAATTTTTCACGTCTTCGGAGCCTCAGCAACATCAGGAGCATTTTCTCACACATGCTCATGATGGAATCTATGTGAAAACACAAAAAATAAGACGGCTAGTAACAAGCTCACTGCTCTCTCTTCTCTTACAGAATGGCTGTTTTTCATGTATTGTGGGCGTTTGGGAGGGTTTGAGGTTATCTTTAAAAAAACGTTTCTAACCTCAAATGCTCATAACCGCTGCTAAACTCACAAACATGGTATTTAAAAGCTGTAAAATTGACTTCTTTCACTGTCAGTTTCCACCTGTTAAGTTTCCAGCGTTCAGAAAAGGTTTTCAACTGCCTCGTGTACATGAGCCCTTAGGGATAACGGTTCTTGAAAGCTCAAAGGTATACTAAAGCTACCTGTAGGCATAAGAGAATGTGCGGTTAGAGTGAGGCTGGTTTGACCAGCTGTAGTACTCAATGACAATGGTGGAGGCTGCCAGGAGAGAGCTGTTGCCCACAGGGCTCCCTTAACAGATCTCCTTGAACGCCTGGTTTACAACCGAGTGACCACCTCATTAAGAATAACCTTCTTGACCCCCTTCAATCTGGATTTCACCACAGAAACTGCTCTTTTAAAACTCACAAATGACCTACTAACTGCAAAAGCCAACGGACACTATTCTGTACTCCAACTTCTGGCCCTTTCAGCTGCCTTTGACACGGTTGACCACCCCCTCCTCCTCAAAAAACTTTACTCCCTTGGTCTCCGTGACTGTGCTCTTCAGTGGCTCTCATCCTACCTATCCCAACGCACCTTCAGTGTCACTTACGATTCTACTTCCTCCACTCCTCTTCCTTCTCCGTCAGGGACCCCCAAGGTTCTGTTCTTGGACCTCTTTTATTTTCAATCTACACCTCTTCCCTAGGTCAGACTCTCACGGCTTTCAATATCATTTCTACGCTGACGACACACAAATCTATCTCTCCACCCCTTAACTCACTCCATCAGTCTCCTCACGCATCACTAACTTACTAACAGACATATCTGTATGGATGTCACACCACTTCCTCAAACTCAACTTGTCCAAAACCGAACTTATAATAGTTCCTCCCCCACGTGCCTCTTCCCCTGACTTATCTGTCAAGAGCAATGGCACAACCATCCACCGATCCCCACATGTCAGCATGCTAGGTGTTATCCTGGACTCTGAACTCTCCTTTTCGGACCCACATCCAATCACTTTCCAAGGCTTACCGCCTCAACCTCTGCAACATCTCTAAACTACGTCCCTTTCTAACCAATGAAACCACAAAGCTCCTGATTTACTCCCTGGTTATCTCTCGCTTTGACTATTGCAACTCCCTCCTCATTGGCTTACCTTTAAATAGACTATCCCCCCTTCAGTCCATCATGAATGCTGCTGCCAGACTCATCCACCTTACAAACCACACAGTGTCTGCTACCCCTCTCTGCCAATCCCTCCATTGGCTGCCACTTGTCCAACGCATTAAATTCAAACTACTAACAATAAGTTACAAAGCCATCCACAACTCTGCCCCCAGCTACATCACCAACCTAGTCTCAAAATACCAACCTAATCGCCCTCTCCATTCCTCCCAAGACCTCTTGCTCTCTAGCTCCCTCATCATCTCCTCCCATATCCGCCTCCAGGACTTATTCCGAGCCTCGCCCATCCTCTGGAATTCGCTACCCCAATCTGTCAGACTGTCTCCAAATGTATCCACTTTTAGGTGATCCCTGAAAACTTTCCTCTTCAGAGAAGCCTATCCTGCCTCCATCTAACAACTGCACTATTTTCTCCATCAGCTCATCCCCCACAGCTATTACCCTTTTGTATAACTTGACACTCCCTCCTCGATTGTAAGCTCTGACGAGCAGGGCTCTATGATTCCCCCCTGTATCGAATTGTATTGTATTGTACTGTCTGCCCTAATGTTGTAAAGTGCTGCGTAAACTGTCGGCACTATATAAATCCTGTATAACAATAATAATAATCTAGCAAAGAATCTTCCTCTCCTAGCACACAAATGTCTATATCATAATAAAATCTTCTCTCCCAGGTTGATATTTCTGGTACAGTGTCCCCTGCATGGAGGAAAAAGTGTGAGGTTAATGCACTGAATGGGTGAAGTAAGCTGACCATACATTGAATGGTTGGACCATCTCTCAACAAGGCAGTTCTTTAGTTCTAATAAATCAGCCCAGATGTCTGCCAGCAAAATCTATGAGGAGTGGGAACAGGTAAGTGTGGGATTATTGCATCCAGCTAGCATCCTTATATTATGATATAGGTCTTGTTCTTGGAGAATTGGAAGCAAGACAGTAACATTCTAACATCATTCATAGATAACACTCTGACACCACTGCCCATGTTTGTGAGATATACATGGGCTAATGGGTCTTATAAAGTTCTATTTATCACTATGCACTAAATGGTTCATATACAGTAAAAAGTGAATGTGATCAGACCAGGAATCTATAAAGTTCCTTTTTATCTATCTTACAATATATGCTACAGAGAGGTATTATTTCCTATTTCAAAGCTGAACTTTGGATTTATGAATATGGATAGGACTGCATAGATGGCCTTTTTGATCTACATCTACATTTGCATTTTACATATATGCTGTTATATTTGGGCTTCCCTAATGTAAGATTATATATTATAGAGCTTTATAAATGCACCAGCTGGGGGACTTGACATTTTATGTGATTTGTTACCATGGTTTTTAATAATTGTGGATAATTTCATGAACACTAATATAAATAATATTCTGAGTAAAAGAAGCAATTCCTGAAATCATTTTTGAGTTTATATTCATTTACAGTTGTTTAAGGTCCATTGAGTCCATCTAAACAGGATTTTTTCCATTAATTTTTTTTATTACCGCAGTATCAGAGACTCCAAACCTATCTTTCTAAAGTGCAGTACACACTGCAAGAACCACATGAAATAAAAGAAAATGCACAAAATTCAGAGAAAGCAGTTAAATTATACAGTGGATATTAAAAGTCTACACCCCCCTGTTAAAATGTCAGGTTTCTGTGTGTTTCTATGTAAAAAAAATGAGACTAAGATAAATCATTTCAGAACTTTTCCACCTTTAATGTGACCTATAAACTGTACAAATCAGTTGAAAAACAAACTGAAATATTTTAGGGGGGGGGGGGGGACTAAAAATAAAAAAAACTCGCATACCCTCATAACTGGAGATGTAGCTGTGTTCAGAATTAAGCAATCACATTAAAACTCATGTTAAATTGGAGTCAGTGCACACCTGCCTTCATTTAAAGTGCCTCTGATTAACTCCAAATAAAGTTCAGCTATTTTAGTAGGTCTTTCCTGACATTTTCTTAGTCACATCCTACAGCAAAAGCCATGGTCCGCAGAGAGCTTCCAAAGCATCAGAGGGATCTCATTGTTAAAAGTTATCAGTCAGGAGAAGAGTACAAAAGAATTTCCAAGGCATTAGATATACCATGAAACACAGTGAAGACAGTCATCATCAAGTGGAGAAAATATGGCACAACAGTAACATTACGAAGAACTGGACATCACCCAAAAATGTATGAAAAGACGAGAAGAAAACTTGTCAGGGAGGCTGCCAAGAGGCCTACAGCAACATTAAAGGAGCTGCAGGAATATCTGGCAAGTACTACATGTGACAACAATCTCCCATATTCTTCATATGTCTGGGCTATGGGGTAGAGTGGTGAGACGGAAGCCTTTTCTTACCAAGAAAAACATCCAAGACTGGCTAAATATTGCAAAAACACATCTTCTCCCAAAAGCATGTGGGAAAATGTGTTATGGTCTGATGAAACCATAGTTGAACTTTTTGGCCACAGTTCTAAAAGATACAGCACTGCACATCACCAAAATAACACCATGCCCACAGTGAAGCATGGTGGTAGCAGCATCATGCTTTGGGGCTGTTTTTCTTCAGCTGGAGCAGGGGCCTTAGTCAAGGTAGAGGGAATTATGAGCAATTCCAAATACCAGTCAATATTGGCACAAAACCTTCAGGCTTCTGCTAGAAAGAACATGAAGAGGTGCTTCACATTTCAGCATGACAACGACACAAAGCATACATTCAAACCAACAAAGGAATGGCTTCACCAGAAGAAGATTAAAGTTTTGAAATGGCCCAGCCAGAGCCCAGACCTGAATCCGATTGAAAATTAGTGGGGTGATCTGAAGAGGGCTGTGCACAGGAGGTGCCCTCGCAATCTGACACTTTTGGAGTGTTTTTGCAAAGAAGAGTGGGCAAATATTGCCAAGTTAAGATGTGCCACGCTGACAGACTCATACCCAAAAAGACTGAGTGCTGTAATAAAAGCAAAAAGTGCTTCAACAAAGTATTAGTTTAAGGGTGTGCACACTTATACAACCATATTATTCTAGTTTTTTATTTTTACTTCCCTCCACCTAAAAGATTTCAGTTTGTTGTTCAACTGAGTTTTACAGTTTATAGGTCACATTATAGGTGGAAAAAGTTCTGAAATTATTTATCTTTGTCTATTTTTTTTACATCACAGAAACCTGTCATTTTAACAGGGGTGTGTAGACTTTTTATATCAACTGTATATGGCTGGCTCAATGTACCACTTGGTCTTGGTCACTATTTTATGTTGCTAAAATTAAAAACCACAATAAAACAAAAAAACTGCAAGAGGGGCCCAGCAGCTTAAAAGCAACTACAGTTGTTGCTGACACACACAAAAAAGTAGTCCTAAAAAGGGGTCTCTGAACTGTGAACACTGGGGGGTACACAAAAATATGTAGCCCACCACACTGAAATTCACAGTGATTTAGCTACAATATATCACAGTATAGTACAGTATAGCAACTAATCCTCCCTACACAGACTGTAATGCCCTGTACACACGGTCGGATTGTGCGATCGGATTGTGTTGTCGGAAATTCCGATCATGTGTAGGCTCCATCAGACTTTTTCCGTCGGAATTTCTGACACACAAAGTTTGAGAGCAGGCTATAAAATTTTCTGACAACAAAATCCGATCGGTTAAACTCAGATCGTGTGTACACAAATCCGACGCACAAAGTGCCACACATGCTCCGAATAAATTAAGAGACAAAAGCTATTGGCTACTGCCCCGTTTATAGTCCCAACATACGTGTTTTATGTCACCTCATTCAGAACAATCGGATTTTCCGATAATTTTGTGCGACCGTGTGTGTGCAAGACAAGTTTGAGCCAACATCTGTTGGAAAAAATCCATGGATTTTGTTGTCGGAATGTCCGATCAAAGTCCGATCGTGTGTACAGGGCATAACTCTTTCCTAAACTACTCCAACACACACCAACACACGGCTGTTGGGAACTTGCCCTTTTATAGTGAGGGGGCTGTCACATAACAAAGCCCCATTATCGGCCTTTCCAAGCCAGCTCACCTAAGTTCAAAGGCCAAACAGTGCATCATGGTTACTGTTTGAGTTTTCACTGGGATCACATGCCTTGAACATGCAAGTCTTTCTGTGGTAGCAGCAAACCTCATTTCTAAAAGGGGCAGAAAGATTAGATTTCTTGAGCTCTGTGCTTTGTGGTTAAGAAGCTTTTCAGTACTGACATTTTATTACTGCATGTCAGAGGAAGTAAGGAAGCCTGCAGGGGTGTTCCACCATCGCAAGCAGGCATGTTTTACAATGTCCTGATTACTCATAGTGCATACCTCCCAACTTTTTGAGATGGGAATGAGGGACAACTATCAGCAAAAGTAAGCAGGCATAGGACACACCCTTTGCCACGGCCCCTTGAAGGAGAATTGTCCAAAAAAAAAAACAAGATTGGTTAACCACTTCAGCCCCGGAAGGATTTACCCCCTTCCTGACCAGAGCACTTTTTACAATTTGGCACTGCGTCGCTTTAACTGCTAATTGCGCGGTCATGCAATGCTGTAACCAAACGAAATTTGCGTCCTTTTCTTCCCACAAATAGAGCTTTCTTTTGATGGTATTTGATCACCTCTGCTGTTTTTATTTTTTGCGCTATAAACGGAAAAAGACCGAAAATTTTGAAAAAAAATGATATTTTCTACTTTTTGTTATAAAAAAAATCCAATAAACTCAATTTTAGTCATACATTTAGGCCAAAATGTATTTGGCCACATGTCTTTGGTAAAAAAAATGTCAATAAGCGTATATTTATTGATTTGCGCAAAAGTTATACCGTCTACAAACTAGGGTACATTTTCTGGAATTTACACAGCTTTTAGTTTATGACTGCCTATGTCATTTCATGAGGTGCTAAAATGGCAGGGCAGTACAAACCCCCCCAAATGACCCCATTTTGGAAAGTAGACACCCCAAGGAAATTGCTGAGAGGCATGTTGAACTCATTGAATATTTATTTTTTTTGTCCCAAGTGATTGAATAATGACAAAAAAATAAAAAATAAATTAAAAAAAAAAAAAATTACAAAAAGTTGTCACTAAATGATATATTGCTCACACAAGCCATGGGCATATGTGGAATTGCACCCCAAAATACATTCAGCTGCTTCTCCTGAGTATGGGGATACCACATGTGTGGGACTTTTTGGGAGCCTAGCCGCGTACGGGGCCCCGAAAACCAAGCACCGCCTTCAGGATTTCAAAGGGCATAAATTTTTGATTTCACTCCTCACTACCTATCACAGTTTTGAAGGCCATAAAATGCCAAGATGGCACAAAACCCCCCCAAATGACCCCATTTTGGAAAGTAGACACCCCAAGCTATTTGCTGAGAGGCATGTTGAGTCCATGGAATAGTTTATTTTTTGACACAAGTTGCGGGAATGTGACAATTTTTTTTTTTTTTGCACAAAGTTGTCACTAAATGATATATTGCTCAAACATGCCATGGGCATATGTGGAATTACACCCCAAAATACATTATGCTGCTTCTCCTGAGTACGGGGATACCACATGTGTGGGACTTTTTGGGAGCCTAGCCGCGTACGGGGCCCCGAAAACCAAGCACCGCCTTCAGGATTTCTAAGGGCATACATTTTTGATTTCACTCCTCACTACCTATCACAGTTTTGAAGGCCATAAAATGCCAAGATGGCACAAAACCCCCCCAAATGACCCCATTTTGGAAAGTAGACACCCCAAGCTATTTGCTGAGAGGCATGGTGAGTCCATGGAATATTTTATATTTTGACACAAGTTGCGGGAAAGTGACAATTTTTTTTTTTTTTTTTTGCACAAAGTTGTCACTAAATGATATATTGCTCAAACATGCCATGGGCATATGTGGAATTACACCCCAAAATACATTCTGCTGCTTCTCCTGAGTACAGGGATACCACATGTGTGGGACTTTTTGGGAGCCTAGCCGCGTACGGTGCCCCGAAAACCAAGCACCGCCTTCAGGATTTCTAAGGGCATAAATTTTTGATTTCACTCCTCACTACCTATCACAGTTTTGAAGGCCATAAAATGCCAAGATGGCACAAACCCCCCCCAAATGACCCCATTTTGGAAAGTAGACACCCCAAGCTATTTGCTGAGAGGCATGGTGAGTCCATGGAATATTTTATATTTTGACACAAGTTGCGGGAAAGTGACAATTTATTTTTTTTTTTTTTTGCACAAAGTTGTCACTAAATGATATATTGCTCAAACATGCCATGGGCATATGTGGAATTACACCCCAAAATACATTCTGCTGCTTCTCCTGAGTACGGGGATACCACATGTGTGGGACTTTTTGGGAGCCTAGCCGCGTACGGTGCCCCGAAAACCAAGCACCGCCTTCAGGATTTCTAAGGGCATACATTTTTGATTTCACTCCTCACTACCTATCACAGTTTTGAAGGCCATAAAATGCCAAGATGGCACAAACCCCCCCCAAATGACCCCATTTTGGAAAGTAGACACCCCAAGCTATTTGCTGAGAGGCATGGTGAGTCCATGGAATATTTTATATTTTGACACAAGTTGCGGGAAAGTGACAATTTTTTTTTTTTTTTTTTGCACAAAGTTGTCACTAAATGATATATTGCTCAAACATGCCATGGGCATATGTGGAATTACACCCCAAAATACATTCTGCTGCTTCTCCTGAGTACGGGGATACCACATGTGTGGGACTTTTTGGGAGCCTAGCCGCGTACGGTGCCCCGAAAACCAAGCACCGCCTTCAGGATTTCTAAGGGCATAAATTTTTGATTTCACTCCTCACTACCTATCACAGTTTTGAAGGCCATAAAATGCCAAGATGGCACAAACCCCCCCCAAATGACCCCATTTTGGAAAGTAGACACCCCAAGCTATTTGCTGAGAGGCATGTTGAGTCCATGGAATATTTTATATTTTGACACAAGTTGCGGGAAAGTGACAATTTTTTTTTTTTTTTTTTGCACAAAGTTGTCACTAAATGATATATTGCTCACACAGGCCATGGGCATATGTGGAATTACACCCCAAAATACATTCTGCTGCTTCTCCTGAGTATGGGGATACCACATGAGTGGCACTTTTTGGGAGCCTAGCTTCATACGGGGCCCCGAAATCCAATCACCGCCTTCAGGATTTCTAAGGGCGTTAATTTTTGATTTCACTCCTCACTACCCATCACAGTTTCGAAGGCCATAAAATGCCAAGATAGCACAAAACCCCCCAAAATGACCCCATTTTGGAAAGTAGACACCCCAAGCTATTTGCTGAGAGGCATGGCGAGTATTTTGCAGCTCTCGTTTGTTTTTGAAAATGAAGAAAGACAAGAAAAACATATTTTTTTTTTCTTTTTTCAATTTTCAAAAGTTTGTGACAAAAAGTGAGGTCTGCAAAATACTCACTATACCTCTCAGCAAATAGCTTTGGGTGTCTATTTTCCAAAATGGGGTCATTTGGGGGGGGTTTATGCCATCTGGGCATTCCATGGCCTCCGAAACTGTGATAGGCAGTGAAGAGTGAAATCAAAAATTTACGCCCTTAGAAAGCCTGAAGGCGGTGCTTGGTTTTCGGGGTCCTGTACGCGGCTAGGCTCCCAAAAAGTCTCACACATGGGGTATCCCCGTATTCAGGAGAAGCAACAGAATGTATTTTGGGGTGTAATTTCACATATTCCCATGGCATGTTTGAGCAATATATCATTTAGTGACAACTTTGTGCAAAAAAAAAAAAAAAATTTGTCTTTTTCCCGCAACTTGTGTCACAATATAAAATATTCCATGGACTCGACATGCCTCTCAGCAAATAGCTTGGGGTGTCTACTTTCCAAAATGGGGTCATTTGGGGGGGTTTTGAACTGTCCTGGCATTTTATGCACAACATTTAGAAGCTTATGTCACACATCACCCACTCTTCTAACCACTTGAAGACAAAGCCCTTTCTGACACTTTTTGTTTACATGAAAAAATTATTTTTTTTTGCAAGAAAATTACTTTGAACCCCCAAACATTATATATTTTTTTAAAGCAAATGCCCTACAGATTAAAATGGTGGGTGTTTCATTTTTTTTTTTCACACAGTATTTGCGCAGCGATTTTTCAAACGCATTTTTTGGGGAAAAAACACACTTTTTAACATTTTAATGCACTAAAACACACTATATTGCCCAAATGTTTGATGAAATAAAAAAGATGATCTTAGGCCGAGTACATGGATACCAAACATGACATGCTTTAAAATTGCGCACAAACGTGCAGTGGCGACAAACTAAATACATTTTTAAAAGTCTTTAAAAGCCTTTACAGGTTACCACTTTAGATTTACAGAGGAGGTCTACTGCTAAAATTACTGCCCTCGATCTGACTTTCGCGGTGATACCTCACATGCATGGTGCAATTGCTGTTTACATTTGACGCCAGACCGACGCTTGCGTTCGCCTTTGTGCGAGAGCAGGGGGGGACAGGGGTGCTTTTTTTTTTTTTTTTTTTTTTTCCTTATTATTTTTTTGCTTTTTTATCTTATTTTTAAACTGTTCCTTTCATTTTTTTTTTTTTTTAATCATTTTTATTGTTATCTCAGGGAATGTAAATATCCCCTATGATAGCAATAGGTAGTGACAGGTACTCTTTTTTGAAACAATTGGGGTCTATTAGACCCTAGATCTCTCCTCTGCCCTCAAAGCATCTGACCACACCAAGATCGGTGTGATAAAATGCTTTCCCAATTTCCCAATGGCGCTGTTTACATCCGGCGAAATCTAAGTCATGAAATGCTCGTAGCTTCCGGATTCTTAGGCCATAGAGATGTTTGGAGCCATTCTGGTCTCTGATCAGCTCTATGGTCAGCTGGCTGAATCACCGGCTGCATTCTCAGGTTCCCTGTTGGTACAGGAGAGCCAGAGAAAAACATGGAAGACGGTGGGGGGGGGGGCATTCCCTCCCACTGCTTGTAAAAGCAGTCTAGAGGCTAATTAGCCACTAGGATTGCTTTTACATGAAAGCCCACCGCTGGCTGAAAAGAATGATACCAAGATGATACCTAAACCTGCAGGCATCATTCTGGTATAACCACTCAAAGTCCAGCAACATACCAGTACGTTGCTGGTCCTTGTTGGGCATATATTGTAAACTTTTTTTTCATGCAGCCTGTGGGCTGAACGAAAAAAAGATATTGATCGGTGGGTATGCCCACCATTAGAATACCTCCCTTCATCCACCCACTTCTAATGATGGGCATACATGCACCATTTATATATGCCGAAGCATGGGGGCATCCTCCCGCAAAAGGCAGGAGCAAATTGCTCCTCCACCCACTGCCCCCACGCTTCGGCATATATGCTGAAGTATGTAACTGTGGTGGTGAAATCACCTCCGACAGCGCTGGAGTCACGGCTTTATGTATCATGGGAGCAAACGCTGTTGCTGTCAAGATAAATAAATCCGCGCTGCAACTGAATGGCGTACCTGCTAAGCAAATGATGGTTAACAAAAAACAAAGTAACATTACAGTATAACAGTAATACTTACCATACCTGCAAAGCAAATACAAAAAAAAAAACATAGTAAAAAATAAAACATTTAACGCAACCTGTGCCTACCTAAAATATATATATGCCGAAGCATGGGGGCATCCTCCCACAAAAGGCAGGAGCAAATCGCTCCTCCACCCACTGCTGCCCCCACGCTTCGGCATATATGCTGAAGTATGTAACTGTGGTGGTGAAATCACCTCCGACAGCGCTGGAGTCACGGCTTTATGTATCGTGGGAGCAAACGCTGTTGCTGTCAAGATAAATAAATCCGCGCTGCAACTGAATGGCGTACCTGCTAAGCAAATGATGGTTAACAAAAAACAAAGTAACATTACAGTATAACAGTAATACTTACCATACCTGCAAAGCAAATACAAAAAAAAAAAAAACATAGTAAAAAATAAAACATTTAACGCAACCTGTGCCTACCTAAAATATATATATGCCGAAGCATGGGGGCATCCTCCCACAAAAGGCAGGAGCAAATCGCTCCTCCACCCACTGCTGCCCCCACGCTTCGGCATATATGCTGAAGTATGTAACTGTGGTGGTGAAATCACCTCCGACAGCGCTGGAGTCACGGCTTTATGTATCGTGGGAGCAAACGCTGTTGCTGTCAAGATAAATAAATCCGCGCTGCAGCTGAATGGCGTACCTGAAAACAAAAAAATGGTTAAAACACATTAAACTATAAAAAAATTACATACCTGAAAAGCAAATGATAAAACATAACAATAAAACATTGCAGAATAGAATACAGTAAAAAAGAGAAGAACAATAGAGAGAAAATAGAGAGAGAGAGAACAATAAAAACGACAACTATTTTTGGTTTTTTTATTTTATATTTTTTTTGTGTATTTTTTTTTTTTTACTTTTTTTTTTTTTTTTTACATTTTTTTTTTTATAACTGTAACTTTTAAAACTGTAACGGTTCCAGGTTTGGGTCTCTCAAAATGCGATGGCATCTTGGGAGACCCTGTGAAAGTGTGTCCTAGTCTGTGCAGTGTTGTACCCTACGCTAAAACTCAACTAGTGTATGGTAGCGTTCAAAACATTCACCAATGCAAAGACCAGGATTGCCAGGACAGGAGGGACAATAATACCGGGTGTCACGCCTAAATCCGCGCTTGCTGCAGACACGACATTTTCTTTGGGGGGCTCGTTGGGTAGGGGTACTCTCGAGGACATAAGGAAAATGCCTCTCATGCAGCCGGCCTACTGCATTTGGTTGGGGAAGGTGAGGTGGAGCACCGTCTGGAAACAGAAGGGCTCTGACGATCTCTTCCTGGAATTTAAGGAAGGATCCAGTCCGTCCTGAAGCTCTGTATAGCACATGAGCGTTCAGCAAAGCCAATTGAAATAAGTATACAGACACTTTTTTGTACCAGCGTCTGGCCTTACGGGCAATTAGGTACGGCGCCAACAACTGGTCGTTGAGGTCCACCCCTCCCATATTTTGGTTATATTCGTGGACACAGAGGGGTTTCTCCACAACACCAGTCGCCGTAGTAATTTGGGTCGTCGTGTCTGCATGAAGGGAGGTAAGAACGAAAACATTCTTATTGTCCCTCCACTTCATAGCGAGCAAATTATTACACTGCAAGCAGGCTCTCTCCCCCAGCCTAAGACGGGAATCTACAAGCCGCTGAGGAAAGCCCCGGCGATTAGGTCGCACGGTGCCACATGCTCCAATTTGATGATCAAAAAGGTGACTAAAAAGTGGCACGCTCGTGTAATAATTGTCCACGTACAAGTGGTACCCCTTTCCGAATAAGGGTGACACCAAGTCCCACACTATCTTGCCAGCGCTTCCTATGTAGTCAGGGCAGTTGATCGGCTCTACGTGACTATCTTTGCCCTCGTAAACCATAAATCTACATGTATAGCCTGTGGCCCTGTCACAGAGCTTATACATCTTGACCGCGTATCTGGCACGCTTGCTGGGAAGGTACTGTTTGAATGACAAGCGGCCAGAAAATTTAATCAGGGACTCATCAACGCAGACAACTTGATGGGGGGTAAACAAGTCTGCAAAACGTTGGTTGAAGTGATTTACGAGGGGCCGAATTTTGTAGAGCCGATCGTATCCAGGGTCTCCACGAGGACGACAGAGTTCATTGTCGTTGAAGTGCATGAACCGCAAAATCTGCTCGTATCGTGCCCTGGCCATGGAGGCAGAGAACACGGGCATATGGTGAATTGGGTCAGTGGACCAATATGACCGCAACTCACTCTTTTTGGTTATGCCCATGTTGAGGGAAAGGCCCAGAAAGACCTTAAATTCGGAGACCGTAATTGGTCTCCAATCTCTGGCAAGGGAGGACTGGGGAATAGTGGCGATGTGTTGACCAGCGTACAAATTGCTTTGGTCCACAATAGATCTATAGAGATCTTCGGTGAAAAACAGTGAATAAAAATCCAGTGGCGTAAAATCAACTGTTTCCACCTGAATTCCGGGTTGGCCAGTGAATGGGGGCAATACGGGTGCTGCAGAAGTGGTGGGTACCCAATTCGGATTGGCCAATGCAGCAGGAAGGGCACTATGGGCACGACGGGCCTGTCTTTGTCTTCTTGGTGGCAGCGGGACATTACTTGTGCTTGCCACCTCACCAGCTTGAACTGCACTTATGGGACTCGCCACGTCACCACGTGATACTGCAGTGCTGGATGTACGACCAGGGTGTACTAGGCCGCTGGTGCTTGCCAGTTCACCAGAAGGAGTAGCGGCACTAGTACTGCTCTGCTCCATACGAGGGACCTGCGGTTCTTGCACTTCAAGGACAGAAGAAGAAGTTCGGGGTCTGGTACGCCTGACCCTAGCAGGGACCACAACTCCGTCGTCAGAGCTATCTGTCATGGAGCCGCTGTCCTCTACAGGTTCGTATTCTGAGCCTGAACTTGACAGATGAGTGACTTCCTCTTCACTATCTGTCATACTCAGAAACGTGTAGGCCTCTTCACTAGTGTACCTTCGATTTGCCATTTTGGCCTCTAAATTTAGGGGTACACTAGTGAGACTCACAGGCAAAAAAGCTCCTGACTGTCAGCGACTGATTCAAAAAGCTACCAAAAAACTGTTAGCGATCGCAGGGATCAGGCCTGACTCTGCGACCGCTGCAGTTGTGTGTGCTTAGTGTTTTGTGACAGTTATCGATTGATACTGCACTTGGGTGGGGTGGGCTGGGCTGGGCCGAGGAGCAAAACGCAGGTGCTAGCAGGTATCTGGGCTGATCCCGCTAACACTGCGTTTTTTTGGGGGACCCTAAACTGCTGGGGAGTATAGATCTGATCGGATCAGATATCGATCCGCTCAGATACTATAGCACTAAGGGAGGTGTATGCTGCGTGCGTGGGTGTTAGCGGTACTGGCGCTAACCTGGCGCTGCCTGGGGCGACGCAGACCTAAGCTGACCCTAAAAACTTACGTTATATCACCGCCGGGCAATTAGGGGGTTAAACCTTTATAAGGTAATAAACGGCGAGTGCCCTAAAACTATAATAAACTGTAATAAACTATAATAAACTACAAAAAACAAACCAACTAACCAGCGTCACCCGTAACAATTATATGGTGATCACTGGTGAAAGGGTTAACTAGGGGGCAATCAAGGGGTTAAAACCTTTAGAAGGTAGTATATGGGGGTCCCTGTCGCTATAAAACACTGACAGCGAACCTATATACTTACCTCCCTAACTAGCGTCACCTGTGTCACTAATACAGCGATCAGAAAAACGATCGCTTAGTGACACTGGCGACGGGGGGTGATCACGGGGTTAAAACTTTATTAGGGGGGGTTAGGGGGGTACCCTGGACCTAAGGGGGGTACCCTAGACCTAAAGGGGGCTAACCTAACTGCCCTAACACTTATAACTGACACAAACTGACACCAATGCAATAATCAGAAAAAAAAAAAAAACCTGCTATTGGTGTCAGTATGTGTGGGGGTACAGGGGGGTGATCGGGGGGTGACTGGGGGGTGACAGGGGGGTGACAAGTGTGCCTGCGTGTTCTACTGAATGTGTAGTGTTGGTGCACTTACTTGGATGTCTTCTCTCCTCGGCGCCGGACGAAAAGACCGACTAAAGGAGAGATGACATCACTTCCTCGGCTTCTGTTTACATTCACAGAAGCCGAGGAAGCACATCATTGGCCAGGAGCGATCGCGAGGGGGGAGCCACGAATGAGTGGCCTCCCCCTCACCTCCGATCGACCCTGACCTCGATCCGACCGCCGCTGGCACCGGGGGGGGGGTCCGATCGGACCCCCCACCCGCGGGCAGGCAAGGACGTACCTGTAAGTCCTTTTGCCTGCCCGTGCCATTCTGCCGACGTATATAGTCGTGCGGCGGTCGGCAAGTGGTTAAACCCACAAGTGCTTTTTTTACCACTATCTTTCCCTTATATTGGCTTTTGGAATTTACAAATGCAGCAATTTAGAAATCAGATGAAAGGTTTAGCGCTGGAAAACACTTTTTGATAGATAAAAAGTGCATTTTGTATACATCTATATAGATCAGACCAAAATGAGGGACAAATGAGGAGGAATGAGGGACAGAGGGACATTGCTCCAAATCAGGGACAGTTGGGAGCTATGATAGTGGAATGGGATAGACTTATGCACTACAGCAATGTTTGGATGAAAAAGTACTGAGGAGGTAGCTTGTGCTCTCTGTATGCAGTCACTTCTATTTATGAAAAAATGTATGACTGGAGTAGAGCTTTCGTAAGGAAACATTTCTGTAGACAAGGCCCTTAAATGTGTCAACAACCCCAATTCCAAAAAAAGTTGGGACAATAGAAAACATATCAAAAGATTAAACTGAGAAAATGTACCATTTTAAGAAAGAAAATAAGGTAACTTTGAAATTGATGGCAGCAACACATCACATCACAAGTTGGAACAGGGCCATGTTTACCATGGTTTAGCTTCTTTTAACAACACTTTGTAAATGTCTGGGAACTGAGGAGACCAGTTGCTGGAGTTTTGGGGGAGGAATTTTGATCCCATTCTTGCCTGATATAGGATTCTAACGGCTTAACAGTCCTTCCTTGTCATATTTAACATTTCAAGATGCGCCAAATATTTTTTATTGGACTGCAGGCAGGCCAGTTCAGTTATCCTGATATGACGTCTTTTAGGATAACAAGCTAACGCGCGCCCGCGTGGCAGAGCAGTGCGGATCGATCGGTGGTGTGTCACTCTGACACGCCGCATCTCCAATTGTGGTAGGGAGCCTCTTACGGAGGCTCTTTACCATGTGATCAGCTGTGACCAATCACTGCTGATCACAGCATAAACCAGGAAGTGCCAGCAATCGGCTTTTCCTCGGTTCGCGCTGACAGGGAGAGCCGATCGGCGGCTCTCCTGTCGGGGGGGGGGGTGCGCTGTTAATCAGCACTAGGGATGAGCTTCACGTTCGACTCGAACATTGCCTGTTCGGTCGTTCGCCGAATTCCGAACGATATGGTCCATTTACGCCAAATTCGAGTGGCGCGTCACAGCCCATAATTCACTGTGGCATCGCAGTGCATTGCTGGCTGATGATTGGCCAACCCGCATGCTTGGTCAATCACAGCGCCGTCTGTACAGAGAGCCGTAATTGGCCAAAGCCAGGGTGCTTTTCGCCAATTATGGCTCAGGGGGTTTAGTACACACCCCACACTATATAAGGCCGCCTGCACGGCGGTCCTGTGTAGTGTGTTCCGGCATTGAGAGAGAGATAGACAGAGAGACAGTGTCATTTGATTTAAGTTAGATAGAGTAGGCAGGCGAGTCAGTTATCTGCACTTACAGTGTGTTGTGTATATATATATATATATATATATATATATATATATATATATATATATATATATATATATATATACACATCCTAGGTGTTGTGTGTATATATATATATATATATATATATATATATATACACACACTGTATTCAGTTTAGCTAGATCCGTTCCTGTTATTCTCTTCCTACTACTGACAGGCAGGCAGGTGTTTTTACAGTATTTACAGCTACCTGAAGAAAATTGCTGGTGTTCTTCTGATCCTATTAGTCCTATTAGTTAGTGTAGTGCGTCCTCTACAAAGTGTGCACCTAAAGCTACCTGAAGAAAATTAGTGGTGTTCTTCTGATCCTATTAATACAGTACCGCAGGCAGCTGTAGTATTTACAAGTTAGTGTAGTGTGTCCTCTGCACAGTGTGCACCTAAAGCTACCTGAAGAAAATTAGTGGTGTTCTTCTGATCCTATTTGTACAGTACCGCAGGCAGCTGCAGTATTTACAAGTTAGTGTAGTGCGTCCTCTGCACAGTGTGCACCTAAAGCTACCTGTCAGGCTTCCACGTAGCAGACAGGTGAGCCCGATGTAGCAGGGGGAGGCCTCCCTTACGTATCTGGTTACCGGCCCCTGGTAGTATAGACAGGAGGCACGGCAGCACAGAATGGTATGAGAGCCTGGTGGGTTAGCTGCAGGAAGATCCAGGTCAAGATGGTTATGGAGATCACCAGTCAACTGAAGCACAGGCAGTGGATGCAGAGCAGGAGTGGAGCAGGCAGGTCGGGTCACAGGCAGCAGGCGGGCAACGTAGTACAGAGGAGCAGGCAGATTCGTAGTCAGGACAGTCCTGGATCAGTGGCAGGCAGCAGGCAAGGAGAATCAGAGACAGGCCAGTGGTCAGGAGATCAGGTACAACAGGAAACAGGAAGCAGGAAACAGGTGCAGGGATACAGGGAGCTGAAGATCGGACAGCACCGAGCCCCCTGTGCAAATGGCCTAAATAGGCAGGTTGGCGCCAAACACCGGGTGCGCGCGCGCGCCCCCGCACACACGCACGCGCCCGCACACCGGCACCCGCAGTGGCACGCACTCTCTACTTCCACAGGTGGGCCCTCAGTGCTGCTGACTCAGCAGCTCCCTTTCTAGCTCCTACCCCGCAGCCTTCAAGTCCCGAGCATTCAAGCTGCATGGGGCGGGGTCAGAGCATCACTGGCACTCCGGCCCTGCCCCTCCCTGCTGGCTGTGAAATAATAGTTATCGTTCTGCACAGCATGGCGCACCGCTGCCAGCCTGCCTCCCCTGTGTATCCATCACTCTCAGTGCCATCATGGGGCCCCCAATTTTGGCTCAAGGACCAGCTGTTTTGGGGAATGTGCAGGGGCCCCCCATGCAGCTGGGGCCCCTGGGCAGTGCCCAGGTGTGCCCACTCATTAAGACAGCCCTGCCCACCACAGCTGTAAATCAGTGCCCATCAGTTGCCAGTCAGTGCCCACCCAAATCACCAATAAGTGCCCATAAAAGTGCCAGTCAGTGCCCCACGATTATGCTCAGAACATAAACAACAGTGATTATTGAAATTACTATGAAAAAGATCATAAATAATAACACAAGTGAATATAGGGTAAATGTTTATCAGTTGTGCAACTGTCCATAGCCCAAAATCCATAAATCAAGTGTATACCATATGGCAAGCTAGATACGCTTGCAGCCAATTACCAGGCCAGGGCCTTTATCCAGATATGATAAACAGTGCCTCGAAATGGTCCAAAGGGTATAGTCAGCAAGTAGCACAAATCCCCCAATCAGGAAGGTTCCAACAGAGTGCTCAGAAGTTGCCCAAAATGAGAAAGGAACTCACCATAGCATAATTCCGATAGGACATCATTTATTAAGAAAAGTAAAATGCACTTACAACATTGAGGATTTAAAACAGCAACAGTCAGCCGGCCGGCTTGTGCGAACGCCCGTCCACTTGGACTGCAAAATGTGATGATGTCAGCACGAGCAAACGGGACTGAACACTATACCAAGTGGTAATAGTGTTTAGGGCCCTGTGCATTCAGGGACAGGTGCAGTGCTCAGCCCCACCCAGCCACAACCTACCAGGAAAACCAGGAAGTAACTAAAGTTTAAAACAAGAAATATTATATGCTATCCATTTTACATTTTATCAATTTACTAAAGCTAGCAGCATAAAAATAGTCAATGTTGATTGAGAGAGTGACGTTTCACTTTAAGCAGCCTGTCCAGTGCACCATCACTATTGGAGGGGGTCACCTTGTTCCAGCTACTTGTATACAGTGCAACCTATCTCTGCATCTGGTATCTTCCATCATACTTGATTTGATTGTAGCCGTATTAGTGCAATTGTGACAGAGAAAATTGAGTACTGTCCATGATACTTTTTTTATTTGCGCTAACATACAATTTTTCAGGACAAGCTTTCGGGGTATGTCCCCTGCTTCAAGTTTGAGTACTGCTTGGACCTTGAAGAAGGGGACATACCCTGAAAACTTGTCCTAAAAAATTGTATGTTAGTGCAAATAAAAAAAGTATCACGGACAGTACTCAATTTTCTCTGCGTCTGGTAAGAGCTATCTTTTAACCATAGAAGAATAGCTATCCTACTAGAATTTCAGGATGTCATACAAAAGTGGACGTGTGAACACAAAAAGCAAAACTTTGCAGTGTTTTAACATGTTTTTGTTTGGAATTCCTCCTGAAAAACAGCAGTGCACTTCCTGGTATGTGAGTGTGCCTAGGCACCCCGTCCTAAAGCTTCACATCTGCATATACTACAAAGCTTCCAACTGTCCCTCATTTAGAGGGACTGTCCCTCTTGTGATACCAAATCCCTTTGTCTCTCTTGTAGCCTCAGCTGTCCCTCTTTTTGCTCTGATGCTCTCTACACAAAATTTATGTTTGTAAATTTATTATATTGCACTGAACTTTTTATCCAACTTCAATATAAAGGAAAAACACATACTGTGTGCTAAAAGGTGTCCCTCTTTAGCATGTCAGAAGGTTGGGAAGTATGCTGTTGTGTGAGATCCAAAGCACTGCTGCCCCGACTGCTAGTTTCAGGAACTCTGGGGTAAGTTTTGGTGCACTTTTCTGCTCATTGTTTTCCTTGCTGGAAGCTGTGACATCAGGAAGCAAAACCCTGTCTGTACCAAGATGGCCACCTCCACACAAGCACACAGTGCAGAGCAAGGCATGGTAAGTCAGTAATGGGGAAAGACTTCCTGCAGAGAGACTACAGGCAATATTGGTGACTAGTTCTTTGCCTTTTCCCTGCCTTTTTTTTTGGACACAGCTTTCAAAGTTCTTTTCCTCTTTAAGCAATTCCCAATAAATGCATTTTAAATTAGCAGTTCTCTGCTACAAAGGATGTTCAATATACATCACTGGTATCAATTACCTGGCAAGCAAATTACTGTGGTACTGCAAACAGCAATTTCTGTCAAATGTCAGGACTCTAGATTCCCTTGAGGAACACCCTGTACTAACTGGAGTGGTCTGCAGCAGCAAAAAGCGGCACAAGAAAACCTCTCATTATTTGCTAATGAAAATAAATGTATCTATTTTCCAGCTTACATTTACAGCTGTACATCACAGTTTGTCTTCAGTCCCTGTTTTACATAACTTATTTTAAGGCCATTGTCAATGCTACAAAAGGCAGAAGATGACACAACTATCTAAGTATAACTGATGACATCAGCTTTCTAATAATACAGTTTATCTCTGCAACATAATACTACTTGTAAATTACATTGTCACAATGGAAAGCTTGTAAAACACATTGCTGAAATCTCATTTTTTAAAGAACAATTCCACTCTACACAACTGTGCTGATCCCTCAGTATACACCTACATGGCAAAAAAATTGAAATGTTTGAATTCACAAAAGCATTGTAGTTTTCAGTATGACATTGGCGATATGATTGGCACAAAATAAGCAAAGCTCTTCTGATAAGTTGATAAGGGCAGAGCTTTTTTTTCAGAGAACCCACCTCTGAATACTGTCCCTTACTCCCTACCCATCTCCCATTACCACCCCTTTTTGAGAATGCAGAACTATCATTTTATGGTGCTAAGTAATTTGTATTGAATTTGTTAGCCAGCAACAATAGACCCCTCCTCCAGTAACAATGGACCCCCCTACACAGGGCCAGTTCTACCACTAGGCAAACTAGGCAGCCGCCTAGGGCACACTGCTGCCTAAGGTGCCAGGCCACTGGTGTTCCTACTCTCTTCTCTCTGCAGCAAACAACTAAGTCTCAGCATCAGCAGGCAGCTGCCACGCCTTTCGCACATAGTGTCAGAGGCACAGCGGCAACGGAGGACTGTGTCTGTGTCCCGACTCCCGACCCTCCAGCACACCCAAGCACTCCTTGCCATTACATAGATTCAGTGCTGGAGGTGCGAGAACTGTTTTTCCCCATGTTCCTGATAAAAAAAAGCCATGGATAAGGGTAGTGCACATTTCACATCTACAGGTGCTTTGTTTTTTATTGAATAAGCTCACTTGTGTCAGTTGTGGACTTTGGTGTTCCTCCTATTATATAAATTGCCTGTCCTCCAAACCAAAATCCAAGAATGATTTCACATAAATTATTAAGCCTTTATTTATTACAGGTATTTATATGTTACCAACAATTTACACAGCACTTTACATATCATACATTTACATCAGTCCCTGCCCTCAAGGAGCAATCTAAGGTCCCTATTTTGCATGTATACATACATACACAAGGGCCATTTTAGACAGGATCCAATCAATTTAACAGCATGTTATTGGAGTGTGGGAGGAAATCAGAGTACCTGGAGGAAACCCACACAAGCAAAGTGAGAACATGGAAACTCCATGCAGACAGTGTCCTGGTCAGGATTTGAACCAAGGGATTTCACAAAAAGCACCATTTAGCTACCCCCTCACCTCAAATAATGATGCAGACACAAGCTGGTCACACAAAAAGGATTTTTGTGACTCCTTTCCTCTGTACTTAAAGTGATACTAAACCTTATCTTTTTTTAATTAAAATTTAAAAAAAGTTTATACTTACATTCTCTGTGCAACGATATTACACAGAGCGGTCCCTTACCTCTTCTTTAGCAGTCCCCCGTTGGTGCTCTCTGCTCCTTCTTCCTACAGGTGCTCCTAGCTTGTGGGCATCCGCCTGAGCTGGGCTGTGTGCATCCATAGACACACACGCAATGCAGCTCAGCCACACCCCCAGTTCCCTCCTCAAAGGATTTGACTGACAGCAGCAGGGACCTATGGAAGTGGAGGAAAAAGAGCTGTAGAACCACTTTAATTCTGTGACATAGTCAGTCTTTTACTGTTAGGTAAGGTATAGGGTTAGCGGCTGAAGGTCACGATCAGGATCTGGGGGTCTGGTTTGGCAGAGAGAAGCAAGACATTTCAGAGGATGTTAAAATCTGTCTAGTGTCTGTCTGACACTAAGCATACTGGTCTCTCAGATTCTAACATCCTCTGAAATGATTGCCTTGCTTCAACTTTAAAGTGGTATTAAAGGTTCGGCTTTAAAAAACAAAAAACAAAGCATACCTGTTCTGTGCTATGGTTTTGCACAGAGGAGCCCTGATCCTCCTCTTCTTGGGTCTCCTGCCAGTGCTCCTGGCTCCTCCACCATGACCAGTGCCCCCAATAGCAAGCCACTTGCTCTGGAGGCACTGGTGCATGCTTGCTGCTGAGCCCTGCTCTATGCGCCTATAAGACACATCCCAGATAGCAAGGATAACTTGCCACAAATTTATGGCAGTGTTGAATTGTACGTCTTGTTAACTCGCTGCACATGTTCACTGGCAAGTTGTACACTCAAGCTCAATTTCTAGTTGACACTTTTCCATATCTCCCAACTTTCTAAGATGGGAATGAGGGACACCTATCAGCAAACGTATGAAGGCATAGGACACACCCCCTGCCACGCCTCCTTAAAGTAGAATTGTACAAAGAAATAAGATTGGTTAAACCCACAAGTGCTTTTTTACCACTAATATTCCTTTATATTGGCTTTTGGAATTTACAAATGCAGCAATTTAGAATTCAGATGAAAGGTTTAGCACAGGAAAACACGTTTTGATAGATAAAAAGTACATTTTATATATATCTATATAGGTCAGACCAAAATGAGGGACAAATGAGGAGGAATGAGGGACAGAGGGACTTTGCTCCAAATCAGGGACAGTCCCTCGAAATCAGGGAGGTATGCTTTTCCCATTTCTAGCAAATTTGTGTGGCAAGTCTCTAGCAAGAGCAAAGTTGCAGTGGTGAGTCTACAGCAAGACTTGCTGCAATTGTGCAACAAACTTGTGAAGCCTGGCAAGTCTAGCAATAGCTTAGCAACTCATTTTTCAACTTGCAGCCTAATTGCATGCTATCTGGGATAGAATTGCTGCTCGGCTCCACACCCAGCTCTCTCCTCATTGGCTCATTGGCTGTGATTGACATCAGTGGGAGCCAATGACTCCAGCTTATGTCTCAGCCAATATGGAGCCCCAGGACAGCCGAGGCTCTCATGCACATCGCTGGATCGAGAGGGGGCTCAGGTGAGTATTGGGAGGGGGACAGCACAGAAAGATTTTTACCTTCTTGCAAAGAATGCAGGAAGATTTTTACCTTCAGCCTTTTCAGCCTGGGGTGAGATGTCCTACCTCTTTGGGACACTAAGCTGTACTAGGCTCATTTAGTACATCCAGTTGTCTAACCATTAGATGGTATGCATCCTCTTAGAGATGGTAACTATAACCAACCGTAGATGACTGTTTCCCTTCAAAGGAGGCTGAGTACAAAAACAGACATCTATTAGGCAATTTTAATCCTTTTATCCTCTTTATCGTCTAATCCTTTTTTTGATCAAATTCATAACAAGCTTTGATCACAAAAAGAACAAAGCAATAAATGCAGCCTATCAATAAGTTATTATCAACACTGTGAAATAATCTAAAGTTTTGGTGGTAGGTTGCCTTAATTTTATTAGTATTAGTATAGAAAATTGTCATATAAATGGCCAGCGTTTTGAAAATTGTCATTAGTTGTTAATAAATCTAAAGTATATTGGGTGATCAAGTTGTATTGTGAGTAGCCATAGCCATATACTCACTGGCCACTTTATTAGTTACACCTGTTCAATTGCTTGGTAACACAAATTGCTAATCAGCCAATCACATGGCAGCAACTCAATGCATTTAGGCATCTAGACGTGGTGAAGACGAATTGCTGAAGTTCAAACCAAGCATCAGAATGGGGAAGAAAGAGGATTTAAGTGACTTTGAACGTGGCATGGTTGTTGGTGCCAGATGGGCTGGTCTAGGTATTTCAAAAACTCCTGATCTACTGGGACTTTCACGCACAACCTTCTCTAGGGTTTACAGAGAATGGTCCGAAAAAGAGAAAATAACCAGTGAGCTATGTGGACAAAAATGGCTTGTTGATTTCAGAGGTCAGAGGAGAATTCGCAGACTGATTTGAGATGATAGAAAGGCAACAGTTACTCAGTACAACCTCATTACCGATTACAACCAAGGTATGCAGAATACCATCTCTGAACGCACAAGACATTGAACCTTGAAGCAGATGGGCTACAGCAGCAGAAGACCACACCGGGTGCCACTCCTGTCAGCTAAGAACAGAAAACTGAGGCTACAATTCACACAGACTCATCAAAAAACTGGATGATAGAAGATTGCAAAAACGTTGCCTGTTCTGATGAGTCTCAGTTTCAGCTGTGACATTCAGATGGTAGGGTCAGAATTTGGTGTAAACAACATGAAAGCATGGATCCATCCTGACTTGTATCAACGGTTCAGGCTGGTGGTGTAATGGTGTGGGGGATATTTTCTTGGCACACTTTGGGCACCTTAGTACAATTGAGCATTGTTTAAATGCCACGGCCTACAGTGTACCCAGCACTGTACTCCAATGGCCTCCACAGTCACCAGATCTCAATCCAATAGAGCACCTTTGGGATGTGGTGAAATGGGAGATTCGCATCATGGATATGTGCAGTCGACAAATCTGCAGCAACTACATGATGCTATCATGCCAATATGGACCACAATCTCTGAGGAATGTTTCCAACATCTTGTTGAATCTATGCCACAAAGAATGAAGGCAGTTCTGAAGGCAAAAGGGGGTCCAACCCGGTACTAGAAAGGTGTACCTAATAAAGTGGCCAGTAAGTGTATTTTAAACCCACCTCTATTTTATGATTTTTCTTTTAGGTGTCCTCCAGGTGTTGTTAACATAAGCAGCTAAGATTGCAATATTTCATATACACATAAAATTCCACGCTCAGATTGGTATGTGCATCAAATAAATAAAATAAAAAGAAAGCAGCCAGCACAAGGTTCAAGATATAAAACCTACTACAAATAGCAATTCCTAATGTGCAGCACTATCAAAATAAATTAAACATAACAAACTATGAATCAATATTTAGCATGTGATATAAACATAAAAGTGTAAATATACTAAATATAAGTGACAAATTAAAAAGTCGCATAAATATAAGTGCCCTTGTGCTCAAAAATGTCCATGGAAGTGCAAAAGGTGGTTCCGGTCTCCAGTATAGCTCCCAGAAATTCAGTGGAGATAGGCCATAAAGTTGGAAGCTTACCAGACCACAATGGCTTTTATACTATTGAGCAGTCAAAAATGCTTGAGAGATATATCACAAACAAGACTATGGCAGATGGTGTAATCTGGCTATTAATCCTGCTCCATCACACAGTATAGAAGCATGTGAAAAAAAATAGAGTTTATAGTGCAGTATATCAATATAAAATAATATTTATTAAGTTAAAAGTAATGCACTCGCAAAGTATTAGAAGTAAAACGGCATATCAAAAAGCTGCTGCGCAATAACCTCCACTGTGTGATCCTTCTGGCCAGTGGCTCCTATGCGTAATAATATCATGTTAGGCCCCAAATACGCGTTTCGTCATACGTTTGACATCATCAGGGGCGTGGCCCCACCCCTGAATTTTTTTTTTTTTTAACTGTGTTATGTTTATGCTATATAGTAATCTCTGATAGAAACACATTGGCAGAGTTCTTTTTTAACTACCAGGTTTATTTTACAGGGCAAAAAATCTATAAAAAAATAGCTAACAAGCAAATAATTAGTTTTTTATAATCTGTTATTCAACCAATTAATGAATTGTAAAATCTGACTGCGATAGATTACTACACTGTGGACATTACAATTGCTTTGCACAGTTATATTAATAACCCTGTACTTTGTTAGATGATGTCAGTGTTCTGAGACATGTCATCTTTGGAGATTGTACAAACTGCATGTGCTGATCACTGATGAAATGGCTGTCAGTGCCACCTACACATCACACAGAGACCTATCTTCTGAACAAAGCACAGCAAATACTCTTCAGCACAAGCGTCTTACTGTGTTATCTAAATTCCATGGCTGAAAGCCAAGATGCTTTATATATAGGAAAACAGAAAATAGGAAAAGAGCTGTCCTATCATTCTCAGCAGCATCACACAGTATTCCAGTGTTCTTACTGTGTAGCCCACAGAAGAAAAGAGAAAATCAGTGAATATATTACAGGGACAGATTCAGTACTTAACCTAAATAAACCATTTTCCTTAAACCCCTCCCCAGCTACAACGTTTTGAGGGTATGGTTGGTATTGCGGCAGCATTTGTCCTATTTTCTGAAAAGTTCTCACGGACGATGAAGATGGGCACTGATGCCACATTAAAACATAGTTAAAATACTCTTTTACCTGACAAAGTTCAGCGTTGTGATCACAACACTCCTAGCAAACAACATAGTCACATTGGTAACTTCATTTTTCTTTCTACTGCAACCAAGCAATACATCTTAGTCCCCAAGCTAGCGTCAGTCTGTGTAGTGCAAGCCATAAACATTACGGTACTTACTGTATTTTCCAACAACTACAGGTAATAAGCTGTTCTGTTATCCTGGACTGCTGAACACCCCCCTTTCTCCTCATCTTAATAACATAAGAGGGAGCATAACACTGCTCAGGATTTCAGTTACAGGAGGGGAAGCGTTGTTAACTCACTATAGGAAGTTCTTTGGATTTCTGGTAGGGCATGGGTATTTTGGTGCACTTGCAGCATTTTTAAAGAGACAAAACATGGGAAATGATCACATCTTGCAGAGAAGTACACTATATATTGTGGCAGGTCGAGCCCGTGATACTATGTAAAATGGCAGTCTGGACCAGGTTTTCCGGGAAGCAAGCATACGAATGATGCAGTTGTGTGCTGCATTCATGTTAAAGCCAGAGTTATGCCGTGTACACACGGGCGGACTTTTCGACCGGACTGACGGACGGAATCCGGCGGACAAACCGACCGCGTGTGGGCTCCATCGGACCTGCAGCGGACTTTTTCGGTCAAAAATCTGACGGACTTTAGATTTGGAACATGTTTCAAATTTGTCCGACGGACTCGAGTCCGGACGAAAAAAACGCTCGTCTGTATGCTAGTCCGACGGACGAAAACCCACGCTAGGGCAGCTATTGGCTACCGGCTATCAACTTCCTTATTTTAGACCGCTCGTACGTCATCACGTACGAATCCGTCGGACTTTGGTGTGATCGTGTGTAGGCAAGTCCATTCGTTCAAAAGTCTGTTGGAAGTCCGTCGGAAAGTCCGTTGGAAGGTCAGTCGGACCAGTCCGCGGCATTAGAGGTCTGTGGTCCCACCCTCCTAAAGGGGATCAGTGTGAGAAGGGAGCTGTGAGGTGCACATCGCACCATAATGTCCAGGTCAGGACAGACAAAGGCCCGAGCCTGTGAGGCTGTAGCAGCTGGGAGCTGCAGGAGAAACAGTCAAGCTGACAGAGGTACAGCGTTTTGTACACGAGTACTGGGACTGTGTGTTTGATGGTCTAGATGACCAAGGCAGGAGGCCTGAGAAGTGAAGCTGCAAAGAGAGCCACGAGGCTGAATTCTATGTTTTGTTACATTGATAGTGAGAACCCCCTGTGTGGGAAACTATTCAAGTGTGAACTTTTTGCTTTGTTTTAAATAAAAGCGATCTGATCAGAAAAAGCCCTGAAGCGTACTTGTGGCGTGGTGTAAGCTCAATGTTTAGCGCTACCAATGAGCTACAAATTCCCCAACTTGTCACAATATATATTGTAAGGGGAACATGCTCAACTGGTATTGGCAGCGGTATACCATGCATGAGACAGGACACCCAAACAGAGACAGTTATCAGTGCAGAAAGGTTTTCATCAGCAATAGAAAAAAAAAATCTTACCAACCGAGTTATTAACTAAACTCAGTTCCTGGCAAACAACGTTCTCCCCCAAAATAAACAGGCAGCACTTGAATCTTTTTGGGCCTCATGCACACTGGATGTTTTTTTCTGCTGCTCATTTCGGTGTGTTTTGTTTAGCCTCTACATGCCGCTGCATGTTAGCCTATGTGTCCATGACTGTGTCCATCTCATCCCTACAGGTAAGCCTGGGATCTTGGAATTGAGGCTTTATACCATCCAAAGCTGTGCAAAGCCCCCAGGAACCCAGAACAGAACTTCTTAACCACTTCCGGACCAGCTCATGCCGATATAGGTCGGCACTTTGAAGAGGGATATCTTTGCCGCAAGACCACTTTTATCGTCAGCGGGAGAGGGCCCCCCCTCCCCTCCCGCCGCTCTCTGGTGCCCTTAACGGAGCCGTCGGTAGTAGCGGAGGCGATCTGATCCTCTTCCTGGTTCTGTATGGAGATGAGTGAGGGGAAGATGGCCCCCAGCAGTCACCATACCATTGAAGGGCGGAAGTGGCATCAAAACGTCACTTCCGCCCAAAGCTCTTAAAGCAACATTTTTATTTTATTTTTTTTTAAATGACATTTACATTTTTTTTATTGCATTCTAGTCTAAATATGAGATCTGAGGTCTTTTTGAAACCAGATCTCATATTTAAGAGGTCCTGTCATGCTTTTTTTCTATTACAAGGGATGTTTACGTTACCTGTAATAGAAATAAAAGTGACACAATTTTTTTTAAAAAGAACAGTGTAAAAATAAAAAATAAAAGGTAAAATAAATAAGAAAGAAAAAAGAAAAATTTTTACCGCGTCCCGTCCCGCCGAGCTTGCGCGCAGAAGCGAACGTATACGTGAGCAGCGCCTGCCTATGAAAACGGTGTTCAAACCACACATGTGAGGTATCGCCACGATCGGTAGAGCGAGAGCAATAATTCTAGCCCTGGACCTCCTCTGTAACTCAAAACATGCAACCTGTAGAATTTTTTAAATGTCGCCTATGGAGATTTTTAAGTATAAAAGTTTGTCGCCATTCCACGAGTGGGCACAATTTTTAAGCGTGACATGTTTGGTATCAATTTACTCGACATAAGATTATCTTTCACAATATAAAAAAAAATTTGGCTAACTTTACTGTTGTCTTATTTTTTCATTCAAAAAAGTGTATTATTTCCAAAAAAAGGGCGCTTGTAAGACCGCTGCGCAAATACGGTGTGACAGAAAGTATTGCAACAACCGCCATTTTATTCTCTAGGGTGTTAGAAAAAAAAAACAGTATAATGTTTGGGGGTTTTAAGTAATCTTCTAGCAAAAAAAATTGTTTTTAACTTGTAAACAACAAATCTCAGAAAGCGGCTCGGTCCTTAAGTGGTTAAGACGCAGGGAAAATAAACATTTTGTTTTCTCCACATCAGCCATAAACCCTGGAGCCCCTTACCATATGTGAAAAACTCGGTGACATATATACAAAGTCTGCAATCCTGCCAGCCACTTTACAAATGTGCATGTTTTGTGTACATTGAAAGGCTACGGGCGTGAACTTTCTAAGCTACTGGCTGGAAAATAAATCTCAAGGCCAAAAACTTTTTCCTGAGATCATGAGACTTCTGCAATTGATCAAGACACAATCATCTAACATCTAAAGCACTTTTTTTGGAAACAGTACAATCTTTAGATCAGTGTAGCATATTTTAGGATCAGTTGCATTGATTGGATCAGGCTGTGTAGAGTTTCTCTAAGGACCCAATCAGAAGTGCCCTATACTGTACATATGTACTTTTTTGACAATTTGGTCCTAAGTGCTGCATTCAAACCTTAACGATACTAGCAAGAAACCTAGAAGGTCCAAGTATCGCAGCCAAACTTCCAAGTTATATGTTAATTTGTCTTAATTTCTCCTGACTTGGGAAACTCATCTATGGCTACTAAAAGCTGACTGTTTGGTAACTTCCCTGTTTAGGTATCTGACTGTGCACATGCTTACTCCAAATCCTCCTTGCCAAAATATAGCAAACTACCTGCGCAGAGCTTGCATGTTCTCTCCGTGCCTGCATAAGTTTCCTCCAACACTCCATAGACATGTAGGGTGCAGGGGCACCGCCCCCCCTAATCGATTTGCCTGGCCCCTAATCTACATGCAGGGTGCCGGACGCACGGTTTGCAATGGGTTTTTTTTAAGAAGCACATGATTAGAGCCTGAGGCTCTAATTGGTTTCAAAAAGGATGGACTTGGTGCACAGTGAACTGGGTGCGCAGAGAACTGCGCCCGGAGCCCACCCAGTTGTGTGACATTAGTGAATTAATATTCGCTAATGTCTTCCTGTTTCTCCTCCCGGCCAATCAGGAAGCAGGTCCTGAGACCGGATTGTCCGGGAGTCTTAAGACCTGAATGGCTGCGAGGCCTAAGTCCTGATTGGCTGGGGGGAGAAGCGATCGCCGGGACTCGAGAGGAGACGGAGGGGGAAGCCGCCGAAGCCATGATCTAGATGGGGTAAGTGCAGGGGGCCTGACGGGCAATGGGCTATCAACGAGCGACTGGGGGGGGGGGGTTGGTTGGCTGGCTAGGGGGGGCGGCTGGCTGGCTGGCTGGTGGGGCCATGGGCTGCCCCCCCTCAAGAAAATTGAGCACCAGCTGCCACCAGCTGGTAGGTTAATTGACTCCTGTCTAATTTGGTCCTAGTATGTATGCATGTGAGTTAGATTATAAGCTCCTTAAGGGCAAGGACTGATGTGAATGTACAATATACAGTATATGTCAAGCGCTGTGTAAATTGACAGCGCTATATAAGTACCTGTAATAAATAACTGATTCTACTGAATGTCAAATACAGCTTTAGTATGAAGCACAAAGGTAAAATCCCCGCTGAACCATCTAAAGCAGTGATTCTCAACCTGGGGGTCGGGACCCCGTCAGGGGGTTGAATGATGATTTGCCAGGGGTCATCGAATCCTGGGCTGTTCCTGAAGCCCGCACCGCTCTCTCAGCCTTTTTGCGGCCACCCAGCAGGACTGTCCCTGGAGCCTGTGGCCGCCCAGCTGGGCTTTTCCTGGAGCCCGTGGCCGCCCACTCAGGCTCTTGGCAGGCGCCCATTCAGTTCACAGCATGGCTGGGGGGCAGAGACTAGAGGTCAGCTGACTGGAGAGGAATGTGAAGTGGGAGGGGCTGGAGGAGACCCTATCTCTTGATTTCAGCATAGGTGTCACTGCTACGCGACGCCACAAAGTCGGAGACACAGTGAAGCCGGAGACACAGTGAGTAACACTACCTGTGATTATAGTTGCCATTAAAAGGACTCAGGGAGTGCTAAATGTCTGCAGGTTAGGGGTGCAAATTACTTGTCTTGCCTTGGGTGCTGACAACCCATGCTACGAAAATAATTTTATTGTTGGGGGTCCCCACAACTTGGGAAATATTATCAAGGCTTGGTCACGGCACTAGAAGGTTGAGAACCACTGATCTAAAGGAAGCAGTGGATTCACTTCTTTTGCACATGTACATGCACACAAACGCACACATTGGGGTTTACTTACTAAAGGCAAATCCACTTTGCACTACAAGTGCACTTAGAAGTGCAGTCGCTGTAGATCCGAGGGGGACATGCAAGGAATATAAAAAAATAGCATTTTTGCTTGTACATGATTGGATGATAAAACCAGCAGAGCTTCCCCTCATTTCAGATTTTCCCCTCAGATCTACAGCGACTGCACTTCCAAGTGCACTTGTAGTGCAAAGTGGATTTGCCTTTAGTAAATCAACCCCATTGTCTTACAGTGAAAAATGAGTAACTGCATATATGATTTTATCATTGCATACGTTCTGCAAACTGAATAAATCATTATGCTATAAAGGTCATATTTATCTAGATCAGTAAACGTCGTTTTAAATAGAATTAAAATAAATCTGCATGCATCTGAAATAAATTGTGTAGAAATGCTTTGATCCTACAAAGGGAACTTTATTAAGCTACCCATACATAGATATGAAAGTGAATATTTAATGTCTTGGCTAGGCCAAAAAAATAGGTGCCAAAAACAGTAACTATGGTAACCCATACACCAGGCAAAAAGAACAACTGCAGTGTGTGGTGGCTTAGAAACATGGGAATTAGCCGAGCTATCAAGCAAGCAGAGGAGATGAAAATAATTCTGCTTAATAATGTCATACCATTTAGCTGCATTGATAGCATTCTCTCAGACAAAGGGCAGGCTCATGGATGGAAACACTGTGCATAGGCTTATTCTATACGGCTCTATTTAGGCTCAGTGATCTGGAAATTATAGCATTATGAGCTGAATTTGTTTGAAAATATTATTTTCAAAGAAAAGTCCATAAATTAATGATGAAGAAGGTTTGTGGGCAGTGGCAAATATTATTTTGTTCTATGCCCCTAGCGTGTAGTGATATGCAATTCTACGCTATGCCCATCCAGGTCGCATAGTTCATCAGCTCCTTATGAATATATAAGTATACATACACATTGGTGACAGGGATCCATATCCCAGTATCGAGCTGCAACCGTATTTGCTTGTTAGTGCACTATCACTATGTAGTGAGTTGGGTTAAGTTTTACCACCATTGTGACCAACACCACCTGTGCACAATTCAGGGTTAAATTACTAAAGAAATAATTGTCAAAGCTGACCCAACAAATCGGTCTATTTCAATTACCCAATCAGCCTTAAAGCACCTTTCCCTTTGATCTTTACTGAGTATTTTTCTATTTTGCACAAATTAGACATTAGATGGCAATCAGATGTGCGTTGAAAGATTTATTTGTGGACCCGGACCGTCATGTGCACATGACTGCTTGGTTCATCTCAATACTGTATGTATATTTATCTTTAAAGAGTGGTAAGGGAAAAGTGGCCAGAATGGCTAACCATAAGGGGAAAGAATAACACTGAAAAAATCCAATACAGGTCACTTGTCATCCAGTCAGCCTGGAGTTTCTGGTTCTGTCTGTTGTCACTCAGACATTGAAAATTGTCACCTGATGAAAATCAGCCAATTGTTCTTGCCTCTACCAAACGTTCTACGTTGCTTGCTAAGCTAAAAAAAGTCAGTTGAGTTGAATGAATACTCAGCATCTCACCAAAATAGTTACCGATTGTCCATTCTTATGGTGTGGCTCTTGTTTAACTCAATGGATCCTTGACATGGAAACCTGCTCATAAGATTCAAAATCTAGCACTCATGTATACAAGTCCCGAGGCAAGCATGACATCCTAAAGTTTAAGTAAATCCGCCTATTATTTTCAGCCAAGGAAGCTGCCATCTTGGCCTTGATTAAATCATCAACTGTCATGGTGCTGTACATGTACATCTGTTTGACAGTTTGGTTGAGAGCACAACCAATGTGATAGTTACATTTAAGGCAATTTAACTACTTTTTGAAACTGTTAAAACAATAGATTTAAAGTGGAAGTAAACCCATTGATTTAATAGTTTCAAAAATCAGTTACATTCCAGGCATGCTGGGAATGCTAACTGTCACATTGGTTGTACTCTCAACCAAACTGTCAAACCATCCAATGGCTGGTGTCATAGCTGATCACATGTGCAGCATCATGGCAGATGTAGATTAAACAGAGGCCAAGATGGCAGCTTCCTTGGCTGAAAAACAATAGAGGAGTTTACTGAAATTCTGGAAAAAGCGCAGAACTTTTTGTGCTGAAACTTACAGTTCCGGGTGTAATAGAACTGTGATAGTGGGTTGCTTGCTGTCTACCTCTACCTCATGCATTCACAAAAAAAAGATTGTATTCTTTTCACTGAAAACAAGGTAATCTGTGAATGAAGGCAGTGTGGACGAACGTCACAAACGCATCTCATCCAATCACAGACCACCCTGTATTCAAATGTATTGAAATGAATACAATACTTTTTTTGAATGGACCTGGCAGGGAGAGAGCGACCCGCTATCAGAGCTTTACTACAGCTGGAACTGCAATGTCGCGTACACATGATCACACATTCCGACAACAAAATCCATGTTTTTTTTCTGACGGATGTTGGCTCAAACTTGTCTTGCATACACACGGTCACACAAATCTTGTCTGAAATTCCGAACGTCAAGAGCGCGGTGATGTACAACACGTACGACGAGCCAAGAAAAATGAAGTTCAATAGCCAGTGCGGCTCTTCTGCTTGATTCCGAGCATGCGTGGAATTTTGTGCGTCGAAATTGTGTACACACGATCGGAATTTCCAACAACAGATTTTGTTGTCGGAAAATTTCAGATCCAGATCTCAAATTTTGTTTGTCGGAAATTCTGACGGTAAATGTCCGATGGAGCCTACACACGGTCGGAATTTCCGACAACAAGCTCCCATCAAACATTTCCCATCGGAAAATCCAACCATGTGTACGCGGCAGTAGTCTCAAAGTCAGATGTTCAGGGCCTGCTATGATTTACAGGCTAAAAAAAAAGTAAGTTTTCCCGAACACAGGAGCAGCCACACCAGTGAGCCATACAGGCATCAGTAGAGGTAGTTTATATTTACATGGCAAATGTAAAAAAATTAATTTTCTTCCAGCGTTTCGCTTGAAGCTAACAAAAAATTATTAACATCCCTAACACCTAAACAGAGGGAGCTGCAGTATCAGTGGACCCAGAACTACACGTGTTTGATTTCAAGCCTTTAAAAGGAAAGTATAGTGTAATTTCAATAAGGACATATTTTGAGTTATCCTGGCAACATTTAAGTAACATTTTATCTGACATTTATATTTTTACTTGCATATTTTTATGTGCATTTTTTCTTTAATTGTTTTAAATGTAGATATTTGTAGATTTGCCAGTTAGTTTACTTAAAGTGTTACTAAACCCACAAGAGTCAAATCAGTCTGTATATGCAGTAAAGCATGCTGGTTATACTCACTGTGGAACCTAATGGATTAGTCCTCTGCATTGTGTAAAAAGGATGTTTGATCCTATCTTCTCTGATCCTCCCCTTCTTCCACAGACCCCAAACTATCTCCTTATAGAACAGAGCCTTGGGGGAACTCTGCACATGCCCCGTTTGGTGTGTATTGCTAGAGAGTTCTTTTTTATTGGGAGAGTGCATATGATCAGCACAGGACCAATCAGCACTGTCCAGACAGAGGGTCAGGGGTCTTGCAGCCTCATAGGACAATCAAGAGAGAATGAAAACTCCTCCTACAAGCTTTATCCAGACACTGATAGAAGTCACAATACTACTATATACTGCTGATGAGAAAAGGTATTTATCAGTTTATATTTACTAAAATAATTGCATTTCCATGTTCTGTGTACTGTGGGAGACCAGATATAGTGAATGCGGGGCCCTGGGTTTAGTAACACTTTAACAGCTGTTGCAAAAGATGTCAGACCCAAAGGGAGTGCATTATTTCTAATCAGTCAGCCAACTCCTAGTTTTATAGAGTGAGAAGAAGCAGTTAAGACACAACTATTGGGTTGCACTGAAAAGCAGCAAGCAGAGCTGAAACATGTAACAAGCAAATATGGCTGCCCCCATTAAAATGTAAAAATAGTAATCTCTACTTATTTTTTACTTACTTGTATTTTCATGGGGGCAGCCATACTTGTCCATTACATATTACTCATTAGATACATACTTAGAAACAAGGTTTTAAAAACAATTACTGATAAGCCTAAATAATGCACGGATAGGTCTAAAAAAATCCATGTTTTTTTACATGTTTGCACATATATCTTAAAATAAAAAAAAAAAAAGCTTAAGGTGGATATAGTTTTAATGCACTAAACCGTTGCCCATATTTCCCCCCTGGTTTAAACAAAGGAATAGTGTATAGCTGAATAATGACTGACCATGAATATTTTATTGCTCATAAATCTACCTAACCAAAAAAAATATTGCAGTATGTAGTGAAATCTCTGCCACTGGATGATTGTTTCCAGAGAGAGAAAAAATGAGATCCTTTGTTGTTCTGACAAAGCTGCATGCAGCTTCGAGCGCAGAACTGTAAACAGAGCCTTAAACCGCAGGAAATCATGCAAGTGTGAACAGGCCCTAATAAGTCACACTATGCAACAGTCTGTCATTGTATCTTAGAATTGATGTGCTCAATGTGGTTTATATTGCACAGTTTAGGAAGGGGAATCGCAACCTACCTAGCAGTACAGAAGGACCAAAATAAACAGCCTTTAGAAATGAATACAGCCAAATGCAATCTTACCCAATTTTGCACTAATTGGAGAACCAAGTAAATAGTTGTATATGGAACTAGCACTGGTATAGGAATCTATTTAGCTTTGCACGGTGCACATTTGAACATGGTTATAGAGGAATACAGCAGAATGATGACCTTATCAGTGTGCTGCTGTTTGTGCTTAAATATGGCACTCCTTACCACCTGTTTTAACCCTGAAAAGGCAGCACCACCATTTGTCACCAACAAATGTAAAGCCGTGTACACATGACCGGACTTTTCGACTGGTCCGACGGAACAAATCCATCGGACAATCCGACCGTGTGTGGGCTTCATCGGACCTTCAGCGGACTTTTTCTGTCGAAAATCAGACTTTAGATTTGGAACATGTTTCAAATCTTTCCGACGGAGTCGAGTCCGGTCGAAAAATCCATTCGTCTGTATGCTAGTCCGACGGACAAAAAAGGACGCAAGGGCAGCTATTGGCTACTGGCTATGAACTTCCTTATTCTAGTCCCTTCGTATGTCATCACGTTAAAACCAACAGACTTTCGAACGGACTTTAGTCCATTGTGTGTGGGCAAGTCCGGTCGTTCGAAAGTCCGTCGTAACTCTGTTGAAAGTCCGTCGGAAAGACCATCAGACCTTTGATGCTGAAAAGTCCGCTCGTGTGTACGCGGCATTACATATTATTTGGAAATGCAGGTCTGAAGGATCAATGAGAGTTCTAGCAGTATAAGGAGTTTTAAGTATTAAGTATGCCAGAAGGATAGATAGATAGATAGATAGATAGATAGATAGATAGATAGATAGATAGATAGATAGATAGATAGATAGATAGATAGATAGATACATTTTAAGGGGAAGCCCCCATGCAAAAAACAAGAAAAAAACATGGAGTCCTTCATCCCCCAAAATCTACAACAGACCCTGATCCAAGCATGCATTCCCTCCCTGAACTATATCAGGCATTATGTGGGGGGGGGGGGGGAAGGGCAGGGTCTATTATATATAAACCATGGCCCAGTGGTTGTTAGAGTCTGTAAGTGAGTGGCTTATCAGAATATGGAAGCTCCCTTTAACAATAAGGACCACACGGGAGGGCTGAAAAGCATCTTTCCCACAACCCTGTCCAAGCGGTTGTGGGAGGTCTGTGGACAAGGGGCTTATTGAAATCTGGAACCCCTGTTAACAATGCCCCCCCAGATATTCCCCCCATGTGAATGAGTAAGGGGTGCAAAGTACACCTACTCATTCACAAAAAAAGTAAAAAAGTAAAAGCAAAAAAGTTTCTTATGATGTAAATCTATTGTTAATTACATAAGTAGAATCCAGTATATATGCCAATCCCAATAAATGACGCCTCTCAACCCGTCAAAGAACAGAAACCTCTCAACTGCCAACATGCCGCAAATTACATCTCTGTCCCTGAAAGTAAACAAAGGGGCAGGGTCTCATGGGTGACATCACTGACAAAATATGGACATGGCCACTTTTTTTAATGCAGTACACCACAATGCACAGCATTGTAATGCGTTAGTAACGCATCAATGTAAATGCGAACTTATTATTGAACTATGTTAAACAATTTACAATGGTTGTCTTATTAACCCATGACCAACTGCCGAAACTGCTAGAAGGTGTTGTGGAAGGAGTTCTTCTATGCTTGTGCATGTTTCATTATGACCAGTGAATTTTTCTTTCTAAAGGGGTGCCTGATACAAGAACTGTGTAAACCTTTTGGAATAAATCCTGGACTACTGCCTAGCAGCCATTTTCACTATTGGTTGTTCATTAAAAGTTGAAATGTTTAGTGCTAGCTCTTGTTCTGTCATTTCTCTTACATCATTACACAAACATGTCACACAAATAAAATCTTGCATCCAGGAAAATGTCAGAATACATAACTTTCACCATTTTCATACATACTACCATTTCTTGCAGTTCTACACCATAATAGCAATGTCTTGACTGACTGAGCCTTTGCATGTCCACAGATGAGTTGTGTAAGCTGTCCTCCCAGTTGATAACATACACGTGTGTTCTTGTGTGGTCGTCTGAGTTAAGCGCATAAAACATAAACGGCTTGAAAAATAGGATCCACATTTTTTCGGTGTCTACCTAATCCGCGCTTCCTCTGTTTGACGTTGAGTCATTTGTTATCATTTTTGAAGGAAGTATCACTTTTTTATTTTGAAAATCCATATGTATGCCAGATATCCTGTCCATGTTCAATAAATCATAGGGTTTTGAAAAATTTTACTAACAGAGGTAGTAGAGAAATTCTTACCAGATTAGTCCAGCTGTAATAATTTACCCAGCTAAGTACTATAGTAGTTGTTGGTGATACTTTAAACAGCAACTCTAGGTGACAAGTAAAATCAGCCACTGAACTGCTACTTCACAAAGTACAGCAACTGTGATAAGGTCAGAAAGGTCATAACATTTGCTTTAAAGGGGAACTCCAGGAAACTTGAAAATGTTCCCTTGCAGTTGGGTTGCACCCACATTGCAAGAGTTAACTTTTTTTTTATGTCTAAGGGGCATAGAAAAGCAGCTTCTTAACCCCCTTGCTCCAGTGGTTCAAGGTCCTGAGGGCAACAGCCGAGGGACAGTCCACCATCAGAGCATAGGAGGGTTGCTGTATGCTGGGGGAGTGAAAGATCAGGTATGTAAAGTTGCTTTTACTCTCTCCTAGAATAAACAAGCCGTAAAGTCCAACTAAGCCTGAACACAGGACAGTTGCAGCTGTTACAGTTCCAGCGCAGAGTGTCTGCATTGGTATGAGCGCATGTTATATATTTCTGTTTCCCGTAAATTCCAACTGCAAGGGAACATTTTAAGATTTCCCAGAATTGGACTTTACCCTTTATTAAAGTGTGACTTTAGGCTCCACGATGAGAATGGGTGGACAGGCAGGATTTTTGAAGCAGAAGAGGTATGCTTTGTCTCTTCTGCATTAAAGCTCCTTACCTGCCTGTCCGTCCCTGTAGTGTAAGCTGCTCAAGCACAGCTCACTGCACAAATTTGGCAATTCCGAATCTGATGTAACTCCTGCACGTGTGCGGGAGAGATTTCATCTCGGCCTGGCCAATGACAGCGGCCGGCGATCGAGACCCGGAAGCTGGCCACCCAAAGATGTCAGCGGCCAGCAGTGAGTTCCGGGACGATGCATCGTCGGATTCTAGGTAACTATAGTTCCACTTTAAAAATCAAGCAGTCATATTTGGCTTATTAAGTCAAAAGACAAGTGTGAGAATCATAGAATATGTGATTTAATGTTAATTTAGAGAAGACCAAGTACATGACAGCGACAAGAAAAATGAAAAAAACAAGAAGAAAAATACAAAATGCAACCAAAAGTTTGTGGGGTACCTGGCTATCACACCTACTTATGTCGGGAAAAGTATGTAGCCACCCCCTCAAATTATTGAGTTCAAGTGTTTTAAGTGAAGAATAATGGTAATGCTACAGCGACATTTTAGATAATTGTGTGCTTCTAACCTTGTGGCAACAGAAAGCCAACAGATGGGCCTTTTTCTGTTCTGATCCACAACTGTGTCCCTGTGCACAAAACCAGCTCCATAAAGACATAATTTGGTGAGGTTAGTGTGGAGGAACATGAGTTGCCTGCACACACAGAGCCCTGACATCAACCCCATTAAACCACATTTTGGACCAATTGGTGCACCAATTGGTATTCCTGCCCAACTTCAGTGCCTGACCTCAAATGCTTTATTGACTGAATGAGCCTTAATTCTCACATACACTTTCCAAAATCTTGTGAAAAGTCTTCCTTAAAGTGGCACATTAGTCAAAAAATTAAGTCCTGCTAGATCACTTCAGACTGGCCCCTTTTGCAGGTATAACTATGTAAAACATTAAAAATAAGTGCCTACACTGTTTAAATTCAAGTAATACACTGTCTCATCCTGCTCTGCACATGCTCAGTTGCTCTCTATTTTAGGCACTGTGCCAAATTTGTAGAGGCTGATCTGCTGACAGCCTTAAAGAGGTTGTAAACCTCCAGAACCCCCCCCCCCCCCAAAAAAAAAACCTGCAAGACAAAGGCATAATGTGCTAGTATGCATCGCATACTAGCTCACTATGAAATACTTACCCTCCAGTGCCGTCCACACTCTGCTCCCAGGGCACGGTCCCTGAAGAAGCGGCATGAGCGGGCCGTTCCTTCAGTGCGCATGCGCCGATTACGTCAGCGGCAGCGTATATAGTAAATATCTCCTAAACGGTACAAGTTTAGGAGATATTTACAGTACCTACAGGTAAACCTTACTATAGGCTTACCTGTAGGTACAATTAAAGAGGAAGACTTTACTTCCTCTTTAAGATTTACTGTTGTTAATGGGTTCTGGGCTTCAGCAAAATGGCAGCCTCTGGCAAGAAGAAACAGGAAGAATGCTGGAGGCAATTTACAGCACACACTAAACTTGGTAGCATAATTATTAATGTGGAATGTATGTTTCTTGCTAAAGAACATTTTTTTAATCAAGCTAGTATGAGTAAAGTTCCACTTTAAAGAGTGGAGGCTTTTAAAGCTGTAAATGGGGACCCATGGTTTTGGAATGTAATGCCCAACAAGCTCATACCTGAGATGGTCAAGTTCCCACAAATTTCTGGCCATATAGTGTATGTTGTTAAGAGACTATACCATATATGAAAGAGCAAAATAATTCTGCTATCCGAGCTCCACGATAATGAAGACAATGTGACATAGGAAATAAAAAGCAAGAGGATTTACTGGAGAGAGGTGTAGTTATTAGTGTTACATTGACAGCAGAAACATGGGTACGAACAAAGGCAGAGATGAATAGACTTAGCACAGAATAGAAAAATGAAGAGCTGTAAGCAAGATTTTAGGAAAGAATTTGTTAAATAGAAATATAAAAATATAAAATTGTAAAACTGCCGCAAACAAACAACTATAGTATTGAATATAATAACACTGAGGCAGGAGGAAGAAGAGGGGAACACAAGGAGATGGATTATAGATGTGGAAAAAGACCCAAGGTAAGCAGTCAGAAGAGAAGGATTAAAAGCAATGAATAGAATGGAATGAGCTACAATTATGTAGGAAGGAGGCCAGGGCCCTTCAAGGGCTGTAATTCCGGAGAGAGAGAATTTTACAAGCTTTTTAAAAGCACTACAGACTCTTGCTACATGATCTTGTTCTGAGCAATGTAAACTGCATCTTATGCTCCATTGTAGGTAGGTGAGGTTGTAGTAAGCTCAGAAAGAAGACAGCGCTGGAATGAGGGAATGCTGTGAACGAAATTTCCATAGGTCCAAATTGAAATTTATTTAGAAATTAAGTACATTAGCATGTTAGAGGACTTTTAAAGTTCAACCTAAAAACACTCAGCAGTTTAAAGATCTCCTGAATATGTTTACATGCAAAAATGACATGGCTTATTATTATGTGTTTTTTTTTTTAATTCGTTTTGATTGAGTTATTTTCATTAGAAGGACACTCAGCCATAAAAGCTCAGTCTGGAGAAGGTACAAACCTATAATATAGACAAGCACATGGGTACAACATTTGTCAATAATATAGGATGCTGATGTTATAATGAAAAAAATGTTTATTTTTTGATTTAACAAAAAAAAAAAAAAAAAAAAACATGTTTACATGGCCCGAGAACTGGAAGTGATTTCATGATGTCGCTCCGGTCCTCCAAGGGCATAGAGATGAGCAGTGGCCATCTTGCCATCGCTCATCTCTATCGGAAAACACTGCCAATGCCGGATGGTTCCCGGGTTCACCGATTGGTAATGTAAGCCCGGGAACCACCGGGAAGCGGCAGGGGCACCTCTCCCATTACTTCCCATCGCTTCTAAATGTGATCCCACGGCAAATCCACCACAGGGACCACTTTTATCTGAAAGCTGGCCGCCTGAGGGAAAAGAAAATACTGGGGTTATGGCATCTAGCCATAATCCTGGTATTTAATGTCAAAGTAATGGCGTAAGTTCCTTAGTTAGGCGGTTGGCAAGTGGATAATATTTGCAGCAAAAATGTGGGACCTGAATTTATGGATCAACACAAGCAAGATCTCCACATGAGGGTAACATAGTTCCTGTTGTCCTACAATACCAACATTGGTTGGAGGCTCATGGAAAAAAATCTGGATATCATATGGACACCAATAACAGTGTGTTAGAATTGTGTAGCTTCTTTCTTGAGCTGAGGATGCAATGCACACATTATGTGTAAGTATAACCATCTTTTGAAGGGTACTTCCTGCAATTGCTGGTAGAGTTCTCTCTTACATATTCCAATGTAGTAACGGGGATTGGGGTCTGGGTCTGTGTGACTGAGTAAGGAACTCCAAGCTATTTCATCACCTTGGGGGCCCATTTGAAAGGAAAAATGTTGGCTCACCTTTAGATAGAACGATATGGAGCACCATCAATTTGTGTATTTGTTTTAAAATTACTAAAAAGAGGCAAATTTGTGTGATATAGCAAGAAAAACTAGCATAAAGTATGATATGTAGAGGTGATGTTCGCCAAAATAATTATATCTTTGCTTCTTGGGTTTTTGCAGATCACTTTAGCTATGTGTCTCATAGCTAAGATGTAAAATTGATGTATAAGTGGGTAACCCTGGCAAGCCCCATTGTAAAATTTGGACATAAAGTCAGAAAGAGATTTGTTAATGTGAATTCTGGCAAATAGGGAGTAGTAAAGGACCATCATTTTATCATGTAAAGTTGGAGGTATGCCAATTTATCAATGTGGGGTATAAAAATCCCCAGTCAAGATAATCAGATGCCTTTTCACCATCTATAAAGGATAGGCACGGGGGGGGGGGGGGGGGGGGGGTGTTACTGTTTCGTAGCCTAGTCAATAAGGGAAATTGTGTTGTCCTACAACTCTCTCAGAGGAACAACCAACACTTGTTTTGTATAAATTAGGGGCTTCAGGCTATTTGCAATAATTTTGGCATAGATCTTCAGATCCAACATGGATCAAATAAACTGGGCAATACCTAGAATACTGAGGATGGTAAACTCGCTATACTTCTGAAGATGAGTCTGGTAGTCAGTTAAAGGGCTGAAACCAGATTGCGTGTTAATGCTATATAAAATCTGTATACTATTTATGAAATGTTGGAACTATGTCAATAGGACTATGAACTTCATGCCCCATAGAGGTCACAGTTTTAAGAATATAGGTTTAAAATTGCATAGTACGGACTGAATGTACTGAAAGCTTACTACATTTATTACTGTACTCATGGATCAATTTAAGAAAACAATTTCTATGTCAAGCATGGTATTGATCAAGTAGCTTTTGCAATTCAGTTTTCTTGAAGCATATTGTCTGGTATACAGCAGGGTCTTGGTTGCTTTTATGGTGTTTTGTAGTTTTAGAAGTTCTAAAAATCAGTGAGAAATTGTTGCAGGTTTCTTCCATTTGATATGGGAACCATGGGCTATTAATGGCTCTCTTAGTATGTGTCTGAAGGGTCTCCTATTTAACCACTTGCTGACCAGCGACATACCCATATGGTACAGTTTTTTAGAACCAGCGGTCAATACGCTTGTAAAAGCAACCCTAGAACCGCTGACTGTCCCCTTCCACTGGGAGACCCGAGCTTCCACTGGCTTATCGGAGAGCTGAACAAAGCCTGAATCAGCTTTGATCGGCTCAAGGCTATGGTAAACCGGAAGCAATGATCTGGCATCACTTCCAGTTTACCTGGATGTCAATAGCATTATTTTCACAAATCAAATGCATTTGAAAACACAGATCTTGGTGTGATCAAATGCTTTAATAGGCTGAGGAGGGATCTGAGGTCTCTTGTAAACAAAAAGTGTCAGAAAAGGCCTGGTCTGGAAGTGGTTAATAGGGAGAAAAGTAGTTTTCACCTTATGGCCTATGAGGAGGTTGGTTTAGGAAATGTTGTCTCTTACCGAGATGTCTGGGTCAGGCGGTAGAATGCTTATTTAGAGGTGTTCAAGATGCTAATGAAAAAAAGGAGGGGGAACAGCCTAACTAGATTTGAGGTCCAATAGATGCTTTAGATTGCCAATGCAATATATGGTGACAGGTAAGAAAGCAGTCTGTTCCACTGTTAATTTAGACTGTCTGTTAATTTAGATTCAACTTTGTTCAGTCTGAACGGGGGGCAGTAGTTCCTGTCAATTACAGGAATGAGGGCTTTTTTCAGGTCACCTGGCCTGTGAGGCCCCCTGCTGTGTATGGATCTGGGAATGGATATTGCAGCTGTGTAGGTGTAGCCACTTACAGCTGTACTAAATTCAATGTGGCTTTCTAGGGAGAAGCACCATTATTCAGGTAAGTGGTGAATGGTTTCAGGGTGGAGGGTTGGGGACAGTGTTGCCAACCGCCCGTATTTTTACGGGCAGCCTGTAAAAACAGGGTTCTTTTCTCCCGCCCGTAAATGCCCGAAATAGGAGAAAAGTGCCAGTAAAAAATGGCTGTGATGCCTCGGCTTGGAACTGCGTATGCGTGAGACCATTACCATTCCAATCCGAGTGTGTTTGGCTGGCGCTCGCAGGGCCAGGGGGGTGGGTTTGACAGAAGCTGTGTGGTGTGAGGCCAGTAATGTAACATCATGGCTCATTTCCTGCCAGCTTTTTAAAAAAAACAGGAGCCGAGTGGCCAGAGTGGAAGAGACTTAATAGTGAGATGTGGAGTATGACTGGCAGACTATTCTGCTGTCTGTGGGAGTGGGACGGAGGGAGTGAGACAATCGGACCATCCACGGCAATGGACAGACCAGGCACACAAGCAAGGCCAGCCTGCAGACTCAGAGCTCTCAGGTGGGATATTCCCCCCAGCCCCAGATAGAGCCCTGGGCCAAGGTGGAGAGAGATTGTCACTGTAGGAGGTGAGCTCTTCACCATCTCTGGTGCCTGCAAGTCAAATTCAATTCCATGTGTGCTCATTCTTTCCCTCTTGTCCCTGAGCCAGGAAGGGTGGGCTGTTGGGGGCCAGGCCTTCCTGCCTGGAGACTGTCACTTTCATGTAGGTTATCTGTGTTGCACGGCTGAAGTGCTGTCAGAGACAGTCATTTTAATATGCTGTGGGGGGGCAAAAGCGGTGTCTCTCTGTGGGGGGGGCAAATGCGGTGTCTCTCTGTGGGGGGGCAAATGCGGTGTCTCTTTGTTGGGGGGCAAGACGGTGTCTCTCTGTGTCTGCGGGGGGCAAAGGTGTGATCTCTATCTCTCTCTCTGGGGGCAAAAACGGCCTCTCTCTTTCTCTCTCTGGGTAAAAAGCAGCCGCTCTCTTTCTCTCTCTGGGGCAAAAGCATCCTCTCTTTCTCTATGGGTAAAAAAACTGTCTCTCTCTCTCTGGGGCAAAAGCAGTCTCTCTCTCTGGGCAAAAGTTGCCTCTCTCTGGTTGCAAAAGCAGCCTCTCTCTCTGGGGCAAAAGCAGCCTTGCTCGTTCTTTGAGGGCAAAAGCAGCCTCTCTCTGGGGTAAAAGCAGCCTCTCTCTCTGGGGCAAAAGCAGCCTCTCTCTCTCTGGGCAAAAGCACCTCTCTCGCTCTCTGGGGGCAAAAGCAGCCTCTCTCTCTCTGTGGGAGGGTAAAAGTGGCCTCTCTCTCTCTCTGGTGGCAAAAGCTGTCTCTCTCGCTCTATTTCTCTGTGGGAGTTCAAAAGCGGCCTCTCTCGCTTTCTGTGAGGGCTAAAGCAGTTTCTCTGTGTGGGCAAAAGCAGTCTTTCTGTGGGGGCAAAAGTGGTCTCTCTCCCTTTACTGTGGGGGTAAAAGTGGTCTCTCTCACTCATTCTGTGGTAGGTGACAAAAAACTGATGGGTTATAATGACCTGCCTTACTATACAAAAACATGTTTTTTACTTTCTGATCTACTTGAAATCACATTATTAATTGTATATTGTAGTTGTTTGTAGCTTAAATACCAAATGCCAGTAAAAATTTGGCTGTGCCAGTAAATTTTGGGTGTTGCGTCAGTAAATTTCAGTTTGGTAGGTTGACAACACTGGTTGGGGAATGTGAGCATGTTTCATGTTACACCCTAAATATGGGTGTAACATGAAACATGGTCCCAAAGGTGGACTAGGCCTGTAATTTTACACCTTTAATTACTATGCCTTTAAGTAGTGAACACCAATTGCTACACTCAAAGATTTCTGCAGGGGTTTATTACTGTTGAAGCATGTCTTATAATGCTTCATTGGACAAAGGGGAATAGATGACTTAAGATGAGTTTCCTGAAGGAATAGGATCTGCACATTCTGCTTGTACATATGGTAGAGACTGTCATGAATTTTTAATGCTTCCTACACAAAAACGAAAAAAAATGTTTACTTACTGTTTTAAGTGTGAGGTGAACACTTATTTACTTTACCTACTGTATTCTAACATCTGTTTGTTCCAATGTTACTTATTCCCTAAAATGGATAGGCAGACAAAATGTTAAAGCTGGATTCCAGACACACAGCAAAGTCAGGAATTGAAATGCACATATGGGAACTGTTTTACCTGCCTTATCGAAATTGATCGGACATTGATCGGACATACTGACAACAAAATCCATCAGATTTTTTCCGACGGATTTTGGGCCAAACTTGTCTTGCATACACACGGTCGCACAAAGTTGTTGGAAAATCCGATCGTTCTGAACGTGGTGACGTAAAACATGTACGTCGGGACTATAAACAGGGCAGTAGCCAATGGCTTTCGTCTCTTAATTTATTCTGAGCATGTGTGGCACTTTGCGCGTCAGATTTGTGTACACACGATCGGAATTTAAACGATCGGATTTTGTTGTCGGAAAAATTTTTTTTTCTTTGCTTTATATATATATAAAAAAAAAGACAATACACACATTTATCCTAACATCCCCAAAATAAAAAATAAAAACCCTCCCCCATCCCCCAATCTCCCTCTCTCTTTCCCAATGCCTCGACTGCCTCTATGTCTCCATCAGTAATAGACTCTCTTCCGTTTTCCTAAATTCGAGCCATTTCTGCCATGTCTTAAGATATTTCTCCCGTGAACCTTCTGTTAGATGTATTGACTCCTCCATAGATCTCACCCACTCCACCCTTATTATCCAGTCTTTCACACTTGGAGCTTCCAAAGCTTTCCAGAAGCATGGTATTAAAGCTTTAGCAGCATTCAAAAGAAACGGGACTAATGACCTGCTATATTGGGGTACCTTCATATCTGTATCATGAAACAAACACGTCCATGGGCTTTTTTTAATCCGTTCTCCCGTAATCTGTGTAATTATACCTATGATTTCTCCCCAGAAGATATAGATTTTGGGGTAATCCCACCATACATGCGCAAAAGTTCCCACGGCCCCACACCCCCCCAACAGGTTTGGGGGTTCTCTGTCCTATATTCATGTGCCCTTTGGGGAGTCACATACCACCTTGCTATTAATTTAAAACTCATTTTGGGCGTCTGGGTATCTCTTGCTGATAAATAAAACATTTTTAATATCTTAAGCCTATGTTCCTCATCTCTTAGGGGTCCTAATTCTCTTTCCCATTTATCCAGATAAGCGGGCAGCCCATTGTTTGCTTCGTCCCTAAGTATTTTATAGATTTTAGATATGCTGCCCGTTGTACTCGAGGGTAAATTTAATAATTTTTCTATTGCTCTAAGTTGGCCTTTTCCTCTCAATGGCTGTGGAAGAGAGTGTGTAAAGTGCTGTCTCTGCGCATACCTCCATTTATCCAATGGTTTGTTTCCCTATTCCCTCGTGATTTCTGTATATGTGTAAAGTCTATTACCCCTCATCACATCCTGCAGTTGTATTACATCTTTTTTTGCCCACCTTGTAAAATATAAGTGTTCCTCCTTCCCAGGTTTAAAGTAATTAGTGTTAATAAGTGATATACTAAGTGGTGAATTGTAATCCCATTGGAAACTCTTACTTAACCTATCCCAAATCCTGAATGTGTTCCTCGTCAAAAAATTTGTGTTGTGTCCCAACTCTAGAAATTGTGACGGAATCCATATAATTTTTTCTAGATCTACCCCACTTTGTGCTTTTTCTATATTCACCCAACTTTTTTCTTTTTTATCGTGCAGCCAATCTACAATTCTAGAGATAGAAATTGCTTCGCAGTACTTTTTAAAATCTGGAGCTCCCAATCCTCCCTGTCTTTTTTCCCTGGTCATAGTCTTGTATGCTATCCTAGGGCGTTTACATGCCCAAATATACCTCAATACCATGGATTGTAATTTTCTGAAGAAGTCGGGGGGGGAATACGGTTGGAATCATTGAAAAAGTATAAATCAGCATTGGCAGGACAAACATTTTTACAGCATTTATCCTGCCAATCCATGACAGAGATCGATACTTCATCAAGTTCAATTGATCCTTAATCTTATTCAGCAGAGGGATATAATTAGCTTTAAAAAATTAATTCGGGTTTGATGTCAATTTTATGCCCAAATATCCCAACTCCTTCCTGCGCCAAGTGAAAGGGAACCTGGGTTGGATTGCTCTCTGCTCTGCCATCTGGAGTGTTATATTTAAGAGTTCAGATTTAACCATATTTATTTTGACGTTTGTAAATTCCCCATATCGTTTGAACTCCTCAAACACGATGGGGATTGTTGTTCTGGGGCTGGAGATGTAACAAAGCAGATCGTCGGCAAATGCCGCTACCTTGTATTCCCTTTCTCCTGCCCAAATTCCCTTAATATCTGGGTTTTTGCAGATCGCCGCTAGTAGGGGTTCTAAAGTTATTATAAATAAGATTGGGGAAAAGGGCCAACCCTGTCTTGTCCCGTGGAATAGTTCAAGGGGAGAAGACAGGGTTCCATTCACTCTGATTCTGGCTCTTGGACGATGATATAGAGAAGCAATCCACCTCATCATCCTCTCACCGACTCCCAAATGCTGCAATGTTTCAAACATAAACCCGCAGTCAACTCTATCAAAAGCCTTTTTGGCATTAATTGACATGAGGACTGCCAGGGTACCTCTCCTAATTGCCTCCTAAACCAAAAAGATGGATTTCAGGGAGTTATCTCTCCCCTCCCTACCAGGCACAAACCCCACCTGATCATTATGGACCCACCTTGGTACCCAGGCCTTTAGCCTATCTGCAAGTATTTTGGCAAATATTTTTATATCGGTATTTAATAACGAGATTGGTCTATAGCTACCTGGGGATGCTGGATCCTTTCCTTCTTTCAAGATAAGAGTGATATGGGCCAGGAGGGACTCCTCTCGGAGCGTCTCTCCTTCTCCTAAAGTGCCCAAAATTTTGAAAATTTTTTATAATATAGAATGGAGTATCTGTTGGGGCCTGGGCTCTTTCCCAGGGCAGTATTACTTATTGCTCTTTCTACCTCCTCCTGCGAGATAGGGGTCTCAAGGAGCTCTACCTCTTCCTTCTCTGCCCTGGGAAGGTCTAGGCCCTGCAGGTACTCCCCAATAACCTCCTTCCTCCTCTCTCCCTCTTCTTTTTTCCCACTCACCTTGTATAAAGCACTATAATAAGAGTGAAATATTTTTGCTATTTTAGGGGAGGAGAATTCTAACCCACCTCCTTCATTTCTAATCTTGGGTATAAAGGTCTTATTCTTTTTTTCCTTAACCCTTCTCGCCATCCATTTGCCTGATTTATTGCCCCTCTGATACTTTTCCTTGTTTATGCTATCAAAGGTGCATTTCCTATCCTGCTCTAACAGTGCGTCTAGTTCCCTTCTTTTTTCTATTAGTTCTTGTCTTTCAGGCATCCCCATTGGTCACGTACCTTTGTTCGAGTTCTTGGATCTCCTTATAAAAGAGTGACATTTTTTCACCCCCTTCTTTCTTTTTCCTCGCTCCTATACTGATCAGAATCCCTCTTATATAGGCTTTATGAGCCTCCCAGAGAGTAGCCTTAGATATTTCCTTTGTGTCATTTATCTCAAAGTATGTCCTCAGTTCCTGCTCTACCCTTTTGGACGAGTCCAGATCCTGGATGAGAGAGTCATTCAATTTCCAGTTCTTCCCAGTCCGAGCATCCCCAGATATCTCCAACTGTATTTTTACTGGGGCATGGTCGGATAATGTGATTGCTTTGATTTCTGCAGTCTTAAGATTTTGGATCAATTGGTGTTCTATTGGAATATAATCAATCCTCGAAAATGATTTATGTACAGGGGAATAAAAAGTATAATCTCGTTTCTTTGGGTGACATATCCTCCATGCGTCCATTAACTGAAGGTCCCTAAGCGTTTTTTTGAGTTCCTCCCATTTATAAGTTATAGATTTGTGGGCACCTCCTGAGGTATCCCACCCTGGGTCCATGCTCCAATTCAAGTCCCCTGCCACTATTAATTTCCCTTCTTTGAACTTCTAAAGCTTATTTAGTACTTTCCTTAGGAATTTATCAGGGTTTTTATTTGGGAAATATATGTTTGCTATTGTACACATCATATCAGACAGTTTCCCTTTTATGAAGAGATACCTTCCCTCTGGATCGGCCAAACGCTCTCCCTCTATGAACATCGTTGTCCTATTAAATCCAATAGCTACCCCCCTTGAGTGTGATGATCCTGCATCCCCATAAAACCACCTTGGAAACTGCTGTGACGCCAAGTTATCTCTTGACACGTGTGCGATATAAGTCTCCTGTAGGCACACCACATTTGCCCCCAAATATTGTAATTCCCTGTTAATTTTATACCTTTTTTTGCTGTATTTAATCCCCTTACATTGTACGTGACCAAATTTACAACTCCCATATATCACTCAAGTGGAAGCATCCGGCCAATCCAGCGAGGCACTCTAAAAAATAGAGAGAGAGACCGAAAGGGAAAAAAAAAAGGAAGAAACCCCCCCATCTCCAGCCCTTCCCCTTCCCTCCGACCCCTCCCCGACCCACTCCAAGCCCCCCCTCCCTGCCACCCCTCTTGTCTGGAACAGATTGCCTGCGGGCTGGGCAGACCCCCTTTATTGTTCAGTATATGGACCATGGGGGCACCCACCTGGTGTCTCCCCATTGCCATACTCCCTAATGGGCTCACGTCAACCACCCCTCCAAGCACCCCCCTAACCCCCCCAGCCCTCCCCTCTCACCCTGAACTTACTAATGCCGCCCCCCTGCCTCGTGCACCGACCCTCTCCACTAGCTAGAGCCCCCCACCACCACCCCTGTACCATCTCAGCGTCTTTTGGGGGGTGTACAGCTCCCTCCACCTCACCCTAGCCAGGGATCAGAGGGGGTGAAATATCCAATTTACGGCAAAAGTCCCCTAAATCTTCTGGAAATCTTAATACTGCAGTTCGGCAATTTTTCCCTTCAATCAGACAAGCCGGAAACCCCCATTGATAAGTTATCACAGATGACCTCATAAGCTCAGTAAGGGGTTTTAGGAGTCTCCTTCTACTCCTTCATAGCGTACTCCTGGGGAATTCCGCAGTTTTTCCATAATTTGTTATTTTTCTTCTGCATAATTAAACCTCGCTAAACATCTCTTGGGCTCTCAGATCTGTGTGTAGTATACTGTGCAATCCTGTGAACTCTGTCTAGTTTCAAAGGCTCTAACAGTTCTTTTTCCAAAAGGGGGTTGAATAACTGTTGTAATATTGCCATCAATTCCTCATTCCTATTCTTCTCAGGGAGCCCTTTAATTCGTAAATTTTTGCGCCGGCTGCGATTCTCATAGTCTTCTCATTTATAGAGGAGGCCCCTGTTTGTGCTTTGAAGGTAATTCAGTTGCTTACTGATATCCTCCAACCGTTGCTCATGATTGTCCAATCTGCCCTCCGTCTCTTCCACCCTTCCAAGCACCTGCCCAGTGTCCATTCTTAAGGCAGCTATGTCCACTTTCAGTGATACCTCCATTTTGGACAGCATCTCTGCCAGCAACTCTTTAATTTGTGTGCCTTCCTCCTGCATTGTTAATTGGGGGAATCTTTTCCCTGTTGGATCCTCTTCCCCACCACTTTTCCTCTGCGTCCCCTCTTGATTCTTAGAGCTAGCTTGGGGGTGACTCCCGTTACTTCTTGGTCTTGTTGTATTACCTTCTTGCACTTTCCCCATTTTATTCTCCTCTTCTACCAGTTTTTGTTTGTTTGTCCCTGGACGTATTGGAGCTCCCGTCCTAGGGCTACTTTGCACTTCTTCCAAAATGACTGATATAGCCATGGGTCTTAATACAGTCTTAATTACAGGGTGGTTTATGCGTAAGTATCTTCTAATCAACTCGTACAGTTCATAAGGTGAGGAACAAAACAGGGAAGGAGAGGGGAGCACCCCAAGTCCTCCTCTGATCTATTATAAGCAAATCGTCATCTCGCTTGCCTCACAACTCCCTTAGACAGACTACAATCTTTCCAGAGTCCTGGAGTATTATACAGACTTCAATAAATAGCACTCATGCAATCCAATTGTTACCAATTAACATATGTAGGCAGGAAAAAGAGTCAATTATTATCATTATCCCCAGTTTCTCAGTCTCACAGTCTCACTGCTTTTTTATAATTTCACCTGTGGGAAGGACACAGGGGGTGTCAGGTGCAGGGAAGTGTAGTCATCCACCTCTCTTCCAACCCCCTTGCTATACCGGTCTATACCAGTCTCTTTTTCAGGGAGACCACAGGGGCACATAGACACTCTCACCTCCTGCTTTGCCGCTGGTCACTGGGATCCTATGACGGCATTCCCCCTTCCTGCTGCGGCTTTTACTCCATCTGATTCCGTCCAGCCTACTCAGTGATAATCCTTCAGCGGCGCCTGTCTCTAGCCTCAGCTTCAGAGGTGCTTCCTCCAGCCGACGCTATGGCCAGGGCGGGTGTTTGGTCTCTGGGTTCTTGGGGTAGTGGTGGGGGGCGGACATAATCTCCCGATCCAGCAGAGAGAGAACGGCAACTCATCGGGCAGGGATCGGCTCTGTTTCTCTGCGTTCTTGGCATCTCGCCATTCCAACTCCGAGGATCCGGGACGTGCTCAAGGCGTGCCTATGTGTTGGTGCTCCGCCCCATCTCCTCCCATGTCTCTCTGACGGAGACTCTTTACCACGCGATCAGCCATGTTGTTGTCGGAAAATTTTATATCCTGAAGAGCAGGAGCACTCAAACACAGGCAAATCAGCCCAACAAAAAAAAAAAAAAAACAACAAAATAAATGGAAACCAAGGGCATTCCAGCTAGTTGCTGAACCTTTTGATTGAAACTAGTATCTGCAGAAAAAAGCACATCAATATTGTAAAACTTAGAGAAAGTAGAGAAAGTATGCGTAGAAGACCAGGTCACACACAGACTGATCTTCTACACTCAGTGGCACTGAGGCCTGGTGAGGAACAGCCCAAGAAACACTCACTGCCCTAGGTGAGTGGGCTGTAACAAGATAAGGAGGCTTTTTATGTCCTAACTGCACGAAAAACTGTTAAATCCACATGGACTGGGGTCTCACGGAGAGCCCTTGGCCCCTGTACTAACCATCGGGACCTGGATCTCCCGATTCCAGGTCACCTGATCGCTGTGATAGCCTCTGATTAGCTATCACAGTGATCAGTCACTGTGAAGCCCGCCCCGTGTTTTCTTTCTCTGTGAATACTCTGTGATACTTAGTATCTCTCTCTCTTTCTGCAGAAAAATTGTGTAAAATTATTTAAAAAAATAATAAAATAAAATAAAAATATATCTAGATTAAGGTTTGATCTAGGACAGTACCAGGGTTAGTGTTTGGGTCAAGGTCAGGGTCAAAGATCAATGTCAAAGGTCGGTATTTTTTTTACAGGGTTTTTTTTTTATCAGTGTCAGTTAGTGACAGTGTGTTTTAGAGCAAAATATGCACTATTGTTTCTGGGCTGTACTACGGATACAAACAACTAATATACACATATGTAGTATTGCTGCAATCGCCAGGAGCAGGAGAATTAAATTTGTGTTGTTCTTTGGTGGAAGGTTATGGTAGTAACAAGAAATATACAGCTACATTTGAAAAAAAAATAAAAAATTTTTTTACTATTTTGGGCCAATTTTCCTATGATAAAAAAAAAATCAGGAGACATCCATTACCATTTAAGACCAAAAGAAAGCCCAATTTGTCCTGAATAAAATACGGTATAATCACCCTGGATACATACAGTAGTTTTGATGATAGGTACATTTTTACTAACACATGTCAAAGTTTCAAAATTGTGCTTAAGCATTTAGCTATGTTTTACAATTAGGCACAAAGGATTAAAGGATGGAGAGTGTTCTAAAGGAAGTGTAATGCCCCGTACACATGGTCGGACATTGATTGGACATTCCGACAACAAAATCCTAGGATTTTTTCCGACGGATGTTGGCTCAAACTTGTCTTGCATACACACGGTTACACAAAGTTGTCGGAAAATCCGATCATTCTGAACGCGGTCACGTAAAACACGTACGTCGGGACTATAAACGGGGCAGTAGCCAATAGCTTTCATCTCTTTATTTATTCTGAGCATGCGTGGCACTTTGTGCGTCGGATTTGTGTACACTCGATCGGAAATTCCGACAACGAATTTTGTTGTCGGAAAATTTTATAGCCTGCTCTCAAACTTTGTGTGTCGGAAAATCCGATGGAAAAAGTCCAATGGAGCCCACACACGGTCGGAATTTCCAACACCACGCTCCGATCGCACATTTTCCGTCAGAAAATCCGACCGTGTGTATGGGGCATCAGAGCTTTGTTAATGCAAGACAAAGCAGGGTCGACAACTGGAGGAGTAGACCTTTTCCTGACAAAATCACCTGCAAAGGGATAGATAGCCAAAACCATTTAATGGACAAGGAATTGTATGCCCATGTTTTTAACCTTGGTAGAAAAAACATTGAATAGTGAATGATGAAGAAACACCTGGTGGAACGTTTAGGTCTATAGGAACCGAATCCAAACACTGTGGTTGGAGAAGTAACAGCGGAATCTTCTCATTTTAAAAAGGAATGCAGAGCCTCCATCAAAGGGATACAGTTTCTCTCTGCTTTCGTAAAAATAACTGCTGTGCTGACTGAAATTCAACATGGTGTGTCTCCTTCTCTAGAGAAGGGTAAGACTCAGTGTCCGACAACAAGTTCCCTGGAGGACCCCAACAGACTCAGAAATATTAGGCATCTCTGCATTAGAGTCATAAATCCTTGCATATAAGAAGAAAACACCTGTGCTGTGAAACAGAAAAGGGAATGAGCACCCAAGGGTGAAAGAGGGGGTTCAAAGACGGCTGCCAGCCCAGGAGAATCATAGTGGGATCTGTAAAAAAAGAACTGACGGTCTACTGACTGGAATGGTACCAGCGGATTGGAGAAAACTCAATGTAGCACCGATATTTAAAAAATTAGGGCCCAAAATACATCCCTGAGAATTACAGACCAGTTAGCCTAACACCAATAGTATGCAATTTCTTGGAGGGGATGATAAGGAACTACATACAAGATATTAGTAATAAAACTGTATCATCGGCAGTAATCAGCATGGATTCATGAAGAATCGTTCTTGCCAAACCAATCTATTAACCTTCTATGAGGAGGTGAGTTGCCATCTGGATAAAGGAAGGCCCGTAGATGTGGTGTATCTGGATTTTGCAAAAACATTTAACACAGTTCCCCATAAACGTTTACTGTACAAAATAAGGTCTGTTGGCATGGACCATAGGGTGAGTATATGGATTGAAAACTGGCTACAAGGGTGAGTTAAGAGGGTGGGGATAAATGGGGAATACTCGGAATGGTCAGGGGTGGGTAGTGGGGTCCCGCAGGGTTCTGTGCTGGGACCAATCCTATTTAATTTGTTCATAAATGACCTGGAGGATGGGGTAAACAGTTCAATCTCTGTATTTGCGGACAATACTAAGCTAAGCACGGCAATAACTTCTCCTCAGAATGTGGAAACCTTGCAAGAAGATCTGAACAAATTAATGGGGTGGGCAACTACATGGCAAATGAGGTTTAATGTAGAAAAATGTAAAATAATACATTTAGGTGGCAAAAATATGATTGCAATCTATACACTAGGGGGAGAACCTCTGGGGGAATCTAGAATGGAAAAGGACCCATCTAGTAGATTATAGGCTCAGCAATGGCATGCGATCTCAAGCTGCTGCTAACAAAACAAACAGAATATTGGCATGCATTAAAAAAAGGGATTAACTCCAGGTATAAAGTAATAATTCTCCCACTCTACAAGACTCTGGTCCGGCCGCACCTGGAATATGCTGTCCAGTTCTGGGCACCAGTCCTCAGGAAGAATGTACTGGAAATGGAGCGAGTACAAAGAAGGCCAACAAAGCTAATAAAGGTTCTGGAGGACATTAGTTATGAAGAAAGGTTGCAAGCACTGAACTTATTCTCTCTGGAGAAGAGATGCTTGAGAGGGGATATGATTTAAATGTATAAATACCATACTGGTGACCCCACAATAGGGATAAAACTTTTTTGCGTAAGGCAGTTTAACAAGACACGTGGCCACTCATTAAAATTAGAAGAAAAGAGGTTTAACCTTAAACTACGTAGAAGGTTCTTTACTGTAAGAGTGGCAAGGATGTGGAATTCCCTTACACAGGCAGTGGTCTCAGCAGGGGGGGCATCGATAGTTTCAAAAAACTATTAGATAATCACCTGAATGACTGCAACATACAGGGATATACAATGTAATACTGACATATAATCACACACATAGGTTGGACTTGATGGACATGTGTCTTTTTTGAACCTCACTTACTATGTAACTATGTAACGGAAAAAGCAATTACTCCACGCACCAAGGCTGGCTTTGCACATGGGTCACCTGCAGACATAGGAGGACCTACCTTCCACATATCTCCAGACATGTTGCATAATCAAAAGGTGTTATGCCGCGTACACACGATCGGAATTTCCAACAACCAAACCGTGGATTTATGGCTGAAACGTGTCTTGCATACATATGGTCACACAAATGTTTTCGGAAATTCCGATCGGCAAGAACGCGATGAAGTACAACACGTACGACGGGACTAGAAAAAGGAAGTTCAATAGCCAGTGCGCCACCCTTTAGGCTCCTTCTGCTAATAAAAATGTTTATCTTGTGTTAGTAGAAGTTTTGTGAGAGACAATTCGCGCTTTTCAGCCTTGTGCTTTTCAGATCGTTACTGCTCTTCAGTTTGTGTTTGTGGGTTCGTATCTGTTTTTCAGTGCATGTAGTCAGTTCGTATCTGTTTTTCAGTGCATTCTTTTATAGTTCATATCTGTTTATCAGTGCGTTCTTGTCCGCTCGTTTCTGATTTGGTGTTGGGGTTCTTACTTTGACCCAAGCCCAGTCCATGAACAGGGGGAGGAGGAGTTAATGGACGAAGAATTGGTTACTCCAGCGTGACCAATTCTCGCACATGCCTTTGCTGCGGGAGATCCGTGAGAATAATCCTGATGATTTCAGAAATTATCTCCAGGTAACGGACCCCGTTTTTCACCGTTTGTTGGCTTTGCTGTACCCTTATATTACGAAGCAGGACACCTGCGTGCGGCAAGCCATCACTCCTGAACAAAGGCTCGTCGCCACCTTGCGGTACTTGGCAACGGGGAGAAGTCTGCAGGGCATCAAGTTCTCGACAGGCATCTCCCCCTAGGCTCTGGGGATCATTATTCCAGAGATCTGTTCTGCCATCATTCAGGTCCTGCAGAAGAACTATATTAAGCTAAGTTTTCTCCTTTAACATCACATTCTATGTATTTAATGTTTGCTAATGTATTGTATTTCTTTCATCATTCCCTAATTACCATGATTGTAATATGCTGTGAATGTCCTCTTTGTCCTCATGCATGCTGGAAGTTTTTAAAGTTCCTTTTTTGTCCTTCATGCATATTTGCCTTCGCTAACCTCCCCAGCATGCTATCTTGGGCCCATACACACCTAGCCTTGTCACTTAACAATGTAATTTTGTCAGCTCCATTGTAGTGCTTTACCCTAAACACCCCCTAAAATGTGTACAAATGTGATTTTTGTCCTTGAATTCAGGCAAAGTGCCAGAAGCTTTTTTGGGGTCCCAAACTCATCTGGAACCCTCCTTCCCTCCAACCGCTAAGTCAACCGATACCAATCCTCTATCTGCTGACTTTTCCAAACCCATACACATTATACCTACCTCTTTTGTGGTCAGATTCATGGATGAATTCACCAAAGCATGTAGTGCAAGGCCCTGCCTGAATACTTTCAAATGGTACTGTTTAAAGTTTTGTTCTCCTATTATCTTGATAGGTAAAATTGTGCTTCAATTTGGACAGTGTGTATTTATATTTTTGTATTATGACACTTCTTACCTGTCCAGTGGGCTGCCATTAGTGTAAGTAAGGAGGGCCTGGCCAAAGTAACACACATTGGGGTTGATTTACTAAAGGCAAAAAGACTGTGCACTTTGGAAAGTACAGTTGCACACGGCAAGAGTAGTTGCTCCAGAGTTTAGTAAATGAGCAGAAGCTCTGCTGACTTTCATCAACCAATCATGTGCAAGCAAAATTGTTTTGTTTATCTTCCTTGCTCATGATTAGGTATTCTTTGCAAAGTGAAGCTTTACCTCATTTAATAAGCTCTGGAGCAACTGCACTTGCAGAGTGCAATTGCACTTTCCAAGGTGCACAATCTATTGGCCTTTGGTAAATCAACCCCATTATGTATGCATTCAGCTCTCAATGAAGTGGAGAGGGTTAGCTGTCCAAAACATCTCCCCCCTCCCCCGAAAATGTTTAAATGGGCCATCGGGGGGGGGGGGGATCTGATAAGTGGACCTTATATTTTTGTCTTAAAACTCTTAAAATAAATGTTATACTGATGTTGTCCAAGAATGTTTGTGTCTAGACTGCTTGCAATGTTACGTGCAAAAGTACTATTTTTTTTCTTGTTTGACTCCACAGTTTCCTTCAACGCCACAGGAATGGCAGACTGTGGCATCCCACTTTGCCCAGCGGTGGGACTTTCCCAACTGCGGAGGGGCAATTGATGGGAAATTGCCACCTGCAGAACACAGCGTGGCTGGTCTACCTTTCGTCTTTGTCGCTGATGAAGCGTTTGGGCTAGGTTTATACCTGATGCGGCCATTCCCCATGAGGACCCTCACCCCGGACCAGAGGGTTTTTAACTATCAGCTGGCCAGAGCCAGAAGAGTGGTGAAGAATGCTTTCGGCATAATGGCCAGCTGATTACGCCTATTCCTGAGGCCAAGTCACATGGCGGAATACAAAATAAACCATATCGTACTTGCATGCTGCATTTTGCACAACTTTCTAAGGAGAAATGCTACAAACTATGTGGCCTCAGTTGGGCCTGGGACAGGATTGCCAGATCAGTCAACCCTGACGGCGCTTAAAGCTGGCTGTCCTGGAATACTTTGCGGGTAGAGCGGGGGCATTGATATGCCAGCAAATGTTTGAGAAACATTTTTAAAATAATATTTTTTTTTAAACTGAAATAATATTTAATTTGATTTACTGCTTGTGTTTCTTTTAGCTGTATCCTAGGTTCTCCAATGGGCTTTTCTTTTTGGCCATTTTTTTCAATAGTGCAAATGTAATTTATTTGATACATGAGGTGATAATCTCTTCTTCAGCTAACTATTATGTTGTGGGTCTGCTACACACACATCCTGTTTTTGTTTTAATGTATGTAATGCATTAATGCTAAAAAAAAACACATCCTTTTCAGCACCATGAATTATTAATTGCTTTGAGTCCCGAAAATGGCCTGATTGTGGCAAATTTTAGAGCACTGTGGGGGTTATTTATTAAAGGTAAATCCACTTTACACCACAAGTGCACTTGAAACTGCAATGAAACTGCACTGAAAGTGCACTTGTAGTGCAAAGTGGATTTGCCTTTAGTAAATAACCCCCATTGTCACTGTAAACACTAACTTACTCCAAAAACTGGTGAGAATTGAAATAAGAAGCCACACATTGTTGAGTAGAAAACATTTTACTCAAAGCACATTCACATGTGCGTTAGAAAAGGGTTTTTGAACAAACCAACATATTTGTTGTATAACATTTTTACGTTTGACAGTACAAATAGCCTTTTTTGGGTTAAACAGGCATGTTTAAAACCATAAAACATACAGGAACTTACAAAGTTCAACTTTGACAACGTGAAGGAAATATCAGACATTAGTATGTTCAAACTGTGTTACATAGTTACATAGTAGGTGAGGTTGAAAAAAGACACAAGTCCATCAAGTCCAACCCATGTGTGTGATTATATGTCAGTATTACATTGTATATCCCTATATGTTGCGGTCATTCAGGTGATTATCTAATAGTTTCTTGAAGCTATCAATGCTCCCCGCTGAGACCACCGCCTGTGGAAGGGAATTCCACATCCTTGCCGCTCTTACAGTAAAGAACCCTCTACGTAGTTTAACCACTTGCCAACCGCCCACAGCTGAATGACGGCTGCAGGGCGGCTGGATAACTCTGGGATCACGTCATATGACGTGATCCCGGAGAACCGCTCCCGCGCGCCCCCCCCGGGCGCGCACACAGGAACATCCGTGTTCGCCGGGTCCAGGGGACCCGGCGCAACACGGATCGCGGTAAAGGGCCAATGACAGCGGCCCTTTACCATGTGATCGCTCCGTCCAATGACGGAGCGATCACAAATATAAACAAAAAGGCAAAGCAGGGTCATCAGGAGGTTACAGCTCTCCTCTCCTCACACCGATGCAGTGTGAGAGGAGAGGAGAGCTTTTACAGTGACAAACAGTGAGTTTTCTACCTTTATCAGTGCCCAACAGTGCCACAGCAGTGCCCAACAGTGCCACAACAGTGCCACAACAGTGCCATCTGTGCCACAACAGTGCCATCTGTGCCCAACAGTGTCATCTGTGCCACATCTGTGCCACCTGTACCACCTGTGCCACCTCTGTGCCACCTCTGTGCCACACCAGTGATTTTACAGTGCACACCAGTGCCACACCTGTACCACACCAGTGCCACCTGTGCCCATCAGTGCCACCTGTGCCCATCAGTGCCACCTGTGCCCATCAGTGCCACTGCAGTGCCACATCAGTGCCGCCTGAGCCCACCAGTGCCGCCTGAGCCCACCAGTGCCACCTCTGTGCCACACCAGTGCAACCAGAGCCACACCAGTGCAACCACAGTGCACACCAGTGCCACACCAGTGCCACATCAGTGCCACCTGTGCCCATCAGTGCCACCTGTGCCCATCAGTGCCACTTGTGCTCATCTGCGCCACTGCAGTGCCACATCAGTGCCGCCTGTGCCCACCAGTGCCGCCTGTGCCCACCAGTGCCGCCTGTGCCCACCAGTGCCACCTCTGTGCCACCAGAGCCACACCAGTGCAACCAGAGCCACACCAGTCCCACTACAGTGCAACCAGAGCCACACCAGTCCCACTACAGTGCCACATCAGTGCCACCTGTGCCCATCAGTGCTCATCTGCGCCACATCAACCTCACCAGCCACCAGTATGGCAAAAAAATTATTTACGGCCGAGGAGGCCTACCAGCGTCTCAGCATGACCGATGAGAGCAGCGGAGAGCTCTCTGAGTCTCTGTCCGATTCGGATTCAGCCTATGAACCCGTGACAAGCAGTGAGTCTGATACAGATTTGGAAGAGGAACGTGTGCCCGTGAAAAGAAGGCGTTCTGGCGTGGAGCAGCAGCCTACTACCACCTCAAGCGCAGTGCCGTCCACCTCAAGAGCTGTGCCGTCCACCTCAAGAGCTGTGCCGTCCACCTCAAGAGCTGTGCCGTCCACCTCCAGCGCAGTGCCGTCCACCTCCAGCGCATCCAGCGCAGTGCCGTCCACCTCCAGCGCAGTGCCGTCCACCTCCAGCGCAGTGCCGTCCACCTCCAGCGCAGTGCCGTCCACCTCAAGCGCAGTGCCACCGCAACAAAGGCCAGGTACCAAAAGGGTGTCCTCTCAGCCACAAATGGATAGAGGCCATGCCACCCTTCCCTATGCCCTTCAAAACCCCCTGTGGCTTCCCCCTCATTCCGGAGCAGCAAATATCCCCCCTTTTACCGCCCAGCCAGGTGTCCAGGTGAACACCGATGATTTTGTGATGCTTGATTTTTTTTATTTGATTTTCACCAACGACTTACTATCGTCCATTGTGGCCCAGTGCAACCTCTATGCACAGCAGTACATAGAAAGCAACTCTGGCTCTAGTTATGCCCGTCCCTTTGAGTGGAGAGAGCTTACCATAGCGGAATTTAAAATTTTCTTAGGCCTAACTTTTACAATGGGACTCACAAAAAAAAACGAAATGTACTCATATTGGTCAACTAACCCCGTCCACCACATGCCACTCTTCTCTTCGATAATGCCAAGATCAAGATACCTTATGATTTTGCGCTTCCTCCACTACAACGACAACACCCAGTGCCCTCCCCGAAATGACCCATCATTTGACAAATTATTCAAACTTCGGCCACTCCTAAATTATTTCGCTGAAAAATTTCCCCAATTATATACCCCCGAACAGAATATTTCCGTGGATGAGTCCCTTGTGAAATTCTCCGGCAGGCTCGGCATCAAACAATTTATCCCCAGCAAAAGGGCCCGATATGGGGTAAAAATGTACAAACTTTGCGACCGAGCCACGGGGTACATTTACTCCTTCCGGGTGTACGAAGGGAAGGACACCCAACTGAATCCCCCTGAATGTCCAGAATATATTGGAGCCAGCGGCAAAGTTGTCTGGGAGCTTGTTTATCCACTGCTTGGAAAGGGGTACCACCTTTATGTGGATAACTTTTATACAAGTTTGCCCCTCTTCCGTAATCTTCACCGGAGAGACACCCCAGCATGTGGTACCGTAAGAACGAATAGAAAAGGCTTCCCGCAAAAACTGGTCAATGAAAGGCTACGCCGAGGGGAGACGGCGTCTTTGCGGAACCAGGAGCTATTAGCTGTCAAGTGGAGGGACAGACGAAATGTCCACATGCTGACGACAATCCATAATGACACCTACGTGGAAGTCCCAAGAAGAAACGGCCCAGTACAGAAACCTGCTTGTATTTATGATTACAATTTATTGATGGGGGGAGTGGACTTCAACGATCAGATGATTGAACCCTACCTTCCCACAAGAAAATCCCGTCACTGGTATAAAAAAGTGTCCATTTATTTTTTCAGTTTGGCCATGTATAACACTTATGTTATTTACCAAAAATCGACAGAGAACCCCGTATCCTATCTGCACTACCAGGAACAAGTAATCTCCGCCCTTTTGTACCAGAAATTATTCGCTCTGATTATATGAGCAGGCTCCACGAACGCCACTTTCCTGACAAAATCCCCCCCCAGTGAAACAGGCCAGAGACGTCAGAAGAGATGCCGGGTGTGCTCCAGAGGAGGAATTAGAAGAGACACCTCATTTTATTGTCCCGATTGTCCTTCCCAACCAGGCCTCTGTATAAGTGAATGTTTCCGCCGTTACCATACTTCTCTACATTATTAGGGAAGTATGGTAAACGTAATTCTCATTTCCTGTAATTTTCCTCCACACCCCTTATGCCACTGCACTGAACCTGACTTACCTCTGCCTTCTCCGGAATCGACCCTGGCCTGTTATATGACCAAGCTTCTGCCTAACGATAAACATACCTCTGCCTTCTCCGGAACTGACCCTGGCCTGTTATACGACCAAGCTTCTGCCTAACGATAAACTTACCTCTGCCTTCTCCGGAACTGACCCTGGCCTGTTATACGACCAAGCTTATGCCTAATGCTAAACTGTACCTACCTCTGCCTGCTCTGGAACTGACCCTGGACTGTTTGACCACGTTTTTTGCCTGCCTCTTGGACTGATCATTTACCCTGCTATGCTAGTGGGAACACAGGGGTCTCACATATGTGAGGGGCTCCAGAAATGTTTTTCTGGATGAAGAAAACTAATTTTTTAGTTTTCTCATTCCCAGATTTAGGGTCTGGAGACTCGGAGGCTTCAAAGAGATTTGGGTGGTAGAAGCCTCTACCCCTGTCCCCATTCTTTCCTGGCCTGCTACTTGGACCATGTTCCTGCTTACTACCAGGACCAATATTTTGGCACTGCTGGCAATGTCTCTACTTGCACTGACCCTGGACTGTACAAGGACATTATCCCTGCCTGTACTATGGACAACTATGGACAACTGCACTACTAAAACCACAGGTAATCTTTTGTTTACCCTTTGCTCAGCAGAATGTATTTTAGGGTGTAATTCTTGGTATGTTCATGCTATGTGTTAGAAATATGAAGAGCCTTCAAAAATGTGATAGATTGTAAGGAAATTAGATGTGTAATTTATGCACCTAGAACGCCTGAATGTGCTACTTCAATGTTGGGCCTCTGTATGTGGCCAGGCTGTGTAAAAGTCTCACACATGTGGTATCGCCATACTCAGGAGGAGTAGCAGAATATATTTTTGGGTGTCATTTTTGCTATGTACATGCTATGTGTTGGAAATATCTTAGAAATGGACAACTTTGTGTAAAAAAAATGGGTTTTCATTTTTTTTCCACATTTTCTAAAAACTTCTGGAAAAAAATGAACCATTCAAAAGACTCATTATGCCTCATAGATTATACGTTGGGGTGTTTGCTTTCCAAAATGGGGTCACTTTGTGGGCGTTTCCATTGTCCTGGTGCTCCAGGGCCTTCAAAAATGTAATAGGTGGTTGAGAGATTAGATGTGTAATTTATGCACCTAGAACGCCTGAATGTGCTACTTCAATGTTGCGCCTCTGTATGTAGCCAGGCTGTGTAAAAGTCTCACACATGTGGTATCGCCATACTCAGGAGGAGTAGCAGAATATATTTTGGGGTTTCATTTTTGCTATGTACATGCTATGTGTTGGAAATATCTTAGAAATGGACAACTTTGTGTAAAATAAAATGGGTTTTCATTTTTTTTCCACATTTTCTAAAAACTTCTGGAAAAAAAATGAACCATTCAAAAGACTCATTATGCCTCATAGATTATACGTTGGGGTGTTTGCTTTCCAAAATGGGGTCACATTGTAGGCGTTTCCATTGTCCTGGTGCTCCAGGGCCTTCAAAAGTGTAATAGGTGGTTGAGAGATTAGATGTGTAATTTATGCTCCTAGAACGCCTGAATGTGCTACTTCAATGTTGCGCCTCTGTATGTAGCCAGGCTGTGTAAAAGTCTCACACATGTGGTATCGCTATACTCAGGAGGAGTAGCAGAATATATTTTGGGGTGTAATTTGTGTAATGTACATGCCATGTGCGAGAAATAACCTGTTATAATGACAAATTGGTGTGAAAAAAAATAAAAATAAAAAAAATCTTAATTTTGCAAAGAATTGTGGGAAAAAATAACAACTTCAAAAAACTCACCATGCCTCTTACTAAATACCTTAGAATGTCTACTTTCCAAAAAAGGGGTCATTTGGGGGGTATTTGTACTTGCCTGGCTTGTTAGGGTCTCAAGAAATGAGATAGGCCTCAGTACATCAGGTGTGATCAGATGTGATCAATTTTCAGTGATTGGCACCATAGCTTGTAGACTCTATAACTTTCACACAGACTAAATAATATCCACTAATTTAGGTTATTTTTACCAAAGATATGTAGCAGTATAAATTTTGGAGCAAATTTATGAAGAAAAATTACTTATTTGCAAAATGTTATAATAAAAATGAAGAAAAATTCATTTTTTTACAAAATTTTCGGTATTTTTTCATTTATAGCACAAAAAATAAAAAACCCAGAGGTGATCAAATACCACCAAAAGAAAGCTCTATTTGTGTGAAAAAAAGGACGAAAATGTCATATGGGTACAGTGTTGCATGACTGAGTAATTGTCATTCAAAATGTGAAAGCACCGAAAGCTGAAAATTGGTCTGGTTAGGAAGGGGGTTTAAGTGCCCAGTGGTCAAGTGGTTAAGGTTAAACCTCTTTTCCTCTAATTGTAAAGAGTGGCCACGAGTCTTATTAAACTCTATTCTGCGAAAAAGTTTTATCCCTATTGTGGGGTCACCAGTACAGTATTTGTAAATTGAAATCATATCCCCTCTTAAGCGTCTCTTCTCCAGAGAGAATAAGTTCAGTGCTTGCAACCTTTCCTCATAACTAAGATCCTCCAGACCCTTTATTAGCTTTGTTGCCCTTCTTTGTACTCACTCCATTTCTAGTACATCCTTCCTGAGGACTGGTGCCCAGAACTGGACAGCATACTCCAGGTGCGGCCGGACCAGAGCCTTGTAGAGTGGGAGAATTATTGTTTTATCTCTTGCGTTGATCCCCTTTTAATGCATGCCAATATTCTGTTTGCTTTATTAGCAGCAGCTTGGCATTGCATGCCATTGCTGAGCCTATCATCTACTAGGACCCCCAGGTCCTTTTCCATCCTAGATTCCCCCAGAGGTTCTCCCCCCAGTGTATAGATTGCATTCATATTTTTGCCACCCAAATGCATTATTTTACATTTTTCTACATTGAACCTCATTTGCCATGTGGTCGCCCACCCCATTATGTTGATATTGCCTTCATCAGATGGGGTGATGTCACCCCTGTAAAAGCCAAATTTTGAAGATGCACACAAATTGCAAATCAAAATATGGATTTCCCTCCTGATCCCATGCCTAATATCAACATGTGCTAGCTCCCATCATGAAGGATCAATGGACGTATTTTGGGGGTGCAACCCCTTCTTCTCATCTACTTTATTTGCGAGGAAGAGGTTGCACCCACAAAACTCGTACATTGATATCCCATGACGGCAGATAGCACATGTTAACACACTGTGTGCATCTTCAAAATTTGGCTTTTAAAATAATTTAAATTTGATTTAAGAGTAAAATTTACACGATAAAACGGTACAATTTTTGATTCTGCCTAAAACATCAATGATGTTCTTCATTTTTTTTGAACATCATTGATGTTTTCCTTTATCAGCTCTAAATCACGAATGCACACCATGATCTCCCCGATGAGCACGTGCGCACTTGCACTGGTGAAATGAGATTCTTCTTCCACAACATCCACATCACCTAAAAATAAAAAAAAACACCATGTATTATATATATGCAGGCATACATCTATTACCTGAAGCTGTAGTTTCAGACACTCACCTGTTTTGGTCACTATTTCGCCCACTTTATAAACCTCTCCTTCCTCCACATCCTGAGGTTGTGGTGTGGTGACTTCCCCTTCTTTAGGAGTTTGGGGGTCCCTGGTGTCCTCTGATGTCCCAAGTCTTTTCTCCCATATGTGAATTAAAAAATAGGTATACTTAGCACACAGATATTTGAGGACAGAATTAGGAATATGAAACATTGCTTGGAAGTGACATACAATTGTCTGTTTTGTCAGAGTTCCAAGCTGAAGACATTATTTTTTTCCCTTTTTAAAGCTAGAATACTTACCTGTTTTGTGCAAGTTTCATGGAGACACCCCTAGTAGTATCCACTGGAGCACCTGTGTGGAACACCCTAAAAAGGGTGTTCTGGTGTCCCATACTAGTGCTCCTGCGTCCAGATGTGTAAACAGCTGCTGAGTGTCCTCTCCTTACACTGAATCAAGTTTGCATTTCATTCTAGTTACAAACCCATCTAGACAACAATGTCCTAAACTTCTTTTAATCCAAATAGGCATGAACAAATGTAGTTAACCTGCATCTGCCAAAAACATCGTATTAGTGGGCGAACGAACAATGTTTACTATGAACGATTACTGTGCCCACGAACCTGAAACTTGCCATTTTAAACGCCATTTTAAACTGTACAACAGTAAAGAAAAGCACATGGCGCAGCACTAAAGTAATAAGAATAATAGGAACACAAGACAAAATACTTACTTTCTTGCAGCACTCTCTTGGTTCTTCTGTACTGATCCTATTCCCTCAATTTGAGGTCTGACCAATGTTTCCTCAGTTGATCCTTGGATCGCCGTAAGCCAAAATTCTTCTGCAGACTTTTCACAACTTTAGCCATGATCTTGGCCTTTCTCACATTTGGGTTTGGGTAAGGTCCATGCTTCCCATCATAGTCGGCCCTCTTCAAGATGTCCACCGTCTCCACCATTTCTACAAAGGACATATCTGAGCCCTAAATCTCCTCTGGGATCAGGACGTTTGTGTCTCCGAGCTTTCGTCGTCCTCCTCGTTGCTGGTCTCCTCTGCATGCACTTGCTCTTTCTTCCCACTGTACTGAAAGAGAAGGAGCGGTGAAAATACTAGAAAGAAGGTCAGGGGCGGGCAGAGTTTCACGCATGCGCAGTGTATATAAAGCGTAACACATTGTGCATTGTACGTACGATCTGTGAGCGGAGGACAGAGTATCGTAAATGCAGATCGTGCTAACGAAGGTAACATTTTAACTTGGGGCATCTGTGGCCTATACTGCTTAGAGATTGAGGCCTATATTGTGACAAGATTAGGAGAGTTTAGCCTGACATTAGGGTTTGTCTTGTGTTGTGTCCTGCAGATAAAATGGATAGATTCAATGATCATGACTTCCTCCCCAACTTCATTGATAAATACAGGGAGCTGCCCTGTCTGTGGCAGGTGAAACACCCTTTTTATAATAATAAAATAAAGAGGAAGACCGTGCTGGATCAATTGCTGGAATTGGTGAAGCCGGTGATTCCCACGGCAACCATCCCTTATTTGAAGTGCAAAATTGGTGGCCTGAGGAGCACTTATAATAGGGAGTGCAAGAAGGTCCAGGATTCCATGAGATCAGGAGCAGCAGCAGATGACATTTATGTCACCAGGCTGTGGTACTACTACAGACTGCAGTTTTTGTCAGACCAGACTGAAATCAGGCCATCACTCTCAACCCTTCATTCCACTCATCCTTCCACATCAGATGAGGCTTCCAACATACAATCTGGGCTTTCCACCCAGAAAGAAGTGGAGGAGCCCAGCTTGAGTAAGGTATAGCATTGTTCAACATATTTCTTGTCCAGAAATTGAATGATGTTAACTAGATGTTAGTATTGATCACTGATTGATCATTTCGGAATTAACAAAGTGGTTTACATATCAATAGACAGTAGTAGCCAAAAATGACAAGAATGAAAAATGCTGGGGTCAGAATGATAGTCTTTTCTATTTGATAACATTCATTTGCAACAGTCATAAGCTCAAAATTGTGTGTAATTGATGACCAAAAAACTAAAACTATGTCCCTTTTTCATACACAGGAAAGTCTCAGCCAGAAGGAGGCCGTGGAAAGTCTCAGCCAGGAGGAGGCCGTGGAAAGTCTCAGCCAGGAGGAGGCCGTGGAAAGTCTGGCCCTAAATAAGATGTTGAGGGGCGAACTCACAGCACCTGTGTGAGTTGGACCATCCTCCTCCTCCTCCACCTCCTCCACTTCCTGCCACAACTCCAACACCAGAGCCACAGCCTGGAAGCAAGCGTGGAAGCAAGCATGGAAGGAAGACAAGAGAGTGATGGCCTGGGTTCAGTCTGGTCTGACAAAAGACTCAGGCTGTTGTAAGACCACAGCCTCAGGACATACATGTCATCTGCTGCTGCTCCCGATCTCTTGTAGTCCTGGACCGTATTGCACTCCCTATTAAATGGACTCCTCAGGCTACCAATTTTGCCTGTCAAATAGTTGATGTGTGCCCAGGGGTTCAAAGGCTTTGCCAATTTCACCAGTTTATCCAGCGTTGCCTTCCTCTTTATTTTGTTATGACCCCTAATAAATGTCTATTTTTTAATCACAAATACTTGGCTATGTGTTTTAGTTCAAAAAGGACAGTTTGTTTGTGAGTAGGCAGGTACATTTCAAAAAGACAATGTCAAATTAACAAGGGACACCAACACCAACCACCTTGAGGTTAAAAAATACAAGATAATAATGGTGTTGTGGTAACTTGACACACAAAACGAGAAAAAATATTATGGAGATCACTAGAAAAAAAAAAAAATCAGGAGATCTTGACCAAAAAAAAAGTAGATCACTATAAAAAAAATATATAAACATTATTCTGGAGATCTGGCGACAAAAAAAGAAAAGAAATAATAAAGAAATCAGTTTGTCAGAACTCTGTGTGAATATCAGCAGCAAAACAACTTCATTATTCTAGCATTATAAAGAAGAAGAGAATGCGCTGCATTAAAAGATTAAAAACTTTGCAGCGTGACGAATGTGCTATCTCCATTACTAACGCTAGTTTTACCAGACCGATCGCTTCCGTCTCGTAATTGATTCAAAGCATGCGTGAAATTTTGTATGTCGGAATTGTCTACACACGCTCTGAATTTACGACAACGGATTTTGTTGTTGGAAAATTTGAGATCCAGCTCTCAAATTTTTGTTGGTGGAAATTCCGACAGAAAATGTCCTATGCAGCCTACACATGGTCGGAATTTCTGACAACAAGCTCACATCGAACATTTGTTGTTGGAAATTCCGATCATGTGTATGCAGCATTAGGCAACTTTAAAAAAAGAGCATTATCCAGCTCTCTCAGGAATACTCGCTGATCAACTGAGTAGTAAGTACCAGAATGAATACCAGGCTCTGGAAAGTGACCACTGTCACTGCAGGTGGTATGCTAGATACACAATGGCTGTGTGTGCCACTAAGTTTCCCCGATAATAAGACTGCCTGTAGACATCCAGCATCCCTGATGTGTGATAGACTGTAGCTTCAGACCAGAAAAATTGTTTACTGAGGTGTACAACTACATTTCAGTAAGTTTTATTTTTCCTTTAAATTGGCTTTTCAAAATAACGAATACAGTAGAGTAGGGGTTAGATAAAAAGTTTGGTGCAGCATAACACTTTTGGTAGTAAAATAGTACATTTTATATAGAAATGTACACATCAGAGGGGTAAATGAGGCTACTCAAGGGACAGAGGGATTTGGTCTCAAAAGAGGAAATGAAATGAGGGACAGTCGGGATCTATGATGTTAAGTAAGGTGGCAAGACTCCAGTCATGTAAGACCATGATCCTCACATAGTAACTCACTATAGTCAGCTTTGTATCCAAACTATAACTAAAATGTGCAGCACTAACAGCTGTAAATAGAAATAAATACTGATTAAAACACAGATCACCGTTTTAGTATGAAGCATCCATCAAAAGTTGCTGTGAAAATTGTTTGGATAGCCAAATTAAATAAAGGTACCTACAAATAACAGCATGCTGTGTGAGCTTACACAAATCACTGTACACCTACTCTTTATGTTCCCTTTCACTGGTGACTAATGATGAGTAATAATGATTAATAATATGGCTGCCAAATATGCTACACAGAATAAAACAACTATTGTCAGCACACCTTTTCCAACAACCACACAAGTTTAAAGTGAGGCTGGTTGATTGAAACTACACAAGAAAAATAAAAAAAAGATAAAAACTATAGCAACCAATCAGGTTTCAATCTAAAGTGATACTGAAGATTTGTTTTTTGTTTTTTTTTTAAATAACAAACACTGTGGTGAGACATATTAGAAGCTTACCCGTAAGACAAAATTCAATATAGGAGTTTACTAACACTTTAAAATAAATGCGGTGGGTTGTATTATTAAATGTTAACATTTTTTTACTAAATAAATTGTAGCACTACCCCTGCAGGAGCCGCTTAGTAGATTGGGTTCTCTGTTCTTCTGCTGGCTAGTGTTGGGGCCAAGTCTTTATGGCGGTGCATGTGACTACAGTCCCAGTAAAGTCTGAATGCAGCAAATAATCCTGGTAGTTGAATGAACAGTCCCTATGTGCTTAGTCTCTGTTAGTGGAAACATGTTAATGGCAGTAGTGTCCTCTCATTAGTCCCAGGAATACAGCAACAGGGGTCCTGCTGTTCAGATGTCAGCTCACTTCTGGATTTGCCTGGAAAAACTCCAGTCCTCAGTACGTGGCCGCAGGCTTGTAGCAGAATGATGTGCACACAGGAGAAATGATGTGCACACCTCGGTCACCTCGCAGCAAAGAAGAGATTCCCTGTGAAAATATATCTCTCTCTCTTTATACCCACCTCACATTGGGAATTGTAGTCCAATCATCCATTAATTGCCATAGTAAAGTTTCTTTCCTGAACTTCATTTCCCATAATTCAATGCTGCCAACTGTTAAGTCGTTCAAGAGCTCCTTCTGCTTGTCAGCTCTCCCTGGTGGATGAAGGTGAGGTATTGTTAAATCATTCACCTGAAGTCCAGTGGATACACAGAAAGCACTGCAGCACAGTGTCCTAAATCACTCTCTGTCTCTGGTCAAGTACCTGACTACCAAATGTTCCAATGTGAATGCTGAAACAGTATTTACATCAAAACATGAAAACACAAAAATGTGTAATTAAACCAACCATTGCAAATAATTGGGTAGTCAAAACATAATAATAAAAGTCAAAGTGGAAATATCTTGATCGTAGTTACATTCACTTTGATAACTGCACACTCATTGCTCCTTTAGTACATCACCAGCTCGCATAATGTACCTTCTCACATACTCAAACATACATACACACTGGGCCTGATTAAATTAGGAAAAGGGATACATGAATTGTTATGGTTCACTTGCACTGCAGGTCCAGAGGAGAACAGATATGCACAGACATATAGCAAACAAGATCCCCAAACCTATACAGCAAATCGCACACTGATATTTAATGTGTACTGCGTGGTCCTAGCTTACACATCTGTCATGAGATAATTATATGTTGCAAGCCGCCATATTTAACTACTTGTGGAGTGTCCGCCAGCAATGTACTGCTGACAGGTGGCACATTTTGCAAGAGCAACAGCATGTAATGTAAAGTTGCTTTATACTGTGAACAATACTCTATGCATTATACCTATCTATTCAGCAGGTGGCACTACAGTGTTATAGTGTGTTATTCTATGGTAATGTGATCACAGGATGTTCTGTCTATGTTAAGTGTATGTACTTGTATGCTCCTTGTTCCTGTTTCTGTCATGATGTAAAGCCATGATGTAAAGCCATGATAAAGATATCCTCCATGAAAGTAAAGGTGCTCTGCTGTATACAAGAAGCTTTCAGCACTTAATTGCAATACTCTGCACAATAGGTTATGGGTCCCAGCACACCCAGTGTACCAAGCAGGCATCCAGGCACTGGAGAGGATACTCAGTGAGTACAGAGAAGTCTGTGAGTACTGTATGCAAGCTACTGAAATATGGCAAGTGGTTCAGATGTGAAGTTTGCAATTGCAAAGCTGAACAATGCCAATTACCAGCTGTGGAAGTTTAAACTGGAAATGTTTCTCATCAAGGACGACTTGTGGCAAGTGCTGAATATAGACAGACCCACAAACGGAGAGATGGAGGAATGGGATAGGAAAGATAGGCAGGCAAAAGTAATTATAAGCTAGTAGAAGATGACCAGCTCATCCGCAAAAGAACAGAGAAAACGGCCAAAGGTATGTGGACTTCATTACAAAAGCTACATGAGTGTTCCAGTCTAAACAGAAAACTGTTTTTGCTACGTAAGTTATACAAGATGATACTTAAAGGAGGCCAGCAAATGTGTGACCACATGAAAGCTATGCTAGAGATCATAGTGCAGCTATGCATCATCGGAGAGGACATCAAAGATAACCATTGTCACGGACCTGGCCGGGACGGAGGCTGTTGGAGAGGACTGTATGCAGGCCTGTTGCCCACCGATTATGGGCCCTAGCATTTGGGGGAATGGTGCTCTCTGTGAGCTGTATGCCTGGGGACCCTGGGGTTGATGTTACTATGGATTCAGCTCCATGTCCCCCCAAAACACACAGACTCTGGAACCCTTTATATGCCATATTAGAATGGTGACTGATTTATACCATTGGGACTCGTACTGTTAAATGCTAATGTCATCAACTCTGCTATAATGTGTTTAGTGTGGCTCTAAGAGTCTTTTCACCCATTGTTGTTTATGTTAATTGAGAGAGCTGATCACATTAGCCACCAGCCCTGGCTAATAGACGAATGGTCTAGGCTGAGGAGGGGGGAGATTGTTGTTTGTATTGTTAATTGTATTAATGTGTGAAGCCCGGTGCCCACAAGACTGTCATCTGGTCTGGGTACATTTTGTAGTAAATTAGGTCATGTTAATTAGGTTAGCTTTGAGTCATCCCTGACATAAAAAGGTCTGTGAGATCTCAAAATAAAGGCAGTTCTGATGTACTCCAAGACTGGCGTTGTCTAGTTCTTGGGGTTCCTATGGCCAGATCCATTGGACCCGTGTTCCAGGACTTAGGAAGCGATATATGACGGAAGCACTCAAGCGGAGTGTGGGGCGTTCCGTGACATTGGTGGCAAGCAGCGGGAAAGCTTCCTGAAGTCTGAAGTCTGGGACATCCAAACCTCCAACTGGATCCAAGATCAGCATAGCAGACTTCAGTCACCCCAGCGGAGATATGGACCTGGCATCAGAATTCCCGGGGCTGCTGCGGATCATCCTTTCAACGTACACCAGGACTGTGTCTGAGGATGAATACCTGGAGCTCAGGCAGCTGATTCGGGTGGAGCTCTGGAATGCAGCCCTCCGTCTCGCTGGTATAAAACAGGGCAAGTGCTTTCAAACCCAAGAGCAACGGGCCAGTGACCAACGGGCATTGCGGATGGCATTCCTGGGAGAGCAGCCCCAGGAGCAATGGGTGACTGAGTTGGACAGGTTGGTCCAGCAGGAGATAGAGCTGGACAATCGTTATCGGGCTCTGCAATGGCACGCAGAGGAGGGATATTTAGGGGAGACAACAGAATGCTCTCCGGAGGGATATGACTTTGGCGGCCCTGGATTGCTGTGGGAGAACCTTACAGATCTTTTTATGTTTGGCGATGAGGGGGAACCTGACCTTGAGGACATGAGAGACTATAGAGAGTCTATGCTCGGTCTTGCAGGGGTCTCAGAGCTCAAACCTGATCTGGACCATTTGCTAAGGAAGGAACAGCATCTGGAAAGGGCATACAGGAAACTGCTAGAACAAGTTCAGCAGCATGCCAGAGAATCGGCAGTGGAAAATCCGGAGATTGCCGTCCCCAAACCTGAAGTGCTGACAACAGGGCAGAGCTCTGCTAACCTCTGCCCAGAAATGATAGCATCTTCTGGGTTCCATGGACAGGAGATGGTGAACCTCTATTCCCAGACATCAGTTGCAGAGACATGGGATTTGATAGACTTTTCTGCTGAGGAAGAACAACCTGATGAGCCTCCAGCAGAAGAGCTGCTATCAGGGCCAAAGTTCACTGTGTTCTGCCCAGCACCAACAGTGGCTTCGGCCTTACTGAGAGAAGAGGTAGTCAGCCTTTCTCCCACAACACTGACAGGGACATGTGATTTTCTGCCAGCAGCATCTATGGAGTTAAAACAAACTTCTCCAGCTGAAGATCTGGTAACTGAACAGAGGGTCCAAGACCTCTGTCCCACACTTTTACCAATTCCAGAGACTGGGGATTTAATAGACGTTTCTGTAGAGGAGGAACCACCTGGCAAACCCCCAGCAGAAGTGCTGGCAACCGGACAGAGGGTCCAAGACCTCTGCCCCACACCTGCAGCAATTGTGGAGGTCCAAGGAGAGAATGCAGTCATCACCTCCCAACTGCAGCTTGATCTGGTGTCGGTTGATGGGGCTTCAGTCCCCACCTGTATACCCCAGGAATGCTGGGCAGTCGGCCCAGATCCCCAACAGCAGGATGGAGTGAGCCCAGTCCCCCTGTCTTCTCTCCAGCGGCAGAAGGGATTCCAGGGAGAAGAGCCAGTCCGGGCCTCTCCCCAGCGGCAGATATGTTCTCTGAGAGAGGCAGAGGTTGGCTGGGTGAGTGATACTCTGTTTGGAATAATTTATTTGGGGTACGGTGTGGGTACAGGCAGTAGAGGACTGGAGCTGTTTACTAACTTCGGAGTCAACCCGTCTGGGGTCTCCTCCTGTGTTAGTCTCCTGCCGAAAGGGGAGAAATGTCACGGACCTGGCCGGGACGGAGGCTGTTGGAGAGGACTGTATGCAGGCCTGTTGCCCACCGATTATGGGCCCTAGCATTTGGGGGAATGGTGCTCTCTGTGAGCTGTATGCCTGGGGACCCTGGGGTTGATGTTACTATGGATTCAGCTCCATGTCCCCCCAAAACACACAGACTCTGGAACCCTTTATATGCCATATTAGAATGGTGACTGATTTATACCATTGGGACTCGTACTGTTAAATGCTAATGTCATCAACTCTGCTATAATGTGTTTAGTGTGGCTCTAAGAGTCTTTTCACCCATTGTTGTTTATGTTAATTGAGAGAGCTGATCACATTAGCCACCAGCCCTGGCTAATAGACGAATGGTCTAGGCTGAGGAGGGGGGAGATTGTTGTTTGTATTGTTAATTGTATTAATGTGTGAAGCCCGGTGCCCACAAGACTGTCATCTGGTCTGGGTACATTTTGTAGTAAATTAGGTCATGTTAATTAGGTTAGCTTTGAGTCATCCCTGACATAAAAAGGTCTGTGAGATCTCAAAATAAAGGCAGTTCTGATGTACTCCAAGACTGGCGTTGTCTAGTTCTTGGGGTTCCTATGGCCAGATCCATTGGACCCGTGTTCCAGGACTTAGGAAGCGGTATATGACGGAAGCACTCAAGCGGAGTGTGGGGCGTTCCGTGACAACCATATTGTTGCCCTGCTCCTCTGCAGCCTCCCAGAGACATATACTGCTCTTATTAACGCTTTAGAAACCAGACCTGAGCAGCAGCTAACACTGGCATATGTCAAAGGGAAAATATGCACCATGATGACAAAGCTCTTAAGATGTACAAAGGTATAAAGCACAACAAAGAAAGCAGAGCCTGTCTTCACTGTAAAAAGACCGGTCACTTAAAAAAGGACTGTTTTATTTGGAAAGCCTAGCAGCGAAAGCTACAGCTATCCACAAAATAAAGAATCAAAGCAATCACAAAGGAAACTGAAGACACATCATGGAGTGGCACCTTTAAAGTAACACAGAGCGGCAAGCCCTGCGGCTGGTGCATAGACTCAGGTGTGACGAGCTACATGACTAGCGATGACACCTTCTTCACAAACATTGATTACAGTGCAAAAGACAAAGTTTTCTTAGCAAACGGGAAAAGCATCACTTCAGAAGGTAAAGGCCAGGGCTTCCTGAACTGCATTACATCACAAGACAAGCAGAGTATCCTTGTAAAGAATGGGCTGTATGTTCCAGAACTAGAAGGCAGACTTCTATCTATCTAACGGTCTCACAGTTAAGTTCCAGGGTGATGAATGCACAATTCACAATAATAAGCAATTCCTCACAAAAGAAAAAACTTGATGATCACCTATACAGGCTCATCATCGCAGACCAGCAAGCCAATATAGTCTCTAATGACCTACACAGGAAATGTATTCACTTATGGCACAGGCCGCTGGGGCACAGAAGTCCAGAAGCTTTACAGGATATTATAAAGAGAGGTTTATCAGAAGATTTAACAATAGCGCCTTGCAAAGTGTTCATGAAATACAGGTGCTGCATTGAAGCAAAAGCCACACGTGCTCCCCTTCCATGGGCATCCCGATAAAAACTACCCACACTACCTGCAACTCATACACAGTGAGGTATGTGGTCCAATGAAAACTCCCACGTCAGCGGGAACAGATATCTACTGGCTTTCATTGATGATTATTCCAGGTACACAACTACTTTCTAATGAAACACAAGAATGAAACATCAGAGAAACCTCAAGAGTTTGTTTCCATGTCTAGCAACAAATTCCAACGCAAACAAAGGATAATACACACCAACAATGGGGGAGAATACATGAGCAAAGAAGTGGCCTCATACCTGAAGAGACAAGGAATAGTACACCAGACAACCGCACCATACACTCCTGAACAAAATGGTGTAGCAGAAAGGAAAAATCGCACTCTCATAGAAATGGCCAAATGCATGCTGTCAGATGCCAACCTACCTCACAAGACAAGTACTGGGGGAGAAGCAGTAATGACTGCAACCTACCTACATAACAGACTACCCTCAAGAGCCATTAAAAGTACTCCATTTGAAACGTAGCATGGATCAAAGCCTAGCATAGGGTACATCAGAGTGTTTGGATGTAAAGCATATGCCCATATTCCAAGCAAAATGCGATCCAAGGAGAACAGAGCCATAGAGGGCATTCTAGTAGGCTACAGCGAGCAAACTAAGGGTTACAGAATCCTACACCCAAAGACTGACAAAGTGACAATAAGCCATAGTGTTTATTTTAATAAGAGCCCATCATCAGAAACACCAATCCCTGAAAGCTGTGAAGTGAATATGCCCAACAAACCAGAATAAAAGGTCGATCAAAGCGAACCTGTGCAGAAATCAGAACAGGAGGTGGAACTTACAATGCTTAAATCAAGTTCCCCACCAGGTCCTGCTGAACCTCCTGAAGTCAAAAGATCCACTCGGACTACAAAGGGGATACCACCCCGCAAGCTATCATACACTGTCAAAACACCCAGCATACTTCAACCAACATCCTGGGAAGACACAGAAAAACTGCCAAAACATGAAGCCAATAAATGGAGAAAAGCAGCAGAAGAACAATTAAAGTCACTTCAAGAAAATAAAACCTGGACACTTACAGAGCTCCCTCCTAACCACAAAACTATAGGAAGTAAGTGGACTTTCAAAGTAAAGTCAGATGCAGAAGGGAATATCCACAAATGCAAAGCCAGACTAGTTGCCAAGGGTTAATCCCAGAAATTCGGTGAAAATTACGATGAAACATTCGCTCCCATCGTAAAACACTCCACCATCAGAGCCCTTCTTAGCGCTGCAGCCAGGAAAGGCATGCAAGTCAAACACCTAAATGTTAAAACCGCTTTCCTATATGGAGACATTAAGCAAGACCTTTACATGGAGCAACCACCAGGGTTTGAGCAAAGAGACAACCTTGTGTGTAAACTTCAGAAGAGCATCTACGGTCTTAAACAATCTGCAAGGATGTGGAAGGATAAAGTGTACAAAGTACTTACCAGAGAGGGATTCTCAAGAAGTAAAGCAGACCCTTGTCTCTACTCCAAGAATCAAGAAGAGAGATGGATATACATCCTTATCTATGTTGATGACATTTTAACTTGTTTTGAACAAGAAGGGGATTATAATCCGATAGTTCACAAGCTTAAAGAAAATTTTGAAATCAAAGAACTTGGAAACATTAGCTACTATCTGGGAATCCAAATAGAGAGAGAAGATGGAAGTTATCTTCTTAACCAATCTCAGAAAATCTCTGAAATCTTGGAACAATTCCATATGCAAGATGCAAAGGAAGTGAAAACCCCTATGGAACCAGGTTATCTAAAGAGCAATGAAGCAGAAAACTTGCTACCCAACAATGACATGTATAGCAGAGAAATCAGTAAGCTGCTATATGTTGCCACTGTGACAAGACCAGACATAGCTGCAGCAGTGGGCATACTATGCAGGAAAGTTTCAGCCACCTGTCAGTGTGACTTGAACGCAGTGAAGAGAGTGATACAATACCTCAAAGGAACAATTCAGAGGAAGTTACAGTTACCAGCAACATCATATCCAACACTGGTCGGATATGTGGATGTTGATTGGGTCAGGACTGCACAGACCGCAAATCCACAAGTGAATTCATCTTCACAGTATGGGGAAGGAATCATAAGTTGGTATAGTCGAAAGCATGGTAATAAGTTGGTATAGTCGAAAGTGGATTGCGCTAACTTTTGTGTATAATAACCATTATAAAGTGTGCAAATTGTGCAAAGTAAAAATTATTTCTATATTGATCCTATAATGAAGTGTTTTTCTCTGCCATCTATATTGGTATATTGATATGTTTCTCTTTTTTTGGCTTTATATCAAAAAACTTATCTTTCCCATATATTATTTCTGATCAAAATGTATCTAGGTGAAATATCTTATAGTGTTACCAATCACTGTATAAAGTGCTAGTGCTAACAAAATATTAAAAAATATATAGGTATATATATAAGTGAGAAATAAACTGAAAACTAAAATCATACAATGTGCCAATATTACTTCATTCATAGAATTCCCATATCAATGTATATACTGTATGTGCTGCACAGTGCAAAGAAATTTGCAGAAATTTATTTTTTGAAAAATGTCCCCAACATGTGCACCACAGTACACTAGATGTCCTCAGTGAGTGATCACTCCTGTGCAGTAATAACGTTTTTCTTCAATATAAAGTGCTCCAAATTCACCACTTATTGTGATTTCACCACCACCTGTTGCAATGGCCAGTCACCAGATACGGTAAGAATATGCGCCTTTGGTTCATTTAGGATAACCACTCCGTTTATGATGGGTCCAAACACAGCCTGTTCAAGCAGTACAATAGTGTCTCTTGCTCTATATAGTGCTCACAAAAACATGTGGATAGCCATCATGGTGTAGTATGTAACTCTCATTTATTTAAAAAACATAGTCAAACTCACATGTTTAGGTGCCCCTAAGCCAGCACCAAGCTAATACAGCAGTGTATGTGGAGAGCAGAGTCTCAGTCTGTCCTAGTGTCTCCTCACAGCGGTGTGCGTTCCAAGCATCACACCCGTCTGATCGGACGCGGTAGGAAAGTCCCCAGCAGCCTCTACGCATTTCGCAATAGGGTTTGCGTCATCAGGAAGCTTCATTGATATATACATTGATATGGGAATTCTATGAATGAAGTAATATTGGCACATTGTATGATTTTAGTTTTCAGTTTATTTCTCACTTATATATATACCTATATATTTTTTTATATTTTGTTAGCACTAGCACTTTATACAGTAATTGGTAACACTATAAGATATTTCATCTAGATACATTTTGATCAGAAATAATATATGGGAAAGATACGTTTTTTGATATAAAGCCAAAAAAAAGAGAAAAACATCAATATACCAAAATAGATGGCAGAGAAAAACACTTCATTATAGGATCAATATAGAAATAATTTTTACTTTGCACAATTTGCACACTTTATGGTGGTTAATATACACAAAAGTTAGCGCAATCCACTTTTTACTATAATTGCATTCCACTATTTCTTGGGTGGACCCACATGATTGCAGCAAACTAGATTGATGGGTTATTAAAAGTTTTGCGCCAGTAACACATCTTGTTGGACAAAGAAAGCAAGGAACTGTCGCTTTATCTTCAACTGAAGCAGAGTACATTGCAGCAGCACACGCATGTCAAGAAGGGATATGGATTTGTCAACTTTTTGAGGACATTGGGATAGACATGTCAAAACCAATTCCCATTTTTGAAGACAACCAGGGATGTATAAAGCTTATGCAATCAGAACGGGTGAATCCTAGAACCAAACAAATCAATGTCAAGTATCACCTACTGAGGGACAATCAAGAGCCAGGTGTTATTGACATTCAATATCGCCCGTCAGAGGAGATGACTGCTGTTGCACTCACCAAGCCTTTATTGAAGGAACGTCATAATTATATCCAGAAGAAACTGAATGCAATTTGACAAAGGACATGCCATTGAGAAGTGGTGCTGGAAAAGCAACAGCATGTAATGTAAAGTTGCTTTATACTGCGAACAATACTGTATGCATTATACCGATCTATCCAGCAGGTGGCACTGCAGTGTTATAGTGTGTTATTGTATGATAATGTGATCACAGGATGTTCTGTCTATGTTCAGTGTATGTACTTGTATGCTTCTTGTTCCTCTTTCTCTCTACATGATGTAAAGCCATGATAAAGATATCCTCCCTGAAAGTAAAGGTGTTCTGCTGTATACAAGAAGCTTCCAGCACTTAATTGCAATACTCTGCACAATAGCAGATACAGGCAAAGCGACATACTGGTACGCAGCTGCCCGTTTTCAGGTTTAGGGCATGCGCCCCCCGCAGACACCCGCTGTGACTGTACACAGCGGGAGACTGTCAGGTCAATCAACACAGGGCTCTGTAAAGAAGGAACAATCTCTCTGTTTCTTATCCCTGCAAAACACACTTATTGGGATTTGTTTACCAAAGACATGTAGCAGAATACATTTTGGCCTAAATGAAGAAATTTTTTTATTGGATATGTTTTATAGCAGGAAGTATAAAAGATTGTGTCTTTTTTTTCAAAATTTTCCTTCATTTTTCGAAAGCTCTATATAGAAAGCTCTATTTGTGTGAAAAATATACAAATTTTAGTTTGGGTACAGCGTTGCATGGATGCACAATTACAAGTTAAAGAAGTGCAGTGCTGAAATGGCCTGGTCACGAAGGGGGTAAAACCTTCCGGAGCTGAGGTGGTTAATACACAGTATGTTGCTGGCCTCCTTCTGAAAATGGTAGTGTCCTGGCTGCTTATCAATATAATTGCTCTGGGTCCATGACTCGTGGAACACTGAAGCCAAAGGATCAGCATGACAGCCAGGTAGGTAATACTTTGAGAGGAAGGGTCAGCAAACCCAGTCTACATATTTCTCATATTACAGGTTTCCATAAGAATGACGCATAACATGTATGTCTAAACATTCTAAAGGATATATTTGGCTTGGATCTCCAGTTCTATATGCAAACAGGTCTTTTAGTATGCCTCCACTATTTTTTTTAGTTTTCAAAACTGTAAGGTTAAATCTGCGCAGAAAGAAATGTCCTCAGATATTGAGCCAAAGAATTATCATACTACGATAAACTATGATGGAATAATTAGCATGGTTGATTGGGCTTACCTTTGGCGAGCACATATTCACAATTATCATCTAATGTGTTAGATCAGTGGTCTTCCCACTGTATGATACTCCCACCCCACAAGCCATAATGGCTATAAGTTTATGCCAATTCCCAAACCAGCCTTCAGTCTGTGGGCCCTTCAAGAGATGCAGCAAAGTAGCACGATACTCCATTCACACCTAGGCGTTCTGAATCGCAGACGGAATCGCTGCGATTCACGTTCTTTTGGCATTGAGAAATAATGGCATCGCAAATGCGTCGCGCCTTTTTACCGCGACTCTGATTCAGAACGCCCAGGTGTGAATGGAGCCTTATGCTGCGTACACACGAGCGGACTTCTCGTCGGACTGAACTCCGAAAGACTTTTCGACGGAGTTCCGTCGGAGTTCCAACAAAACGGACTTGCCTACACACGATCACACCAAAGTCCGATAGTTTAGAACGTGATGACGTACGACCGGATTAGAGTAAGGAAGTTCATAGCCAGTAGCCAATAGCTGCCCTTGCGTCGTTTTTGGTCCGTCGGACTAGCATACAGACGAACTGATTTTTCGATAGGATTCAAGTCCGTCGGAAAGATTTGAAACTTGTTCTATTTCTAAAGTCCGTCAGATTTTTAGACAGAAAAGGTCCGATGAAGCCCACATGATCGAATTGTCCAACGGATTCGTTCTGTCGGACCTTTGATGCCGAAAAGTCCGGTCGTGTGTACGCGGCATTAGACGTTTCATGTGCAACTTACACTCACTGGCCACTTTATTAGGTACACCTGTTCAATTGCTTGGCAACACAAATTGCTAATCAGCCAATCACGTGGCAGCAACTCAATGCTTTTAGGCATCTAGCTGTGGTGAAGATGACTTGCTGAAAGTTCAACCTGAGCATCAGAATGGGGAAGAAAGGGGATTTAAGTGACTTTGAACGTGGCATGTTGTTTGTGCCAGACAGGCTGGTCTGAGAATTTCAAAAACTGCTGATGTACTAGGATTTTCTGGAGGTCCTTGCCAGCTTGGTGATTCGATTTCACATGTGCATGCTTTTTTAAACCGATGTAAGTGTATTTACTTACTCTTTTTTTGCATGAATACCCCTGTGTGGAGCTTTGGTTGGTTTGATCAGTGGTGGACTTCCAGGTGATCTAAGATTGTTGGGAAAATAAAGTGACAGCTTGTGGATTGATCTTATATACGTTACATGACTTCTCTTGAGAAAGAGAGTCATGGAGTTCTTGCAAGCAGATACCATATCACAGTTGGCGTGACGGTGGCTGCTGGTGACACGTGTTTGGTGTTGAATTCAGTTATGGAGCACTATTGATATATTGGATCTGATTATTGGGACTTTTTGTGAACTTTAAATTTTCCACTTATTTTTTCATTTTGTTTATGGTACTAATGCATTGCTCCCAACTGTCCCTGATTATGAGGGACTGTCCCTGATTTGGAGCAATGTCCCTCTTTCCCTCTTTCCTCCTCATTTGTCCCTCATTTTGGTCTGATCTGTATAGTTGTATATAAAATATACTATTTATCTTTCAAAAACTGTCTCCCAGTGCTAAACCTTTCATCCAATCTATAAATTGCTGCATCTGTAAATTTCAAAAGCCAATATAAAGTAATAGTAGTGGTAAAAAAAAAAGCACTTGTGGGTTTTAATTATCCTTTTTGGGGGTTAATTCTCCTTAAAGGGGGCATGGCATGGGGTGTGTCCTATGCCTACATACTTTTGCTAGTAGGTGTCCTTCATTCCCATCTCAAAAAGTTGGGAGGTATGCTAATGTTGTTACATTTCACTGTTTTTTCACATATTTGGTTACTGCACAACACTATTTTAAACTTACTATAGATCAGGGGTGTCAAACTTAAATTAATCGGGGGCTGCATCAGCAATATGTTTGTCCTCAAGGGGCCGGTTATATACCTAAGACTATGTATCTAATCTTTATCATATTAAATAATTGCCTCTGCATTTAATTCTAACAGTTTTTTTATTTAAGTAATAGTTAGCTTAGAGTTCAGGGGTGTGCTGCGCTGTGGACAGAGTGCAGGGTTCAGAGGTTGTGCTGTGGACAGAGTGCAGGGTTCAGAGGTTGTGCTGTGGACAGAGTGCAGGGTTCAGAGGTTGCGCTGAGGACAGAGTGCAGGGTTCAGAGGTTGCACTGTGGACAGAGTGTAGGGTTCAGGGTTGCGCTGTGGACAGAGTGCACGGTTCAGGGTTGCGCTGTTGACAGAGTGCACGGTACAGGGTTGCGCTATCGACAGAGTGCAGGGTTCAGGGTTGAGCTGTGGACAGAGTGCACGGTTCAGGGTTTAGGGGTCCGCTACACACAGGTGCACGGTTCAGGGTTGCGCTGTGGACAGAGTGCAGGGTTCAGGAGTTGCGCTATGTACAGAGTGCAGGGTTCAGGAGTTGCGCTATGTACAGAGTGCATGGTTCAGGGTTGCACTGTGGACAGAGTGCATGGTTCAGGGTTGTGCTGTGGACAGAGTGCATGGTTCAGGGTTTAGGGGTCTGCTACACACAGGTGCATGGTTTAGGGTTGCGCTGTGGACAGAGTGCAGGGTTCATGAGTTGCGCTATGTACAGAGTGCAGGGTTCAAAAGTGCCCTGTGTACAGAGTGCAGGATCCATGGGTGAGCTACATGCAAGGTTCAGAGGGGTTCAGCTCACCCCACCAACTAACGCCCCTCCACTACTAGATCCCCCACCCCCCAACTAATGCCCTGCCACTCACCACTGACAGAACCCCCCCACTGACAAATCACCACCCCCCCAACTAACGCCCAGCCCGCCCCACTAGCAGACCACCACACACCCAACTACTGCCCCCCCACTACCAGACCACCACCCCCTGTGAAATCCCCGGGGATAAGCACTCAACTTTTGGCTATCAAGTGGTGTATCCAGCCTGTGTGTCCTCCATTCCAGCCTGTGCTTGCGTGTCCGGCCGACCGCTCGGCATGTAAGAAGTTAATTTTGTAAGTTGCCTGTTCGGCTCTAGCATCTCTGCACTCGGCTTGTATAGCCTGAAACCAGCGCATGCGCAGTAACAGGAGTCGGGACTCTCTGAGACCATAGCTGTCACTGTAAACACAGATGTTCCTGAGTTTACAAGTCACGGGAGGAAGAGCGGGTGAGAGCCGAGGTGGCGGCCAAAGGCCGCTGCGGGCCACATGACAAGGCTCGCGGGCTGGATTCAGTCCGCGGGCCTTGTGTTTGACACCTGTGCTATAGATAATAACATGCCTTTTTTGTAGACTGCCGTTTATTGACTAGCCAATGTAAGATGAGAAAAGACAAGGTACTTACATCAACTGTTGATGACTGAGCTAATGTCTTAGATTTTTGTTATGTTCCTTGTCCCTTATAGGCCCAAACAAATCCAGAATTCTCAGTTATCTCCTGGCATCCTGTTATGCCTTTTCCATTTTCATCAAAATGCTCCTTATGTGAGCCAATGTAGTTATAGTGTCCTTCAGATGGTCCATTCCCCTGGTGCCCAACCTGTGGGGCTTTGGTAAATGATGTGTGGCCCTTAGCAGTTTGTAGTGGGAACATTGATTAGGGTAATAATATTGATCTCTTCTAGCCTCATGTAGCATGTTCCCAGTTTCATATTGTCTTTTGCAGCCATCCCCTGCCAAAAATGTAGCATCTCCACACTCTCTGACCCTCATTTCCTTTAATAGGTCTGCAGTCTCTGACAATCCTCCCAAGCATTACATATATTGAACATTATGCACATCCCTTTGGTGATGTCAGGGGCCACATCTGAGGCCTCCTTTTAGCTCATAAATTGACAACCACTGGTCCATTCGCTTGGCAGACACAGGTTTCTGTAAAATTTCTACCACTCAACAAAACTGGTCCCAATACAAATCTTGATCGAATGGCCATAACCAAGTGTTTTGTGTGAGCATTCTTTCCTGTTGCAGAAATCAGCATCAATATCACCTTTAACTAAAGCACACATATGGAGTTCATTCAATTTAGATCAAAATCATCTTTATATATAATCTCCCAAGTAGAGAATGAAAAAAGGTAATTTATTCTTGTTGCATAGAAGGAACATAATATCACAGTAATGCATCAATGAAAAGATTAGTAGAGTGTACTTTGCATATAACACCATTGATTTATTTGATTTTTTTTTTTTTTTTGCAGAAATGTAATCTAAATATTAACCCAATCACTAAAATAATGTAAAAGCTTTAACATGTTCATGAGATTTTAAATGCCATTTGCAGCTTTTCAAATCTTAATAATAATAATAATACCTTGTTTTTCTGCAGTGAAGATCTTTGTTCAGGCACTGCCTGCCATAGATTGACACTTTGCCCCTCCTATCATCAAATTGTGCTCCTGTGTTGTCACCCTGTCACTGGTTCTTACAATGGACACTACAAGCAACTGCATGAACATGTTGCACTGTTGTCACGATCAAGAAACCTGCCCTGGAAAACGGCCAGCAGCAATTTTCGAGGTGTACGCAAGTAGTCTGTGTGGTTGTAAAGAGGGTGCAGGAGATTAACAGTGCTGATATTAATCAATGAATAAAAAAAGGTAAAAATGTTATTATATTTTTTCAAAAATGGCAACTGCTTACATAGTACTTTAGCAAACTAAATGTCATTCTGTTAGGGTTTACATCTACTTTATTACAAATTCACCTCTCCCGCAACAGCGTTCTCAGCGTCAGAGACCAATCTTTCCTGTGGCTACAGATACCAGTGCAAGTGCCCAGATGTCAGCAGGTACTCTTAGACCCCATACACACTATTAGATTTTCTGCAGATTTTTGTCTTAAGATTTACCAAAACCATGTAGTGCAAGGGCCTGCCTGATAATATTATCAGTGTTATTTAGTAATACCGAGTAATGATGAGCCAAAAATACCTGGGTTCGGTTTACATGTGTGTCCCCCTCCCTTCCTGCTCTGATAAGCGTCTTTTGATATATACAGTATAAAAAAAATTGGGGGGGGGGGGGTCTGCTTTTTTTTTTTGTAGGGGTTCCCACTTAAAATCCATACCAGACCCAAAGGGAGTGAGATCTGGGGGGACTTCTTGCTGTTATATTTTTTATATTTTGTTTATTTGGGTAGGGTTTCCCTTAAAATTTATACCAGACATGAAGGCATGGTGTTAATTGTCAGTGAATCCCCATGCCATTTTTTTTTAACCTGGCAAAGTGAATGGGGCTGGGTTATATCACTGGTAGTTAAGGATTTGGCGGTGCCTGCACCCGCCAGCATCCTTAGCAACCGTTGACAGCGGGAGCTGTTATGTATAACAGCAGTTGCAATAATGCTGTTATATATGATGTTCAGCCCTGCCAAATGGGTAAATGTTCAGACATTTGAACACCCGAATTGCCAAGGTTTGCTTCGAATCATCCTTAATATTGAGATGTGCCTTACAGATTCCTATGAAGTTCCCAATGCCGAGCTTTTGCTGTGCTGCATCTCAGCATGACTCTGCTTTTCACGCTGCTTGAAATTTGAAATATACAGAAAGCTCTTCCCATCTTCCTCGCACATATTGGCAGTAAACAGACTGGCAATCTGCTACCTGTCATAGTTTGCTTTTGACTTTTGTTAGCAACTTTTACATCCTGACTCATATCCTAATCCTTTACTGTTGTGTGATTCATCATTCCCTTCAACCTCCATCTCATTCCTCTCCTAAGTATGGTTTCATTCTATGTTTAGGCACTAAACTCTGGAACTGTTACCTGGGTTAAGAGCTTGTCTGGACCTGTTTCCTCTGCCACACCTCATAAATCCAGCTATCTTTACTGTTCTTTGCTCAGTAATCTGCTTTCTAAAGTCTTTTCAAAGGGCTGCTAAATCTAAAACACAAGCGCTGTACATAAAGACATTAGTGAAAGCATTCACAACTATACATGCACACATTACCATTATCAGGAAGGAGCTTGATAGATGTCACATGTGCTGCTGTTTGGTGTGCAGCAATTGTTAACGTTTTTAGCCATTTTAGACTGGGAAAAGAAAGATTATTAATGATTTCCAGTTCTAAGAGCTCATGACAGTAGAAGCTGAGAGATGTGAATGGTGACCGAGTCTAGGTTCACACTGCGAACCTCATGTGAATCACACCGCAATCCTGTGCAAATAACCTGCGATCCTTTGCGGTGCAATTTGAGCCCATTATTTTTTGATGGCTCAGATCCATTATTTTTTGATGGCTCAAATCCTTTTTTTTTTTTTTTTTTTTTTAGCCGCACTGGAATTGGATTGCATGGGTGTTTATACCCTTGCAATCCAGTTCAGGCAAACGCACTTTGTGACCTGCTTTTGGGGTTTCATTAACGGACACCCACAGCAGATCGCAGAACGCAATGCGATTGCGATGCGAAAAAAACACACAGAATTAGCTGCGTTTCCCACACCGCATCAATGTGATGCTACACTGAACCCAAATTAATTTTTTATCATTTTGTTCACACAAATAGAGATTTCTTTTGGTGGTAATCACGACTGTTTTTTTTATTTTTTTGCGATATATGCAAAAAAAGAGCAAAAATTTTGAAAAAAAAACAATATTTTCTACTTTCTGTTTTAGAAAAATAGATAGCTGGATAGCCGCACGCCAAAAAATTCACCTTTATTGTTTAAAAAATGGATATCAAAGCATCATAAATAGGTACAGACTAACTGCACAGTCGCTGACGCTTTCACACCGAACACGATGCTTAATCATAGCTAAATGTTACATATACAAGCAGATTATATATATATATATATATATATATATATATATATATATATATATATATATATATATATACATACACAACTTTAAATAATTAGACAAATGGCCAAAACATGTGTGCCATTAGTAGTTAAGTTGAAAACACCTGTGAGCATCTATAATCTACAAACAGCTTCTTTCTGATGTGCAGCATGTGAAATGGGATCCGGACCTTGTCTGGATCACCTGCGATGTAGCGAGTCTATACTCCTCTATTCCCCACTCCCTGGGACTTCAGGCAGTGGCCTACTTTCTGAAACATCATAGTCACTATTCCTTGGTGCATCAAGAGTTAATTTTATGTTGTTTGGAGAATTTATTGACCCACAACTCGATGGGCACCAAATTTTCTCCCTCCGTTGCAAATCTTTACATGGGATGGTTGGAAAGGTCCCGCATTTTTGGCACTGGCTGTCCCCATCATTCAAACATAAAAAATTTTCAACGCTACATAGACAATTTAATCTTTATATGCACCAAGGATCTGGGTGATCTGAATGAATGGCTCCTATACCTTAATGACAACAGTCTGAACCTTAAATTTGCAGGTACTATGGATAATAAACAGATGGTATTTTTGGACGTTGTGTTAATAGGTGAGGGATATAACATCTCCTCCAAGCTTTATAGGAAGCCATCAGCCGGCAACTCTTTGTTGCGGGCTGACTCAGGCCACCCTAAGCACACTATTAAAGGTATCCCAGTTGGCCAATTTTTAGGATTGAGACGTGTTTGCAGTAACAAATCAAATTTTTCTGAAAAAAGCTTTGGTTCATTGATAGAGGATACACTGTCTCTGTCCTTGATAGGGCTTTTAATATAGCCAGCAAGGCCAAGAGAAGTGATCTCCTCTGAAATAACATCAGTAGGGACAGAAGTAGAGACGGTAAATATAGATTTGATAAATCTATTAATGTTCCTGTTTTTTCCACTCCCTACAGCCTAGAGTCTAACAAAAGTAGGAATACAATTAAAAAATATTTGTCAGTTTTATATAATGATTCTTCATATGCTCAAATTTTGTCCAAGAGTATCAAATCAGTGTTCCATAGAGCTCCCACCATTGGTGGGATATTGTCCCCCAGCCTCTATACTAGCAGGCCTCATTGTTCACACTGGCTACAATTTAAGGGCTTGTTTCGTTGTGGGGGCAATGGTTGGCTGTGTTGCCCCCACATATTATGAGGTGACACTATTCATTCTAGCTCCTTAAATAAGGACTATAAGGTGTCTTCCTTTATTAATGGTAACACCAGGTTCTTGGTATATGTAGTGACCTGTAAACAATGTTCCATTCAATATGTGGGGAGTACGACCCGAAGGTTGAGGGATCGGTTGTATGACCACCTGTATGATATTTCCAAGAACCACTAATGTAGCTAGGCATTGGAACTTGTGTCACAATAGAGATGTTAGCGGCCTACGCATCCAAGGTGTTGAGAAAATCACTGTACCAAGAAGAGGAGGTGACAGGTTTAGGTAGCTTTGTAAGAAAGAGGTTTACTGGATATATCACCTCAATACTAGGCAGCCGATTGGCCTCAATTTTGAGTGGGGTATCACACATTTCTATGAGTGACACACTTGATCTGCACATAGGATGTTCCACATTAGCTGTGTAGACTCTGTTAGTGCATTGGGCTTGAGTTTGATACAGGAGTTTTTCCTTTCTAGAACGGTTATTTGGTCTACAGTGTTTTCTTGATGGGTGATTATATATAATATTTTACTTTGTCTGCTGTTTGTTGTAAAATTCCATCAGAGTTCTGTGTCACTCAATGCTTTTGATCCTGCTATGTATTTTTCTTCTCTCTTCTTTGTTCTTCTTATTGCTTTTTATTCTATTATCTGTCTTTGCCTCTCTTGTTTTTATCATCTTTTTTGTGAAATGCTGACTCTCTTTAGAGCCACATATGTATCACTGGAGATATGCTGCAAGTTACCATCCTCCCCCTCTTTAGTTTTTCCTTTTTTAATATGCATATTTGTCCATAATATTAATATATATTTGTGTATTGTTTCACTAACGGGTGCATCTGTTTTCATTTACAGATGCAGTTTACCTTTTTAGTGATTTCATCTGTTTATGGACATATGCCTATGTTGGTTTATGTACATGGTTAGAAATCCGGAGGTTCTATATGTGCAACTGATTTATCCCATCATTCAAGTGTGGTTCACCTTTGGTGATTAAACAGGGAGGCTTCCTTATGGAATCAGGACGGAGATCAGTAGATTGGAAAAATGTATTTATTTACCTGATTAGAATGTTATTAAACATCGAATAACAATAATATATACATTTTCAATATAAATATTTCAAATTTAAGTTTGGTTTACATTTTAGCAGATTAGAATTCATTGAGGATCATGCACCGACATTCATGCATGGGTGGTAGGCGTAGTGGTCGTCTCCCTCTCTGCATATGTTGGTGCCTGTGTATTTTATTATACATGGCATTATTTTATATAACTATGTTATGTTTTTTGTTGCACTTGGTGTTTCTTTTTCTAGAATTGTTATCATTATATATTTTTTTATGCAGACTCTCCAGTAGGGGGGTTTCTCTTTATTCTGTTTAGTGGTGAATTTGGAGATGCTCACGGGTGTTTTCAACTTAACTACTAATGGCACACATGTTTTGGCCATTTGTCTAATTGGATAAAGTTGTATATATATATATATATATATATATATATATATATAAATCTGCTTGTATATGTAGCATTTAGCTATGACTTAGCACCGTGTTCGGTGTGAAACGCGTGCAGTTAGTCTGTACCCATTTATGATGCTTTGATATCCATTTTTTAAACAATAAAGGTGAAACTTTTTGGCATGTGGCTATCCAGCTATCTACTTTTCCTCTTGCAAACTGAGCCTGCACCCTGTCTGAATGTGGAAACAGTTCATCCTGTCATCCTGGGAGAGGTAATTACCTTTGAGCGGTGAACTCGGTCATTCTACTTTCTGTTTTAAAAGAAATCCAATAAAATCTAATTTTGGCATAAATTTAGGCCAGAATGTATTCTGCTACATGTCTTTGGTAAAAAAAAATCCAGATAAGTGTATGATAATAGGATTGTGTGAAAGTCATAGAGTCTACAAGCTATGCTATGTATCACTGAAAATGGATCAATCCTGATGTACTGACGGTCTATCTCAATTCTTAAGGCCCTAAAATGTAGGGACAGTACAGATACTCCCCAAATGACCCCTTTTTGTAAAGATAACAGCCCAAGTTATTTAGTAAGAGGCATAGGGAGTTTTTTGAAGTTACAATTTTTTGCCCACAATAGTTTAGAAAATGAAGAATTTTTTTTCCCACAAAATTTTCATAATAGCAAGTTATTTCTCACACATGGCACAGATAAACTTGCAATTACACCCCAAAATATATTTTGCTACTCCTCCTGAGTATGGCAATACCACATGTGTGAGACTTTTCCACACCCTGGCAACATACAGAGGCCCAACATGCAGGGAGCACCATCAGGTGTTCTAGGAGCATAAATTACACATTTAGTTTCCTCACTACCTATCACAATTTTGAAAGCCCTAGAGCACCCCCATTTTGGAAAGAAAACACCCCAATGCATATTTTATGAGGCATAATGAGTCTTTTTTCCACGTTTTTGGAAAATGTGGAAAGATAGTGAAAACTTAATTTTTTTACACAAAGTTGTGATTTATAAGGTTTTTCTAACACAGAGCATAGATTACATCCAAAAATACATTCTTCTACTCCTCCTGAGTATGGCGATACCACATGTGTGAGACTTTTACACAGCCTGGCCACATACAGAGGCCCAACATCCAAGTAGCACTGTCAGGCATTCTAAAGGCATAAATTACACATTTAGTTTCCTGAGTACCTATCTAATTTTTGAAGGCCCTGGAGCACCAGGACAATGGAATTAGATGTGGCAGCTGATTACGGACAGATGTGGCAGATGATCCCGGACAGATGTGGCAGATGATCATGGACAAATGTGGCAGATGATCATGGACAGATGTGCGCCATGTGTGCGCAGATGGTTATGGCCAGATGTGCAAGATGATCATGGACAGATGTGCCAGATGATCACAGACAGAGTTGCCAGACGATCACGGACAGATGTGCACAGATAATCACGGACAAATGTGCGCAGACGATCATGGAAAGATGTGCGCAGATGATCACGGACAGATGTGGCAGATAATCACAAACAGATGTGCGCCAGATGTGCACAGATGATCACGGACAGATGTGCACAGATGATCACGGACAGATGTGCACAGATTATCACGGACAGATGTGCACAGATTATCACGGACAGATGTGCACAGATTATCACGGACAGATGTGCACCACATGATCATGGACAGATGTCTGCAGATGATCACGGACAGATGTCTGCAGATGATCACAGACAAATGTGCCAGATGATCTTGGACAGATGTGTGCCAGATGATCATGGACAGATGTGCGCCAGATGATCACGGACAGATGTGCCAGATGATCACAGACAGATGTGCCAGATGATCACAGACGATCACGGACAGATGTGCCAGATGTTTCCAAACAGATGTGCCAGATGTTCCCAGACAGATGTGCCAGATAATCAGGGACAGATGTGTCAGGTAATCATGGATAGATGTTCAGTGTGGCAGGTGTTCAGTGGGACAGATGTTTACTGGGACAGATGTGGGACAGGTGCTGGTGTTTTTCACTGTTTGGGGACACTAGCAGGGTGATCAGTATGTAAAAAACAACTCATACACACTGATTCCCAGCTTGCAGATCCGCTCTCCTTCTCCTCACTGACTCTGTGTGAAGAGAAGTAGAGCCGATCGCCTGGCAACCGCTCTCTGTTTACATTACATGATGGCTGTGATTGGACACAGCCGTCATGTGAGCAGGAGGGCCAATCACAGAGCCCTCCTGCCGAGCGATGTTGCCCTGTCTTTGGGGACACAGGCACATTGGCATCCTGCTGCTGTGTGGGCACTCGGCTGCACGATCCCGCTTCCAGTGACGTCCCCCTAGGCTGTGTTTACATCACATGATGGCTGTGATTGGACACAGCCATCTTGTGATCAGGAGAGCAAATCACAGAGCTCTCCTGCCGATCCGAGATGTGGCGTGTCCCCCAGACATGCCGTAAAGCTATCTGTAAAGCAATCTGCAGTGGATTGCTTTACAGACAGCAGTAAAGCAGTGGCTGAAGGGCGTTCAGCAGTGTTAATTTTGACATCAAATTTCGATTTAATCTTTTGATTAAAATGTCATTTTAGTTTTAGTCGTATTTTAGTCATCTGAGTTGTTTTAGTCGTATTTTAGTCAACTAAAATCTAATGGGTTTAGTTAAATTTGAATGCGTTATTTCTTTAGAACTGCCAAACATTATATACTCCTGGAGTAAAAATCTAATAACATGTTTATTATTTACGGTATTAAAGAAGTTGTAAAAACAGAAGGTTTTTATCTTAATGCATTCTATGCATTAGGATAAAAATCCTTCTGTGTATAGTAGCCCCCCACCCCCAGCATCCCCCTAATTACCTACTTGAGCCCCTTCTCTCTCCAGCGATATCCATCATCCCCTCAGCCATCCAGGACACGCCTTCTGATTGGCTGAGACAGAGCAGTGGCGCAATTGGCTCCCGTGGCTGTCAGTCAGCCAATCAGGGGAGAGAGGGGGCGGGCCGGGTCGAGGCTCCGTATCTGAATGCATACACGGAGCTGTTACTGGGCTCCAGTGTCCCCATAGGAAGCTGCTGACTGTGGGGGAACTCGATAGGAGAGAGGGGCCAGGAGCAGCAAAGAGGGACCCGAGAAGAGGAGGTCCTGGGCTGCTCTGTGCAAAACCAACTGCACAGAGGAGGTAAGTATAACATGTTTGTTATTTAAAAAAAAAAAAACAAGCCTTTCTGAACCGCCCACCATCTGCAGCGGATTCGCCGTGAGATCATTTTTATCGGTGGCATGAGGGAGCCCCCCCCCCCGCTGCACTCTGATGCCCTCCGCTGCTTACTGGAGCCTTCGGCAGCGGAGGAAGTGATGGGATCTTCACCCTTGCTGGGCATGGAGACGAGTGAGGGGAAGATGGCCCCCACCCGTTTCCATAACAATGCAGGGCGGAAGCGACGTCAAAATGTCACTTCCGCCTATAGCTCTTAAAGGGCCATTTTTTAAAATTATTTTTGTAAATGATAGTTTTTTTTTTATTGCATTCTAGTCTAAATATGAGATCTGAGGTCTTTTTGAAACCAGATCTCATATTTAAGAGGTCCTGTCATGCTTTGTTTCTATTACAAGGGATGTTTACATTCCTTGTAATAGGAATAAAAGTGACACAATTTTTTTTTTATAAAAACAGTGTAAAATTAAAAAATAAAATGTAAATTAAATAAGAAAAGAAAAAAATTTTTAAACGCGCCCCGTCACGACACGCTCGCGTGCAGAATCGAACGCATACGTGAGTAGCGCCCGCATATGAAAACAGTGTTCAAACCACACATGTGAGGTATCGTTGCGATCGGTAGAGTGAGAGCAATAATTCTAGCCCTAGGCCTCCTCTGTAACTCAAAACATGCAACCTGTAGAGTTTTTTAAACGTTGCCTATGGAGATTTTTAAGGGTAAACTTTTGTCGCCATTCCAGGAGCGGGTGCAATTTTGAAACGTGACATGTTGGGTATCAATTTACTCAGCGTAACATTATCTTTCACAATATAAAGAAAAATTGGGCTAACTTTACTGTTGTCTTATTTTTTTAATTCAAAAAAGTGTATTTTTTCCAAGACCGCTGCGCAAAAAAAACCTGATTTTAACTTCAACTTTAAACAACAAATCTCAGATATTAATTAAATTTAGTTTTAGTCATAGTCTTTTGACTAAAATGCCATTTTAGTTTTAGTCATATTTTAATCATCTGAATTGTTTTAGTTTTAGTTGTATTTTAGTTGATTAAAATAGTATTAATTTAGTCGACGGTGCACTGTGTTTGGCTCACAGTTGCAATGTAGCCCCATTGACCTTAATGGCAGGTGGTGGTGACTGTCAAATTCTGCAGATCAAGTTAACCACTTCCTTTCCCAGCCATTGTAATATGATGCTCACAGAGTGGCTCTGCCATCCTGTGCGGGAGTCATATGATGTCCTTAGCTTCCCGGCGTTGTAGGGGACGCGTGCCCGCCACGTCACTTGGGAGCCGATGTGCGTGCCCGACAGCTGCGATGTCCGCTGGGCACCCGCGATTGCTCGTCACAGAGCAGGAACGTGGATCTGTGTGTGTAAAGGTGTGCGATATGTCCACCGCAATGTCGCACTCCTGATAAAAATCACAGATTGCAGCCATTACTAGTAAAAAAAAAAAAAAAAATAATAATAAAAATGCCATAAATCAATAACCTATTTTGTAGGGGCTATAACTTTTGCGCAATCCAATCAATATACGTTTACTGCAATTTTTTTTACCAAAAATATGTAGAATACATATCGGCCTAAACTGAGGAAAACAATATATTTTTTTTTAAATTGTGATATTTATTATAGTAAATAGTAAAAAATATTGTGTTTTTTTTTCAAAATTGTCAGTCTTTTTTTGTTTATAGTGCAAAAAATAAAAACCGCAGTGGTGATCAAATACCACCAAAAGAAAGCTCTATTTGTAGGGGTAAAAAAAATGATCAAAATTTAATTTGGGTACAACGTCACACGACCGCGCAATTGTCATTCAAAATGTTACAGCGCTGAAAGCTGAAAATTGGCCTGGGCAGGAAGGGGATGAAAATGCCCTGTAATGAAGTGGTTAAAGTGGTTGTAAACCTCAGGCATGAAATATGAACAAAGTATATCCCTCTATAGTGTGTACTTTCTGTCGGCTGCCTCACTCCTCTGCTATATCAGCATGATTTTCTTCTGACACGGTTTCCTGACACCAAAAGAAAAATGGTGACATGCTCCAGCTGATTGACAGCCTCAGCTCTGTTCCTGTGTGCTGTGTGAAGGGGGTGTGTCTCTTCCCTCTTCCACAATCAGCTCTTAGAGCTCTCCAAAGTGTAACTTCAGCTCTCTGCCCCCTTTTTTCTGAACTCTCAGACAAGCTTTAGAATTCTGGATTTTGAATGAATTTAGAGAAGATACGACTGCGGATAAACAGGTACGGCTTATGTTTCATCTCTGTGTATCACCTAAGGCCAATCACTTCACTGGGTATATGTGGGTATATAGGGTTTACATTCACTTTAATATTACTGCAGTAGGGAAGCAAAACATCCTGCGGCATGTGTGTGGCCCTGTCAGGCTAGAATTTAGGGGGGTGGCCAGAGTTAGTAAAACTGTGGTTCAGCCACCTGTTTTTATCACCCCCTGGCTGCCCATGTGAAAGAGATCTAGACACTACTAGCTAATAACCTTGGGGTATACATGACAAGAAATGCAAATATTCCAAAGAGCAGCTTAATTCACAACTTCACAAAAAACAGGCAAATTATTTTAAAGCGTATCTAAAACCAAAGCTTTTTTTTCCGTTTTGGATAGAGTGGTGAGGAGTTACAACCCCAACAGCTTTTTGAAACAAAAAAGCCGCTCCAGGTGAGTGAGTCTCTGGTAATCCCCACACATACTAGTCAGGTGCTAACCCAGCTCGCATGCTGTGTAACATAAGGAAATGGTTGGTTAGTTCACCTGTAACCTAATGATGACTAAGGATGAGCTCCGGCGTGTTCGCACACTCCACGTGTAGAGCCCGCCAGGAAGTCGGCGCTGCGCTAATCACAGGCAGTGAGACATTTTCCTGATGTGCGGCTGCAGAGATCGGGAAATGTCTCACTGCCTATGATTAGCTCAGCACCGTGCCAACTTCCTGGCGGGCTCTGCACGTGGGCTGTGCGAACATGCCCGAGCTCATCCTTAATGATGACACATTAGAGCAGTATATAAGTGATTGTGTTAACTAGTTCCAATAGGTAATGACCAAGTGCCAACTTTTGCGTGAAACGCATCTACCTCTTTGTCCCCCGCTAGTTATTGCTGTCTGTGTCCCCAGAAAGGAGATATACTCTCTCGATTTCTCCTAGTGACCATTGTTACTAAGAGCCCTTTCACACTGGGGCGGTTTGCAGGCGCTATTGCGCTAATAATAGCGCCTGCAAACCGACCCGAAAGTGCCGCTACTTTCATTCCAGTGTGAAAGCCCCGAGGGCGGTGCGCTAGCAGGACGGTAAAAAAAGTCCTGTCAGCTGCATCTTCGGAGCGGTGAAGGAGCGGTGTGTATACCGCTCCTGCCCATTGAAATCAATGGGACGGCGCGGCTATACCGCCGACAAAGCGCCTCTGCAGAGGCGCTTTGCGGTGGTATTTAACTGTTTCTCGGCCGCTAGCGGGGGGTAAAACCGCCCTGCTATCGGCCGCATACCGACGGTAAAACGCCGTTAATAATAGCGGCATTTTACCGCCAACGCCGCCCCCACCCCAGTGTGAAAGGGCTCTAAGACATGTGAGGGAGAAACCATTTTGGAGTTGACACCAGGACAGGAATAGGTGGGAAATGTTACAATGGGGACACTTGGTCTGGCGATAATTGTCCAAAGCTGGCCATACATTATACAATTTTCTTATTCAATTTAGTTTAGATCTACCTTCAACTACCCTGTTTCCCCCGAAAAAAAGCCCTACCGTTATTTTCGGGGATGGCTGCAATATAAGCCCTACCCTGAAAATAAGCCCTAGTTAAAGTCATTGTAAAAACATGTAATCTGTTTTGTAAAAAGATTGTCTAAAGTGCAGTGTGTCTCCTTTTGTAACTTTATTGTGGAAAATACCTCATTTACAGTGCTGCTGGGCGCTCACGTGACCCACCGGAGATCTACAGTGCTTGGAGTGGGGAAGAAGAGCTCTGGCGGGTCACATGAGCGCCCAGCGACGCTGTAAATACGGTATTTTCCACAATAAAGTTACAAAAGTAGACACACTGTACATTATATAATCTTTTTTACAAAACGGATTACATAATTTTACAATGACTTTAACCACTTCAGCCCCGGAAGATTTTACCCCCTTAATGATCAGAGCATTTTTTGCGATACGGCACTGCATCGCTTTAACTGACCATTACGCGGTCTGAATTTCACGTCCGAATTTATGATCGTGTATACATGGTTTCAAGATAAATTGTACAAGAAATTTGTATAATGTATAGCCAGCCTTAGAGAGCATTTCCTTCATATTGGAAAGATTTGTTCTTACTTCCTGTTATGTTCACACATCAGGAAGTAAAGGGAATTATGCCCAATGGGACTTTCTTTACAGAGTTGGATAAAATAGTGAGTGGGATAGAAATGAAGCCCAGTCACGTTTGTATGTTTTTCTGTGTTCCCAGCTCAGTTCCCAGTTCCCTGAGCTCTAGGGCTCAGCTCACATGTTTACACTGTGGCAACTTGCACAAAACCACACGTGTTGCATGTTGACTTGCTGTGATGCCAGCTAAACTAAACTGTAAAAAACAACAATTTCAAGTAAGCAAGATCTTTAGTGCAGAATAGACATGCAATAAAATAAACTGAGCTTTCTGTTTGCAATCTTCTGCAGAATGTACGCTGACCTGTATGTGCGTGTGCAGTTCAGTGTCTACATTTTCGGCACACCATTGCCTGCCAGCTAATCAAGGGGGGCGAACACCCGTCACCTGGAAGAAGCCGAGGAGAAGATATCGATGCCAGTGAGAGGGTTGAGTAATTGCAGACTTTAGTTCAGTTTTAATGGCACCCCAGCACAGCTTGCTTGCAGCACACCGCAACACATGGTAATGCACTACAATGCATTGTGGAGCACTGCAGTACAAAATAAAAGTGCATGCACTTTTTTGGTGCGATTTGCTGTGTTAGGCAGTTCATGCAAATGAATGGGCTTCCTGAGTATGAAAAAACACGCACCAACACACATGCGTTACTGCAGTATAAGGCTGGGTTCACACATGTGCGGCCCGGGGTCCGGTGTGTTCCTGTACACTGGTTCAGGTGCAATTCAGGTCCGAATTTTGGCCTGAATTCACACCTGAACCAGACCCAAAGACGTACCAGACCCTTTTTCAATTCGGACCGCGGTCATCCCGGACGCAAGTGAACTGGCTCCATTGAGAGCCGCTCAAACTTGCCTGTCATGCGAATTGGATGTGGTGAAAAACGAATCCAATTCGCATATGTGTGAACCCAGCCATAACCTAGACTGATTGTCCTGATTACCAATGTCATAAAGAATTAAAATGGGGGAAAATCTACAATCCAGAATGCATTAAGATAAAAAAACCTTCTGACTTTACAACTTCTTTAATTGAACAAGCTGAAGTTAGAAACTGATTGGCTATTAAACCCAACCCCACTTATTTTCTGTAGTCCAATGAAACAGGAAATAAAGGGGGATCTCCCTAATGAGCCAAGCTAGCAAAAAATGACACTGCTTTCTCCCCTACTCTATCCAAAAGAAAATAAAAAAAGTTTGAGTTATACAGTACATTAAGCTCCAAAGAAAGGAAACATGTCTTACATCAACTAATCCCAATCTTTTCCTAGAGGTTTGTATATTTTTCCAAATCCTATGGTATGCCATACAGTATATACAGTTCAGATAAACTTTTTTTAACTTTAGTAAATCTTTAATGTTGTTCTTGCAGCTTTTACAATATGTCATAGTCCCAGCATAGATGGCCAGATCTTGTAGGTGACTACTGAATCAGGGAAGTGTCCATTCACACTGCAATGTATGCATTCATGTGTTGCAATTTAAAATGCACAGTTTTTTTTTCTTTTTTAACTTCACTAAGCTGTTTTTGTAAATAAAAATTAAAGTGTTTGTAAAGCTAAGACGCTTTTTTTTACCTTAATGCATTCTGTGCATTAAGATATAAAATGTCCCAGCAACAGTATCAACCCCTCACCCTTGTAAATACTCCTCATTCGATCCAGCGCTGTGCTCCTCTCCCCACTCTCACAGGCTTTGCTAAGGCAGCCATTGGCTTATGCTGCTGTCAATCAAATGTTGTGAGCAGAGAGCGGGGGGGGGGGGGTTGGGGGGTGGCAGAGCTGAGCCACATTGTGTGTGTCTATGGATGCACACAGCTCGGCAGCACTTGCTATGGGAGAGGAGGCGCAGAGAGTACCAGCAAGGGATCCCAGATGAGGAGGTTCAGGGCTGCTCTGTGCAATACCACTGTAAAGAGCAGGTAAATATAAAATGTGTATTATTTAAATTTAAAAAATGACCCTTTACAACCACTTTAAAGCAGTTGTATGCCCGCAAAAAAAAAAAAAACCTGTAAGGCAAAGGCATAATGAGCCAGTATGCACCGCATAGGGAAAGATATGTCAACATTGGAGCTGTGTTAGTTTCTTTTGCAGGTATTGCTGGGGTTAAAACATTTAGACCCCTTTCGTTTTTCAGGCCCTTGTGGGATAAAAATAGCGCCTGTAAAGCACCTGAAAAATGCCTCCCCTGCACCCCCAATGCGTTCGTCTGTATGCAATTTGGACGCTCAAAAAATCACGCATGCTCGGAAACAATTTGACGCATGCTCGGAAGCATTGAACTTAATTTTCTCGGCTCATCGTAGTGTTGTACGTCACAGCGTCCTTGACGGTCGAAAGTTCAGAGAACGTTTGTGTGACTGTGTGTATGCAAGGCAAAGTTGAGAGGAATTCCGTCGGAAAAACCATCCAAGTTTTTTCTGACGGAAATTCCGATCGTGTGTACGCGGCATTACTATAGTGACATGGATACTTTAAAGAGGAACTTTGCTCTGGAAAAAAAAAAAAAAGTAAACAGCTACAAATACCATGACTGCTGGCTTTCAAAGCAGTATTGAACCAAAAGCCAAAAATGTAATGTATTGTAGCTTACCGATAATTAGATGTAGTGGCTACATTATTTTTCCTTTTATAGGCTTTTTTCCCTCTGTTTTCACTTGGTGATCTGGCCAGATACACACCTCCTGTATTAAAGGGGGGGGGGGGTTGGGTCAGACCACCCTGTCAGAAATAGAAACCTGCTCCAAGAAAAGTAAATAAACCTAAATTAGTGGTTGAGGAGGAGGAGAGGCGTAACTTCTTTTTCTATGTTAAGTTCCACTTTAAGATCACTGTTAAGTAAAAAACATTCCCCTCTGAGTGATCTGTTTACATTGCAGGGATTTTAACAAACTTTGTTGCAGATTGCTACCTTTTTTTTATTCTGAAGAAATAGCTGTTTGTTTGTCTGTGTTCCTGTGCTAAGTTAGTCTGTATTGGACTGGTTTTAAAAAGATCAGTTAACTGCTGCACTTGCAGGGCTCTAATGAGGAAAGGTGCAGGGTCTGCATTCCTTTAGACGTGATTTCCCTTTAGGAGTATCACCAAAAATTACATTTTTGTTGCAAGGGATGCCAAAAACCTGACTTGTATCTTAGTGCAAACTTCTGGGAGAATCAGTAAGCCAATCACACAAGCAGGAAATTGCATTTTCAGGTGGCGTTCTGTACACCATATCTGTACGGAATGCCTCCAGGTAGCCCTATTGCATTGCATTTTACAGAAAATTACTGAGCTGCAGACTGAAACGGAAAGGTAATTGTGCAATTGTATATGCTATTTTATTTTGATTTTTTATTTGCTATTTTTTTCCCATTTAATGCATATAACTCTGTAATAGTTGAACGTGATACAACTGATTCATGCATTGCTTGCAACAGGAATAATGACTAATGATATAACAGGATATTAACAATTGTAGAAAATAACTAGAGATTGTTGATCCAGGGAATATCTGATTGCCTCCTGGGACCAGAAAGGATTTTTTTTACAGTGGTGGGGCAGATGTGCAGGGGGTACAGTGGTGGGAGGGATGAGAAGGGGGTTCAGCAGTGGGACGGAAAATCAGGGGGGTACAGTGATGGGGCAGATGAGCAGGGGGTTACAGTGGTGGGACAGAGGAGCAGGTTGGTACAGCGGTGGAGCAAATGAGCAGGGGGGGTTCAGTGTTGGGCCAGATAAGCAGGGGGGTAGAGCAGTGGGGAAGATGTGAAAGGAGGTGTATTGGTGGAGCAGATGAGCAGAGGGTTACAGTGGTGGGACAGATGAGCAGAGGGGTACAGTGGTGGGACAGATGAGCAGAGGGGTACAGTGGTGGGACAGATGAGCAGAGGGGTACAGTGGTGGGACAGATGAGCAGAGGGGTACAGTGGTGGGACAGATGAGCAGTGGTGGAGCAAATGTGCAGAGGGTTACAGCGGTGGGACATATGAGCAGAGGGGTACAGTGGTGGGACAGATGAGCAGAGGGGTACAGTGGTGGGACAGATGAGCAGAGGGGTACAGTGGTGGGACAGATGAGCAGAGGGGTACAGTAGTGGCAGAGGGGTACAGTGGTGGGACAGATGAGCAGAGGGGTACAGTGGTGGGACAGATGAGCAGAGGGGTACAGTGGTGGGACAGATGAGCAGAGGGTTACAGTGGTGGGACAGATGAGCAGAGGGTTACAGTGGTGGGACAGATGAGCAGAGGGGTACAGTGGTGGGACAGATGAGCAGAGGGGTACAGTGGTGGGACAGATGAGCAGAGGGGTACAGTGGTGGGACAGATGAGCAGAGGGGTACAGTGGTGGGACAGATGAGCAGAGGGGTACAGTGGTGGGACAGATGAGCAGAGGGGTACAGTGGTGGGACAGATGAGCAGAGGGGTACAGTGGTGGGACAGATGAGCAGTGGTGGAGCAGATGTGCAGAGGGTTACAGTGGTGGGACAGATGAGCAGAGGGGTACAGTGGTGGGACAGATGAGCAGAGGGGTACAGTGGTGGCAGAGGGGTACAGTGGTGGGACAGATGAGCAGAGGGGTACAGTGGTGGGACAGATGAGCAGAGGGGTACAGTGGTGGGACAGATGAGCAGAGGGGTACAGTGGTGGGACAGATGAGCAGAGGGTTACAGTGGTGGGACAGATGAGCAGTGGTGGAGCAGATGTGCAGAGGGTTACAGTGGTGGGACAGATGAGCAGAGGGGTACAGTGGTGGGACAGATGAGCAGAGGGTTACAGTGGTGGGACAGATGAGCAGAGGGTTACAGTGGTGGGACAGATGAGCAGAGGGTTACAGTGGTGGGACAGATGAGCAGAGGGTTACAGTGGTGGGACAGATGAGCAGAGGGTTACAGTGGTGGGACAGATGAGCAGTGGTGGAGCAGATGTGCAGAGGGTTACAGTGGTGGGACAGATGAGCAGAGGGGTACAGTGGTGGGACAGATGAGCAGAGGGGTACAGTGGTGGGACAGATGAGCAGAGGGGTACAGTGGTGGGACAGATGAGCAGAGGGTTACAGTGGTGGGACAGATGAGCAGAGGGTTACAGTGGTGGGACAGATGAGCAGAGGGTTACAGTGGTGGGACAGATGAGCAGAGGGTTACAGTGGTGGGACAGATGAGCAGAGGGGTACAGTGGTGGGACAGATGAGCAGAGGGGTACAGTGATCTGAGGTGTGGAGTTGCAGGAATTGGGGCTGATCTGAGGCGTGAGAGTGAGAGTAGTTTACAGCATTTACTTTATAAAAAAATCCTTTTCCTGATTGAGAGTGTGAAGTTTACATTTTTTTGTTATAAAATCGTCACTCTCAATTTCTGTGAAAACATTTTTCGGCACACTGTGCTCAAAAGGTTGCCTACCCCGATCTAAAGCTTTGAGTATACATTTAACAAATAGTTATACAAAACACATTAGTAAATAACAAAAAATAGTATGAAGCATTGTTATTTTAAAAACCTCATTTACGATAGTGGACAATTTGTGCTGTCTGATAGCCACAGGGCACTGACACTGAATAATTCCTATTCAGCTAACTCACTGAAACAATCCTTTCATTGCCAGAGCAGATAAGATCTGAACTCTGTCTATAAAACTGACTGTGACTCCAGGGCATATTTATCAAGTTCAAGTGAATGAAAAAACTCACTTCGCCAAACTTTGATGAAATTTTGCTTTACAGTGATCATGTTTTTTAAGGTAATTATAAAAAAAAGGCAAGTAAAATTTAAACCTGTATTAAACCTAAAAGCAAAAATATTCTGGTTTACCAATCCTTAGATGTGGTGTCTGTATTAGTTTTCTTTTTTTTTAATATATTTTTTTCCTTTTTTTTTTTTCTCCTGGTTGTCCTGCCAGTAAGTCTGTTATTTTTCAACTTCCTATAACAGACCAAGCTGTCCAGGAAAAGTGTCAGTTAGAGGGTTAAGATAAACCATTTACCACTGACGGGTGCTTACAATGCTCCACTTTTATTCATGTATGTAAAACTTTTTTACCAAAGAAAAAAAAAACTGTTGCTGTAACTGCTTAAACAGCTCAACTAAAATGTGTTAGTCAAGTCCATCTAAATATGCTGGTGCAGCATCGCCCGCTTCTCGATAAAACCGGCCTAGTTTCAAACCATGTATGGCCTTGCCTTAGACAGAATTGTGTTACTGCCCAGATCACCAGGAAAAAATAAAGGGAAAAAAGCTTTAAAAAAAAAAAATTATGCAGCCATCTTATTTAGGGATCTAAATCTTCATGCATCAATTTAGGAAGTATTGCTGTTGCTGTTGTTTCCTATGGGTTATTGGTAGGGTAATTAGTGACAGGGGGACAACGACACTATTGCTGATCTCCAGTCATAAAATACATGCAGTGAACATGAAATAAGTGACATACGCTTATGTAAATGGTTGTCTTGCATTAAAATAGGGGCAACACGCATTTCAGAAATAGTGAAAGGCAGTTTTAAAGATGGATTGCGTTACTAAAAGGACCCCCTACCATTTCAATTTGGGAGAGGGGGGACTTTACATTTTAAAATTATACACATTTTTAAATTAAAAATGTAGCACAAAAATAAGAAAAAAAGGCATTAAATGGTTAAAAAGCTTAAATATGTTTTACCTTAACCCTTTCATGACTAAGCCTATTTCTGACATTTGGTGTTTACAAGTTAAAATCTGTATTTTTTGCTAGAAAATTACTTAGAACCCCCAAACATTATGCATGTTTTTTTAGCAGAGAATCTAGAGAATAAAATGGCGATTGTTGCAATATTTTATGTCGCGCGGTATTTATGCAGCGGTCTTTTAAACGCAAATTTTTTGGGAAAAAGACACTTTCATGAATTTTTAAAAAATGAAACGGTAAAGTTAGCCCAATTTTTTTGTATAATGTGAAAGATGATGTTACGCCGAGTAATTGGATACCAAACATGTCAGGCTTTAAAATTGCGCACACTCGTGGAACGGCGGCAAACTACGATACCTAAAAATCTCCATAGGCGACGTTTTTAAAAAAAATAACGGTTACCAGGTTAGAGTTACAGAGGAGGTCTAGTGCTAGAATTATTGTTCTCGCTCTGACGATCGCGGCAATACCTCACATGTGTTATTTGAACACCGATAACATATGCGGGCGTGACTTCCGTATGCATTTTCTTTGCTGCGCAAGCTCGCATGAACAGGGGAGCTTTAACTTTTTTTTTTTATTTCATTTATTTTTATTTTTTTACACTTTTTTTTTTTTTTAAAAACATCCCTTGTGACAGTAATAGGTGGTGACAGGTGCTCTTTTATGGAGGGATCAGGGGTATAAAAGACCCCAAATCCCTCCTTTGCACTTCAAAGTATTCAGATCGCCGAAAACAGCGATTCTGAATACGGTGTATTTTTTAAAAACCGGCGCCATTGGCAGCCGAGTAAACCGGAAGTTACATTGTGATGTCACTTCCGTGTTTACAGAGAGAAGACTGGAACAAAGCCATTTTCAGCTTTGTGCCAGTCTGTCTCTAGCCGCCGGAAGTGGCGGATCGAGGATCGGGTCTCCCGGTGGGATGGGAGGCCCAGTAAGAGCGGCGGAAGGCGGCGGGAGGGGGGATGTCCCCTTCCGCTCCTCCGGGATAACAACCGAGCGGCTTTTTTGTCTGCATCGGTTGTTATCCCTGGAAAGCCGACCTCCCGCTCTAAAAAACGGTACCGGGATAATGCCTGCAGCTGCGGGCATCATCCTGGTATAACCCCCTAAAGCCAAGGCTGCATATATGACCTTCAGTCATTTTTTCAACTTTCCATCTATTAAATCTTCTGCCCTTGTTGCTTTAACTGAGATAAAAAAAACAGGCAGAGAACTGAAATTACACTCTGCAGAGCTCAGAGAGTTCTGAGAGCTGATTGGGGGGAAGGGTATAGTTGCCAACATTGTAAAAAAAAAAATGCGGGACACTTTTGTGGCTTTAGGCGGAGCCGTACAATAATTAGGGGGAGGGGCATACGTTGTAGGCATGGCTTAGGGAAAATATTCAAGTGCGAAAATGGGCATGGTTTACGCAACATAGTGGGCGTGGCTCAAGAGGGTGTGGTTAGAGTCTGAGATGAATGAGGGATGGAGAGGGAAAGGGGGAAAGGGGGAGAGGGGGAATGACGGGACAGCAGCCCCAGATCCTACACAATAAAAATATGTGTATTCTAGAAAGATTAACAATCAGCAGATAAAGATACTCCAAACATCTGGTGTTAGCACTTCAATCATCCCACCATGGTTGTTATGGTGTCAGGATGATTGAAGTGCATTTATTCTATTATTACATTGTAATATAAAATTAAATCATTCAACTCACCATAATGCAGAATCAGTGGGATCCCTGACCGTGTCACTAGCCACGTCGCCTGCCACCAGCCGTCCGTCCTTGCATCAGGTGTCCCAGCAGAGTCCGTCCTTGCATCAGGTGCCCCCCTCACATCAGGTGCCCCCAGCGGAGCCCCCCCTCACATCAGGTGCCCCCAGCGGAGCCCCCCCTCACATCAGGTGCCCCCAGCGGAGCCCCCCCTCACATCAGGTGTGTCCCCAGTGGAGCCCCCCTTACAAATTCCCACAGCGGTGCGGTTCGCCCCCCCCTCCCCTACCTCAGAGGTGCCCTAGTGTGTCCGCCGGCCGCATGGCTAGAACCCCCGCCCCTTTCCATAACAGACTGGCAGCGGGGCGGGGGTAGGCGGAGCGGGGCGAGGCAGAGCGGGGCGGAGGGTGGGCGGTGACGGAGGAGCTCCGTCTAGCCCCCCCAGCCATCCTCCATGAGCTTCTTTAAGATGGCGGCCGACAGAGACAATGTCTCCGCCGGCCGCAGACCTCTAGCGGCGGCGAAAATCGAGAACCGGATTTCTCGGGACATTTCCCGGGACACCAAATATTCGGGAATGGAGTGTAGGTCCCGGGAATGTCCCGGGAAATCCGGGACAGTTGGCAACTATGGAAGGGACATCCCCCTCCGCACAGGAACAAAGCTAAGGCTGTTAATCAGATGGTGATCCCTCCCTTGTCACCATTTTTATCTTGGTGTCAGGAAAACTTGTCAGAAGTAATTCATGCTGATAGCAGAGGAACAAAGCAGCAGACAAAAGTGACACTTAGTGCTCTGGATTCAGACAAGTACGATCTATAGACGGATATGCTTTGTTCATATTTCATGCCTGAGGTTTACAACCACTTTAAGCCTTTAACCACTTGCCAACCGCCTAACGCAGATATACTGCGGCAGAATGGCACGGGCAGGCAAAATCACGTACCTGGTACATGATCTGCCTCCCGCTGGCGGGGGGTCCGATCGGAACCCCCCCCCCCCGGGGCGATCAGAGGTGAGGGGGAGGCCATCCATTCGCGATCGCTCCCGGCGAATGAAATCCTTCCTCTGCCTCTGTAATGTAAACAGAGGCAGAGGAAGTGATGTCATCTCTCCTCGAGCCGGTCTTTTCGTTCCGGCGCCGAGGAGAGAAGACATCAATGTGAGTGTGCACAACACTACACTTACAGTAGAACATGCAGGCACACTTTTTACCCCCCAGTCACCCCCCGATCACCCCCCTGTACCCCCTGTCACAGTGACACCAATAGCAGTTTTTTTTTTTTGCATTGGTGTCAGTTTGTGACAGTTATAAGTGTTAGGGCAGTTAGGGTTAGCCCCCTTTAGGTCTGGGGTACCCCTCTTTAGGTCTAGGGTACTCCCCTAACCCCCCCTAATAAAGGTTAACCCCTTCATCACCCCCCGTCGCCAGTGTCACTAAGCAATCGTTTTTCTGATCGCTGTATTAGTGACACAGGTAACGCTAGTTAGGGAGGTAAGTATATAGGTTCGCCATCAGCGTTTTATAGCGACAGGGACCCCCCATATACTACCTACTAAAGGTTTTAACCCCCTGATTGCCCCCTAGTTAACCCTTTCACCAGTGATCACCGTATAAGTGGTACGGGTGACGCTGGTTAGTTAGATTGTTTATTATAGTTTATTATAGTTTTAGGGCACCCGCCGTTTATTACCTTTATAAAGGTTTAACCCCCTAATTGCCCGGCGGTGATATAAGTTACGTTTTTAGGGTCAGATAAGGTCTGCGTCGCCCCAGGCAGCGTCAGTTTAGCGCCAGTACCGCTAACACCCATGCACGCAGCATACACCTCCCTTAGTGCTAGAGTATCTGAACGGATCGATATCTGATCCGATCAGATCTATACTAGCGTCCCCAGCAGTTTAGGGTTCCCGAAAACGCAGTGTTAGCGGGATCAGCCCAGATACCTGCTAGCACCTGCGTTTTGCCCCTCGGCCCAGCCCTGCCCAGCCCACCCAAGTGCAGTATTGATCGATCACTGACACTTACAAAACACTAAACACATAACTGCAGCGTTTGCAGAGTCAGGCCTGATCCCTGCGATCGCTAACAGTTTTTTGGTAGCGTTTTGAATCAGTCGCTAACAGTCAGGAGCTTTTTTGCCTGTGAGTCTCACTAGTGTACCCCTAAATTTAGAGCCCAAAATGGCAAATCGAAGGTACACTAGTGAAGAGGCCTACACGTTTCTGAGCATGACAGATAGTGAAGAGGAAGTCACTCATCTGTCAGATTCAGGCTCAGAATACGATCCTGTAGACGACAGCAGCTCCATGACAGATAGCTCTGACAACGGAGTTGTGGTCCCTGCCAAGGTCAGGCGTACCAGACCCCAATCTTCTTCTTCTGTCCTTGAAGTGCAAGAACCGCAGGACTCTCGTATGGAGCAGAGCAGTACTAGAGCCGCTATTCCTTCTGGTGAACTCGCAAGCCCCAGCGGCCTAGTACACCCTGGTCGTACATCCAGCACTGCAGTATCACGTGGTGACGTGGCGAGTCCCATAAGTGCAGTTCAAGCTGGCGAGGTGGCAAGCACAAGTAGTGTCCCGCTGCCACCAAGAAGACAAAGACAGGCCCGTCGTGCCCATAGTGCCCTTCCTGCTGCATTCGCCAATCCGAAATGAGAACCCACCACTTCTGCAGCACCCGTACTTCCCCCATTCACTGGCCAACCCGGAATTCAGGTGGAAACAGTTGATTTTACGCCACTTGATTTTTATTCACTGTTTTTCACCGAAGATCTCTATAGATCTATTGTGGGCCAAAGCAATTTATGCGCTGGTCAACACATCACCACTATTCCCCAGTCCTCCCTTGCCAGAGATTGGAGACCAATTACAGTCTCCGAATTTAAGATCTTTCTGGGCCTTTCCCTCAACATGGGCATAAATAAAAAGAGTGAGTTGCGGTCATATTGGTCCACTGACCCAATTTACCATATGCCCGTGTTCTCTGCCTCCATGACCAGGGCACGATACGAGCAGATTTTGCGGTTCATGCACTTCAACAACAATGAACTCTGTCGTCCTCGTGGAGACCCTGGATACGATCGGCTCTACAAAATTCGGCCCCTCGTAAACCACTTCAACCAACGTTTTTCAGACTTGTTTACTCCCCATCCAGTTGTCTGCGTTGATGAGTCCCTGATTAAATTTTCTGGCCGTTTGTCATTCAAACAGTATCTTCCCAGCAAGCGTGCCAGATACGGGGTCAAGATGTATAAGCTCTGTGACAGGGCCACAGGCTATACATGTAGTTTTATGGTTTACGAGGGCAAAGATAGTCACGTGGAGCCGACAAACTGCCCTGACTACATAGGAAGCGCTGGCAAGATAGTGTGGGACTTGGTGTCACCCTTATTCGGAATGGGGTACCACTTGTACATGGACAATTATTACACAAGCGTGCCATTTTTTAGTCACCTTTTTGATCATCAATAGGAGCATGTGGCACCGTGCGAACTAATCGCCGGGGCTTTCCCCAGCGGCTTGTAGTTTCCCGTCTTAGGCTGGGGGAGAGAGCCTGCTTGCAGTGTAATAACTTGCTCGCTATAAAGTGGAGGGACAATAAGAATGTTTTCGTTCTTACCTCCCTTCATGCAGACACGACGGTCCAAATTACTACGGCGACTGGTGTTGTGGAGAAACCCCTCTGTGTCCACGAATATAACCAAAATATGGGAGGGGTGGACCTCAACGACCAGTTGTTGGCGCCGTACCTAGTTGCCCATAAGGCCAGACGCTGGTACAAAAAAGTGTCTGTTTATTTATTTCAATTGGCTTTGCTGAACGCTTATGTGCTATACAGAGCTTCAGGACAGACTGGATCCTTCCTTAAATTCCAGGAAGAGATCATCAGAGCCCTTCTGTTTCCAGACGGTGCTCCACCTCACCTTTCCCAACCAAATGCAGTAAGCTGGCTGCATGAGAGGCATTTTCTTTATGTCCTCCCGAGTACCCCTACCCAACGAGCCCCCCAAAAAAGATGTCGTGTCTGCAGCAAGCGCGGATTTAGGCGTGACACCCGGTATTATTGTCCCTTCTGTCCTGACAATCCTGGTCTTTGCATTGGTGAATGTTTTGAACGCTACCATACACTAGTTGAGTATTAGCGTAGAGTACAGCACTGCACAGACTAGGACACACTTTCACAGGGTCTCCCAAGATGCCATCGCATTTTGAGAGACCCAAACCTGGTACCAGTTACAAAAGTTATAGTTACAAAAAAACAAAAAACAAAAACAAAAAATAAATATAAAATAATAAAAACCAAAAATAGTTGTCGTTTTATTGTTCTCTCTCTCTATTCTCTCTCTATTGTTCTGCTCTTTTTTACTGTATTCTATTCTGCAATGTTTTACTGGTTTTTTTGTTTTCAGGTACGCCATTCAGCTGCAGAGCGGATTTATTTATCTTGACAGCAACAGCGTTTGCTCCCACGATACATAAAGCCGTGACTCCAGCGCTGTCGGAGGTGATTTCACCACCACAGTTACATACTTCAGCATATATGCCGAAGCGTGGGGGCAGCAGTGGGTGGAGGAGCGATTTGCTCCTGCCTTTTGCGGGAGGATGCCCCCATGCTTAGGCATATATATATTTTAGGCACAGGTTGCGTTTAAATGTTTTATTTTTTACTATTTTTTTTTTTTTTTTGTATTTGCTTTGCAGGTATGGTAAGTCTAATGCCCCGTACACACGGTTGGACTTTGTTCGGACATTCCGACAACAAAATCCTAGGATTTTTTCCGACGGATGTTGGCTCAAACTTGTCTTGCATACACACGGTCACACAAAGTTGACGGAAAATCCAATCGTTCTAAACGCGGTGACGTAAAACACGTACGTTGGGACTATAAACGGGGCAGTGGCCAATAGCTTTCATCTCATTTATTCTGAGCATGCGTGGCACTTTGTCCGTCGGATTTGTGTACACACGATCGGAATTTCCGACAATGGATTTTGTTGTCGGAAAATTTTATATCCTGCTCTCAAACTTTGTGTGTCGGAAAATCCAATGGAAAATGTCTGATGGAGCCCACACACGGTCGGAATTTCCGACAACACGCTCCGATCGGACATTTTCCATCGGAAAATCCGACCGTGTGTACGGGGCATTACTGTTATACTGTAATATTACTTTGTTTTATTGTTAACCATCATTTGCTTAGCAGATATGCCATTCAGCTGCAGAGCGGATTTATTTATCTTGACAGCAACAACGTTTGCTCCCACGATACATAAAGCCGTGACTCCAGCGCTGTCGGAGGTGATTTCACCACCACAGTTACATACTTCAGCATATATGCCGAAGCGTGGGGGCAGCAGTGGGTGGAGGAGCGATTTGCTCCTACCTTTTGCGGGAGGATGCCCCCATGCTTTGGCATATATAAACGATGCATGTATGCCCATCATTAGAAGTGGGTGGATGAAGGGAGGTATTCTAATGGTGGGCATACCCACCGATCAATATCTTTTTTTCGTTCAGCCCACAGGCTGCATGAAAAAAAAGTTTACAATATATGCCCAACAAGGACCAGTAACGTACTGGTATGTTGCTGGACTTTGAGTGGTTATACCAGAATGATGCCTGCAGGTTTAGGTATCAGCTTGGTATCATTCTTTTCAGCCAGCAGTCGGCTTTCATGTAAAAGCAATCCTAGCAGCTAATTATCCTCTAGACTGCTTTTACAAGCAGTGGGAGGGAATGCCCCCCCCCCCCCACCGTCTTCCATGTTTTTCTCTGGCTCTCCTGTCCCAACAGGGAACCTGAGAATGTAGCCGGTGATTCGGCCAGCTGACCATAGAGCTGATCAGAGACCAGAATGGCTCCAATCATCTCTATGGCCTAAGAAACCGGAAGCTACGAGCATTTCATGACTTAGATATCGCCGGATGTAAACAGCGCCATTGGGAAATTGGGAAAGCATTTTATCACACCGATCTTGGTGTGGTCAGATGCTTTGAAGGCAGAGGAGAGATCTAGGTTCTAATAGACCCCAATTTTTTCAAAAAAGAGTACCTGTCACTACCTATTGCCGTCATAGGGGATATTTTCATTCCCTGACATAACAATAAAAATGATTAAAAAAAATAAAAAAATGAACGGAACAGTTTAAAAATAAGATAAAAAAGCAAAAAAATAATAAAGAAAAAAAAAAGCACCCCTGTCCCCCCCTGCTCTCACGCAAAGGCGAACGCAAGCGTCGGTCTGGCGTCAAATGTAAACAGCAATTGCACCATGCATGTGAGGTATCACCGCGAAGGTCAGATCGAGGGCAGTAATTTTAGCAGTAGACCTCCTCTGTAAATCTAAAGTGGTAACCTGTAAAGGCTTTTAAAGGCTTTTAAAAATGTATTTAGTTTGTCGCCACTGCACATTTGTGCGCAAGTTTAAAGCATGTCATGTTTGGTATCCATGTACTTGGCCTAAGATCATCTTTTTTATTTCATCAAACATTTGAGCAATATAGTGTGTTTTAGTGCATTAAAATTTTAAAAAGTGTGTTTTTTCCCAAAAAAATGCATTTGAAAAATCGCTGCGCAAATACTGTGTGGAAAAAAAAAATGAAACACCCACCATTTTAATCTGTAGGGCATTTGCTTTAAAAAAAAATATATATATATATATAATGTTTGGGGGTTCAAAGTAATTTTCTCGCCAAAAAAAAATAATTTTTTCATGTAAACATAAAGTGTCAGAAAGGGCTTTGTCTTCAAGTGGTTAGAAGAGTGGGTGATGTGTGACATAAGCTTCTAAATGTTGTGCATAAAATGCCAGGACAGTTCAACCCCCCCCCCCCCCCCAAATGACCCCATTTTGGAAAGTAGACACCCCAAGCTATTTGCTGAGAGGCATGTCGAGTCCATGGTATATTTTATATTGTGACACAAGTTGCGGGAAAAAGACAATTTTTTTTTTTTTGCACAAAGTTGTCACTAAATGATATATTGCTCAAACATGCCATGGGAATACGTGAAATTACACCCCAAAATGCATTCTGTTGCTTCTCCTGAGTACGGGGATACCACATGTGTGAGACTTTTTGGGAGCCTAGCTGCGTACGGGACCCCGAAAACCAAGCACCGCCTTCAGGCTTTCTAAGGGCGTACATTTTTTATTTCACTCTTCACTCCCTATCACAGTTTCGGAGGCCATGGAATGCCCAGGTGGCACAAAACCCCCCAAATGACCCTATTTTGGAAAGTAGACACCCCAAGCTATTTGCTGAGAGGTATAGTGAGTATTTTGCAGACCTCACTTTTTTTCACAAAGTTTTGAAAATTGAAAAAAGAAAAAAAAATGTTTTCTTGTCTTTCTTCATTTTCAAAAACAAATGAGAGCTGCATAATACTCACCATGCCTCTCAGCAAATAGCTTTGGGTGTCCACTTTCCAAAATGGGGTAATTTAGGGGGGGTTTGTGCTATCTTGGCATTTTATGGCCTTCGAAACTGTGATAGGTAGTGAGGAGTGAATCAAAAATTTACGCCCTTAGAAATCCTGAAGGCAGTGATTGGTTTTCGGGGCCCGGTATGAAGCTAGGCTCCCAAAAAGTCCCACACATGTGGTATCCCCGTACTCAGGAGAAGCAGCAGAATGTATTTTGGGGTGTAATCCCTCATATGCCCATGGCATGTTTGAGCAATATATCATTTAGTGACAACTTTGTGCAAAAAAAAAAAAAGTGTCACTTTCCTGCAACTTGTGTCAAAATATAAAATATTCCATGGACTCAACATGCCTCTCAGCAAATAGCTTGGGGTGTCTAATTTCCAAAATGGGGTCATTTGGGGGGGTTTTATGCCATCTGGGCATTTTATGGCCTTCAAAACTGTGATAGGTAGTGAGGAGTGAAATCAAAACTTTATGACCTTAGAAATCCTGAAGGCGGTGCTTGGTTTTCGGCCCCGTAGGCTCCCAAAAAGTCCCACACATGTGGTATCCCCGTACTCAGGAAAATCAGCAGAATGTATTTTGGGGTGCAATTCCACATATGCCCATGGACTGTGTGAGCAATATATCATTTAGAGACAACTTTGTGCAAAAAAAAAAAAAGTTTGTCATTTTCCTGCAACTTGTGTCAAAATATAAAATATTCCATGGACTCAACATGCCTCTCAGCAAATAGCTTGGGGTGTCTATTTTCCAAAATGGGGTTATTTGGGGGGGGGGGGTTGGTAGTGAGGAGTGAAATCAAAAATTTACCCCCTTAGAAATCCTGAAGGCGGTGCTTGGTTTTGGGGCCCCGTACGCGGCTAGGCTCCCAAAAAGTCCCACACATGTGGTATCCCCGTACTCAGGAGAAGCAGCAGAATGTATTTTGGGGTGTAATTCCACATATGCCCATGGCATGTTTGAGCAATATATCATTTAGTGACAACTTTTTGTAATTTTTTTTTTTTGTTGTCATTATTCAATCACTTGGGACAAAAAAATGAATTTTCGATGGGCTCAACATGCATCTCAGCAATTTCCTTGGGGTGTCTACTTTCCAAAATGGGGTCATTTGGGGGGTTTTGTACTGCTCTGCCATTTTAGCACCTCAAGAAATGAGATAGGCAGTCATAAACTAAAAGCTGTGTAAATTCTATAACTTTTGCGCAAACCAATAAATATACGCTTATTGACATTTTTTTTACCAAAGACATGTGGCCGAATACATTTTGGCCTAAATGTATGACTAAAATTGAGTTTATTGGATTTTTTTTTTATAACAAAAAGTAGAAAATATAATTTTTTTCAAAATTTTCGGTCTTTTTCCGTTTATAGCGCAAAAAATAAAAACGGCAGAGGTGATCAAATACCATCAAAAGAAAGCTCTATTTGTGGGAAGAAAAGGACGCAAATTTCGTATGGGTACAGCATTGCATGACCACGCAATTAGCAGTTAAAGCGACGCAGTGCCAAATTGTAAAAAGTGCTCTGGTCAGGAAGGGGGTAAATCCTTCCGGGGCTGAAGTAGTTAAAGATGCACCATGACTGGACGTGTAAAGAAAATGTATGACCTGTACTTTGGTTGTAAGACGGGTAATCGAGACAAGGCCTAGACCAGTGTTTCTCAACTCCAGTCCTCAAGGCGCCCCAACAGGTCATGTTTTTAGGCTTTCCATTATTTTGCACAGGTGATTTGATCAGTTTCACTGCCTTAGTAATTACTACAGCTGTTTCATCTGAGGGAAATCCTGAAAACATGACCTGTTGGGGCGCCTTAAGGACTGGAGTTGAGAAATATTGGCCTAGACCAGGGGTCTTCAAACTATGGCCCTCCAGTTGTTCAGAAACTATAATTCCCATCATGCCTAGTCATGTCTGTGAATGTCAGAGTTTTACAATGCCTCATGGGATGCGCAACAGCTGGAGGGCTGTAGTTTGAGGATCCCTGGCCTCAGGGCCGATCCTAGGGTCACAGGCGCCTGGGTGCAGAAATATTTCTGGCGCCCCCATATGAGCGTGGTCATTTTAGTAACTCCTCCCCTTTACAAATATTTCTATGGCAACGACTCAACCACAGAGATGCTCCACCACAAAGTCTTCATTACCCTGGGATCCTTACAGGTACAATAAACAAAATACAGGAAGAGAAGCAAGAGTACTTTATTGGGACCTGGAGGGGGCCTCTCTGATGGAGACAGAGAGCACTTCTGTTAGAGAGTCTGTTAGAAAGGGCCCCCAGAAATACTACAGACATGATACAGGAGATGATTAGAGACTGCAGACATAGTACAGGAGATGGTCAGAGACTGCAGACATAGTACAGGAGATGGTCAGAGACTGCAGACATAATACAGGAGATGGTCAGAGACCGCATACATAGTACAGGAGATGGTCAGAGACTGCAGACATGGTACAGTAGATGGTCAGAGACTGCAGACATGGTACAGGAGCTGGTCAGAGACTACAGACATAGTACAGGAGCTGGTCAGAGACTGCAGACATAATACAGGAGATGGTCAGAGACTGCAGACATAGTACAGGAGAGGGTCAGAGACTGCAGACATAGTACAGGAGAGGGTCAGAGACTGCAGACATGATATAGGAGACGGTTAGAGACTGCAGACATAATACAGGAGATGATCAGAGACCGCAGACATAGTACAGGAGATGGTCAGAGACTGCAGACATAGTACAGGAGAGGGTCAGAGACTGCAGACATAGTACAGGAGACGGTTAGAGACCGCATACATAGTACAGGAGATGGTCAGAGACTGCAGACATGATATAGGAGACGGTTAGAGACTGCAGGCATAATACAGGAGATGATCAGAGACCGCAGACATAAGACAGGAGATGGTCAGAGACTGCAGACATAGTACAGGAGATGGTCAGAGACTGCAGACATGATATAGGAGACGGTTAGAGACTGCAGACATGGTACAGGAGATAATCAGAGACCGCAGACATAGTACAGGAGATGGTCAGAGACTGCAGACATAATACAGGAGATGATCAGAGACCGCAGACATAGTACAGGAGATGGTCAGAGACTGCAGACATAGTACAGGAGATGGTCAGAGACTGCAGACATGATATAGGAGATGGTCAGAGACTGCAGACATAATACAGGAGATGATCAGAGACCGCAGACATAGTACAGGAGATGGTCAGAGACTGCAGACATAGTACAGGAGAGGGTCAGAGACTGCAGACATAGTACAGGAGAGGGTCAGAGACTGCAGACATACTACAGGAGATCATCCGAGACTGCAGACTAAGGATGAGCTCCGGCGTGTTCGCAAGCTGCACGTGCCGAGCCCGCCTGGAAGTCGGCAGTGCGCTGCGCTAATCACAAGCAGTGAGACATTTTCCGATCTCTGCAGCCGCAGATCGGGAAATGTCTCACTGCTTGTGATTAGCGCTGTGCAGTGCCGAGTTCCTGGTGGGATCGGCACGTGCAGCTTGCGAACACGCCGGAGCTCATCCATACTGCAGACATGGTACAGGAGATGGTCCATTAGACTCCTTTCACACTGGAGGCATTTTTTAGGCGCTTTAGTGTTAAAAATAGCGCCTGGAAAAAGCCTTATCTGCAATCCCAGTGTGAGAGCCCGAATGCTTTCACACTGGAGCAGAGCACTGGCACGACGTCCAAAAAATTCCTGCAAGTAGCTTCTTTGAGGCGCTTTAGGAGCGGTGTATACACCGCTCCTAAAGCACCCCTGTCCATTAGTGGGGGTTAAATGTACCTCTAAAGCGACGGTAAAGCGCCACTAAAAGTAGCTGCGCATTACCGCTGATGCCCCTGCACTGTCAGTGTGAAAGGGCTCTTAGTACATCTCATTAAACAACACATCTGTAAATGAACTACTGAGGTGCAGGAAGGGACAGGGGCTGTGTATCCTATTGTAACCTATCATGCCATAAAACATCTCTAGCAGGGGCAGCCCAGAGCACATCTAAAAGGTGTGCAGGGGATGCCATTCCTACACACAGCACACTGACTCACCTCAGTTCTCTCTCCGTGCAGATGGGAGGGGGAGGCATTCCAACTGGAGTTGGTAGAGACAGTGCGGGATCCCAGTGTGAGGAATTAATTCCCGCACTTTAGCAGCCACTGACTAGAACACTGGTGTCAGGAAGAGGAGCGCCCCTCCCCTGAGCACTGCCAGGCTGGACAGCTGCCCTACGCTCACACTGGAGTTCTGGACGAACACTCACAAGGAGAGAAGGAGGGAGGGGAGAAGTCTGGCTCTTCGGCGCCCCCACCTCTGCAGGCGCCTGGGTGCAAAGCACCCTTTGCACCCTGGGTAGGATCGGCCCTGCCTGGCCTAGACTCTTCACATTTGTTATGCAAGATGTGCTGTTGATCATAGAGCTTGGCTCAGAGAAACTCAGAAGTCAAATGCAATTTGCTGTCCTGATAAGATGGTGAGAACAGAATGATCATGTGACAGAATGTTACTTCTGTCTTACTAAGGTCGCTGGTTTCTCTGCTAAAAATAAGAAATCAATTGAATACCCAAATCTGCCTTCAACCACAAGACCAGTGCCACATGACAGCCATCTACCATAGCTGAAGCCACCAGAGAAATGGAGCTTAAACAAAACAAATGAAGATTCTGCAATGTACCAGCCAGGCATAGACAGTGACAATGATCAGGAGTTTGAACTGTGTATGTCTGGTGAGCCTCATCTTATAACACAGACAGAATTAAATGAATGACCTGGTCATGGACTTAGGTTTGTCAAAATCAAAAGCAGAACTACTGGTGTCAAGGCTGCAAAGATTATGTTTTCTAACACCAGGTACAAAAAATTCTGTCTTTAGAAGCTGCCAAGATCATTTAACAAAATTTTGTTGCCCAGGTCGAAAACCTTGTTTTCTGTATTGACACTGATGGTTTGTTCACAGCTTTGGGCTGTGGGCACTAGAATGGCGTCTCTTTATTGATTCATTAGTGTTAAACCTCAAGGCTGTCTTGTTAAACAATGGCATTGTACACCCTTCAATACCCGTTGGCTATGCTGCACACATGAAAGAAACATACGAAAACATGGAACTGTTGCTGAAGCACATTCAGTACACCAAGTAGAACTGGGATACCTGTGGAAATCTAAAATTAGTGGCTCTGTTGTATGGAATGAAGCCCGGATATATAAAGTACAGTTATTACATATGCGAATGGGACAATCGTGAAAGAAAGCTGCATTACATTCAAAATAAATGACCACTGATGAAAAATGTTGTGATAGTGACGAGCAAGGAAGCTAAAGGTTTCTTTATTTGAGACAGTTATTTCCAAGAATAACTGATGCCAAGATTAAGGAAGGCATTGTTCCTGGTCCACAGATCCAGGGCCATCTTTAAGGCAGGGCAAAAGGGGCAGCTGCCCTGGGCCCTGTCATTGTTGTGGGGCCCAAAGCAGCTGCGTCATACTTACCAACTATCCTGGTTTAAAGTCCCCTGTTCCTTGAAGTTTTAGTCCTGTGCTGTGTACCAATATCTCAGTGTGAAGTGCTGCTACTAATGCTGCCCACCTCTGCCCTATTGTAGTGTATGGATGACTCACCTGCAGACCCTGTGTTTACATGTAAATAACTGGCATTAATATGTAATAGTGGCGGCATTCATATGTTTATCATGCCCCCCCCCAGGTCAAATGCACCATCACCTATACTGAATGCTGCCCACTGGGGAGGTAAAGGGGCATGCTTAAAAGTCCTGCCTACAACTGTGGTCATTAAGCCTAACATCTGTCTGTTCTGCAAAGGCAAGCAAATTGGTAGGGGGGAGGGTATTGTGGGGTGTGCAGAGGTAGGCAGAGAAGAAATTACAGTTTGGGGTGCACAGGTGAGCAAGGAGGGAATGTATGGAGGTAAGGAAGGTGGGTCCAAAGATGAGCAGAGGAAGCAGGTAGAGTTAAAGGTGTGGAGACGATGGGGGAGGTTTGGGGTACAGAGGTTAGCAGGGGTTTTAGGATGCAAAGGTGTACTGACAGGGTGGATAAAGATGTAGGTCGTGTGTAGGGCAGCTCATTCATTTCAGTGGGCTGCTCTATGCGCTAGAAATGCGGAAGAAAGTCCCTAACCCTTTTTCAAAATCCCATGGTGCCAAGGCACATGCCAGCAGATGTGTGAAGGTGTTATTAACAATTAATGGCACTGCTGTGTATCTGCTAAAGGGCGGCACGTTTCTGTGGTGTCAGAAAAGCGATTTTGCATGCGTTCCTGACACACACAAATGTAAACGCAGGCTAAATGTCTCAGTTACATTGGTGGTCAGTGTAAATCTTCTCATTACATTGGTGCTTGGTGTAGAATACTTTCATTCACACTAGTGGCCAGTGTGAATGTTTCCCTTACATTGGTGGTCAGTGTAAGTCCCTTCTTACATTGGTGGTTACTGTGAATGCTTCTATTACATTAGTGGTCAGTGTAAACCCCTATTACATTGGTGGCCAGTGTTGAAACTCCTCTTTATATTGGTAGTCGGTAAAAAAATCAGCATTGCCATTGATCACACCCTCCCCTCCCCCCAGCACTGCCACTGATCCCAGGAGTCCTAGGATCCCTAGGAGTTTTCTGTCTATTGATGGGTCCTCTCACCTCCACAGTCAATGGTGTGCAGGCAGTGAGGAGATGATGTGCTGTAACCTCTAGCAACCAATCCGTGAGCAGTATTACTGTACAGTAATCTTTAGCAACCAATCAACAAGCAGAAATCATGTGCTGTAACCTCTAGCAACTAATCAGTGGGCCGAAATGTGTGCTGTAACCTCCAGCAACCAGTCAGTAAGTGGTAATGATATGCTGTAATCTCTGGCAACCAATCGCAATCACTGCCTGATCTGATACAGTAAACTGATTTTGAGTCTAGCTGCTATTTATTGTATGTCTCAGAGCAGGTGGAGAGCGAAATTGCATGGGGCCGGGGGGGTAGGGCTGGTGGGGGCCCCAAGAAATATTTTGCCCAGGGCCCAATCAATATTAAAGAAAGCCCTGCAGAGATCAAACACATCATCAATGAAAAATGGAACAAAGATCTGTTAGTGGGACCAGAGAAAATCGCCTGGAAAGCATTTGTGGAATTTGAGAATTTTTTTGACAAATACAGAAAATCAAACTACATTCAGCTCACTGCTCACTGACAAACTTCTTACAGCATACAAGACCGTGAGGTGCAACATATCGCTGAAGATTCATTTTCTCCAATCACTCTTGGACTTCCTGCCCAAAAATCTAGGTGCAGTGAGGAACATTTTTCTCAATGGAAAAAAGTTATCGGGGTAACTGGAATACATCAATGCTGGATGACTATTTTTGGACCCTACAGAGAATGCAGCAGACACTGAGTACATGAAAATCAGCAGCAAAACATTTTTAGCCTGTTGAACTCACGCAGCGTGTCGGAAACATTAGGCGATTAAATACATTATAGTCATTAAAAGGTAATTTCATATTTCTCAAGATTCCTACGTGATACAGTCATTCTGAAATGATATTTGTGTTCAGTTTGAAGGGCCTATCATAATGTATCAAAAAAATTTCAGGAAGCAAAACTTTATAACAAAAAATGTTGTCCAGTGTATGGTACAGGAATGCACATCCACTTCAAGTGTATTTTATGCTTGTGGGGATGGGAGGGTAAGCATTTATTGGAAATTCATGACTTTTCCTCACATGAATCTTTTCTTATTCTCCCTTCTGGTATGTTAAAAGTTCAGTTGAAAGCAATGTGTTAAATCTGTTTGATAAATGGAAAAAGCCCACCTGTTGACCCTACCAGAAATCCTGTGAGATGAACCCTTTCTATGCTGCACTATTATTACATTGGTCCGAGCTCTCCCTGTGGACTGCAGGACACCTCCCCCCTATGTTATGGAGAAAAGGAAAGGGGACGTTTCTGTAGTCCTGTCTTGGAAGTGACAACGTTGCTTCCACAGTGCCTTGAAAAAGTATTCACACCCCTTGAAATTTTCCAAATTTTGTAATGTTACAACCAAAAACTTAAATGTATTTCATTGGGAGGTTTTATGTGATATAACAAAAGTGGCACATAATTGTGAAGTGGAAGGAAAACGATAATTTGTTTTCAAATTTTTTTACAAATAAATATGTGAAAAGTGTGGTGTGCATTTGTATTCAGCCCTCCTGAGTCAATACTTTGTATAACCACCTTTCACTGCAATTACAGCTGCAAGTCTTTTTGGGGATGTCTCTACCAGCTTTGTACATCTAGAGAGTGACATTTTTGCCCATTCTTCTTTGCAAAATAGCTCAAGCTCTGTCAGATTGGATGCAGAGCGTCTGTGAACAGCAATTTTCAAGTCTTGTCACAGATTCTCAATTTGATTTAGGTCTGGACTTTGACTGGGCCATTCTAACACATGAATATGCTTTGAGCCAACCATTCCATTGTAGCTCTGGCTGTATGTTTAGGGTCCTTGTCCTGCTTCAAGGCAAACCTCCGCCCCAGTCTCAATAGTGTTTTGCTTTTAGGCTGGATAGTTCAATTTTGGTCTCATCTGACCAGAGCACCTTCTTCCACGTTTGCTTTGTCCCCCATGTGGCTTTTTGCAAACTGCAAACGGGACTTCTTATGGCTTTCTTTCAACAATGGCTTTCTTCTTGCCACTCTTCCATAAAGGCCAGATTTGTGGAGTGCATGACTAATAGTTGTCCTGTGGACAGATTCTCCCACCCTGTGGATCTCTGCATCGCCTCCAGAGTTACCATGGGTCTCTTGGCTGCTTCTCCAATGAATGCTCTCCTTGCCCGGCCTGTCAGTTTAGGTGGATGGCCATGTCTTGGTAGGTTTGCAGTTGTGCCATACTCTTTCCATTTTCAGATGATGGATTGAACAGTGCTCCGTGAGATGTTCAAAGCTTGGGATATTTTTTCATGACCTAACCCTGCTTTAAACGTCTCCACAACTGTAACCCTGACCTGTTGTTCACTAAGGTTCTCTAACGAACCTCTGAGGGCTTCACAGAACAGCTGTATTTATACTGTTATTAATTTACACACAGGTGGACTCTATTTACTAATTAGGTGATTTCTAAAGGCAATTGGTTCCACTAGATTTTAGTTAGAGGTATCAGAGTAAAGGGGGCTAAATACAATGCATGCCACATTTTTCAGATATTTATTTGTAAGAAATTCTGAAAACCATTTATCATTTTCCTTCCACTTCACAATTATGTGCCACTTTCTGTTGGTCTATCAAAAAATCCCAATAAAATACATTTACATTTTTGGTTGTAACATGACAAAAAGTGGAAAATTTCAAGAGGTGTGAATACTTTTTCAAAGCACTGTATATAGACACAATATACTGAGTAAGCATTGTCACCCCAGGACAGGGAGTGAAAGCGGTAGAATCACCAAGTGAAGATTTTTTTTTTTTTTTTCTTCTTCTTTTTTTATTAATTTAAAAAAAAAACAGACAACAAACAAAATGAATACTTGCAGCAATTAAAGAAACTATATACATAAAGAACAAAATACACAAAAAAACAAAACAAAAAAAAAACCCCGCATACATACATACATACATACATACCTGGTTCCTATGCCAGTTTAATTTTAAAGAAAGGTGTTATCCCGTGTTACATATGTACACCTATAGCCCAATAACTAATGGAGAGATTACAAAGAGTCATATTCCTCTATGAGGCTATTGAGGCTGTAGAGGGGTCCGTGAGCCATTTGGACCAAACCTTTTCATATTTGAGGAGACAACCCCTATTTATATATGTTTCTTTGTATAATGGTAAGCTATTATTAATTAGATGTTTCCACAAAGTCAGCTATGGGGGGGTGGTTTTCTTCCAGCTGAGAGCTATAGCTTTACGAGCATAGAACAAAAGCAGCCCCACCAAAGTACGCCCTGCTGTCGTAGGGATAAATTGCTCTATAAGACCTAGAATACATATTGGCATTGATCGTTGCAGTGGGATATATGTTATTTTGAATATAAAAGCTAGTATTTCTTCCCAATACCTTACGATAGCTGGACAAGTCCAGAATATATGGGTAAAGTCTCCAGGAATCTCCCCACATCGCCAACAACCAGGAGCAGAGTCTGAATTAATTTTATTTAATATATGGGGGGTGTAATATGCCCTGTGGACTATCTTAAACTGAATAAGTCTGTCTCTCAAGGAGACGAGAGAGTTGAAGGGAGAGTCCCATATATTATCCCAATCATCCTCATTAAGTTCAGGGATATCCTTAGACCATTTTGATCTTAATTTCTCTAAATCAGGGAGAGAGGCAGTTGTTAAGTGAAGATACAATTTAGATGCAGCATTCTTTGTGCAATCCAACCTAAGAAGCTTCTCTAAGGCAGATTGGACTAATTGTAGAGGAGAGCCAGAGAATTGACAGCTGAAGGCATGGGAGAGTTGAAGGAAATGAAAAGAATACGACTGAGGGATATTGAAGTCGGAGATTAGTTGGGAAAAAGAAATCAAAGATTTATCCAAAATGATCTGTGTTACTGTTTTTATCTTAAAATTAGTCCAAGCATAGGGGTCGGGTAGTGAATAGAAATGCTCCAGAGTGGGATTTAACCAGAGGGGAGCATTAGGTGATATTGCCTGTAGGGGATATCGTTCAATTTTGAGGCCCTCTCCCCATACACGTAGCATGGTAAGCATAGATGGTGTCAATGAATATGGAGCAGGAAGGCCCCGAAAGATCAAAAATGTCAGCGCCTCTAGGGATCCCAGCACTGCTGCTTCTACCTGAGTAGCGGAATTTGAGGTATCTGGGTTAAGCCACCAGGCCATAGTTACTAGCTGAGAAGCCAAGTAATATTTATGGAAATCTGGACATGCCAGGCCACCTTGGGAGGTCGGGCATACCAATGTCGCCCAGCTATACCTAGGGGGCTTTGATCTCCATATGAATGCTGAGAAAATACGATGTAGCCTTGCAAAAAAAGATTTAGGGATCCACTGGGGAGAGTGTCGAAATAAATATGTGAATTTAGGTAATACATTCATTTTTATTAAATTTATGCGTCCTAACAATGAAAGGGGTAATGACTCCCATGCCTTCAGCCGTTGTTGAGCCTCCTGGATCACAGGTGTTAAATTTAGGGATATATAGTCTGAAACCTGTCTAGAAACCACCACCCCTAGATATTTAAAATGCTCCACCCATCTTAGGGGGGTATCCGTATCGGCAGTAGCACGAGCCGCATAGTCTATAGGAAATAGAAGTGACTTTTCCCAGTTTACTTTAAGGCCTGTGACTGCGGAGAAAGAATTGAGGACCTGTAGGGCCCCCTTAAGTGATGGTCCTGCGTCATTAAGAAAGAGGAGTAGGTCGCCCGCATACAAGGGGACCCTTTCCTCCAGCCAGCCAACACGCAATCCCTTAACATGAAGGGAAGTACGGAGAGCCTCCGCCAGCGGTTCCATCGCTATGGCGAACAGGGCTGGAGAGAGGGGGCAGCCCTGTCGAGTACCCCTTGACAGAGAAAAAGACTGTGATAAGCTACCTCCCAACTTGATAGCTGAGGTGGGGTTTTGATAAATTATCTGTATCCATTTAATAAAGATCAGGGGGAACCCCATCCTTCTAAGGACCTCCCAAAGAAAAGGCCATTTGATAGATATTGAAAAGGCCTTCGATACTAAGGAGGCCACCACCCTAGCACCTTCATTCAAATGCTTTACATGTATATTAGTGAACAAACGTCTCAAATTTACATCGGTTGACCTGTTGGCCATGAAGCCAGTTTGATCAATATCTACAACAGATGGTAATAGTGGCTGTAGTCTGATGGTAAGTAATTTAGTCAAAATTTTAAAATCTGTATTAAGTAGGGCAATTGGCCTATAGGAGGCACAAAATGCAGGATCTTTTAGATCTTTATGAATTAGTATAACATGGGCATGGCTCATAGAAGTTGGAAGGGCTCCATCTGTCAGGCATTGAAAATAAAGTTGTGCTAGCTTGGGAGCTAATATATTCCCATGTGTTTTATAAAACTCTATGGGGAGGCCATCCAGACCCGGAGACTTCCCCCGCGGAAATTATTCGATTGCTCTCAGTACCTCTTCTGGGGTTATTGGCCCCACCAGAGAGTCTCTTTCTTTATCTGAAAGCCAGCCTAATGCCAATGGGTCTAGCCAGGATGCCAAATCCTTAGGCTGAAAGTCAGAAGGCAACACAGAGGTATAAAGAGAACTATAATATTGGCGAAAAACCTCTAGTATATCTGGTAATAAAGAAACTGATGCACCTGAGGCTGACACCACATTGGCAATCACTGTTGGCGGATAATCCGGCTGTGCCAACATCGCTAGAAGACGACCATTACGGTCCCCCTGTTCAAAGAACATTTGTTTATTCCGATGTAGATCTAATCTGGTGATCTCTGTGAGATGGAGATGTAGCTTATGTTTTGCAGAATTCAGGAGGCCAAAATGGGTATTAGTAGGGTCAGTAGTATAAATATCAGACTGACGTTGCACAGCTTGCTGTAGCGCTGTTGCAACGGCTGCCTGTTCCCTGCAAATCCCAGCAATTTAGAAGATATATTGTCCCCTGGAAAAGGCCTTGAAGGCGTCCCATATCATTGCAACAGAGGAGGATCCCTCATTAAACTCCCAATATTCCGCCAATCGTGGTGAGATATTGGACGTCAGGTCTACATGAGAAAGCCAGTGGGTCCCCAAGCGCCATAGGGCTGCAGTTCTATAGGATGGGGCATGAATTTTAAGAAGTAATGGCGAGTGATCTGAGAGTACACTGGTTAGATATGTTACATCTAATACATCAGACAGCATAGTCGGATTAGCAAAGGCGAGGTCGATACGAGAAGAGGTTTTATATGTGGCAGAAAAACAAGAATAGGCTCTAGTCTCAGGATGTTTTCACCTCCAGACCTCAGTTACGCCCATTACTTGAGCTCAGGTAAGTAAATCTGTAGAAAATTGTTTTGGGGGAACAGGTCTGTCCAGGTCAGGGGCCATAATGGCATTGAAATCACACATCAACAACAGCTTTGCCGGATAATACGAAATTACTTTCTCCAAGATTGAGTATAGGGTGGACGAAGAAAAAGGAGGGGGAATATACACCCCTACTACTATATATCGCGTACCCCACACCGTAAATACTATTATTACATATTTGCCTTGGGGATAAGTATAGACCTGTTCCATTATACATGGAAGAGATTTACTGATTAATATCGATACTTCTCTTGCATATGTAGAATAAGAAGAATGAAAGGCTTGCTGAATCCATGGCTTTTTCAGTGCCAAACACTTGCTGCCCCTGAGATGCGTCTCCTGTAAAAGCACCATTTGTGGAGAATGTAATTTAAGTAATCTAAAAAGTATCGCCCTCTTAAATTTAGAATTAAGTCCCCGAACATTCCAGGATAATATCCTGAAAACGGAGACATCACGTGTTGTCATTATACGTCAAATTCTAACACATGAATATGCTTTGATCCAAACCATTCCATTGTAGCTCTGGCTGTATGTTTAGGGTCCTTGTCCTGCTTGAAGGCAAACCTCCGCCCCACTCTCAATAGTGTTTTGCTTTTAGGCCAGATAATTTAATTTTGGTCTCATCTGACCAGAGCACCTTCTTCCACGTTTGCTTTGTCCCCCACATGGCTTTTTGCAAACTGCAAACGGGACTTCTTACGGCTTTCTTTCAACAATGGCTTTCTTCTTGCCACTCTTCCATAAAGGCCAGATTTGTGGAGTGCACGACTAATAGTTGTCCTGTGGACAGATTCTCCCACCCTGTGGATCTCTGCATCTCCTCCAGAGTTACCATGGGTCTCTTGGCTGCTTCTCCAATGAATGCTCTCCTTGCCCGGCCTGTCAGTTTAGGTGGATGGCCATGTCTTGGTAGGTTTGCAGTTGTGCCATACTCTTTCCATTTTCGGATGATGGATTGAACAGTGCTCCGTGAGATGTTCAAAGCTTGGGATATTTTTTCATGACCTAACCCTGCTTTAAACGTCTCCACAACTGTATCCCTGACCTGTTGTTCACTAAGGTTCTCTAACGAACCTCTGAGGGCTTCACAGAACAGCTGTATTTATACTGTTATTAAATTACACACAGGTGGACTCTATTTACTAATTAGGTGATTTCTAAAGGCAATTGGTTCCACTAGATTTTAGTTAGAGGTATCAGAGTAAAGGGGGCTAAATACAATGCACGCCACATTTTTCAGATATTTATTTGTAAGAAATTCTGAAAACCATTTATCATTTTCCTTCCACTTCACAATTATGTGCCACTTTCTGTTGGTCTATCAAAAAATCCCAATAAAATACATTTACATTTTTGGTTGTAACATGACAAAAAGTGGAAAATTTCAAGGGGTGCGAATACTTTTTCAAAGCACTGTATATAGACACAATATACTGAGTAAGCATTGTCACCCCAGGACACGGAGTGAAAGCGGTAGAATCACCAAGTGAAGATAAAGTAAAAAAGAAGCCAATGCAGCTACCACATATAATGACTGGTAAGCTGCAATATATTACATTTTAGGTCTTGGGTTTAGAGTTTAAGAACAATAATGGTAGCTTCTTGAGAAGAATTCAACCCAGGTAATTGTCTTTCTCTTGGAGACAGCTCAGGAAGGGAGATAGATGCCATGGCTGGGTTGTGCCTACATACAGAGCTAGATTTACGATTAAATACAGCAGGGCTGTGCCTATAGGCAACTGCGCAAAAATATAGCGTATTTACCCATTATTACAATATACTAAGTCAGGTAAAGACTAGTAAATAAGAAAAAGTTTTATGTAAAACACGTGAGCCGAATAGAGAGGTGTTGCTTTGAGTGCCAAAGGTTGTGTGCCTGAAGGCTGCAGAGATGGAAATGCCAACATATTTACATTTTTCGATGTTCCACAGACATTTTAACCCTGAGTTTTGGCATGTAGGCATATTTACTAAGACAGTCCAAACATCAAAATACAAACATGCTCTAAGCAGTTACACATGGGAACCAATATACTGCAAATGTGAACTGGTCACTGCAGGTCATAATGGTTGCCATATTTCTGAAATAGAAAATATAACAAAATCTTTGCAACACTGTTTCCTTCACTATATATCACTTCTTATCATTCTATAAAAGTAATGTGGTATGTGTATTCGTGCAGCCAAAGGGTAGACATAAACAGTAAAAGCAGTCATCTGATACCCAACACAACGCTTGAGAGTCAGGGTGTTACACCTTGGAACTAAAAAACGGTTACACCTTGGAAGCAAAAATGATTGCTTATAAAGCTAATTTTGTTTGAAATTTTTAGTTTTAAGAAAATATGTTCGATTTTCGAATTGTTAGTGAGGTGTTAGTGGGGTTTTTTTTTTTTTTCGCCCACAGTGAGAGGAAAATTTAAAGAGCAGAATAGCTTTTTCTTAACTGTATTCCACCTGGCCTATAGCAAAATGATGACCAGGTGGTGGCTCCAGGGCTGTTGGTAGGGGGCGGCCACCAGTCCTCTTGTAGGGGGCCTGAGCCAGGGGGGCTCACACAGGGAGGGGGAATAGTGATGGATGACAATTACAGAACTCTTCCTCCAGCAGCTGAAAGGTGGTCTTTCCCTGCTGTTAGCTTTTATCTGCTGAGAAAAGGACAGTGATCCCTCACTAATCCCCCTCTCTGTGCGCCCCACCTCAGCAATGGCTCTAACGTTAGCTCTGCTCCTGATTTTGTTATCTCTGTAACTTTGTTTCCCTGCCTTTATCCTATATTCACGCTCCTCTATTCCCTCTTTCAGTGCCCATCAGTGATGCTTGTCAGTGCCTCCTCATCAGTGCCATCTATCAGTGCCCATCAGTACTGCCCATTAGTGCAGCTCATCAGTGCCCATCACTGCTGCCTATCAGGGCATATCAGTGCCACCTATCATTGCTGCATATAAGTGCCCATAAAAGCTGCCCATCAGTGCCACCTAATAGTGCCCATCAGTGCCGCCCATCCCTGCCCATCAGTGCTGCATATTAGTGCCTCCTCATCAGTGCTCATCAGTGCCGCCTCCTCAGTGCCCATCAGGGCAGCCTCATCAGTAAAGGAGAAAAACTTACTTATCTACAAAATGTTATAACAGAAACAAAGAAAAACTATTTTTTTTTCAAAATTCTTTGTCTTTTTTCATTTGTTTAGCAAAAAAATTAAAAAACCCAGTGGTGATGAAATTCCACCAAAAGAAAGCTCTATCTGTCTCAAAAAAATGGTAAAATATTTGTTTGGGTACAGCATTGCATGACCGCGCAATTGTCATTCAAAGTGTGACAGCGCTGAAAGCTGAAAATTGGCCTGGGCAGGAAGGGGATGCAAGTGCCCAGTACTGAAGTGGTTAAACAAATGAATTTCTAACAGTGTATGTGGTTTTCATTCGGTAAATTGTATTCGTTTCAGAGTCTAATGTTAAAAACAAACAATATTTGGAACTACTTTTGAATGTCATTTGTCAAGCTGTCTATTGTCCAGAGAATTTTCTTGCAAATTTCCATATACATTTTTGTTCAAAAATCTAATAATGTATAGTCGGCTTAAAATCCTAAAGTACAGTAGATCTAAAACCTAACAATTAGAGCCCTTGCACACCGAGCCGCCCATAGCGTCGCCGGTAAAACGCTGCTATTTAGCGGCGTTTTACCGTCAGATTAGCGGCACATTTCGGCCGCTAGCGGGGCGCTTTTACCCCCCAGCTAGCGGCCGAGAAAGGGTTAAAACCGCCCGCAATGCACCGCAATAGCGGCGTTTTGCCAGCGGTATCCCAGTGCTGCCCCACCGATTTCAATGGAGAGCAGCGGTGGAGGAGCGGTAGACACACCGCTCCTTCACCGCTCCAAAGAAGCTGCTGACAGGACTTTTCCTGACGTCCTGCCAGCACACCGCTCCGGTGTGAAAGCCCTCGGGCTTTCACACTGGAGACAATGCTGCAGCTGTTTGAAGACGGACTGCAGGCGCTATTTTTAGCGGTATAGCGCCTGCAAAACGCCCTCGGTGTGAAAGGGGTCTTAGTTTGCTGAATCACTCAATATATAAACTATTGCCATATGTTTTTTGTTATATTGTTTTCAACTTTTTTGCCTCTCAGTGCTGTTGATCTCATCCAGACTCTTTCGGCCACTTCCTGTCGACATACACTTGCTTTGGTGTTGGCTGCACATCATTGCTCTGGACTGGCTTCTTATTAGTGACAACAGTGAGCAATGCCTGCACAATGTGTGTCAGCACAACTGCTTATTGTCTCCACCGGGAGCTCATGTGACGTGGGCGACAATACAGAAGTACAATTGGTAGACAGTTGTCACCCCATAACAGGAAGTGTCTGATCAATTACTTTTATAGCAAGATCAGAAGGTATTATTTTAACCTCCCTGGCGGTATGATTATTTCGGATTTTAGGTGCTGAAAGCGGTACAATTATTTTGCATGGAAATTTGGCGTTTTATATTGTAGGTCTGTAATTCTTAACAATAACACACTTAAATCTGTCCAAACAAGAGTCTAGTAGATATCCCGGGTATGATAAAGTTTGAAACACAAAAACATAAATTATAATATAATAAATAAAAATAAATAATAAAAAAAAAAATTAAGAAAATAAATTTCACTATCGCTCAATTCTGCAAGTGTTCTAATTTACTATCGCTGTTTTCTAGCTGGTCTAAAGCCACTTTTGACGTAAAGGGACACTTTTTGGTTGCTATGGACAATCTCCAGTTTCCAGGCAGAAAGAACAGGATATATGACATAAAACTGCATGCAGGGCATGGGCCAAAGCACTGGGGACAAAAGGGATGTGAAATCATTTCATACAGTACTGTAATCTGTAAGATTACAGTACTGTATGTGTTATGATTTTACACTTTTTTTAATTTGCCGCCAGGCTCCGCCCCCGTGCGTCGCGCCGCTCGCAGGGAACGGAGCCTGGCACGGAGAGGCTTCGGAGGAGGACAGAGCCCGCAGACACAGCGGGGGACATCGCAGGATCCCGGGGACAAGGTAAGCAAAGCCACACCAGGATCTTGCGATGTAATCCCGAGTGTGGCTCGGGGTTACCGCTAATGGTCCTGAATTTTAACCCTGAGCCACACTCGGGAAAACTGTCAGGGAGGCTACGGAACGTCTCAAACTTAGAATGGATCTACACTGCATCTGAGCACCACGAACCAAATATGCTATTGAATATTTTTTTTTATATTCAAAGCAAACTCACCCAAACATTCATTTCTCCATGCTTTATTTTGCTGAGAAATCACTTTGAAAATCACCCCCTAGCATTTCCCACCATGGCCATCTTGTGTAAGGGCAGATGATTCATGTAGCTTTACATCCTGGAATCCATCTGCCCTTGCCTCAGGCATGCAGGCAGGAGGGTGTGCTTAGATAAGAAAACCCCTCCCCCCTGAAGACTTCTGGGATGTATAAGATAATTTCCATAGGCCTGGAAACCATATACCAAAGTGTATACTTTCCTTTCTATTTACTAATGCTAGCAAAATACTGGTAATTATTACAAATATTCAGTGTCAAATAACAGAGTGAAGTTCTGGTTTAAAAAGATAGAAAAAACGTTTGTTTTTTCTGTCTATGTTTGATTTTCTCACATAAATCTAATATGTGGATGATGATACATCAAGTTTAATATCAAAATATGCTCTTCTGTGCTGTAACCGAATCATCTCCGGTTTGGTAATAAGCAATTACTTTCTGTTACAACGGCAAATGCTGATTTTGTACTTGTTAAAATTTTCTGAATAAAAAAATTGAAAAGAAAACAACATGTTAAAGCTTATATAAAAGTTTGATTTATTGGGTTTAGATTTACTTTAGCTAACACAGCTCTGTTGCAATTTAGGTTCTATAATCTTAGCAGGGTTTGTACCTGTAGCCTGTTCAACTTTTACCTAAAATGGATGTAAAGCCTGAACATTTTTTTTTACCTTCATGCATTCTATGCTAAGGTAAAAACCTTTCCATGTGCTGCTCCTCCCACAGCCCCCCAATACTCACCTGAGCCCGTTTTTGCTCCAGCGATGTGCACGGGAGCCTCAGCTGTCCCAGGTCTCTCTCTCCTCATTGGCTGAGATAGCAGCAGGAGCCACTGGTTTCTACTGCTGTCAATCACAGCCAGGCAGGATTGAGCCGCGGCTCTATGTGTTTTATGGACGCATAAAGCAGGGCTCGGGAGCAAGCACGCACTAGTGCAACCATAGCAAGTGGCTTGCTATTGGGGGCACTGGTCAAGGGGAGGAGCCAGAAGAGGATCGGGGCTGCTCATAACACAGAGCAGGTAAGTATGACATGTGTTTTTTTTTTTTTTTTTTAAAGAAATTAACCTTTTATATCTCTTTAACTAGAGCAGCACTCTGAGCCTTGTTGTCCACTTAGTGATATCAGTGTAAAACTAAATATTAACAAAACTAAATCTAAAACTCACCACACTTTAGGGAAGACATTGTCTACATCTGTGATAGTGTACCTATTCACAATGATCTTACATTCTTTGCACAGTTTGTTTTTTTTTTTTTCAGCCACCTCATTGTCAGAAGCCTCTGGATTACCATAGATGGCAAACTTGTGGAATGCATCCTCAGGTTGTTGAGCCATCAAGGTGAAAGAAAGAGCTATTGTCATCTAAAGATGATATCCAAATATAAAATGTCACATACCACAGCACTATATAGTTCAAAAACTATTAGAGATATGGAACTACAATGTCAAAAAATATCTATCATTGTATCATAAATATCAGTGTTGCCAACCCCCCGAAGTGAAATTTACTGGCAGAACGTCAAAATTTACAAACGGCACCACTTTTTTTTTTTACTGGCAAAAAATCATGAAATTTACTGGCAGATCCACATTCTTTACTGGCACTGCAAAAAGGTACCTAAAATAACTGTTTTTAGTGCTAAACAGTGCAAATATCAATATGCGAACTATAAACACATAGCTAGTGCTATTAGCAGTGTGTTTAAGTTAAAAAAAAAGTCAAAAAACATAATTCTCAATTTACATGAAGGTTAGGTTACTATAACCCAGCCAACACAGAGGTCCAAGTGCAAGGGAACTCTTTTGTAAAGGGGATCTCTGACGTGGAGGGGGGCTCTGGTAAACAGAGGCCACCTTCTGCAGAGTGAATACACCAAGGTAAGGGGGGGCTACTAATATAGGGGGGAACCTTTATATCGGTGCCCCCTTACATTATTGTATTCACTCCCCTCCTTATATCAGTAACTCCCTTCAGATTGGCCTGGCGGCGCTGTCACTGACCTCCTCTCAGGTGCACCATGCAAGGCTCAGTCAGACAGCTCCAGTTTGGCAGCTCTGGTTTTATTCTATAGTCTCCTCTCCACAGTCCACACATGTCTGTCTCTTCCCGTAACCCCCATCCCGGCAGCGCTCCTACTCTTGACTACTTTGTAGGATCCCCCTCAGAGACTGCAAACATGATAAAAGACAAGAGAAGGTCAGAGGCTGCGGACATGATACAGGAGGTGGACAGAGGCTGCGGACATACTGCAGGAGGTGAACAGAGGCTGCGGACATACTGCAGGAGGTGAACAGAGGCTGCGGACATACTGCAGGGGGTGAACAGAGGCTGCGGACATACTGCAGGAGGTGGATAGAGGCTGCGGACATAGTGCAGGAGGTGGGCAGAGGCTGCGGACATACTGCAGGAGGTGGGCAGAGGCTGCGGAACATACTACAGGAGGTGGACAGCAGCTGCGGGCATACTGCAGGAGGTGGACAGAGGCTGCAGACATACTGCAGAAGGTGGACAGAGGCTGCAGACATACTGCAGAAGGTGGACAGAGGCTGCGGACATACTGGAGAAGGTGGACAGAGGCTGCAGATATACTGCAGGAGGTGGACAGAGGCTGCGGATATACTGCAGGAGGTGGACAGAGGCTGCGGACATACTGCAGGAGGTGGACAGAGGCTGCGGACATACTGCAGGAGGTGGATAGAGGCTGAGGAACATACTACAGGCGGTGGACAGAGGCTGCGGGCATACTGCAGGAGGTGGAGAGAGGTTGCGGACATACTGCAGGAGGTGGACAGAGGCTGCAGACATACTGCAGGAGGTGGACAGAGGCTGCGGGCACACTGCAGGAGGTGGACAGAGGTTGCGGACATACTGCAGGAGGTAGACAGAGGTTGCGGACATACTGCATGAGGTAGACCGAGGTTGCGGACATACTGTAGGAGGTGGACAGAGGCTGCAAATATGATAGTGTCCTCCTCACCCCCTCACAGTAGCCTCCTCCTCTGTCCACCATGATATTACTTTTCCACATCATCGGTGTGCTGTGTCCTCCTCCTGTGCCCCTTTCACCTCTCCACAGGTCAGGGCAGCACACATACTGCAGGAGGTGGACAGAGGCTGCGGGCACACTGCAGGAGGTGGACAGAGGTTGCGGACATACTGCAGGAGGTAGACAGAGGTTGCGGACATACTGCAGGAGGTGGATAGAGGCTGCAAATATGATAGTGTCCTCCTCACCCCCTCACAGTAGCCTCCTCCTCTGTCCACCATGATATTACTTTTCCACATCATCAGTGTGCTGTGTCCTCCTCCTGTGCCCCTTTCACCTCTCCACAGGTCAGGGCAGCACAAATACTGCAGGAGGTGGACAGAGGCTGTGGGCACACTGCAGGAGGTGGACAGAGGTTGCGGACATACTGCAGGAGGTAGACAGAGGTTGCGGACATACTGCAGGAGGTGGACAGAGGCTGCAAATATGATAGTGTCCTCCTCACCCCCTCACAGTAGCCTCCTCCTCTGTCCACCATGATATTACTTCTCCCCATCATCAGTGTGCTGTGTCCTCCTCCTGTGCCCCTTTCACCTCTCCACAGGTCAGGGCAGCACTGTGCTGCCCTGACCTGTGGAGAGGTGAAAGGGGCACAGGAGGAGGACACAGCACACTGATGATGTGGAGAAGTAATATCATGGTGGACACTGGACAGAGCACATCAGAGACTCTCTGTCCCGGCCTCCCTTGCATGCCACGGCTTCATCCTCTGGGCTCCCAGCGATGTCCTCCTCTCACTCTGATATCCGCCCCCAGTTTTACTCTCCTCCCCCTCACCTCTGCTCGGCTCCTCTGGACCTCTCTGCCTATGGTGAGTGCACTGCACGAGCCACCGACCGCCATAGTGCCCTGATCGTCTATTTGAAAATGGCGCCAATCGGCGCCATTACGTTACTGTGCATGCGCTGCCCGGCCGAGCACGTACAAGCTTTCCCGAGCCCAGCCGGCTTCAGAACGGCACATGCGCAGTTGCATGGTCGGCCCGCGCCCATCTTTTTTACGGGCACCGGTGCCCGTAACGGACTTTAACGGGCAGCCCGAAAAAGGGGTTAATATATGGGCTGCCTGTAAATCTACGGGCAGTTGACAACACAGATAAATATCCACATGAGATAACAGCTTCTTTACCCGATCACATTCTGCAACAATGATGCCTGTGGGTTCTCTCTCCAGAGTCACCCTTTACATCAGATGTCACCATCAGAGACCCCCTTTACATCAGATGTCATCATCAGAGACCCCCTTTACATCAGATGTCATCATCAGAGACCCCCTTTACATTAGATGTCATCATCAGAGTCCCCCTTTACATTAGATGTCCCCATCAGAGTCCTCCTTTACATCAGATGTCACAATCAGAGACCCCCTTTACATTAGATGTCCCCATCAGAGTCCTCCTTTACATCAGATGTCACCATCAGAGACCCCCTTTACATTAGATGTCCCCATCAGAGTCCACCTTTACATCAAATGTTACCATCAGAGCTCTCCTTTACATTAGATGTCCACATCAGAGTCCTCATTTACATCAGATATCCCCCCTCTCCCCCCTTTGTACTCACAGCAAGTCGCCTTCCATCCACCTTCGGACCAGCTGGGAAGAGTCAGAGAAACCAAAATTGACAGCGCGGGAGCCGCCAATCACACACTAGCGCAGGGAACAATGCTATAAAGGGAGTGGTTAGGGCGTAGAGCTCTGTGCCCCAAGGACTTTCTAAAGGAAGTCAATGAATAGAGGTTCTTTTTTCCAATAACGTGATTGCAAACACGTTGTGCTTCACATAGAAGCCATATGTCTGGCACCCTGCACACACTTAAAGGACCACTATTTATTTAGTTATTTTCAGTGATTGCAGCACGTCATGCTTTCCATACACCTGTGTCCGGCATCCCGCACACACTTAAAGGGTCATTATTTTATTTTCTTTATGATGAGTAGCTTCGGGGCGGGGCAGCGCCCCTGTGCCCCCTATGGGCGGGCCACCACTGCTGGTATATCACGCACAGGACTGGTGGAATGCATGATTAAGAAGCAGCAGAAGAGGCAAAGGAGCCAAGATCAAAAAACAGTAGAAGCCCAGGTAGGGGAAACATCCAGAATCAGCAGCACAGGCTAAGGATCTTTGTACAGAGGCAGTGCAGGAGGAGAATAAGGAGCAGAAAGCAACATAACAGTGTAGGAAGAGTAACCACAGGAGATCCTTGCATTACAGGTCCTTAGATACAGCTTCCACTAAGAAGAGCATCCTAAGGAGAAAAATGTACAGCACCGTAGTGAGATCACCAATTGCCACTACAGTGCTTAGGAAGAAACTTTAAATCTCAGGAAAATTGCAGTCTTTAGAAGCAGGCATGGGCGTTAGATGATCTCACACTGAATATATGCAGCTATGAGTAGGCAGGCACATCAGTGCTTAAGCAATATAATTCCAAAATTCAAGGCAAAGGGTAGATTTTACATGGTATAGTAAGCTGCCAATTACCTTTCTAAATACTCCCTATAAAACAGCAAAACTTTACTTTAAGAGCCATGTAAAATCTAACACTAAAAGATTCATTTTTTAAGAGGCACACGTTTGATCCAATGGCTTTTAATTGTTCCTTACTGTATAACATTTGGTGCAAGATTAATTTTCAGGACAGGCCTCTGCACATCTGAACTACAATGTATGATTTGAGGATATTTCCTTGCTATAGTCTACAATCCTGAACAAATCTTGTTGCTGTTACCGCCTAAGGTTATACATTTTGTAAATAATGCTGGAGATACATAATGCAGGAGACCTGAAATGAACTTGAAACGTGTATCTTGAAGTCTACAGATTAACTGGTTTGCAGGAATCGCAGCAGAGACACTTTTCTTATTGGTCAATAAACACTAGACTTATCCAGGAACACACCTACATTCCCAAGGCTTTTCATGCAATATTACAGATATGAACTGTGAAAGTGTGATGAGATCATCACTCTGAATACATGACATCTCACATTTGCTTTCAGGGCCTTCTTGCATTCAAAAGCCAAAAAATTATTCTCAATCACCATATTGTGACAATGTCAGGGACCAGTCCAGTTTCCTGGACCTTGATGCTGTTGCTCTCAACCACTGAACTTATGTAAACATTGTGGGGGGTTAGAGAAGTACAGTGCATCTGGAAAGTATTCACAGCGGTTCACTTTTTCCACATTTTGTTATGTTACAGCCTTATTCCAGAATGGATTAAATTCATTATTTTCTTCATTCTACAAACAATACACCATAATGACAACATGAAAGAAGTTTCTTTGAAATCTTTGCAAACTTATTAAAAACAAAAAAAATCACATGTACATAAGTATTCACAGCCTTTGCCATGACACTCAAAATTTAACTCAGGTGCAATCTGTTTCCACTGATCATCCTTGAAATGTTTCTACAACTTGATTGGAGTCCACCTGTGGTAAATTCAGTTGATTGGATATGATTTCGAAAGGCAGACACCTGTCTATTTGAGGTCCCACAGTTAACAGTGCATGTGAGAGCACAAACCAAGCCATGAAGCCAAGGAATTGTCTATAGACCTGCGATACAAAATTGTATTGAGGCACAGATCTGGGGAAGGGTACAGAAAATTTTCTGCAGCACTGAAGGTCCCAATGAGCACAGTGGCCTCCATCATCCGTAAATAGAAGAAATTTGGAACCAACAGGACTCTTCCTACAGCGGTTAATAATAAAGTTTAACCGATTTAATATTGTAAAAACAGCTGGTATGTACTCGCTATTCAGTGACCAAACACAAACATGTACTCCACGAGCGCCGAGCTTGTACTCCTGTGTCACTTCCGGTAACCTGTCACTTAGTCATGACGCGTTTCATCACACCCACATGACTTCATCAGCCGTTATTACAATATTGGAGCATTCTTTCTTTACACATTACAACCGAGGAGATTATTGGAGTGGGGCTTGAGGGGCCACCATTAATCATAGAGGCAAACTGCTGTAGGACCCCTTGAGACAAGTGGATATGCACGGATCCTCAGAAAGCGCCATCTAATTTATGCTGTAACCTTACAGCAGTAAGGTGAGAGGCTTGTGAGCACAGAGGTGTCACTACAATGGGAAAGAAAAGGCATCAGTCACTTTATTCACTATCATTTGTGAAAGGCACTAGTCACGTGTTGCACTTTATTTATCAGACTTATACATCTGTCTCCTGAACTTTATATTATTGAAGTTTATTAACTATTATATTTATCACAATGATGATGGCGGAATTTTTATTTGTATGTTAAGTATGGCATTGGGCTGCCCTGGTAATGGAGCCTTTGGCTGAGGCCCTGCGGAGGTCGAGTGAGGTGTCTGGGATTCGTGTTGGTTCAATTGTCGAAAAAAAAATAGCATTATATACTGACGACTTGATCCTCTTTTTACGGGACCCTGGCCCCTCATTTTCCACAGTGCTTCGGCTTCTAGACCATTTTGCGGCTCTTTCTGGCCTCAAGACCAATTAGAGCAAATCTCTTATACTACCCATAGATCCAGGGGCGAAAAAGCTACTTGACCCTACTTCACCTTTGCAATGGGCGCACACCATAAGATACCTGGGGATCAATATCTCTTCCAATGTCCATGATTTTTATCCCCGGTGCTACACTGGTGTAAACAAAAGAGCAAGGCCTGGTCGAATCTTCCACTTTCACTCATAGGGAAAATTAATCCAATTAAAACGAAAATACTACTGGTTTTGCTGTATAACCTATGGCACTCACTGGTTTGGATACCAAAGACCCTATCTCAACAATTGGACTCAACAGTAGCCTCCTTCCTCTGGCAATCACACCCGGCCAAGTTCAGTAGGAAGATCTTACGTAGGCCCTGGACACAGGAAGGCATAGCGTGTCCAGACTTTCATACATACTATCTAGCGGCCTTGCTCGCTCATGCCCACACTGTGTTGGTCTCGCATGACACTAATGCGTCGGTCGTCCTAGAGGCAGCACACATGGGATCCTTCGAGGCCCTCCATAATGTTCTTTATAGAGGGGTCGGGGGGCTCCCATACACCCTTAACACTTGCTATGAAAGCAGTTATTACAGCATGGCATATTGTAGTGATCAAACCCAACATGGCAAAAGGCCGTTGGTCCCCTAACACGCCACTTTGGTGTAACCCAAGGTTACGGGAATTTCATTCACTGCAGGACCTGGGGCTCTGGGCCGGCAAGACCATAAAATATTTGGTGGACATATGTGATGGATCTGGGCTTTTCACTTTCAACAGATTAAAAAACTAATTCCAAATACCGAACTCTTTTTCTCTTTTAGGTTCTTGCATTTCCGTCATGCCTTCGATTTGCAATTTAAATCCATCCAGCTTCGGCTGGAGCAGGATGACCTGGAGGCCATATTGGGAGACGCTGATCTCCCAAAACCACTAATATACTGAGCCATGCTGCCATCCATCCAGGTTGGCCTGAATGGTCTGCGTGGTTTGTGGCGGACAGAGGTGCGGGAGCTAGACAGCAGAGACTGGGAGGACATGCGGGATTATCCTCTTCAGCCATTGGTTGTGGCTAGAGACAAACTGATTCAATTCAAAATCTTACATAGGATCTACTATACACCACAACGCCTGCATTGCATATATCCAGTCTCCTCAGCTAGCTGCTGGAGATGCTCTGGTACTCCTGCAGGCTTCACACACATTTTTTGGGAATGCCCGCAGATTCAAGATTATTGGTGGGAGGTGACTCAATTCACTGGGTTAACCACTAATCCTATCCCCCTGATGGTTAGTGTTTGTATCATTGGACTAGTAGAACCGCTTTAATAAGTATCCTTCTAATTTATGCAAGAAAGGCCATAGTTCTCAAATAGAAGTCAGCTGGACCCCCTACCTTGTCAGTATGGAAACAGTCAGTCAATATTGTGATCCCCCTCTACAAACCAACATGCCCCAAGAAATATGAAAAGGTTTGGCATTTGTGGACAGGCTCAGATTCTACAGTTGACGATCAGACCTTAGTAGACCAATCTAATTAAACTTCCCGAAGATATACATGGTTTTACATGGAGCTGGGATCTATTCCTAGGATAAGCGAGTGGTTGGGTAGGCCCCTACAAATATTGTACCAATATTTTAATCTTATTACTCCTATAGTGTCCAATTCTGATGGCTAGAAGGGGGGGGAAGGTCCTCCAAAATGTAATACTCCATATCATTATTCTGTCATCTATTACTATTCTATTATTGTGTGTTTAGATATTTAGAGCTTAGTGATATTTGGTTAGTTGGTAAGTTAAGTTATGAGTTGTATCTTGTTAGGCACTTGGCTATGTGCACCAGTTAGCCGGGGTATGCCCCAATGGCTCTGTTTTGTATCTCTAACTCATAAACTTTTCAATAAAAAGAATTTTCAAAAGAAAAAAAAAAAAAGTATGGCACTTGGCAATATTATTTTGGGACGTTCACAACATTGTTATATTTATACTTGTTGACATGTCCATAATTGATTATAGTATCATTTGACAGCGCAGCACCACCCTTAGGTCCCTTTCACTTGATAAGTCTGCTCGGATCTGCCTGCCTGTTTTTCCGGAGATGTGTCCGCTGACACCCGCCTGCAATTCGATCAAGACAGACGTTTGGCGGTACGTTCAGCCATCCATCTGGCGGATTGGATGAGAGCTGATGAAAATGAACATGCTGTCCGTTTTCGTCCAATCTCTCCATAGGAATCAGCGTGGCTCGGACAGGTCCCTCCCAGCTCAGTGAGCAAAGAGGGACCTGTCATCCGCCGACTCAGTGGCGATCAACGGACCACTCTCCCACTGAGCTGGCAGACTCCGCTGAGTGGATCACTCTACTAGACAAGTCATCCTAAGACAAGACAATGTTCTAAAAGTCTGAAAAAGTGGAATTTTACCTTCATAGATTTCTTGAGTGAGATTGTTGATAAACATTTCTGTCCCAAGTGGAGGAGCTTCTCCAACTCAATCTGCAGGAGGGTCACTATATTTCCTCTGACCATTAACCTGTACAAGATTAACATGACACCTTTCCCTCCACTCCAGAAGAGAAGCTTTGTTGTCCTTATTCCGAGAATCATTTCAAGCCTCGCTCTCAGCATTCATCACGTAGTTGTCCATCATTAGAGAATGATCTGCTCTCTCCATGGAATCAGAGGCTGAACTGAGCACTTTTCCATGCTGACTGGAAGAAGCAGACAAAATCAGTGGGTAGAAGGCTAGCCCCTAGTACCCTCCAAAAGCCCCTGTCCCAGTTGGGTCTATCACACATCTGAATTGTCTGCTCATTTCTATAGGTACACTTACTGTTTCCTCCTAATGAAATTCAGAAAACTAAGCTATTTGGAGGAATGGCCCTTTTACAAATTCAGACCTACAAAGAAAGGAAACTATTTTAGCTCCATATTCTTCATAAATATGTGAAAAATTCCACTTAAAGCCCAGACAGACTGATATTCCTGCTATGTGTGGAAATGAGTGCATCAGTAAAGTCAGAGGGAACTAGAAGTATTCTTTACAGAATATGCTCTGACGGCTGTGTCACTGTAAGCCATTTTACTGTGCTCCATTACATTTATAAGCATTATTGACACAAAGCACAGGAAAAGTAGAGAACAGAGTATGTATCACCTCTGAAATCACACTAAAAATCAACAGATGTCACATGCATCAATAAAGTAAACATACATATGAATGTTTGTTACACTTCTCCATGAAAAGGAGAACGCACAGTGGGAACTCTATTGTGTTTACAAGCATTTAAAAAAATACATTTCAAATCTGCATAACTGGCAGAAAAAGACACATTTCAAATATTAACAGAAAATGGCTGAACAATTTGGAAACAAGATATTCAGGTGAAAAAATGGTTTGCAGGTTCTACCTTATTGCTTGAAAGGATCAAAAAGTAAGCAGTAAGTGATCAGCCATGCTAACTGCATTCCATTGGATTGTTCCATGTTTTCAACCCCTTGGTGCCGGCGCCTCCCTCCCCTTTAAGGGGTTTCAGATGCATGATCGGAAAGCTCCGGATTGCAAGTAGTGATAGCGGGCTTGCGCTCTGGGCACAGCTGTATTTACATTCTGGTGCACAAATATGTGGCCGCTGGGCGTTAACGCCATATTTGCGTACTGTCAGCACCAAGAGGTTAAAGCCTAAGTGCAGCCAAAATAAAGAACACAGAAATCAGCACAAGAGACATAATTTACAGCCAGTAGGTTGTGTCCCTTGTGCTGATGTCTCTTCTATTGGGTGAAATACTGTTCAGTCTATGCTCCCCCCTGCGGTGGTGGAGGTTAATAGAAATGTGGGAGGAAGAGAAGCCCAGACTGTGTGTGCTATATGTCCACATCCTAGCAAATCATGTACAACTATGGACAGAATATGTAGTCATGGACTTTGTGTGGACATATAGAAGAGGAACCGAGTACCATAAAAACAACTTTATTATGTACTATTAAAAATCTATTACACAACATTAAAAATGACTCTCCACATAGGGGTTCACAACATGCAAAGATTCAGATTACAGTTCACATGTTGCCAATAGAGGTGCAAATAAGTAAGCCAAGGTGAAGCCACTGCCTTTCAGATGAAAAATGAAGCCCCATACACATAGTTGCCAACATTGCAAAAAAAAAATGCGGGACACTTTTTTGGCTGTAGGTGGAGCCGTATAATAATTAGGGGGCGGGGCATGCGTTTGTGGGTGTGGCTTAGGAAAAAACAAAAATTGGTTGTGGTTTATGCGAAAATAGTGGGCGTGGCTTAAATGTGCGTGGCTCAAAGGGGGTGTGGTTAGAGTCTGAGATGAATAAAGGATGGAGAGGGAAAGGGGGAGAGAGGAATGAAGGGACAGCAGCCCCAGATCCTACACAACAATAGAAATATGTGTATTCTAGAAAGTTTAACAATCAGCAGATAAAGATACTCCAAACACCTGGTGTTAGCGCTTTAATCATCCCGGCACCATGATTGTTATGGTGTCAGGATGACTGAAGCGCATTATTTCTATTATTACATTGTAATATAAAAATAAATCATTCAACTCACCATAATGCAGAATCAGTGGGATCCCTGAGCGTGTCACCTGCCACGTCGCCTGCCACCAGCAGAGTCCATCCTTGCATCAGGTGCCCCCAGCAGAGTCTGTCCTTGCATCAGGTGTCCCCAGCAGAGTCTATCCATGTATCAGGTGCCCCCGGCAGAGTCCCTCCTTGCATCAGGTGCCCCCAGCAGAGTCAGTATAGACCCCCTCAGTGCAGACCCCCCTCAGTGCAGACCCCCTCCATCAGTGCAGACCCCCCTTCATCAGTGCAGACCCCCCTTCATCAGTGCAGACCCCCCTTCATCAGTGCAGACCCCCCTCCATCAGAACAGACCCCCCTCATCAGAGCAGACCCCCCTCCATCAGTGCAGACCCCCTCAGAGCAGACCCCCCTCCATCAGTGCAGACCCCCGTCCATCAGTGCAGACCCCCTCAGCAGACCCCCTCCATCAGTGAAGACCCCCTCAGCAGAACCCCCTCCATCTGTGCAGACCCCCTCAGTGCAGACGCCCTCAGCAGACCCCCCTCCATCAGTGCAGACCCCCTCAGCAGAACCCCCTCCATCAGTGCAGACCCCCTCAGCAGAACCCCCTCCATCAGTGCAGACCCCCTCAGCAGAACCCCCTCCATCAGTGCAGATCCCCTCAGCAGACCCCCCTCCATCAGTGCAGACCCCCTCAGCAGACCCCCCTCCATCAGTGCAGACCCCCTCAGCAGAACCCCCTCCATCAGTGCAGACCCCCACAGCAGAACCCCCTCCATCAGTGCAGACCCCCTCAGCAGAACCCCCTTCATCAGTGCAGACCCCCTCCATCAATGCAGACGCCCTCAGCAGACCCTCACCTCCCATAACGCCCCCCAGGCCCCAGCAGTGAGCACATATGATAGAGCGGCCGCAGGTGTAGCGTCCGGTGCCATGTGTTCAGTGGAGAGGGGAGGGGCCAATCCGTGCGAGAGGAGAAGCCGATTCATTGGCTGCACGGATCGAGCCCCCTTTCCCTCTCTACTGAACACAAGGGGGAGCGATCAAGCGGCGGCGGCGGGACTGGCCTCCATTTTACTGAAGCCCGCTTCCCAAAAACGCAAATTGCAAACATTCCCGATTTTCCCTGGTCAAATCCCGATGCGGGACAGCCTCCGATCGGGACGAGGGTCCCAAAATCGGGATTGTCCCAGGAAAATCTGGACTGTTGGCAACTATGTATACATATGGGCCCAATGTCGGGAGACATTGTCTGGTTAAAAAAAAAATGGTCGACATTCGACCCATGTGTATGCCACCCTGTCTGACATAAGCAGCCATTTCGCCCACTTCTGTCGCACGGGCATGCTGGAAAACCCGCAGCCGACCTTCTCCTGATCAGCGCTCTCTGCCAATGGTGAAGAACGCTGATCAGAGTGTTCTGGCGTGGGGGGGGGGTCCCCTTGTCAGAACCCAATATTTCAGCAGGGGAGATTGTTGTACTAACTTTGCATACAGTGGCTCCGACCGGAGCTGACAGTTTTTTTCAATGAAAAAAAAAAACTTATAGTGTGTACTAGGCTTTAGAGTACATTCAGTAAATGGGCATGTTTGTATTAGATAATCTTAAACTAAAGGAGGATCAACTTCCCAATGGGGAACCATCCAGACCAAATGTGAGTAAGTCACCATAAAGACAGCATGGAAGTCAAAGTAGTCAAGGCACATATATTCCAAAGAGGGGGCTTCTATGAATGAAACACAATTTTTTAGATGGAGGACGAGTGGATGATTGATAGGTCTGCCTCTCCATTCATAAATCATATTTCATTCATAGAAACTGTAGTATGGCTTCTATAAATGGAGAAGCTGGCTGGAAAGGGTGGGCATAGTCAAGCTCTCTTGATAAGAGCCTGTCACAGCTCCCACATTTCTATTAACCCTGTCACACTGGAAGATAATTGCGGCGGTGGAGGGTGTGGCATGGATGCAGGAGGATTTCATATAACAAAAGAGGCACCGGCACAAGGGACAAGTTCTATTGACTGTAAGTTTTGTCCCTTGTCCTGATTTTTGTGTGTGGGGGGGGGGGGTTTGGCTGCACTTCAGCTTTAACAAAATACTGTTACCCCATGTTACTGTTTCCAGGCCTAGGCAAATTGTGTCATACATCCCTAGGAGTCTTCAGGAGGAGAGGAGGGGTTTTCTCAGCTAAGCACAGCCTCCTGACTGCATGCCTGAGCTAAGGTCAGATGGATTTCAGGAAGTAAATGCTACATCATCTTCCCTTACTAAAGATAGCCACGGCCAGAAATGCTAGGGGGGTGTTTTTCAAAGTGATTGGAGGTATGGATTTATGGATGAATTTGCTTTGAATATAAAAAAATTATTTAATAGCATTTTTGATTTGTGCTGCTCATATGTAGTGTAGTTCCACATTAAACATGTGTAGCTACATGTATGTGCACGGGGTAGCATCTTTAAAATGTATATAAAAACCCATGCAAAACACACTCTTATGCCGCGTACACACGGTCGGACTTTCTGACGGGAAATGTTGGATGTGAGCTTGTTGGCTGAAAGTCAGACCGTGTGTATGCTCCATTGAACATTTTGTGTCGGACTTTCCGCCAACAAATGTTGGCTAGCAGGTTCTCAAATTTTCCGCCAACAAAACTTTGTTGTCGGACTTTCCGATCGTGTGTACACAAATCCGTCGCACAAAAGTTCACGCATGCTCGCAATCAAGTACGAGCCGGAAGCGCTTGGTCTTGTAAAACTAGCGTTCGTAATGGAGAAATCACGTACGTCTTGTAAGTCACTACGTTTGCAATTGTTGGCCAACATTTGTGTGACCGTGTGTATGCAAGACAAGTTGGAGCCAAAAACCTTCGAACAAAAATCCACTGTTTTGTTGTCGGAAAGTCCGATCGTGTGTACGGGGCATTACACTTTTAAAACACAATGCAAGACAAAATGCACAACACAACACAATTAAATAACACATAATAAAACACATGCATAGATAAGACTGGGCTCTAAATTGTTGCATTAAGGGACGTTTATCAAATTTGGTGGTCCTGAACTCAGGTAGCTTCCCCTCCATAAGCCACAGATTTATATGCAAAACACATAAACATTGTGTTACTTGTACCTCTTTTTACTTTATTCCCAGTTCACATGATCCTTTTTCCTAGTATCAGCACTACACGGTCTTGGTAGGGGATGAAGCTAAGCCACAGCACTTCAAATGTCCTGTAATGTCACTTCAGCTATTACACACCCTCCCTTCTAACTCGATTACAGCTGAGTACGCTGTCAACCAGTCATGTGTCAATCAAATCAAGCTGCCTTTCACTTAGACCCCGTTACACTGAGCCTTTTTTCAGGTGCTACAGCGTTAAAATAGCGCCTGAAAAAAGCCTCAGCTGCAAACACTGGGGCGCTGCACTGGCAGGGCATCACAAAAAGTCCTGCCAGCAGCTTCTTTGCAGTGGTGGTGGAGGAGGAGCAGTGAATACACAGCTCCTCCACCGCTCCTCCCCATTGAAAACAATGGGGCAGCGCTGCTATACCGTTGGCAAAGCGTCGCTGCAGCAGCATTTTGTGGGTGGTTTTAACCCCTTTTTGGCCGCTAGCGGGGGTTTTTAATCCTTTCATGACTAAGCCTATTTTTGAAATTTGGTGTTTAGTTAAAGTTCGTTAAAAATCTGTATTTTTTGCTAGAAACCCCCTAACATTATATATATATTTTTTAGCAGAGAATCTAGAGAATAAAATGGAGATTGTTGCAATATTTATATCACACGGTATTTGTGCAGCGGTGTTTTAAACGCAAATTTTTGGGAAAAGGCACACTTTCATGAATTAAAAAAAAAAACAAACAGTAAAGTTACCCCAATTTTTTTGTATAATGTGAAAGACGATGTTACGCTGAGTAAATAGATACCAAACATGTCACACTTTATAATTGCACGCACTCGTGGAATGGCAACAAACTACGGTACCTAAGAATTTCCATATGCGACGCTTTAAATTTTTTTTTACGATTACCAGGTTAGAGTTACAGAGGAGGTTTAGTGCTAGAATTATTGCTCTCGCTCTGATGATCGCAGCGATACCTCACATGTGTGATTTGAACACTGTTTACATATGCGGGCGCGACTTCCATATGCGTTTTCTTTGCTGCGCGAGCTCGCGGGAATGGGGGCGCTTTAAAAAAATTATTTTTTTCCTTATTTATTTTATTTATTTTTATATTTATAAATTGTGTTAAAAAAAAAAAAAAAATTGATGACTTTTATTGCTGTCACAAGGAATGTAAACATCCCTTGTGACAGTAATAGGTGGTGACAGGTACTCTTTATGGAGAGATCGGGGGTCTAAAAGAACCCCGATCTCTCCTTTGCACTTCAAAGTATTCAGATCGCCGTTTTCGAGTAAACGGCAGCCGAGTAAACGGGAAGTGACGTCATGACGTCGCTTCCGTGTTTACGATTAGGAGGCTGGAACGAAGCCGCCCACAGCTTTGTTCCAGCCCGCCCCCAGCCGCCGGAGGTGTCTGATTGGTCATCGGGCCTCCCGGTGGAACGGGAGGCCCGGTAAGAGCGGTGGGGGAGGAGGGGACGTCCCCTCCCGCTCCTCCAGTATAACAGCCAAGCGGCTTTTAGCCGCATCGGTTGTTATACCAGCTGCGGGCATCATCCCGGTATAACCCCGGAAAGCCGAGTAAGCACATCTGCGTATGCTCGGCGGGAAGGGGTTAAAACCGCCCCGCTAGTGGCCGAATAGTGCCGCTAAAAGGCCGGTAAAAATAGCGCCGCTTTACCGCTGATGCCCGGGGCGGCTCAGTGTGAAAGGGGTCTTAGCAAATTCTAGGCAACTTTTTTTTTTCATGGGATTCATTGTGGGGCAGTCCCCTACTAATGGAATCCACTGTAAGACACAGACAGTCCCCTACTAATGGAATCCACTGTAAGACACAGACAGTCCCCTACTAATGGAATCCACTGTAAGACACAGACAGTCCCCTACTAATGGAATCCACTGTAAGACACAGACAGTCTTCTACTGATGGGATTCACTAGCGGACAGTATCCTACTGATAGTATTCATTGGGGGCAGTCTTTTACGGATGAGATTCATTGGGGGACAGCCTTCTACCGATGAGATTCATGGGGGGGGGGGGGCAGTCTTCTTCTACTGATAAGATTTATTGGGGGACAGTCTTCTACTGATCACAGATAACAATCATTTGTGTTGCAAGTTTGAAAATGACTTGCTAAGCTATTGTTAGACCTGCCAAGCTTCACAAGTTTGGTCCACAATTGCAGCAAGTCCGCACTGCATGACTCCAGATTAACTTTCTTTGCAAACATTCTGCTAGTCGGCTGCAAGTTCTGGTTCAGTTATGTTGTGCAATAGTCATCCCACCACAGGGCTCACTGTGACTTGCAGAGCTCTTGCTGTAGACTCACCACTTCAACTTTGCTCTTGCTAGAGACTTGCTACAAATTGGAAAAGTGTCAACTAGAAATTGTGCTTCAAGTGCTCTGCAAGTGTACAACCTGCCAGTGAAAATGTGCAGCAAGTTACCAAGAATTACAATTCAACACTGCCACAAATTTGTGGCAAGTTATCCTTGCTATCTGGGATGGGATTATTTGGGGGAGGGTTGACTTTACACATCAAATGCAGCCAGCCTGTGTCACATCAAATGCAGCCAGCCTGTGTCACATCAAATGCAGCCAGCCTGTGTCACATCAAATGCAGCCAGCCTGTGTCACGTCAAATCCCCCCCCCCCCCGTACTCCATGGGAGCACAGTGGTACTTACCTTGTTGTGTTGTCCTCTCCTGCGGTGTCTCCTTCCACTGGCAGCGGCGATAGAAAGGTCCGCTCCTCATACTTCCGGTTTTCTCTCTCCCGGGCACAATGGGAGAGAGAAAACAGGAAGTGACATCAAACTCGGATGTCAATCAAACCGCCCAGCCGTAGTAATAGATACTATGAGCGCCGGGCGGAAACTACTCGTCGCTTCGGAAAGCGCCGCAAGGCAGGACAAAAGCCCGCAAATGAAGTGCCGCGTCTGCAATCTCGTGATTGCATAGACGTTGCGCTTCCCATAGTGCACTGTGTCCGGTGTCCGTATTTTTTGTGTATTTTTTTTTAAAGGGCCAGTTTTAAAAATGTATTTATTTTTTTACATTATTTTTTTGTGTGACTGCCTAGAGGGGGGCGGCGCCCGTGTGCCCCCTATGGACGGACCGCCACTGACTTCTACCGATGGGATTCAGTGGGGGAGAGCCTTCTCTTGATGAAGTTTTTTAGGGGACAATGATGAGATGGGTTTATTATGGGGTTCATTGGGAGACAGTCTTCTACTGGTGGGATTCAGTGGGGGATAGTCTTCTACTGATGATATTAATTGAGGGGAGAGGGGTAGACTTCTAGTGACAGGGTTAACATTTGGTGCAGTTTTCTCCTGATGAGATTCATTGGGGTACAGTCTTCTACTGATGGGATTCGGTGGGGGACAGTCTACTACTGATGGGATTGATTGGGGGGAGAGGGGTAGACTTATAATGGGGTTCATTTGGGTGCAGTCTTCTACCAATGAGATTCATTGGGGGGTACACTTCTACTGATGACATTGAGGGGAGAGGAGTAGACTTCTAGTGACAGGGTAAATATTGTGTGCAGTTTTCTCCTGATGAGATTAATTGGGGTACAGTCTTTTACCGATGGGGTTGAGTCGGGGACAGTCTTCTACTGATGGGATTGATTGGGGGGGGGGGGGGGGTAGACTTCTAATGATGGGATTAATTTGAAAGCAGTCTTTTACTGATGAGATTCATTGGGGGGCAGTCTTCTACTGATGATATTCACTGGGGCACACACTTCTAATGATGGGATTCACTGGGGGAGGCAGTCTTTTTTTATGGGATTCGTTGGGGGACAGTCTTCTACCAATGAGATTCATTGGGGCGGCCTTCTACTAATGAGATTAATTGAGGGACAGTTTTCTACTGATGGGATTAATTAGGGGGAGGTAGACTTCTAATGATTGGGTTAATTTGGGTGCAGTCTTCTATTGATGAGATTAATTGGGACAATTTTCTACTGATGGGATTCAGCGAGGGAGAGCCTTCTATGGATGAGATTCATTAGGAGATACTTCTACTGATGGGATACAGTGGGGGAGAGCCTTCTTTTGATGGGGTTTATTAGGGGAAAATTCTCTACTGACGGGATCCAGTGGGGGGGAGCCTTCTATTGATGAGATGAATTAGGGGACACTTCTACTGATGGGATCTATTGGGGGAGAGCCTTCTAATGATGAGATTCAACAGGGGCCAACCTTATACTGATGGCATCCAGTGTGGGAGAACCTTCTATTGATGACATTCATTAGGGAACACTTCTACTGATGGGATTCAGTGGGGGGGAACCTTCTATTGATGAGATTCATTAGGAGGCACTTTTACTGATTGGATTCAATGGGGAAGAGCCTTCTCTTGATGAGGTTCAATAGGGGCCAACCTTATACTGATGGGATCCAGTGGGGGAGAGCCTTCTATTAATGAGATTCATTAGGGGACACTTCTACTGATGGGATTCCGTGGGGGAAAGCCTTCTCTTGATGAGGTTCATTAGGAGACAGTGATTGGATGGGTTCACGATGGGATCCAGTGGGGGCGAGCCTTCTATTGATCAGATTTATTAGAAGACACTTCAACTTATGGGATTCAGTGCGGGAGAGCCTTTTCTTGATGAGGTTCATTAGGGGGCAATGATAGGATGGGTTCGTGATGGGATCCAGTGGGGACAGCCTTTTATTGATGAGATTCAATAGGAGACACTTCTACTTATGTGATTCAGTGGGGGAGAGCCTTCTCTTGATGAGGTTTTTTAGGGGACAATGATGAGATGGTTTCATGATGGGATCCAGTGGGGGAGAGCCTTCTATTAATGAGATTCATTAGGAGACACTTCTACTTATATGATTCAGTGGGGGAGAGTCTTCTCTTGATGAGGTTCATTAGGGGACAATGATGGGATAAACTCATGATGGGATCCAGTGGGGGAGAGCCTTCTATTGATGAGATTCATTAGAAGACACTTCTACTGATGGGATTCAGTGGAGGAGAGCCTTCTCGTGATGAGATTCGTTAAAAGGCACTTCTACCAGTGGCGGCTGGTGAAGTTTTAGGATGGGGGGGAGGGGTGCCAGACCCCGCCCTAACTTTTTGACCCCTCCCACTTGGTGAAAATTGGCGTGGTTTCAGCAAAATAGTAGGCATGGCTCTAAGGTGGTGTGGTTAGCGTCTGAGATGAACGAGGGATGGAGGGAGAGACAGCAGGCCCAGATCCTACACAACAATAGAAATATGTGTATTCTAGAAAGTTTAACAATCAGCAGATAAAGATATTCCAAACACCTGGTGTTAGCACTTCAATCATCCCGGCACCATGGTTGTTATGGTGTCAGGATGATTGAAGCGCATTATTTCTATTATTACATTGTACATTACATAATATACAATTAAATCATTCAACTCACCATAGTGCAGAATCAGTGGGAGCCCTGAGCGTGTCAGTAGCCACATCGCCTGCCACCAGATGCCATCAGGTGTCCCCAGCGGAGTCCGTCCTTACATCAGGTGCCCCCAGCGGAGTCCCTCCTTTCATGCAGCCTGTGTCCCATCAAATACAGCCTGTGTCACATCAAATGCAGCCTAAGTCCCACCAAATGCAGCCTGTGTCCCTCCAAATCCAGCCTGTGTCCCACCAAATCCAGCCTGTGTCCCATAAAAGTCAGCCTGTGTCACATAAAATGCAGCCTGTGTCCCACCAAATACAGCCTGTGTCTCACCAAATGCAGCCAGCCTGTGTCTCACCAAATGGAGCCAGCCTGTGTCCCACCAAATGGAGCCAGCCTGTGTCACATCAAATGCAGCCAGCCTGTGTCACATCAAATGCAGCCAGCCTGTGCCCCACCAAATGCAGCCAGCCTGTGTCACATCAAATGCAGCCAGCCTGTGCCCCACCAAATGCAGCCAGTCTGTGTCACATCAAATGCAGCCAGCCTGTGTCCCACCAAACACAGCCAGCCTGTGTCCCACCAAATTAAGCCTGCCTGTGTCCCACCAATAAAGCCAGCCTGTGTCACATCAAATGCAGCCAGCCTGTGTCACATCAAATGCAACCTGCCTGTGTCCCACCAAATGCAGCCAGCCTGTGTCCCACCAAATGCAGCCAGCCTGTGTCACACCAAATGCAGCCAGCCTGTGTCCCACCAAATGAAGCCTGCCTGTGTCCCATCAAATGCAGCCAGCCTGTGTCCCACCAAATGAAGCCTGCCTGTGTCCCATCAAATGCAGCCAGCCTGTGTCACATCAAATCCCCCCCCCCCATTCTCCATGGGAGCACAGCGGTACTTACCTTGCTGTGTTGTCCTCTCCTGTGGTGTCTCCTTCCACTGGCAGCAGCGATAGAGGAGTCCGCTCCTCATACTCTCTCTCTCGGGAGCAATGGGAGAGAGAAAACAGGAAGTGACATCAAAATGTCAATCAAACCGCCCAGCCGTAGTAATAGATACTATGAGCGCCGGGCGGAAGCTACTCGGCACTTCAGAAAGCGCCAAAAGGCGGGACAAAAGCTGGCAAATGAAGCGCCGCATCTGCAATCCCGTGATTGCATAGACGTGGCACTTCCCATAGTGCACTGCATCCGGACACAGTGCACTTAAGGACCTTTATTTGTATTTTTTTTTAAAGGGCCAGTTTAAAAAATGTTTTATTTTTTTTGTGACTGCCTGGAGGAGGGGAGGCGCCCGTGCACCCCCTATGGACAGGCCGCCACTGACTTCTACTGATGGGATTCAGTTGGCGAATGCCTTCTATTGATAAGATTCATTAAGAGGCACTTCTACTGATGGAATTCAGTGGGGGAGGACCTTCTATTGATGAATTTATTAGGAGACACCTATACTGATGGGATTTAGTGGGGGAGGGCCTTCTCTTGATGAATTTATTAGGAGATACCTATGCTGATGGGATTTAGTGGGGGAGGGCCTTCTATTGATGAATTTATTATGAGACACCTATACTGATGGGATTTAGTGGGGGAGGGCCTTCTATTGATGAATTTATTAGGAGACACCTATACTGATGGGATTTAGTGGGGGAGGGCCTTCTATTGATGAGATTTATTAGGAGACACTTCTACTACAGATGGGATTCAGGGGGGAGGGCCTTCTATTGATGAATTTATTAGGAGACACCTATACTGATGGGATTTAGTGGGGGGGGGCTTCTATTGATGAATTTATTAGGAGACACCTATACTGATGGGATTTAGTGGGGGGAGGGCCTTCTATTGATGAATTTATTAGGAGACACCTATACTGATGGGATTTAGTGGGGGGGCTTCTCTTGATGAATTTATTAGGAGACACCTATGCTGATGGGATTTAGTGGGGGAGGGCCTTCTATTGATGAGATTTATTAGGAGACACTTCTACTACTGATGGGATTCAGTGGGGGAGGGCCTTCTATTGATGAATTTATTAGGAGACACTTATACTGATGGGATTTAGTGGGGGAGGGCCTTCTATTGATAAATTTATTAGGAGACACCTATACTGATGGGATTTAGTGGGGGGGAGGGCCTTCTCTTGATGAGGTTCTTGGGGACAATCATTTATCTATGATGGGATTTGCTGGAGGTCATGGACAGTCCTCTATGGATGGGGTGTCCAAACTGATGACACACAGTCCTTGTTTGCTGATGGTATAAAATACGAAATGTCAGGTATTTTGTCCATAAAAGCTGCCACCCATACAGGTTTAATACATTACACCTGAGCAGCATCCAGAAATACTGTTTCCCTGTGGAGTTGATGACCAACTAACAGTAAAATGGACAGTGCAGTATAAACTCCCCAGTGTCCCCCTTACACTGCGGTGATAATGAAAGCAGCCGCTGTCTAGTCGCACGAGGAGAAGCTGTCATACGTGCGGCTACAAGTGAGACGTTCCAGAGACGTCACGTGACGCTGCCCCATGCGTGCCCATTCATGCTGCTTTTCTCACGCCTCTCCCGCGCAGTTCGGACAGAGCAGGATTCGGCCACGCCCCTCGGTCTACACGAAGCGTTCTACGTACGCTGAGTGAAGAAGCCCCTCCTACACGGTTCGGAGGCATGAGGTAAGTGTTCGAAGTGCGGTGTGTACGCAGATAAGGTAGGTGTGTGGACTGACAATGAGTAGAAGGAGAGTCATGGTCAGCGGTCACCTGGTTAGTGTAGGAAGACCTATATTAGCATGCCAAGCAGAAACGAAAGATGCATTTGTATTTTTGCAGGGCAGGTGCAGCATTCCCTCAGGTATACACAGCTTGTAGTTCAGTTGCTTCTGACTTCATCCTGGTGACTTCCTGTACATGAGGAGGAAAAGAAGTTCCATTTACTATAACTGTTATAGAAAAGCCCATGTACACTCCACAACCATCTTGCTTGGTATCAGGTCTTTCCACAACATTGCTATTTAAAGAGAAGTATGGAGTAGGTTTTTTGGTCATACTTTTCTAGTGTGTTCTTACTTTTGCTCTCTTGTGACCCAGAGTCAGAGCTGACATCATAGAGCCGAACAGACACCATATTGTCAGGATCCACCCAGCCTCCTGAGCAACTGAGAGCCAAAACCAGCAGTGCCCACCCCCTCCAGCCTGGGGCTCCAGTGAGTGCTGAAGGTACAGATTGGAGAGCGGTGACTGACAGTAACCACTCTCCGCTCACTGAAGACCTAGAAGTAGGTGATCATTGGTCATGCGATCGCTCATTTCTCAGGCAGGGGACAGCTGGGGGTGAGTATCTGTGTATGTTTTTTTTAGAAACCCAAACTTCTCTGTTAATAGAGCTAAAGGAGATCCCCAGCAACTCGTAGGTTATGGAAGACTTTCTTTTCACTCCTGGCAGAAGAAGTCATCATCACAGGAGGAGCCAGGAGGAAGAATATTTGGGCTTGTTCATATGGGCGGTTGAGGGGCTGTAAAAGCAAGTAGTTGAGTTGCAATTTTACAACCCTCTGACCACTTATCTAAACAGAGGAATGCAACCACTCAGGGCTCTACACATGTTGTCGATGTGTTGCTATGCTTTGTTGACACAGTGAAAATGAAATGGCAATTTCGCATTTTGGCATTCACAACTCATTCATGTGAATGGAGCCATGCCAAAACCGTGTGAGTTACCATTTTCAGGGTTAAAACAAGCGGTGAGAAGGCCTCCTTGCTGCCTGTCAAATGCCCTCTAAGGCTGCATTCACACTTCAATGTTTTGAATGGCGGGCAGATTTGCAGCAATTCTGTCCGTGAATTTGAAGCGTCCATCTGTGAATGACAAATGACTCGCATTTGAGATGCCATTCATTTGAATGACACCTAAAATTGCGGTGCGGGTCTGCCGCGATTTGTCGCACGATAAATTGTGTTGCAACCCGCATCGCAGGAAGCATGTCGCCCAAAAAAATTTCAGAAGCTACTTTTGGGCGACATGCTTCCCGCAATGTGGGTTGCCGCGATTGCAGTGTGATTTATCGCCCGACAATCGTGGCAGACCCACATCACGATTTTAGGTGTCATTCAAATGAATAGCTTCTCAAATATGAGTCCTGCAATTTGTCATTCACACATTGGCGCTTTTAAATCGCAGGTAGAATCGCAGCAAATCTGCCAGCGATTCAAACGCTGAAAAGTGTGAATGCAGCCTAAAAGAGCTTGTTTGCACTACAATATGAGTGTTTTGGATGGTTTCTTGCATACATATTTAACCCAGTGTGTTTTTATCCCTCTTTTTTACTTTAAGGCTGGCTTCACACTTGTTTGATGCGGGAACCAGCGCAATTCCAGTGAGGGTTCCCGCATCCCATGTCCCTCGCAGGCAGTTCACACTGCCCTCTGCAAACCTCTGCGGGTGTCAATGTAAAGTTAATGACACCCCCAGGTCAGTTTGCAGATCAGAGTGCGAACTGTGAAATGGTACAAGAATCGGATCGCATGGGTGTGAACACCCATGAGATCCGATTGCTTTGTGGACAAAAAAAAAAAGGTCCTGCACCATTTTGGTCCGAATACGATGCAAATTCAGCCATACAAAATGTATGGCTGAATTCGCATCGCATGTGATCTGAACAGAAATGTGGTGCGAACCACATGCGATTTCTGTGTTTGCACTACTGTGAACCCAGTTAACACCAGTGAAAAAAATTAGAACATGCAGCATAAAAGACACACCAGAACACATCACATGAAAAAAAACAAAAAAAAACAAGAAACCTTGGGAAAAAAGGAAAATCAAGAGGGGAAAAGTGCACTGGAATGCATTAACCACTTCAATACTGGGCAATTTTACCCCCTTCCTGCCCAGGCCAATTTTCAGCTTTTAGCGCTGTCACACTTTGACAATTGCGTGGTTATGCAATACCCAAACAACATTTTTATAATTTTTTTTTTTGGAGACAGATAAAGCTTTCTTTTGGTGGTATTTAATCACCACTTTTATTAGTTAGTATTCTATTATTATTATTTAGTTTTTTATTTTTTGCTAAACAAAAGAAAAAAGGCCAAACATTTTGGGAAAAAAAAGTTTTTCTTAGTTTCTGTTACAAAATCTAGTGAATAAGTATTTTTTCCCCTTCACTGACGAGGCTGCACTGATAGGCACTGATGAGGAGGCACTGATGAGGAGGCACTGATATGCAGCAGTGATAGGCAGCCTTTGTGGGCACTGATGAGGAGGCACCGAGAGGCATCACTGATGGGCACTGAAAGGCAGCACTGATGGACACTGATTGGTATCACTGATGGGCACAAGTGGGCAGCACTGGCAGGCACCGCTGATGGGGCTGCACTGATAATCAATGCACCACCCCCCCATCAGAAGACCCCCCTGTCAAGTAGAGGAATGCCGATAACTTGCACTTTCTATTTACACGATGATCAGCTGTGATTGGACACAGCTGAACACGTGGAAAACAGCCCGCATCATAAGCTGTACCATATGATGTCCAGTCAGAACAATGGAGCCCCCACCCGGCGATTATTCTGCTACAGGCCAGGCAGGAAGGTGTTAAAGTGCATCAAAAATGTGCATGCAGAGATGCATCTGAAGTGAGTTTCTATTGTTATGAACTGTAAGCAAAACCGCATCCGGAACGCATCTGGAATGCATTTTGTGGTGTGAACTTGCCCTGACACCTGAAAACTTTTTTACTTCTTTAGGACAATGGGCATTCCGGTGCATTTACATGCATTTTGATGCATTCTGGCTGGAAAAGTGGATTGTACTCTTGTTATGGAAATGATTAAGAGCTCCAATCGAGCTCAAGGTTATCTGCTGCTGTCTCTAATTTGAAAAGTGTTGATATGCATGCATATAAAAGTAAACACACTGAGACACGCTCAGTTTCGTTACTGTTACACTTCTAATTTATTCAAGGCGGTGTTAATGTTTTATACACACAAATACGTCATTGCTATGTCAGTCTAATAGGTACATCTCATTGGTCAAGATAGAAAAGAAGATGGATAATTTTCATAACGAGGTTTGGCTCTCTTTGTTCTTATCTCCAGTTCCGCGTTCTTCTGTGTGTGGGAGGTAGGGGGTACACGCCATTTTGAGAAAATATAGGAACAGAGCAAATCTGTATACTTATATAATGAGTAAGGAGAAAAATATGTATGCACATAAGAAAATAGACATTTTCAGATTACTATTATTATTATCTACATCACATTCCTTCACAATCCCCCCTAAAATGACTATTTTCTCTTTTCTGTCCCTAATACTAAAGGTCCTACTTTTTAGCCTGGCCCTTCTCCTCAGCAACTCTTTTAGGCTGTATATAGAATTGGGCAGCAACTGTTCACTTCCCTCCTCGATACAGCTGGAGAGGTGCAGTCAGGCGCTATCTATCCCTATAACCCTATAGGATTGTGAGATTATGGACAGGGAGTGACTGCAGAGGAGTGAAGGGTTTGTCATCTTCCATCATAAGGAGGTCCTCTTCTTCTTGGTGGAGAAATGTAGGTGTGCTATTGTCTACAGCCTTGCTCATTAACTTTTTTACAAAAGGTAGAATACAGCATATAATCAGGGCTAAAAGGACCAGGATTATTAATACCGTTACCCGTATCTGGGCGAACACCTTCTGCCACCCACTCATCCAGCTAAAATATTGATCCCATGGGTCTGTGATACCTGAGTTCTTCAACTCCAATGACAGATCTTCTAATTTCTTTATAGCTAAAGTAACGTTACCATTTGGGCCAGTATTATCAGGAATGTATGTACAACAGGTTCCCGTTTTTTCCTATGATTTTACAAAACACCTCCTTTCCCAGATAACACCATGTCTAAGGCCATCCGGTCCTGGAATGTCATGTAGGAAGTGGGGGCTAACTGATCAGAAATTCCCTGGAGGGCATCTTTAGAGTAATTTACAAATCTCTGTTGGTTATAATATGTATAGTGTCAGGTCACCTAGAGGCTGGGTGACAGATGCACACCGTTGGGATCAGGAGTGCACTGCAAGGTAGTGGACCCTACGGGTGACTGCTGCGGATTGTACCTTGGGAGGTTCAGGAAGCAGGTCTACTGGATCACTGACACAGATCCCACTGGGAGCTAGAGCATAGATTCCCCAGGGCGCGGAGTCTAAGAGCCAGCAGGTGTTCACCAGAGCCTCTAGTGGTGAGGATGGACTGCGCTGCAGTCTGGCTCCAGGTCGCGGCCCCCAGGGTCTCACAGCTCACGCTCACGGTAGACTACAGGAGCAGAGGAAGGAGGGAGCTGGCTGGAACATCAGGGTCACAGGCAAACAGGGATGGCCGGGAACAGGCCAAAGTCGGTAACAGAAATCAGATGTAGGAAACATAGCAAGTACACACATAGGCTAACACACAGTGGTTGATCAGCACTGCTGGCTTGCAGTGCACAGGTTAATATAGGGTTCCCTGATAGGGCCTGGGGTGGGGCCATGCTTAGAGGGGAGGTTACAAAAGCAGTCAGGTGAGGGTCAGCTGGTCTCTAGAGATGAACACATGGAGACAGGTAAGCTGATCGACAAACTCTATTGCATAACCATGACATGTAGTTAATTCAATCTACATTCTTGCTGACAGTTGTTATGGGGATCAAAGACTCAAAACCAGCTTTTACCTGATCCCTGCCTTTAAACTCATCAGGGACCCCCCTTGTAACCCCTATGACATGTATGTATACATGAGGATCAAAGCTTCCGGAGAGAGCTGCTCGCTTCCTCCTCTGACTGTGTGCTGGGTCAGTGTATGTATCAGGGATATCTTTGGTTAGGATATGGGGGCTTTCTATTTTCATCTTTTTTGTCTAATGCACTCTGTGGTCGCCCATTCTGGCCCTGTGTTCCAACCCACTGGCCCCCACAGAAACCACAACTCTGTCCCCAGTAACTGTCTGTGTGGCATACATATATGTCCTTACCGTCAGGGATATCACTGTACCAATGGCATCACCATGAAGGGTCAAATGGACAAGGTACTATGTCACAGTAATCTAAGGTAAAGGTGGTCACATGTGTACCTGAAGAGTTACACCAAAACGTAATTATGTTATCATTTTTGTGATGGCCACCTCCTGGGCCCCTCCCCCCTAGATCAAACAGAAAAAGGATATGCAGCACCCGAAAACACGCTCTCCTGTAGTGATAAGCGTGCATTCAGGTGTTCTTCCTGGCCAACTTGACTGAGGGGGCTGTGGTCACCAAAACTTGGAATGGACCATCATAACTTGGCTCAAGGATCTCCAGACAGTAGTTGGTGTGGTCCTGCATCTAATTCAGGATCTGGAATGGAAGAAAACACCTGGACATGCATTCAGGTTAATTCTCGTGATAATGTGGTTACATAATTAGTCAACACATCAGACTGTAACTGTAACTGTTGTGGAAAGTAACAACCAAGTCTGGGGGCTGAACCAAACAAAATTTCATAAGGGGATAGGGCATGTTTCCCCCGGGGGTGTGTCTGACACTAAACAGGGCAATGGGCTAACTGTCTGGCCAACTCATGTTAGTCTCTTGGGCCATCTTTAACATCCTGTTTTTAGTGTCCCATTCATCCTTTCTACCTTCCCGCTACTTTGAGGGTGGTATGGGATGTGTAGTGCCAACTGAACCCCCAGTGCTGCCCAAATCTCTTTAGTAAGGGTTGTTGTTAGGGCTGGTCCCTGATCTCTCAATATCACCTCTGGGACCCCAAATCTACATACTATCTCACTCAGTAATTTCTTAGCTGTGGTCCTGGCAGTCATGACCACTTCCACTAGGGCGTATTCGAATCTGCCACTTCTTGGCACTTGAGAATGATCAATTTGCATCCTCTGGAATGGGGTATAGTGCTTTTGCCAGGTGCTTCTTCTGTGCATTCTGGGTTACATTTGGTGCAGATAATGCATGATCTGCAGAAGCTGTCGGTCAGTGGAGTAACTCTTGGTGCAACACTTGTTGATAAGAGAGTTCATAAAAGTCTTTGTCAAGTGGGCAGCTCCATGTGCCCATTGCACCACGGCTGGGTACATACTCCTGAGTAGACAAGGCTTCTTGTTGCACTCGAATAGTCCATTTCTGAGAGTTGCTCCTTTTCTCCATTTCCAGCTTTCCTTCTTATCCGGACTTGCTGTTTCCTGTAGTTCTTTTAGATAAACTCTGTCCACTGGGAAAGTCTGTAAGGTAAGCACGGGGTGGTCTTCTTCTACCACCCTGCTGTCCACTTCCCGCGGACCACCAGCTGTCTGTTTGGCAGCTGTATTGGCTCGATGATTGCCTTAAGCTTCTTTTGAGTTCATTTTGTCGTGTGCTTTTACTCAGAATAGTCACTTGGGTTGGGAGAAGCAAGGCATCAATCAAGTTTTCACAGGTGTTCCTGCAGCCATCAGGAATCCTCTGTCCTAGATAACACCATAATCATGGGCAATGCTGAAAGCATATCTTGAGTCCATGAATGTTGGCTCTTTTTCCCTCTGCCCATTTACGTGCTGTAGTAAGTGCTTATAGCTCTGCCTCCTGTGTAGACATCACCGGTGTTAAGGCTTCAGCTTGTAGAACAGTGTTTTCAGTGGTGACCGCGTGTCCTGTGCGGTCACGGGGGTAACAAGTCAAGACTCTACTCCTCCTCCTCCTTTCCCCCCTCGAGAAGTGGAAGAAGGGTGGTAGGGTTCAGTGTTTGACAACTTAATAGAGTAATGCTGTCCAGTAGGAGGGAACACAGGAGTCTCAAGTGTCTGGTAGTGGACAAGTGTTTCGGCTGGATCTTGGTTGAATATGGCAACAACGTCATGGGGAACAAGCAGAACGAGGCAGTGTCCGAGGACCAAGTTCACAGTTTTGTCAAGCAAGTCTTGTGTAGCAAATCCAGCTCGCAGACACAATAGGCCTCCTCTTGCTACCGCATCCAGCCGACAGGAATAATATCCTATGGGGCGTAGGCTGATGCCGTGTGATTGGGTGAGTACACCTGCAGCATGTCCCAGACGTTCGGATACAAAGAGCTTGAGCGTTTTGTCGTAGGCTGGGAGCCCTAGCGCCGGGGGTGGCGCACTCAAGGGTTTCAAACTTTAGATATTTCTTCAGGAGACATCTGGAAGGGTCTGATTGCAGAGCATCAGTAGGAAGGCTTCTGGAATCCATGCTCTGCACTAGGAAATTAGTCCAAGGAAAATGACAGGTGTTGAGCACCACTGCAATTTGGGCTTTGAGGCTCTGCAGCCCTGGTTGGCAAGATAGCACAACAGGCTTTCTGAGGTGACTTCAAGAGGGGGTAAGTCAGCTGCACAAAAGAGAAGGTCATCAACATGTTGGAAGAGAATCACTTCCAGGTGTTCCTTTTGTCATGTGTCAAGGATGATAGCCATAGCTTTTGCAAACTGGCTTGGAAAGTTCTGTGCCCCTTGTGGCACAACTGTTTAGGTATGTTGCCGTTTCTTTCCGTGGATGAATGCGAAAAGGTACCAGCAGAAGGGGTGAGGGTGGACACTGAAGAAAACGTTTGTAAGGTCCACCTCTGTGAGGTATTTTGCAGTCAAAGGCATCCACAGTAGGTACCTGGTTCTCTTTTTAGGATTCTCTTCTTGGGGTTATTGTGGTTTCCGGGGCAATGAAGCGCCCTCTTTTAGCTTGACTGAAACTGGTGGCACCTTTAAGTTACCGTTGTCTCCCGGTCCTGTGGACCATAGGCACGCAGGGATTCTGTCAAGTACTTCCTGCAGTATTGAACTTGAAGTTTTTTTTCTTCATTAAGTGTCATCAGGAGAGGCAGAGAACACAAAGCAGATGAGTCTTCTAAAGATAGGGGAGTATGTAACTTCACCCCCCTTCAGGCGTGTCCTGATTGAGGCCTGTAGTCTGGACAACACATCAGCTCCTAGTAGATTCAAGGGACATGTAGAGGACACCACAAATCTGGCAAGCAAATCAGGAAGTGGAAAGGAAAGAATTATTAGGCAGGTTCACCGCTCTCAACACACTTTTGGCTGCACCCCTGTCAATGAGGAAAGTGGTAGGTTTTTCGTCTGGGACATCTTGGGGCTCTGCATTCTTTTTTGAAGTGACCCCGTTTCCCACAGTTGTAACAGGTGATCCTTTCCCTGGTATTGGGCAGTGGTGGTGGACTAGTGTAGGTGGGATCTTCGTCATGGGTTACCATGAGGGGCGTTGGTTTTTTACCTTTTTGATTTTCTATACCTCTGGCCACCAACAATAAATCAGACATTTTCATTGAATAGTATTCAGGGCGGGCCACCATCAGGCCTTTTCTGATATCCTCCCTGAGCCCTGAAACAAAAGCAGTTGATAACATGTGTGTGTGTGCCTTTATGAGTCTAGCATGATACTTCTTCACAGACTCCCCTTTATCTTGGGTAATATCTTGGATTGTGGTCTTCTGATCCGTCAACTTCTCCTTTGCCCAGTCGTGGAGTTGTGCACAGAACTCCACGCCTGAGGTGTAGGAAGTGGCACTTGTCAGGCAGGCATCATTGAAGGCCATCTGCATGACTGGCCAAAAGACATATCCTGCTTTGATTTGGCATAGGCTGATCAAGTCTTTCCAGGCAGCTGAGTAAGTTTCTTGTATTTGCACTATCCTGTGGTAGAAGGGAATTGGCTGCTTCTCTGGGTCAGGCAGACTTGTCACTAAGGCCGCTGCTTGTGATAGAGTAAAAGCGACATACATCACTGGTGCCCCTTCTGGTAACCGAGACTGTTGTTGGGGCAGGGGCTGACAAGAGGCACTGTTCTTTACGGTTGCCAGCATGTGTTTGAGATCCTCTCGGAACTGAGAGTCTGGAGCCGGATTGGGGGTTAAATCAGTGGGTGGCCTTGCTGCCTGCTGTCGGGCTTCCCACTCAGATGCTTCTTCATCATTAACATATCCGGCCTGGGAATGTGATGCTCCCGTATTGGGGAAGACAGGTGTGTGGTATGAACCATCTTGGTTTAAAACAGCGAGGGCTGGGTACAGGCTGTTTAAGCTTACTGGGTGTACCAAGATGGCCGCCGGCAGGAAGTGCACTGGACTGGGTAGAAAGTGAAGGCATGGGTGCACTAAGATGGCCGCCGGGCTGAGTTGTCACAGTGGGTTGTGCTTGGGTGGTGAGAAAGGAGTGGTTGTTAGACGGAGGGCAGTGCTGTCCCTCCCCTCCTTTGTTTAAAGTTCCAACATATCATCAGCTATACATACATAATACAATCGCCATCTTTCTTAACTTCCTTTATCCAATTTTCTTTATCACACAGGATTTTTCTCCCTGTTTCTTCTGCAACATAACTTTCGTCACTTCTTTCAACTTTGTTAACTATTTCAACATCTTCTTCTCTCCTTCTTTACAATATCACTTTCATTACAATATCACTTTCTGTTTCTCGGCTAACGGCTTGAGAGGGGAATACATACAACCAAGGAGTTAATATTTTTCTCAGCGTTCTTATCAGCAAATTCCTTCGGTGTGGGCACATAAGACTAATGTACAGTTAATCTCAGAACAAGAACAAACACATCAGGGGTAGTGAGGAGCTACGGCCCGCGACCCAACAGATCCTTCGGGTAGCCTCCTTCTCTGACTTTCACCAGTCCCCACCCCCTCTCTTGTATAGCAAACAATAGACCACAGATACACTCAGGACAGGACATTACACCTGCCACTCTCTGAACCGTAAAGCCTCAGCAGGCTAAGATAACCGTAAGGGCAGACCACCCTGCAAAAAATAAACCCGTTTATAGACGTTTTTTCTACAGCTCTACACCAAGAGGCCGACAACTCTTCTTGGGGTGAGTCCTCTGTAACGCTTTCAGACTGCAAAGCCCGCAGCTGAGATAACCCTCAAAGGTTCCTTGAACCTAGAGTACACCCGTCTATAAACGACTGCTACAAGGAAACTATCTCATCCCAGAGGCCGACAGCTCGTCTGGAGATGAGACCATACATTCACGCATGTAGCACTTTTAGACTGCTGAGTTTCGTAACCCAAAGAATGACAGACAGTGAACAAAAAATACAGTCAGCAGAAACCCATCAGCAGGTTCGTTAAACAACCTCAGGCGAGGAAATACCTGCCTCTAAGACAGTCTCAGCATACCGACAGAATCCAGCCGTCAACCGAAAGATAAGAGAGTCGTACAGTGGTAAGAATATAAATCAACTCACCGGTACTGTTAGGGCTGCGCAAACCCCACTCTCATTAATCAGTTAACGCCCGAATGCTTGTCGCGGTATAACTTCGACCGTAGCCTGAGATCCCGGGTTTCGGCACCATCTGTTATGGAAATGATTAAGAGCTCCAATCGAGCTCAAGGTTATCTGCTGCTGTCTCTAATTTGAAAAGTGTTGATATGCATGCATATAAAAGTAAACACACTGAGACACGCTCAGTTTCGTTACTGTTACACTTCTAATTTATTCAAGGCGGTGTTAATGTTTTATACACACAAATACGTCATTGCTATGTCAGTCTAATAGGTACATCTCATTGGTCAAGATAGAAAAGAAGATGGATAATTTTCATAACGAGGTTTGGCTCTCTTTGTTCTTATCTCCAGTTCCGCGTTCTTCTGTGTGTGGGAGGTAGGGGGTACACGCCATTTTGAGAAAATATAGGAACAGAGCAAATCTGTATACTTATATAATGAGTAAGGAGAAAAATATGTATGCACATAAGAAAATAGACATTTTCAGATTACTATTATTATTATCTACATCACATTCCTTCACACTCTTGTTGAAAGGGCTGGAACTAGCTGTACTGGTGTGAACGCCCTTGGATTACATGGCAAACACTGTGCATGTGTTCTGGATGCAGGTTAAAAACACCCTGGAAAGCATTTTCAGAGGGGTGGAAATAATAGCTGCAAGTGTAAACAAGCCCTTGTAGACACAGGATAACCCTTAGTTCCAGTGAGCCTCAATGGCCAGGCTGAACGGCAGTAACTGGCAGTAAGGCCCCTTTCACACTGGGGCGGTAGGGGGCGTTGGCGGTAAAACAGCGCTATTTTAGCGCTGTTTTACCGCGGTATTCGGCCGCTAGCGGTGCGGTTTGAACCCCCCCCGCCGGCGACCGAAAAAGGGTTAAATACACTCATATAGCGCGGTTATATAGGTATTGCCGCGGTATAGCCGCGCTGTCCCATTGATTTCAATGGGCAGGAGTGGTTTAGGAGCGGTGAATACTCCGCTCCTTCACCGCTCCAAAGATGCGGCTGACAGGAGATTTTTTCTTCTCCTGCCAGCGCACCGCTTCAGTGTGAAAGCCCTCGGGCTTTCACACTGAACAAACAGTGGAGGCTGTTTTGGGGCGGTTTGCAGGCGGTATTTTTAGCGCAATAACGCCTGCAAACCGCCCCAGTGTGAAAGGGGCCTAAGAAGGAGGGTTATCCTTCTTATGTTCATTTGAGGAAAACTCTCCATCCTGTTCTTTTGAGTTTTGTCATCATTATGGTCCAAAACAATCATTGATTTGACCCCATTAACTGTAATGCCTCGTACACACGATCGGACATTCTGACAACCAAACCATGGATTTATTTCCGACGGATGTGGGCTCAAACTTGTCTTGCATACACACGGTCGCACAAATGTCGGAAATTCTGATTGCCAAGAACGCGGTGACGTACAACACGTGCGACGGCACTAGAAAAAGGAAGTTCAATAGCCAGTGCAGCTCTTCTGCTTGATTCCGAGCATGCGTGGAATTTTGTGCGTTGGAATTGTGTACACACAATCGGAATTTCCGACAATGGATTTTGATGTCGGAAAATTTGAGAACCAGCTCTGAAATTTTTGTTGTCAGAAATTCCGACAAAAAATGTCCGAAGGAGCCTACAGATGGTCGGAATTTCCGACAACAAGCTCCTATTGAACATTTGTTGGCGGAATGTGTGTACGCCTCATTAGAAGATCAAAGAACGTTCTGAAAATGAACATTTTCAAATTAAATTCTACTAGTGTATGGTCAACTTAGTAACATTAGTGAATAGATAGGAACGTATATCATATTTCCTTGTTTTAAACATTTTTTACATTTCTTCAGTTACTTCCTGGTTTTCAGGCCTAAGCAAATGATGTCATACATCCCAGGAGTCTTCAGGAGGGGCTTTCTCAGCTAAGCACACCCTCCTACCTGCATGCCTGAGCTAAGGGCACATGGATTCCAGGAAGTAAATGCTAAGTGACTCCTCAGCCCTTATCCAAGATGGCCCTTGCCAGAAATGCTAGGGGGTGATTTTTAATGTGATTTCTCAGCAAAATAAAGCATGGAGACATGGATGGATGGGGGATTAGCTTTGCATATTAAAAACAAATTAAATAGCGGCAACAGAGGACACTCACATGAGTGTAGACAAATGGGCTGCACACCCCATAAAATACATAAAAAACTACGAGAACTCCCTAACGGGGCTTTAAAGCAACCAATGAGATGCAGTATAGATAATTGAAAGAATTGATTTTATTAGTACAAAAAGTATAAATAACGTATTGTAAAATCGCTGAATGAATTCTGACTGTTTGAGTCAGGACATGAACTGGATATAGCATAAAATTGCAGCGGACTATGCCTATAATTAAGAACAATGCAAAATACAATGTATTGTAGGGCAACCACAGTTTCCTCAAGTGTTGAATCCTTAAAATCACTAACAACAAACAATGCCTATGAATAGGGACAATGTACAATACAATATATGTAGGACAACGAAAGTTGTGTAAATTCTGACGCGCTTCGACCCTTGCTGGGTCTTCTTCAGAGGATGGTTGTCCACTGTGAAAAAATCAACATATATCAAACATAACATCGGGTTCAACAATAACCAGCCTACTGTATATATATACCATGTAACATATCTGCGTAGGTTATATAATTACCTATCACAAGGTTCCTGATGATTTAGAGTGTTTAAGATAATGCAATTCCTCCTATGCTCCCTTGTCTCCCCCGTGTCAGGCCAACTCCCCAGGGAACGGACGGTGGGCCCAATATGTCTTACGAGGGATCACGCCTACATACCCCCCACACAGGAGGGGGAGAGAGAGAAAGGGACAGCGAACGGCTCGAACTGCACCCAGATGGATTTACGTTGGTGCTAAAAACAAGGTGAAAAACGATGAGTCAGTCAATTCTTCCACATAGTTGGAAGTTCCCCTATTATGGGGCGGTATAATTTTGTTAAATTATAGGTCCATGGGTATGCAGGGAAGCAAATGCTGAAGATAAGAGGAAGAAAGAGGGGAAAAAAGGGGGACGGAAGAGAGGGGGAAGGGGGGAAAAACCTGGAGGGAAGGGAGGAAAAAAAAAGGGGGGGGAGGGGAAGGAGGGGAGGGGAAAAGGAAGGGGAGGAAAGGAAGGGAAAGGGGGAGAAAGCGTGTAGTGATAGCAGGAATGAACAGCTACTTGCTATTTGTCTGTTCATTCCTGCTATCACTCACACCGCATGGTTCACCCTTTCTCCCATCTTTCCTTTTTTCCTCACTTTCCCCTACACGCTTTCTCCCCCTTTCCCTTCCTTTCCTCCCCTTCCTTTTCCCCTCCCCTCCTTCCCCTTCCCCCCCCCTTTTTTTTTTTTTCTCCCTTCCCTCCAGGTTTTTCCCCCCTTCCCCCTCTCTTCCGTCCCCCTTTTTTCCCTCTTTCTTCCTCTTATCTTCAGCATTTGCTTCCCTGCATACCCATGAACCTATAATTTAACAAAATTATACCGCCCCATAATAGGGGAACTTCCAACTATGTGGAAGAATTGACTGACTCATCGTTTTTCACCTTGTTTTTAGCACCAACGTAAATCCATCTGGGTGCAGTTCGAGCCGTTCACTGTCCCTTTCTCTCTCTCCCCCTCCTGTGTGGGGGGTATGTAGGCGTGATCCCTCGTAAGACATATTTGGCCCACCATCCGTTCCCTGGGGAGTTGGCCTGATACGGGGGAGACAAGGGAGCATAGAAGGAATCGCATTATCTTAAACACTCCAAATCATCAGGAACCTTGTGATAGGTAATTATATAACCTACGCAGATATGTTACATGGTATATATATAGGCTGGTTATTGTTGAACCCGATGTTATGTTTGATATATGTTGATTTTTTCACAGCGGACAACCATCCTCTGAAGAAGACCCAGCAAGGGTCGAAACGCGTCAGTATTTACACAACTTTCGTTGTCCTACATATATTGTATTGTACATTGTCCCTATTCATAGGCATTGTTTGTTGTTATTGATTTTAAGGATTCAACACTTGAGGAAACTGTGGTTGCCCTACAATACATTGTATTTTGCATTGTTCTTAATTATAGGCATAGTCCGCTGCAATTTTATGCTATATCCAGTTCATGTCCTGACTCAAACAGTCAGAATTCATTCAGCGATTTTACAATACGTTATTTATACTTTTTGTACTAATAAAATCAATTCTTTCAATTATCTATACTGCATCTCATTGGCTGCTTTAAAGCCCCGTTAGGGGGTTCTCGTAGTTTTTTACAAATTATATAGCATTTTTGGTTTGTTGTGCTCAGATACAATGTAGTTCCACTTTAACATAGGTACAGGGTTTCTAAAGGCAAAACTTTTGTTTTGGATAGAGAATTAGAACCTCTGCTGAGGAGATTCATCCTCTAATTATTGTCAACTCAACTGAGATTGAGTCGTTACAACATATCAAATTTTCATTGGAACAGGAATATATAGGAAATCTACCAATGGACCTGTTTTTCAAGAGATTTCCTCTCACTTCCTGTTGTGTCTACAGAATAAAATTTGAAATGAAGTATGCCCAAAGGGACACAGATGACAAAAAAAAAAAAAAAAAAAAAAGACAGGGGCTTTATCAATTCTGTATTCTTTCCAAAACTAAAATAAAAATGTTGGCTTCAGTTATACTTTTTGATACAATTCTATGCTGAAAATTTGAACCCTCGTTCACATTGGATCAACTTGTCATGCGCTTTGACAGGTCAAAGCACATGAAGAGTCACACCCTATTGTCGGCAATGGCACTGTTCAAATCGGTGCGACTCCAACTTTGTGGTGCCACATTGATTTGAAAAAGTAGTTCCTGCACTACTTTTAGCGATTTTGGATGTGACTTGCATAGACATCCGTGCATGAAGCCGCACAGACGTCTTCAAAGTCGCACTGACATGCGGCTTTGAAATTGAACGATTTCAGAACTGCATTCAGTGTGAACGAAGGCTAAATGCTGAATCTGTTTTGCAAAGCCTCCAATTAATACATTTCCCCCTTAGTACTGTAGAAAGTATCTTTATCAAATTATGTATTGATGGTCTTTCTTCCTCCTTTAGGCTGTCTGAGATCTCTTCCTCCAGTTCCCAGTGAATAAAGTGACAGGTTCTCTTGATAGCCCACCTCTCCGCTGATGATCACCTTTCTTGCATCACGCTGCTGTTGGAGCCCTAAAGCCCCATACACACTATCAGATTTTCTGCTGATTTTTGTCTTCAGATTTACCAAAACCATATAGTGTAAAGGGCCTGCCTGATTGCATACAAATTGAAACTCCTAAGGTTTGACCTCATATTATATGGTTTTGGTAAATCTGAAGACAAAAATCAGCAGAAAATCTGATAGTGTGTATGGGGCTTAAGACTTTTGTAAGCTCAGTGTTGGTATGAATTGGAGCTTAACCAGGGTGGTTGACCTTCTACCCTCCCACACGTGATAGTGTTTGGGCCTGGCGTTTAACATGCTGCATTCTAGAAGGAAGGGGAGAAGGCCACATGCTTTCCTTTACCCAGAAGTAGCATGTTTTGCCAAAGTCTCTGACAAATGAATGGAGCAGCAGAGGAGCACAGTGAAAGTGAGTACCAGCAGAATGGTGTGTTTCTTCTATATATTTCTTCTGTACATTGCAGTACAGTCTGAGTGGTTCACAATCTATTTTCAGTCAGATTTCTAGTATGCATTGATTTGTGTGAAATTACTTAAATATAGATTTCCAGCAGTTTCAAAAAATAAATAAATATAATGATTTTAAATGAAGGTGTAACAGGCATAAAAAGTTGTTTATTATAGCACAGTAGCTTTGTGCTGAGCACTTCTGCCTTGCAGCACTGGGGTGCCTGGTTCAAATCCTGGTCAGGACACTATTTGCATGGAATTTGTATGTTTTCCTTTGCTTCCATGGGTTTTCTCCAAGTTCATTGGCTCCTTGTCCAAATTGTCCTGTGTGTGTGTGTATACATATGCATGTGAGGTAGGGAGCTTAGATTGTAAGCTTCTCAAGGGCAGAGACTAAAGTGAATGTATAACATATGTAAAGCACAGTATAAATTGTCAGTACTATATAAATAAACATGCGCTGTCATTCTGCTTTAGCACAGGTTATGTACAAATCCACATCTGGCGCTGTGGCAGACTTTTATAAAAAAAACATGGCAGCCCACAGAAGAACTCCTACATGATTTTCAGGATGTGCACAGAAAAGAGAGGATCACACATTAAACTAGTTCATTTCCTTCACATGCAGGAAATATAGATTTTAGCATTTTTTCCTTGCAATTGACTAGAAAATAACTGACTAGAAAAAGCGCTAAAAGGCTTTTCTAAAAAGCGCTACAAATGGTGTTTGTTTTAAATTTGGACAGCATTACTTGGTGCATCTGAAAATGGCGAATGTTCCCTGCGTCACTCTATTGACTTTGATAAAGAAATAAACAGGGAAGCTGTGGTGTTAATATTCCATGTGCAGAGCTGCGTTAAGAGAGGAGAAGCCCTGATTATTCAATCAATCTTATTAATATTCATTAGAGATGATAAATATTCATCGTCCTGTTTTAGACGACTTGTTTCTATGGCAACCAGCTACCCCCCACCCCCCCACCCTGCCCCAAACAAACACACACAGCTCTGTCACTGCACCTCAGTCAGACACAGATGCACCCTGTGCTATTCCAGCACTCGCCACACAAATCCACCAGGCCTCAGTCATAAAATGTCACTGAATCCCTCTGCTTGCATTGTACACACATCACAAATACACCTAAAAGCTGGAAGCACATATATGTATATATTAAGGATGGAACCCGATCACCTAGAATTCTATATACATGTGTTTCTGAGGCTGGGATTTGTATCTGATACGAGTGCCGGATACTGTTATCTGGATATTGATTTCTTCCAGTGTGACTGTGTACATTGCTATACCAGCAAATTACACAAAATGACAATGTGGGATTGATGATGGTAAAATGCCTGATCCAGATGGGTGATTCTGCTGAATACAGAAAATAACTGTTGTGAATTCATAGAACTGTGCCCATCAATATCTATCATATACAAAGTACCAAATACAAAATATTTTTAGGATGCTTTGCATTTATTTGTAAAGAATGCCTTACAGATGCACCGCTTTGATAACCTGATAAATCTTTTATTGCTGGGGGTAGTTGGTCTGCCAGTTGACCCTTATTAGTAGGAATGCCCTTTACTTTCATTAAGCCTAGGTTCACATTTCTCCGAAATCGCCCCCGAAGTCGGACTGACATGGGTGAATGAAATCGCACGATTTCAATCCTGCTGTCAGTGTAAACCTGGGCTTAAGGTGAATTGCAGGGCAAAAAACACACCAGTTGGGGCTCATTTACCATTTACACCAGGTGCATCAGGCAGCTATGCCCAGTATAGTTCAAAAGTATTGACAAGGCAAATTGCCCTATGCTGTATTTGTTCTGTTCACATTTCTGTGTTGTGGTGGTGTGCACTGAAAAAAGTAGGACACGCAGCACTTTTTTTCACTGCACTTTGTTGCGAGACATTTTTTCACCTTGCAATGCTCTGCTGTAAATAAGCATTAATGGAGCATTGTTTTGTGATATTCCAATAAAGTTGAAAAGATAGTAAGACATTGCTGTAAACTGTAATCAGCTGATATAGAACATGCAAATAGGAGGAGAGAGCAGAGTGACGGCCTAATTCTGTGCTAATATTTGTTCATTCTCCAGTCCACAGGCTGGGAGTGTTTTCTTTATCAAGCTGTGCTGCTTCTAAAGCTGAGCTCAAGCATTTGGCTGTGTCTGGATCACATCTTGATGACTGGCTGAGCATATTCAAAAAACTCCTATGGCAGGTAAGCAGTTCATCTATATGTATTTAATCTGTTTTTTTAGTTTGCCTATAACACTTTAGTGATACCGAATGTGGCTTTGAAATCACGCGACCTCACTTGAAATCACACAATTTCTAAGCCAGGTGTCAGTGAGACTTTAGGTGCGACTTGGAAGACATCTGTGCGACTTCATGCAAAGATGTTTATGCAAGTCGCACCTGAACTTGCAAAAAGTAGTGAACTACTTTGAAAATCAGTCGGAGTTGCACCGATTTGACCGCTTCCATTGTGGACAATAGGGTGCGACTTGAAACTATCAATTCGCATGACAAGTCGCGCCAATGTGACCAGGGGCTAAACGATATCCCTATTCTCAAAAAAGAATTCATAAACATTTAAAAAGTTTCTTACTGTTTTTTTCTACCTCCTTGTAACGCTCTACATAGACACACACACCTTTTCCCCCTACTTCTGTTTTTTGAAACAAGCAGTGCACATTATTTATGGTGCTCTATGCACACTACAATTCCCAAAGTTCATAGTCCCTAGTCCATCTCAAGTGAGCAAGAGAGAGTGGCTATGTTCCTACATACCATGGGACCATGGAGAACGAACATAACCATCCTCTAACAGGAAGTCAGATCACAGCAGCAAAAGAATGAATTTGGAGGAGGCTGAGAGCAATAGAAGGTACTTTTTTTTAATTAAAGTGGTTGTAAAGTTAGAAAGTTTTTTTATCTTAATCCATTGTATGCATAAAGATAAAAAGCCTTTTGTGTGTAGCAGCCTCCCTCAGCCCCCTTAATACTTACCTGAGCCCCATCTCTATCCAGCAATGTTGCACAAGACACTCGGCTGGCCGGGACTCCCCTCTTCATTGGCTGAGACAGCAGTGCGGCACCATTGGCTCCTGCTGCTGTCAATCAAAGTTAGCCAGCTGATTAGGAGAGAAAGGGGGCTGAATGGACACAGGGAGCTGTGACTTGGCTCGGGTGCCCCCATAGCAAGCTGCTTGCTGTTGGGGCACTCAACAGGAGGGAGGGGCCAGTTGCACTGAAGAGGGACCTGAGAAGAGGAGGATCCAACCTGTTCTGTGCAAATCAACTACACAGAGCAGATAAGTATGACATGTTTGTTATTTTTAAGGAAAAAAATACGACTTTACAATCACTTTAACCACCTCCCACCCGGCCACTGCACATATACAGCCGGGTGGGTGCTTCCTCCTTCTGAGTGGACGTTCAGGAACGTCACTCAGAAGGAGGGTGATCGTGCATGCCCAGACACGGCACATCTCCGATCGACAGGATTGCTCTGTGATTGGCCCTCCTGATCACTTGATGGCTGTGTCCAATCACAGCCATCATGTGATATAAATAGAGAGTCAGTTGCCAGGTGATCAGCTCTCCTCTCCTCACACGGAAGCTGTCAGTGAGTAGGGGAGAGCGGATCGCTGCAGCCGGGTGGTGATCAGTGAGTATTGGCTGTTTTTTACACACTGATCACCGGCCCAGTGTCCCCACACAATGTCCCAAAAATAGTGTCACCACACACCTGTCCCCCAAATATGTCGCAGTAAAATCATATGTCCCAATGATTATTTGCACACATATGTCCGTGATCACACAAACCTATTATTATACACTTAACTGGATTTTTTTTACCAAAGACATGTAGCAGAATACATTTTGGCTTAAATTTATGAAAAAATTAGATTTTATTTGGATTTCTTTTAAAATAGAAAGTAGAAAATATAGTTTGTTTTCAAAATTGCCTCTCTTTTTTTCCACTTATTTCACGAGTTGTGAATAAATACCACCAAAAGAAAGCTATTTGTGTGAACAAAATGATAATAATTTAATTTGGGTACATGACCACACAATTGTCATTGAAAGTGCGAGAGCGCTGAAAGCTGAAAATGGGCCTGGGAAGGAAGGGGGTGAAAGTGCCCAGTATTGAAATGGTTAGGAATACATACTTGAATAGAATTTTTTTAAACTAGAGTTTAGTGTTAGATTAACAAGTTCAGCTCTTTGAATGTACTTTGTAAGTCCAAAGAGTGAACCTTTGATCACAAGCCGATGTCTACAGCCTGTGTAAGTTTTTTACAGTGGAAAACGCCGGCTTGAAAGTGAAAGTGATGCGGCAGCTCCATAGCTGCTGACCACTTTCACAGAGCCAACCGCGCGGTGCTCCCTCCTGCCGGCGGCCCGCCCTACACCTGTGGTTCCCAGGCTGTCTTGTGCTTACCATAGAAAGAACGGGCTAGTACCGCGCTAGAGTACAAACAAATAAGAGAATAGCTGCAACAAAAACCATCAGATATCTCTACGGTACAGACAAAATAATAAAGAACATAAGTTGCGCTAGATCTGAAAAATCACACAATAAGTGACATACAGGGGTTGATTTATTAAACCTGGAGAGTGCAAAATCTGGTGCAGCTCTGCATAGAAACCAATCAGCTTCCAGGTTTTATGGCCAAAGCTTAAGTGAACAAGCTGAAGTTGAAAGCTGATTGGATATCATGCACAGCTGCACCATATTCTGAGTGCTCCAGTTTTAGTGAATCAACCCCATATTGCAATGAAATTAATAAATAGTGAACATTCAAAAAAAGTCCATACGTACGGAATGGGTGAAGAAGTAATTGATTGTGACTAAAGTTAGATGACAAAAAAGTCCATTGACGTAGTAAGTTCCAATATTGTCCACCTTCACAGAGGGAAGAAAAAGAGGAAGAAGGATGGAAATTCTCAGTCTGAGGAGAGAATCCCACTCTGAGTGTGGGAACCCTTACCTGAACCAGTGGACCCCCTCAGGAGGGGGGTCATAAACGCAAGCAGATTATGCCCTCTGACGGGACTAGTAGATCTCCGGCACCTCCGAAATCCTCCTGGTGTAACCAAGAATCACTCTGCGGAGCTCACTGGAGCCAGGAACACAGACACTCCAATCTGGGGATATACACTTGGACCCAAAGCCACAAGTGTACCTCGTGGCTTTGGGTGTAAAGGGTACCTCCTGAGGGGGTCCACCAGTTTGGGTAAGGGTTCCCACACTCAGAGTGGGGTTCTTTCCTCAGACTGAGAATTTCCCTCCTTCTTCCTCTTTTTCTTCCCTCTGTGAAGGCGGACAATATTGGAACGTACTACCTCAATGGACTTTTTTCTCATCTAACTTTTGTCACAATCAATTAATTCTTCACCCATTCCGTACATATGAACTTTTTTTTTAGAATGTTCACTATTTATTAATTTCATTGCACTATATGTCACTTATTGTGTGTTTTTTCAGAACTAGTGCAACTTATGTTTTTTATTATTTTGTCTCGTGCTTACCGATGTCCGTAAACACATCCACCGGCTGGGGGAGAGAGACTGCAGTGAGACTGAGGCAAATCCATGCCTTGATCTCACATTTAAACAATGAAACCGGAAGTGATGTCACGTCCGGTTTCATATGCACACTTTCTTGGCCAGTACAGCCAGGAGACACATCTAACCCAGCCGATCTGTGCTTCATTAGATGGTGTGAAGGGCAGGGGAGACATTGGGGTGTATTAGACCCCTAATGTCTCTAAAAAGAGTACCTGTCACCTGCCCAATGCTATCACATGGGGATTTATTAACCCCTTGTGATAGCAATAACATAAAAATAAATTAAAAGAAAATGATAAAATATATTAAAATAAAAAAAAAAAAAACCTTTGCCCTGCACACCTGCGCAAACGTGTATGTAAACTGCGGTCACACATGTGACATATCGCCATGAATGTCAGAGTGAGAACAATAATTCTAGCACAAGTGCACCTAGTTAACTCTAAATTGATGAGCTGTAACGGCTTTTAAAACATCACCTATGGCGATTTATCAGGGACGCACGCAATTTTAAAACATGGAATGTTAGGTATCTATTTATTCAATGCAGCCCCATCTTTTATATTTTAACCAAAAAATATGGTGTGGTTTTGCACTAAAATAAATTTTATTATATTTTTTTCGGAAAATTTGCGTTTAATAAACAGTTGCGCAAATATCACGTAAAAAAAAAAAAAAAAATTTGCAGTGATCACCTTTTTATTCTACAGGGCCTCTGCTTTCAGAAAATATATAATGTTCTGGGGGTTTTTGGCAATATAATTTTATTGCCAAAAATTATGATTTTTACATGTATGCGACATGGAGCCGAACTGGTTAACTTTAAACTGCTGTTTTCCCTAAGCATCCATGCATTTTACAGACAGTTATGTTGCAGAGTCTGTGCAGGAATCCTATACAGCACATGTGTCAAACACAAGGCCCACACCAAAAATCTCGCACATCTCCTGCAGCTGCGGCACCCCCTCGTCTCCGCCCCCATCTACTCCACAGTCAGGAGCAAAGAGGATGACAAAACTCCTCCACCAAAACCTGCACTACACCGTGCAGCTGCAGAGAGGCTCGTCTATGCCCCCCGCCTCAGAAGTTGAAAGCACAGAGGAGGACAGAACTCCCCCTACAGATCCTGCACCTCTCTGTGCAGCTGCAGTTCCCCTTTGTCTCTGTCTCCCCTGGTCTCAGCATTCAGCGGACTTCAGCAGCTGATTCCAGCCCTTCTCTTGTCCTCCTCCAAACTCTGCACTTTTTGATTCCCAGTTCCACCCCCAACTTCTTCCCAGCAGCAGCACAAGGTAAGTGGGATGCAGTGTGATGAGGGGAGGGTTAAGGACTCTTGACATCTGATGTAAGGCGAGGTGGGGCTTTGGATATCTGCTTATAATTATTATGAGAATTATACAATTGGAAAGTAGGGTTAAACATAGCTGGTATAATCCACAAGAAACTTTATTGGAGACTGCTCAGATAGAACACCATGACAGAACCATGTTCTGTCTGAACAGTCTCCAATAAAGTTTCTTGTGGATGATACCAGCGGTTTGACACCCATGTTTTTAGACTTGCATCATCTGCTCAGGAGTGTGAGTGACCTCCATGCCGGGCTGCACTTGTCCTTCACAGCTTAAGTCAGGGATGTCCAACCTTTTGACCTTCCTGGGCCACATTGGAAAAAGAGGAAGTGTCTTGGGTTGCACATAAAAAACACTAACAATAAGGATAGCTCATGAGCAGAAAAAAGTTGGGCAGATCACAAGTTACAAGCTACAAATACTGTAGCTGTTGACTTTTAATATAAGGACACTTGCCTGTCCAGGGATCCAGCGATGTAGACACCCCGAGTGCAGGGTGCAGGCACCAGCATTTTCATTAAGGGAAACCGGCAGTGAAGCCTTCAGGCTTCCCTACGGTTTCCTACTGCGCATGCGCTTTCTGAATGGTTTCGCCATCTTCTGGGACCCGTATGTTTCCCAGAAGGCAGCGGGAGGAAGGAGAAGGGGCAAGACGTACTCGAAGATCACCGCAGTGATGTTACCCATAAGTGGGAGCAGGTACCTGTCAAAACTAGGTACCCGCTCCCCCCCCCCCCCCCCACCCCCCAAAAGAAAAGTACCAAATGTGGCAGTGAAGGAGGCGAACAAGCGGAGCCTCCCCTTTTGGGTGGAGCTCCGCTTTAAGCCTTAAACACACTTTGTTGCGTTTTTGCATCTTGTTCAGTCTATTGTTGTGATCTTGTGTTGTCTTTGTTAAGTGTGTCTGTCGTAACAATTTCCCAATTTCCCTTTGGGATTAATAAAGTATTCTGTGTTCTGTAGTATACTGTATTCTGTAAGTTATTACTAAAACCAGTAGTAATCAAATACAGAGTCAATTACTTAATATGATAAAGAGTAGATACAGTTGTGCTCAAAAGTTTGCATACCCAGACATTGTAAAATTTTGGCATTAATATTGAAAATATGACTGATCATGCCAAAAAACGGTCTTTTATTTAAGGATATCACATGAAGCCATTTATTATCACATAGTTTTTTGGATCCTTTTTTAAATCATAATGATAACAGAATTCACCCAAAATGGTCTGATAAAACGTTTACATACCCTGGAATGTTTGGCCTTCTTTTACTGACCCAATACATCTGTTGATAGTACAGTGCCCTGGAGGGCACTCTGCACATGATCAGTTTGTTGTGTATTGTTGGTAGTTTTTTTGAGGGGGTGGGGGGTGCATGAGATCAGCACAGGGTCACTTAGCACTGTCCAGGCAGAGGGTCAGGGGTCATGCAGCCTCATAGGACAGTGAGAGGAGAATGAAAACTCCTCCTACAAGGTTTTACCAGTGCTCGGCCAGACACTGATAGAAGTCACATGACTGCTCTAACCACTGATGAGAAAAGGTATTTAGCAGTTTATATTAACCACTTGACCACTGGGCACTTAAACCCTCTTCCTAACCAGACCGATTTTCAGCTTTCGGTGCTCTCACATTTTGAGTGACAATTACTCAGTCATGCAACACTGTACCCATATGAAATTTTCGTCCTTTTTTCACAGAAATAGAGCTCTCTTTTGGTGGTATTTGATCAGCTCTGGGTTTTTTATTTTCTGTGCTATCCCCTTCCCACCGAGCGTACACAGATGTGCGGCCTCGGCTTTCGGAGGTCATACCGGGATGATCGATCGGCTTTCCAGGGATAACAACCAATGCAGCTAAAAGCCACTCAGGTGTTATACTGGAGGAGCGGGAGGGGACATCCCCCCCTCCTGCCGCTCTGAACGGGGCTCCCGTCCCATCGGGAGTCGCGCTCATTGATCCGCCTCTTTCGGCGGCTAGAGACACACTGGCACAAAGCTGGAAACAGCTTCGTTCCAGTCTCCTGATTGTAAACACGGAAGCGACGTCACTACGTCACTTCCTGTTTACTCGGCTGCCAATGGCGCCGGTTTTAAAAAATATATACAGTATTCAGAATCACCGAAAACGGTGATCTTTGTATACTTTGAAGTGCAAGGGAGGGATCGGGGGTCTTGACCCCCGGTCCCTCCATAAAGAGTACCTGTCACCACCTATTACTGTCACAAAGGATGTTTACATTCCTTGTGACAGCAATAAAAGTGATCAAAATTTTTTTTTTTTAAACACAATTTAATAATATTAAAATAAATAAGAAGAAAAAATTCTTTTTTAAAGCTCCCCCGTCCCCACGAGCTGGCACAGCAAAGAAAACGCATACAGAAGTCACGCCTGCATATGTAAGCGGTGTTCAAATCACACATGTGAGGTATTGCCGCGATCGTCAGAGTGAGAGCAATAATTCTAGCACTAGACCCCCTCTGTAACTCTAACCTGGTAACCGTAAAAAAATTGAAAGCATCGCCTATGGAAATTCTTAGGTACCGTAGTTTGTCGCCATTCCACGAATTAAATTGGGCTAACTTTACGGTTTCGTTTTTTTTAAATTCATGAAATTGTCCCTTTTCCCAAAAAGTTGCGTTTAAAACACCACTGCACAAATACCGTGTGACATAAAATATTGCAACAATTGCCATTTTATTCTATAGAAAAAATATATATAATGTTTGGGGGCTCTAAGTAATTTTCTAGCAAAAATACAGATTTTAACTTGTAAACACCAAATGTCAGAAATAGGCTTAGTCATGAAAAGGCTATAAATGAAAAAAGACCAAAAATTTTGTAAAAAAATGAATTTTTCTTCATTTCTATTATAAACTTTTGCAAATAAGTAATTTTTCTTCATAAATTGGGCCAAAATTTATACTGCTACATATCTTTGGTAAAAATAACCTAAATTAGTGGATATTATTTAGTCTGTGTGAAAGTTATAGAGTCTACAAGCTATGGTGCCAATCACTGAAAATTGATCACATCTGATCACACCTGATGTACTGAGGCCTCAAATGAGGGTCTCATTTCTTGAGACCCTAACAAGCCAGGAAAGTACAAATACCCACAAAATGACCCCTTTTTGGAAAGTAGACATTCCAAGGTATTTAGTAAGAGGCATAGTGAGTTTTTTTAAGTTATTTTTTCCCACAATTCTTTGCAAAATTAAGATTTTTTTATTTTTTATTTTTTTTCACACCAAATTGTCATTATAACAGATTGTTTCTCTCACATGGCATGTACATTCCACAAATGACACCCCAAAATATATTCTGCTACTCCTCCTGAGTATGGCGATACCACATGTGTGAGACTTTTACACAGCCTGGCCACATACAGAGGCCCAACATTGAAGTAGCACATTCAGGCGTTCTAGGAGTATAAATTACATCTAATCTCTCAACCACCTATTACACTTTTGAAGACCCTGGAGAACCAGGCTAATGGAAACGCCCACAAAGTGACCCCATTTTGGAAAGCAAACACCCCAACATATAATCTATGAGGCATAATAAGTATTTTGAACAGTTCATTTTTTTACAGAAGTTTTTGGAAAATGTGGAAAAAAAAATTAAAACGCATTTTTTTTTTACACAAAGTTATCCATTTCTAAGTTATTTCCAACACATAGCATGTACATAGCAAAAATGACACCCCAAAATATATTCTGCTACTCCTCCTGAGTATGACAATACCACATGTGTGAGACTTTTACACAGCCTGGCCACTTACAGTGGCCCAGCATTGAAGTAGCACATTCAGGCGTTCTAGGAGCATAAATTACACATCTAATTTCCTTACAATCTATCACATTTTTGAAGGCCCTTCATATTTCTAACACATAGCATGAACATACCAAGAATGACACCCTAAAATACATTCTGCTGAGCAAAGGGTAAACAAAAGATTACCTGTGGTTTTAGTAGTGCAGTTGTCCACAGGAGGAGAGCCCTGATCCAGGCAGCAGGCAGGGACGTGGTCAGCGACAGTGAATGGAATTGTCCAGGCAGCAGGCAGGAATATTGTCCATAGTCAGTACAGGCAGGGATACTGTCCATATACAGTCCAGGGTCAGTGCAAGTAGAGACATTGCCAGCAGTGCCAAAATATTGGTCCTGGTAGTAAGCAGGAACATGGTCCATGTAGCAGGCCAGGAAAGAATGGGGACAGGGGTAGAGGCTTCTCCCACCCAAATCTCTTTGAAGCCTCCGAGTCTCCAGACCCTAAATCTGGGAATGAGAAAACTACAAAATAAGTTTTCTTCATCCAGAAAAACATTTATGGAGCCCCTCACTTATGTGAGACCCCTGCGTTCCCACTAGTGGCTGGTGAGGCTGATGTGGCACTGCAGTAGCGCAGATGAGCACTGACGGGCACAGGTGGCACTGGTGTGCACTGTAGTGATACTGGTGTGGCTCTGGTTGCACTGGTGTGGCACTGGTGGGCACAGGCGGCACTTATGTGGCACTACAGTGGCGCAGATGAGCACAGGTGGCACTGGTGTGCACTGTAGTGGCACTGGTGTGGCTCTGGTGGCACAGAGGTGGCACAGATGACACTGTTGTGGCACTGCTGTGGCACGGTTGGGCACTGATATATTTTAAAAACTCACAGATTGGCACCTTATAGCTCTCCTCTCCTCTCATGCTGCATCTGTGTGAGGAAAGTGATGAACTCCTGATGACCCAGCATTGTTTACATTTGTGATCGCTCCGCCATTGGCCGGAGCGATCACGTGGTAAAGGGCCGATGTCATTGGCCCTTTACCGCTTTCCGTGTTGCGCCAGGTCCCGTGAACCGGGCGAACACGGATGTTCCTGTGTGCTCACCCCGGGGGGCGCGCGGGAGCGGTTTCCTGGGAGGACGTCATAGTACGCCCTCCCAGAGTTATCCAACCGCCCTGTAGCCATTATTCGGCTATGGGCCGGTTGGTAACTGGTTAATAAATATTAATAAATTAATATTTATAATAATTGCATTTCCATGTTCTGTGTGCTGTGGGGGACCAGATGTAGTGAATGCAGGGTCCTGGGTTTAGTAATACTTTGAGCAAAAATATAGTATTACCATAAACTGGGCTCCCCTCTGCAGTGTTGATAAGGGTCTGGTGCTTGATGGATTTGACTGCTGTAAAGTTTTTTTGCTGATCCAAAGACACCACAAAAAGTGAAAGAAAATCTTCTCTATGTTAAAAACTCTACTCTTTTCACTCTACTACCAAACTAGTGACAACTCAAAAAGTTTACATTTCCTTTAAATTTTTGTCATGGTGACAGTAATTGACAAAAATGAGTGAATTTCCCCAACAAGGACACAGACATCAATAAAACCCTGACAGAGATTCTAACCTTTGTCACTTCAGGCTGAGTTCACATATGAGCCGCATGTGGCTCACAGCAGGGGTCCAGGGCGTCCTGGTTCACCGTTTCTAATCCAATATCTGCCCAAATTTTGGGCTGAAGTCGGACCTGAAACTGACCAAAAGACACACAGTGTTTTTGTGCAAATCGCACTGTAACCGCTGCAGAGATATGTGAACCGGCTCCATAGAGAGACGGTCAAAATCTTCTGCTATTGGATGCAGGGGAAACCGCATCCAATTCGCAATGCTGTGAACCCAGCCTGAGCCAAAACTGGGAAGAACAATTGGCTAAAGTTCACTTTGATTTTAATTGTAAGCAGTAAAACAAGCTCTCACAAATTGCATGAATGGAAAACCCTGGTGTGCATTTCGACCCTTCTGTCCAACTTTTATGTGTCAAGATATGTATGAATCCCAGTACTAGAGTGTGAATGAGTGATTTAGAAAATGCCTGGGTCATATGGATTGGTGTGGATCGAAATATACTTGGTTTAATGCTGGTCATTTTGGGAGCAGGTGAAAACGAATGCCGCGTACACACGGTCGGACTTTACGGCAGACTTTGCCCGGCGGACGGGATTTCGTCGGACAATTCGATCGTGTGTGGGCTCCAGCGGACTTTGTTTTCTCAAAAGTTGGATGGACTTAGATTTGAAACATGTTTCAAATCTATCCGACTGACTCGAGTCCGGTCGAAAAGTCCGCTCGTCTGTATGCTAGTTCGACGGACAAAAAGCCACGCTAGGGCAGCTATTGGCTACTGGCTATGAACTTCCTTGTTTTAGTCCAGTCGTACGTCATCACATAAAGTCCGTCGAAAAGTCCGCCGGGCAAAGTCTGCCGTAAAGTCCGACCGTGTGTACGCAGCATAATGCCGCGTACACACGAGCGGACTTTACGGCAGACTTGGTTCGGCGTACCAGATTTCGACGGACAATTCGATCGTGTGTGGGCTCCAGCGGACTTTGTTTTCTCAAAAGTTGGACGGACTTAAATGTGAAACATGTTTCAAATCTATCCGACGGACTCGAGACTCCGCCGGGCAAAGTCTGACGTAAAGTCCGCTCGTGTGTATGCGGCATTAGGGTTCTTTCACACCATACTGCCCAGAAAAACTCATAGCAATCCCTTGAAAATGCATGTGCATTGTATTGCGTTTTGATTTTATGCATGTTGGGATTTTTTTTTTTATGTCATTTATTGTGAAGTGACAGGTCTCTATGAAGAGTCAAAATACTAACAACAATTTTTTTGCATTTTTACTTTCAGTTTCGTTGTGTTGTATTTACATTGTGTACATGTGCATGTCATTAAAATGCAAACAGGTTGTTTTTTAACATAATGAATGTGCAGTGGCGTCGTTATGGGGGTGCGGGGCAGTCTGTACATGGGAGCCACCCGCCAGAGGGGTGCCACCAGGGCTTTTTCCGCTCCTCCGGCGCTGGCATCTCTCCGGTCCGAGCCGCTGCACTGAACCCTCCCCAGCGCAGCTGCTGTATTAACGCTGGGCATGTATGGTGCATCGATTCTCGGCACCTGGGCGCAGCATCTCTCGCCGCCTGTCACATAAAGCCGGGGAAGCTTTTGCAAGGCACCTTCTCGGCTCTGACGTGTTTTATAACAGGTCATGTAGAGGAGTCTGGGAGGAAGGGCATCTCCCACATTGCATTGAGCTGCGCTGTATCTGAGGTCAATGTGTTTAGAGGGGAGATTTGGTGGAGGTATTAAAAGCATTTAGTGTGCCAATAGTACAGAAAGGTGATGGGGATCTGTGCTGGGAGGAGGAAGACTTTGAAGGTGGAACTCTGCACCTAGCACCCACCTGAACTCTGCACCCAGCACCCACCTGAGCTCTGCACCCACCAGAACTCCGTACCCTGCACCTACCTGAGCACTGCACCCACCTGAACTCTGCAATCTGCACCCACCTGAGCTCTGCACCAACCTGAACTCTTCATCCTGCACCCACCTGAAATCTGCACCCACCAATCACCTGAACTCTGCACCCTGCACCTAGCACCAACCTGAACTCTGCACCCTGCATCCACCTAAACTCTGCTCTTAGCACCCACCTGAATTCTGCACTCTGTATGTAGCACCCTCCAGAACCCTGCACTCTGTATGTAGCACCCTCCAGAACCCTTCACCCTGTATCAAGCCCACTCCTGAACCCTGCATACTGTACCTAGCACCCTCCAGAACCCTGCACTCTGTATGTAGCACCCTCCTGGTATTTAATGCTTCTTTAGGACCCTCCCACAACCAGTTGCTGTGGCACGATCAACCCCCTGCCCCACTACTCCTGGCAAAGGTGTGGGGAGTAGTTGAGTTTCTGCACCTATGAGAGAGGAAAATGCCCTGGGCGACACTATGAAGTAGCACTGTGGCAGGCTGTGGGCATGATTTGCTAGCCTGCTCAGTGCCCTACTGCCTGTCTTGCTGTCACTCAGCAGTGGCAGGACAGAGCACTGTAACAGGCTAGCTGGGGGGGGTGACACCATGTTGACACCATGTTGTACCGCACCAGGTGACACCAACCCCAGTGACGCCACTGTGAATGTGCACACAACTTTGTGCAGTGAGTGACCTGCGTTGATCTAGTGTGGAAAAGCGCAGGTCACATCACATCATGTGAACAAGCCCTGAGAATAAGGACTCAATCTATTTGCAGAAATGTGTAGCAACACACATTAAGTGCTCTGGTGCGATGCAGTGTTATTTTAAATGGTACCCCAACACACCTTACAATGGATTTGTTGCAATGTAGTGAAGTTGTGTTATTAAATGGTAACACATCACACCAGCATACCTAAGATACATTGGCGTTGAAGATGTGCACAGGCCCTAAAAATAAGGCCTGGCATAATATTTGTCAAATTACAAAAAAAATTAATCAATACCATGTGGTGCAGAAGGGGAAAGTATAAAATGACAAAAATATACACGTGCATGATAGCCCTCACATAGTGAGCAATGATTGGCCTGATTCAAACTAGCTTATGTGTCTAAATTGAATGTCTATGATTTGTAGTCCCTAAAACACAAACACAGAAAACTGGTTATCAATACCTAAGACATTTTCCTTTCCTGATATACCGCCATGGCATGCATAATAACATAGAGAGCAGAGCCAACCCATATGTAATTGCATCCAGATATCAGGAAAATGTCAAATTGATTACCAATGCTTACCATAATTTTCCCTTCCTGGAGTGCCTCCATGGCATTACACATGACTCGACTCCATTCCCTGTGTGCGTGATGCCATGAAGATGCCAGTAAATGTGTTTTTGTTGAAAATTGTCACATTAACACATGAATTTCATCATGTAGAAGTAATTGCTTGTTGGTATTATGAGTGCTTATTTTTAGCTGCACAAACTTAGAGTTTGTGATGTATTGTATTTGGTTGTGTTTAAAAGGTTACTAAAGGCTCAACTTTTTTCTTTAAAATAACAAATATGTTTTACTTACCTGCTCTGTGCAGTGGTTTTGCACAGAGTAGCCCAGTCCTCCTCTTCTTGGGTCCCCCGCTGGCGCTCTGGGCTTCTCCTCTGGCGCTCTGGGCAGCCCCCCCCCCTGTCGTATACCCCCATAGCAAGCGGCTTGCTATAGGTGCACTCGTGCGTGCGCGCTCCTGAGCTCCAGTCTGTGTGCTGTGATTGACAGCAACAGGAGCCAATGGTGCCTGCTGCTATGTTTCAGCCAATGAGGAGGTAGAGACCCAGCAGAGCAGCCGCTCTCGTGCACATCATTGGAATGCTCGTGCATATCATTGGATCGCTGTTGGACTTGGGTAAGTATCGGGGGGCTGCATACTGAAGGTTTTTTCTCTTATGCATAGAATGCATGAAGGTAAAAAACCTTCAGCATTTACAACCACTTTAAAGAGTAACTCCACTTTTGTTGAGCAAAAAACATTCCCCTCTGGGTGATCTATGTACATTGCAAGGATTTTAACAAACTTTGTTGCAGATTCCTACCTTTTGTTATTCTGAAGAAATCCATGTGGGTTTGTCTGTGCCTCTGTGCCGAGTAGAATGGGAGTGGTTTCATAATAGTCAGCTGTGGCAGCTGCAGAACACTAATGAGGAAAGCTGCTGGGCCTGCATCCCTTTAGATGTGTTGCTATTGAAAATATCTCACCAAAAATCAAATTTTTGTTGCGGGGGTGCCTAATATCTGACTTGTATCTTAGTGAAGACTTCTGGGAAAATCAGTAAGCCAATCACACAAGCAGGAAATTATGTTTCTGGGGGGCATTGTGTACATATTATGTGTACAGAACACCTCCAGTTATCTATATTGCATTGCCTTTTACAGAAAATTACAGAGCTGCAGATTCAAAAGGAAAGGTACTTTTTAATAACATTCAATTACAATATGACTTGTATCACAATTGTATACGGTATTTTTTTTTCTTTATATTTGATTTTTTTTTTTCCCCGTGAAAGTGGAGTTACCCTTTATGTCTTTATTCACATGGGCCATGAACACACCCTGTGATTTCCAGCACCCAAAATGCATCCAGCCCTGATCATTGGCGAAGAGTCACAGATAGCTGTGGCCTAGTCAGTCTGTCATTGTTTTGTATTGGCTGAGCGGCTGCAGCTATTCTCACACATCTGTTATTCAAGACGCAGGAATCCACAGATTCTTGCCGCTGGAAATCGCAGGGTGTACTTATCGCTCATATGAATGGACCCTAAACAATTACAAAGAATGCTAATTAGGCAGGAGCTATACTGGAAAACATTTTGCTGTAATTGGACAAATGTTACAACAGGGAACACGCACACAGTTTTTCCCAAGCAATTACCTCTAAGTACACGTGCTTGAAAAATCAGGAAACTATTGCTCTCTACTAGTAGATACGTCTTTAGACCGTTATTCTCTGGAACTGGTACACCTGCATCTAGATCCCTTACAGAAGTGCACCTGCTTGTCTCTTCTTCTTCCATGCATAGTCCAAGCTCTGCAGGTGGCTTAGTCAAGTAGCCAGTGCATTTAAATATCTCAACTAGTGTCTTTCCTACTATTGTCAATGAAATAACAGACTCCCTGGCTAGTTAAACAACTAAGCTACTCTTATGGAATTGCTGCCTCCTGCATTTGGGTAATCATTTGTCTACATGTAGTCCCAGCTTGAACGTCAAGGGTATCTTTTCCTCATATTTGGATAGGTGAAACAAGGAATGTAAGATGGGCTCCTATATAAAAGGGTATACGGATGAAGAAAGTTCAGCTAAAACGTTTTATTTTTTCGTTTTAGCTGTTTAGAAGCTAGGTCAGGGTTTAATTGCTATCCTGATCTCCATTAGACCCCTTTCACACTGGGGTGCTTTTCAGGCATTTTTGCACTAAAAATAGCACCTGTAAAGCGCCTCTCAAGCCTCCTCAGTGTGAGAGCCCGAGTGCTTTCATAGTGGGGTGGTTCCTTGCAGGACAGGAAAAAAAGTCCTGCAAGCAACATCTTTGGGGCGGTGGGAGAGCGGTGCATACACCGCTCCTCCACCGCCCCTGCCATTGAAATCAATGGGCAGCGCTGCCGAAGCGCCTGCAAAGCGATTCGGCAGCGGCGCTTTTAACCCTTTATTTGGTTGCTAGCATGGGTTAAAAGCGCCCCGCTAGCAGCCGAAAAGCTCTGCTATAACAGTGGTAAAGCGGTGCTAAAACTAGCAGCACTTTACCGCTAATGCCCCCACCCCAGTGTCAAAGTAGCCTTTGACACTGGGGCGCTTTTCAGGCGTTTTTGCGCTAAAAATAGTGCCTGAAAAGTGCTTCTTAAGCCACCCCAGTGTGAAAGTCCGAGTGCTTTCCCAGTGGGGTGGTGCGCTTGCAGGACGGGAAAAAAAGTCCTGCAAGCTGCATCTTTGTGGCGGGGCGGGAGCGGCGTATACACCACTCCTCCACCACCCCTGTCACTGAAATCAATGAGCATCGCTGCCGAAGAGCCTGCAAAGCGATTCGGCAGCGGCGCTTTTAACCCTTTATCCGGTCGCTAGCGCTGGGTAAAAGCACCCCACTAGCACCCGAAAACTGCCGCTATAACAACGGTAAAGTGCCGCTAAAACTAGCAGCGCTTTACCGCTACCGCCCCCCACCCCAGTGTGAAAGCACCCCAGTTTGCCGCGTACACACGATCGGAATTTTGGTCGGAAAAAGCTCTGATGGTTTTTTTGACGGAATTCTGATGGGATTTTGCTCAAGCTGTCCTGCATACACACGGTCACACCAAATTCCGACCGTCAAGAACGTGCACGTACGACGGGACTAGAAAAGGGAAGTTTAATAGGCATTGAACCACCCTTTGGGCTCCTTTTGCTAATCTCGTGTGTATCTCGCGTTAGTAGAAGTTTGGTGAGAGACGATTCGCGCTTTTCAGACTCCTGCTTTTTCAGATCGTTTTACTGCTGTTCAGTTTGTGCTTGTGGGTTTGTATCTGGTTTTCAGTGCATGTAGTCAGTTCGTATCTGTTTTTCAGTGGGTTCTTGTACGCTCATTTCTGATTTTCAGCTCGCTCTTCACAGGCCTTGCTGTTCTTCAGTGCGTTCGGTTAGTTCGTTCTGACCAGCCGACCGTTTTGAAGCCATGTTGCGGTTATGTACTCGTCGTAGAGTTCGTGCTGTGCGGGGGCTTGGTGTTGGGGTTCTTACTTTCACCCAAGCTCAGTCCATGAACAGGGTGGGGAGGAGTTCATGGACCAAGAATTGTTTACTCCAGCGTGGCCAATTCTCTCATATGCCTCTGCTACGTGAGATCCAGGAGAATAACCCTGATGATTTCAGGAATTTTCTCCGGATGACGGACCCCATTTTTTTACCGTTTGTTGGCTTTGCTCACCCCTTATTTTAGCAGGCAGGATACCTGCATGAGGCAAGCCATCACTCCGGAGCAGAGGCTAGTCGCCACCTTGCAGTACTTGGTGACGGGGAGAAGTCCACAGGACCTCAAATTCTCTACAGGCATCTCCCCCCAGGCTCTGGGGATCATTATTCCATAGACCTGTTCTGCCATCATTCAGGTCTTGCAGAAGGACTATATTAGGGTAAGTTTTATCCTCTGACATTACATTATATGTATTTAATGTATGCTAATGTTTTTTTATTTCTTTCATCATTCCATAATTACCCTGATTGTAATATGCTATGAATGTCCCCTTTGTCCTCATGCATGCTTGAATCTTTTAATGCTTCTTTTTTGGGCTACATGCATATTTGCCTTCGCTAACCTCCCCAGCATGCTGTCCTGGGCCCATATAAACCTAGCCTAGTCACTTAAACAATGTATTTTGTCAGCTCCATTGTACTGCTTCACCCTAAACTACCGCTATAATGTGTACAAATGTTATTGTTGTCCTTAAATTCATGCAGAGTGTCAGAGGTTTTTTTTGGGCTCACAAACTCATTTAGAAACCCCCCCCCCCCCCTAAAATTTGGACAATGGGCCATCAGAGGGGGTGAGGAATCTGATAAGTGGACCTTATTTTTTTGTCTTTAAATACGCATTAAAATCAATGTTATACTGATGTTGGCCAAGAATGTTTGTCAACCTGGCGGAGTACAAACTGAAGCACATTGTTTTATGCTGCTGCATCCTGCACAACTTTTTAAAAAGAAATGCTCCAAATTATATAGCCTCAGTTGGGCCTGAGGCCAGACTTCGGGAACCAACACTGACGGCCCTGGAAGCTGTCCGTCCTGGCTTGCCCCCGCCCCCCCCCCAAAGCGCCCGTGAAGTGCGTGAAAAATATGTTGAATATTTTACGGGTAGAGGGGCCATTGCTATGCCAGCTAATTTAAAAATATTTTTTAACTAAACTAAAAATTGATATGATAAAATCTTGATTTGGATTTACTGCTTGTGTTTGTTTTATCTGTCTCCTAGGTTCTCCTAGTGCACTTGTAGTGCCAAGTGGTTTTCACATTATTTAAATAACACCCATTGTCACTGTAAACACAACTTAATACAAAAAGTGTTATGCCCTGTACACACGGTCAGACTTTCCGATGGAATATGTGCGATCGGACCATGTGTGGGCTCCATCTGACTTTTTCCATCGGAATTTCTGACACACAAAGTTTCCGACAACAAAATCTGATCCTTTAACTACTTGCTTACAAGGCACTTAAACCCCCCTCCTATCCAGACCAATTTTCAGCTTTCAGCACTGACGCACTTTGAATGACAATTGCGCGGTCATACAACACTGTACCCAAATGAAATTTTTATCATTTTTTCACCACAAATAGAGCTTTCTTTTGGTGGTATTTGATCACCTCTGCGGTTTTTACTTTTTGTTAAAAAAAATGTAAAAAATGAATTTTTTTTTTTTTAAATGTTTTATTTTTTTATATTTTGTTATAAAAAATTTAAAACCGGTAATTTTTCTCCTTCATTGATGTACGCTGATGAGGCGTCAGTGATGGGCACTGATAGGCGGCAGTGATGGGCACTGATGGGTGGCAGTGATGGGCACTGATGGGTGGCAGTGATGGGCAGCACTGCCAGGTGGCACTGATTGGCACTACAGGTGGGCATTGATAGGTGGCACTTGTTGGCATTGATAGGTGGCACTTGTGGGCACTGTTAGGTGGCACTGTGGGCACTGTTAGGTAGCACTGTGGGCAGTGTTAGGTGGCACTTATAGGTGGCACTGATGAGGCAGATGTGCCTCTTCCACTTGGGGACCGATGTCCCTGGCATCCGAGCCGGTGATCGGCTTTTTTTTCTACTCGCGCTGTCAGCGTGAGTAAAAAAAAAAAAAACTATTACCGATCTTTTGTTTACATCATGTGATCAGCTGTCATTGGCTGACAGCTGATCACATGGTAAGGGGCCGGGACCGGCCCCTTACACGGATCGGTGATCAGCCGAGTCTCAGTGACTCGGTGATCACAGCACGCAGGGCGCGCGCAGGGAGCGTGCACAGGGGAGGCCGTCATATGAAGGCCTCCCGGGAATGCAGGTCCGCGCTGTGGCCGTCGTTCGGCCATAGCGCGGCTAGCAGGTGGTTAAATTCCGATCGTGTGTAGACAAATCCGACGGACAAAGTGCCACACATGCTCAGAATAAATTAAGAGACGAAAGCTATTGGCTATTGCCCCGTTTATAGTCCTGATGTACGTGTTTTACGCCACCGCGTTCGGAATGATCGGATTTTCCGACAACTTTGTGCGACCGTGTGTATGCAAGACAAGTTTGAGCCAACATCCGTCGGAAAAAAACGATGGATTTTGATGTCGGAATGTCCGATCAATGTCCGACCGTGTGTACAGGGCATTATTGAGCATTGAAAGAAGAACGCACACATTGTTGAGTAGAAAGCCTTTTACTCCGTGCACATTCACATGTGAGTTTTATTAAAACATTTGGTGGTTTAAAAAACACATTTTTTTTTTCAAAGTCTTACCTTGAAATTCAAATTCTGTACTCCTCCTTTTTCCATCTTTATACCTTGATAGCTTCCCCATGTTTGTGTTAAATGTTTTTATTGTGGGTTTAGCTATAATAATATATATGTATCTACATATATATACACAGGTCTAATGGAGTATAGGAAACATGCATTTATCTTTAACCATTGGGATATAAATAGGTTATAATGTTTTTAAAGTTGGTATGCTTTCTCTTTTCTATATACACACTTATATATACACAGATATCCAAATATGTGCAAGTTTATATGTCTATGTCTTTCTCTTTCTTATTAATGTTTATGTGAATCACGTGGCTAAAAAGAAGTCTGCAATTTAATGATCTGTATCACCTGTTGCTATACTAGATAGGTGTATATAAGGAAAACAATACTGACTTATCTTTGTAATGAATAAGCACACGTGTTAGTGTGTGAAACGCGTCTACCATTTGAACTGTCTGTAACACTTGGGATGTTCGTTCATTAAATACGAATTTTGATGGATCTTGGAGTGCAGCCATTTCTGCAGTGTTGCGGGTATCTGGTTACCAAGTGGGTCAACCAGTAACAAAGCCGATTTCTCCCAGTTGATAACCAGACCAGAAAATCTCCCAAATTCACCAACCATTTGTATCACTGTATTTAGCAAGGTTTCAACATCTCCAAGAAAAAACAATGTCATCTGCGTACAGTGCTATCTTGTCCTCCTCCATTTGCCGCCGGAACCCATGTGTATCTAGCCGTGATCTAGTCATGATTGCTAGTGGTTCCATTGCAAGAGTGAACAATAGAGGGAACAAGGGTTCCTCTCTCCAGCTGGAATAATTCTGAGTATTCATTGTTAATTTTTATTTTATCTCTTGGTTCGCTATAAAGTATTTTCACCCACCTGATAAAGGAGGGACCAAATCCAAATCTCTCTAACACCCTCCATAAATAGTTCCATTCTAGGCTATTAAAGGCTTTGGCAGCGTCCAAGGCCAGTATGGCCCTAGAACCTACAGTATCAGTTGGAATCTGCATGTTTAAAAATACTCTTCTGATGTTGGTACTGGTTGATCTGTTGGGATAGAAACTCGACTGGTCAGGGTGTATCAACTTTTGAATACATCCATTTAGACGGGTTGCTAGCACTTTGGCCAAAATTTTTACATCAGTGCATAGCAGTGAGATTGGGCGATAAGAGGAGACATCCAATTGGTCTTTCCCCTCCTTATGTATTACAATGATGGTAGCTTCCGACATTAAGATGGGGAGTCTCCCATTGGCTAATGCCCATCCCAATGTATTCAACAGTTCTGGGAGTAATATCTCACCATATCGTTGGTATATTTCTACTGGGAGCCCGTCCGTGCCTGGTGATTTTTGGCTGGACATCCCAGCCACTACTCGTTTTAGCTCCTCAAGGGTCACTGGTACTTCAATGTCTATTCTATCCTTCTCTGACAAGATCGGGATTGGTATTCCCTGAAGGAAACTGTCTATTCTTTCACTCTCAGCTCCCCAGTTGGACTTATGCAAATGTTTATAGTATTCACTGAATGTGTGCATTATCTCTGTCGCATCGGTGGATATCTCCCCCTATCTCTCCTAATTGCCGAAACAGAAGAAGGGGGAGTATTAGATTTAATCAAGAGGGACAACATATGGTCCACTCTCTCCCCTTCTCCAAAATGGCTCTGCCTCTGAAATATACGTCTGTTCTCCATCCTCCTTGTAATGGCCATTTTATAGACTTGTTGCTTATCTGGCCATTCCCTTTGCCTGTCTGGAGTTGGGTCTTCAACATATCGCCTCTCTGCCTGCATCGTCGCGTCCCTAATGTTCCTTTCCCACTCTCTAGATTTCCACTTGGTTCTTGCCACCTGTTGGATCAAGAGGCCTCTAAGATAGGCCTTCAAGGAGTACCAAACCACTCCAGCTGACACCGTGCCTGTATTGATTTGCACAAATTCGTTCAATCTAACCAACACATCTCCAGGAGTGCCTATCAATTCCAGCCAGCAGGGACTAATTCTCCATTCTCTTAAATGGTCTTTTGCCCCTGTATTTATTGTCAGCACTAGCGGGGAGTTGTCCGAGACTCCTCTTGGACCATACTCTATACTACTTACCGATAGCAATACCTCCCAATTACCCAAAGCCATGTCTATTCTACCTGGATCCCGACCGGCGCACGCCGATGTACGTCGGCAGAATGGCACGGCTGGGCAAATGGGCGTACCTGTACATCCATTTGAATTCCCCGCCGTGCCATTGCGTGCGCGCCGCTGGCGGTGCACGTGCATGCTGGCCAGGAGCTCCATGAGTCGGGTCGCGGATATCCACGATCGCCTCACGGAGAGGACGAACAGGGAGATGCTGATGTCTCCCCGTTCTGCCTAGTGACAAGTGTCACTGATCACAGCTCCCTGTCATCGGGAGCTGTAATCAGAGTAATGACACTGCTAGCCCATCCCCCTACAGTTAGTAATCACTCCCCTAGGACACACTTAACCCCTCCCCGCCCCCTATTGGTTAACCCCTTCACTGCCAGTGTCATTTACACAGTAATCAGTGCATTTTTAATCGCACTGATCGCTGTATAAATGACAATGGTCCCAAAAATGTGTCACAAATGTCCAACATGTCCGCCATAACGTCGCAGTCACAATAATTAAAAAAATCGCTGATCGCCGCCATTACTAGTAAAAAAAAAAATTATTAAAAATGCCATGAAACTATCCCCTATTTAGTAAACGCTATAACTTTTGCGCAAACCAATCAATAAACGCTTATTGCAATTTCTTTTGAATACGATCTGCCTAAACTGAGGAAAAAAAAAAGTTTTTATATATTTTTGGGGGATATTTATTATAGCAAAATAATGCGTTTTTTTCAAAATTGTCGCTCTTATTTTGTTTATAGCGCAAAAAATAAAAATCGCAGAGGCAATCAAATACCACGAAAAGAAAGCTCTATTTGTGGGAAAAAAAGGGCATCAATTTTGTCTGGGAGCCACGTCGCACGACCACGCAATTGTTAGTTAAAGCGACGCAGTGCCGAATCGCAAAAAACGCTCTGGTCAGGAAGGGGATAAAATCTTCCGGGGCTGAAGCGGCTAGAGAGAGTAAGATAGGAGCTTGAAAAACATGAGTATTGTCTTTCTTTCGGGTGGCGCATACGCCATGTCACTCAGCCCCAACTCACCCAAGAATTGAGATAGCCGACCCTCTCCCACTGTACTGGGCCTATTTTCTGGTGGGAATCTGTCTAGGCTCTTGTCTAAAACTTAATTGAAATCTCCCACCGCTATTATTGGGGTTCCCATTTTATCCAACACAAACTCCCAACAGTTTATGTAGAATCTCAAGCTTAAATGGGGGGGAGGTACTGTATATATTTGCCAACACATATGGTTTATTCTCAATCAAACAAAACAAAAAAATATACCGGCCCTGTTCATCAATACAGCTCTCTCTGCAGGAGAACGCCACTCCTCTCCCAACCATTATGCTCACCCCCCTGAATAGGAGGAATGGACCGAACGGTATTGGGATTGGAACTTCCGGTTGCGGAGTTGTACCACCGTGTCATCAGTCAAATGCGTCTCCTGCAGGCAGAGGAGTCTAGGCCCACTCCCCTCCAGTGCCGACAGGACCATGGCTCTCTTAATTGGGTCCCCTAAACCTCGGACATTTCAAGAGGTATTAAATGTACTAAACTACTAAATGTACATACTAAATGTCCTACCTTGCATGGAAAAATAGAAAAAAGAACAAAAGAGAAAAAGAAACGCACAAAAAAAGGGAAAAAATAATCATTCTGACAATCTCACACTCTCCCCTCCACCTCAAATATCTTCTCCAATCTATGTATTCCTCCCTCCCTCCATATCTCACCCTTCTCACTGTTTGTGCCTTCTGTCGTGTTCATATTAATATTTGTGGTGTGTGTTTCTTTTTTCTTTTTTTCAATTTTATGTTTCTGCAGAGTTCGTTAATTGGTATGAATTCAGCTCTCCGTTTTTGAAGCTTTGGCGAGACGTCAGGATACAAAGATACCCTAACCCCATTATACATAATATCCCCCATCTCTCTGGCCTTCCGAAGTAGGATCACCTTATCATTATAATTAACAAGTTTCAAAAGTAGTGGCCTGGTATAATCGGCCACCTGGCAGGTCTTAAAAGGTAGTCGATGGGCCCTTTCAATCACAAAAAGTGGTGTAAAAGTGGTAGGCCCAAAAATTTCCCTGAGCCACCCCTCTAGAAATGTGACAGGGTTAGGGCCCTCACTCCGTTCCGGTAGGCCTATCACTCTCACATTATTTGTACGACTTCTATTTTCCATTTCATCGAGTTTTGCTGCCTCTATAGCCATTTGTTCCCTCACCCCCTTAACTTCTTGCTTTAGTGGATATAAATTGTCCTTCACTGCACTTAATCTCTCTTCTAAGGCAGTAGTCCTTTCCGCTGTCTTACGCAGTTCATGACCCAGTAGTTCCTCCTTAATGCTTTTTAACTGATTATCGAGACTGGTAATTGATGCTTTACAGGCATTAACGGCATACAGCACATCCCTCAATGTAAGTTCCACCTCCTCCGATATGGGACCAGCGGCAATGGCCGCACCAGCCACTACAGCACGTTTTGCAGATATAGTTCCTGTTTTTCCTCCCCCTGTCCCTTTAGTACTCACGGTTTTGCTGCTAGATGGCGTGGTAGAGGTTGAGGACACCTGGCCGTGGCCCTGGCCCTGGCTCTTTCTTTTCGATGCGGAGCCCGCCTGGGTTTTGGCTTGTACTGCCATTTGTTGATGGCCCCCCTTAGCAGGCGACAGGGCGGTTGTATGAGCGAAGCGCTCTAATTTGGTTGCTGCTGCTGCCGCCTGTTTCCCCTTCTCCTTCTCTTTTGTAGAGCATGTCATCTGGGTCCCCTCCTGGGGTGGCTGCTCCTCTGGTCCTCTGTTACTCGTTTTTTTTGACATATCAAAATATATTCAAAAGCTTATTGAGGGCTTATTGAAGCCAGCGTATAGCTGATAGTGGAGAAGCAAAAGGGGGTGTACTATAGAGTCTGCTGGGGCTGCTGACTTCACTTCCAGGAAGACAATTATTGAGGAAGGGGGGGAGGGTTTGAGCCGTCTGACGGGTCTCCCCATTTTCCCGCAGTGCTCTCACCTTATCCGCTCCCCCTACGTGTCAGCCGAACAACCCAGGACCACAGCCGCAAGTCTCACAGAATCTCGTGGGATCGCGAGCAGCTCCGTGTGCTGCGAGATTTCGGCTCGGCTTCAGCCTCGGCTCTCCACCCGATCAAAGAGGACAGAGAGACACGGGAGACAGTTCCAGCACAGAGCACAAAGCGAGCTTTCCCAAGGGGAGCAGGCGGCCACCAAACAGACCTCGCACCAACTTCTTCGTCACCCGGGGCGTCAGGCACTTCAGAATTGAGGGGAAGGTAAGGAGCAGAGGGGAGAAATCCAGCGCACTCACTTGCGCTCACTCTCTCCTGCATCCGGTCACGCCCCCATGACAATTTTAAGTTGGTGCATCAGTGGCCTATACTGCTTATAGATTGAGGCCTATATTGGGTCAAGATTAGGAGCGTTCAGCCAAACATTAGGGTTTGTCTTGTGTTTGTCTTGCAGAGAAAATAGATCTATTCAATAATGAGGACTTTATGCCCATATTCATTGATATGTACGGGGAGCTGCTCTGTCTGTGGCAGGTAAACCACCCCTTTTATAACAATAAACCAAAGAGGAAGGCAGCGCTGGATCAATTGGTGGAATTTGTGAAGCCGGTGATCCCCACGGCAGACATCCCCTATTTGAAGGCCCTAATTGGTGGCATGAGGAGCACTTATAATAGGGAACTCGAGAAGGTCCAGGATTCCCTGAGATCAGGTGCTGCAGCAGATGACATTTATGTACCCAGGCTGTGGTACTACGACAGACTGTATTTTCTGGCAGGCCAGAATGAACCCAGGCCAGCACTCTCCAGTCTTCCTTCCACACTTCCTTCCCCCCCAGCTGAGGCTTCTGACGTCCAACCTGGGCCTTCCAGGCAGCAACATGTGGAGGAGCCCAGCTTGAGCCAGGTATAGCATTCTTCAAAATATTTCTGGTTGTCAAATTAATGATGTGAAATATATGTTAGTTTTGATAACTAATTTCTGATTTCATAAAGTGTTTTAAATATCAATAGACAGTAGTGGCCACAAATGATTGGGACAAGAATGAAAAATGCTGGGGTCAGAATGATAGTCTTTTCTGTTTATTAACATTAAATTTGCAACAGTCATGAGATGAAAACTGTGTGTGATTGATGAACCAAAAACTAAAACGATGTCCCTTTTTCATACACAGGAAAGCCTCAGCCAGGCTGTGGAAGGTGGCAGCCAGGAGGTGGCTGGGCCCAGTAGCCTGCCAGAATCGCAGGTCCCTCCCCTCCGCCTTCCACCAAAAAGTGTCAGGAGGAGGAGTAATGGGGCGTACACACGGTCGGACTTTTCGGCTACAAAAGTCTGACAGCCTGTCCGACAAACTTTCGACGGACTTTTGGCAGACTTGCGGCAGACTTTCCAACGAACGGACTTGCCTACATACGATCACACAAAAGTCTGACGGATTCGTACGTGATGACGTACAACGGACTAAAATAAGGAAGTTGGTAGCCAATAGCTGCCCTAGTGTGGGTTTTTGTCCGTCGGGCTAGCATACAGACGAGCGGATTTCTGGGTCCGGCGGAGTTACGACGTAAAGATTTGAAGCAAGTTCCAAATCTAATAGATTTGCGACTGGAAAAGTCCGCTGAAAGTCCGGGGAAGCCCACACACGATCGGATTGTCCGCCGGATTTGGTCCGTCGGCATGCGTCGGACTTTTGTAGATGAAAAGTCTGACCGTGTGTACGCCCCATAACGTGATGGAGGCAGCAATTGGCCTATTTCTGAAGGCTACTGCGGCCCTCAGAACCCCCCACAGTGTTCAAGAGGACTTTGCGTAAATGACAATCTGCAAAATGCTGGAAATGCAGGAGGGCCAACGCCTCTTATGTGAGGAAGTAATGTTACAAGCCCTAAATAAGAGGGTTGAGGGGCCAACTCAAAAGTCAGAGCCACATTTGTGAGTTGAACCATGGTCCTCCTCCTCCTCCTGCCACACCTCCAACACCACAGCCACAGCCTAAGGAAGACCAGAGAGTGATGGCCTGGGTTCAGTCTGGTCTGGCAAAAGATGCAGGCTGTGGTATGACCAGCCTGGGGACCGATATGTCATCTGCTGCTGTTCCTGATCTCTTGTAGTCCTGGACCGGATTGTGCTCACTATTATAAGGACTTCTCAGGCCACCAATTTTGACTGTAAAATTATTGATGTCTGCCCTGGAGTACAAAGGTTTGGCAAGTTTTACCAGTTTCTCCAGCGTTGCCTTCCTCTTTATTTTGGTATGACCCAGAATAAATGGATATTTTGTTTTCAGAAATACTTGCCTATGTGTTTGGCTCTTTCACACGGGGCGGATCAGTGATGATCCGCCCCGTGAACACCCGCTTGCTCAGCGGGGATCGCTCCGCCGATCCCCACTGAGCAGGAAGATGTCAGCTGTCTCTGCACACTGTGCAGCGATGGACCTGTCAGAGCGCCGCTCTCCCCTATGGGGGATCGGGTGATGACGGACCGTAGAGTCCGTCGTCATCCGATCCAAAAACAGATGGAAAAGTAGGGTTTTCCTCCGTTACACTTTTCGGATCATGTCACCGCTGACATCCGACGCTCCATAGAGATACATGTATGTCCGTTTTTCATCCGAAAACGAAAGGATGAAAAACGGACATACGGATCGTCAGTGTGAAAGAGCCCTAACTTCAAAAAGGACAGTTTCTTTGTGAGTAGGCAGGTACATTTAAAAAATACAATGTCAAGGGACACCAAGCAACCTCCTTGAGATTTACAAATACAAGATAATAATAGTGTTGTGGAAATGTGACATACAAAAAAAAATGGAGATCACTATAAAATAATTAAACAAAAAACAACAGGAGATCTTGATTAAAAAAAAAAAAGACTGTAAAAATTAATTCTAAACATTATTAGGGAGATCTGGCTTGAAAAACAAAAAAGATTATTGAGGAGATCACGAGAAATAATAAAGAAATCAGTTTGTGAGAACTCTGTGTGAATATGAGCAGCAAAACAACTTCATTCTTCTAGCATTGTAAAGAAGAAGAGAATGCGCTGCATTGAAAGATTTAAAAATTTGCAGTGTGACGAATGTGCCATCTCCATTACGAATGGTCGTTTTACCAGACTGAGCGGCTCCGTCTCGTACTTGATTCTGAGCATGTGTGGGTTTTTGCGCGTCGGAATTGCATACATACGAACGGAATTTCCGATAGAAACATTGAGAACATGCTCTCAATCTTTTGCTGGTGGAAATTTGGCCGATGGAGCATACACACGGTCGCAATTTCCGACCAAAAGCTCTCATCGGTCTTTTGCTGGTCGAATTTCCGATAGTGTGTACATAAGAGTGTTTCCCCACACTTACTGTTCCGGTGACAATGGTTGTACTAGGCAGAAAGTGATAGAATATCTGAAAGAGGAATATAGACAGCAGTAAAAACCTGACAGGGGTTTAGAGAGGCCCGAAACGGAAAATGACTAAAAGGAGGGATAGTGTAGGGCCAGACATGACAGTGTGTCTAAGGCAGACACAGATGGGGTTAATGTGGGATAGTAGGGGGAGTGGTAGAAAAAGGGGAAGGTAAGAAAGTAGTTTTTTGAAAAGGGGGGAGTGGTTATATATATATTTATAGGAGGGGAGGAGTAAGGGGTCAGTGTGAGAAAGAATTCTACAGAGGAGGCAGTTTTTCCCACCCTCCCTCCCTATGTATATGTGTAATGTGTTGGTGTGTAGTTGTTGCGGTGTTTTCTTTCTTTCAGGTAAAGGAAGCAGGTCGTCATGACAGCAGAGATGGGCCCTTCGGGCTGTGGCTGTGTTCTTCTGGTGGTCTCTGACAGTGGCAGTAAACAGAGGGATCAAAAAGGGGTGGGGGGCTCATCGTTAATATGTGCCCCTCCGGTGTATTCCATAACGGTGGATGGAATACTGGAATGGTGGCACTGCGGTAAGGGGTTGTCTCCGAGCGGTTACAGCTGGAGGCCTATCAGTTTGGAAAAGGTCCCGCAGTGCGTTGGTGTTATGTGGTTATATGTGGTAAAAGGTGGGTCACCGTCAGAGACCATCAGACTGGGGTTAACAGGTTATGTTATTATGTTATTGTTTATGTATATTTGTTACTTATTGGAGTGATTTATTTGGAATTGTTTTAATAAAAAAAGGCTGTTATGGCCATTTTATTCCATAAAATAAAGGTGTGGTCTCATTATTTTAGGTGGTTAAATGTAGGGGACATTTGGACTACACTGGTCATGGCCTTTCTCAACTCTATTAAAAAAATATTTCTGTTTCTGCTGCTATCGGAGAGTTTACGTCACTTTGTATCTGATGAAACTATTGTCACTGGGACAATATCTCTCTAACAGAGCCCTGGATAGCAGTGAAAATCCAATAGGGGTTCTAATTGATTCTCTACTCTAAATCTAAATATAGGTAAAATTAATAAAGAAAAAAGTGAAAAATGTAATTTTGCTGGTCATACGCTTTTTTCACCTGAGAAATAGTTTCTCATGACAGTTTCCATGCAGTTGCTTTGAAAAAGTATCTATTGTTAACCTTTTGTGAGACCAGGTAAATTACCTTTTGACTCACTGCTAGTAGTGACTTCTCCTGTCCTGAAAACAGACATCTCAGCATGAAGCCTGTATCATATGACGCAGGCAGCTACAGGAAACTTGCAAGTGACAGACAAGTCACTAATGTAATTAAACCCCCAGAACCAAGAAGTAGTCTCTTTGGAAGCAATGAAGGGTCAGTCCATCTAAAGCAGGGTATACACATTACATTTTTGAACAAAAAAAAACTGACAGATCCCTGCATCAACATAACGATGTGTGATGCAGAGATCTCTCCTGCTGAGCTATTGTATTCTAGTAGCAGAGCCTCCCCCATCAGAATACACTGATCTGCATGCAGCCGTTGACTGAAATCACTGATCGAATGACCATTCGACAGAAGCCAGTCAGCTCTATACACGGAACGAATTTGGGTCCGTATATACCTAGCTCCAAACTGGTATTTCAGTTCTCTATGGCTGCTCTCAGTAGGACAAAATTGGTTCTTTTAGGGGAATGCAAATAAGCTTTAGGCTTGGTTCACACCTATGCCTTTTTTACTGTTTTTTGCAGAAACACACTACAGTCCATTTAACATGGCTTCCTATGGGACACGTTCACATCTATGCATTTTTTATCTGCTGTGTTTTTGGAAAGGGTCAGGGACTTTTTAAAAAGCAAAACAGTGTGATTTTGGCAGGGCCGTCTTATCGAGCGGGCACACCTGGGCATAGCCCAGGGGCCAGTTGGATCTAGGGGGACGCTGCTGGCAGTGCTAGAGTGCCATGGTACACTGCACTGCACACAGAGATTAACTAATAGTAACTTTGCTAGCATTGCAGCGGTGCACACCAGCTGCCTGCAGTTTTCAAGTTGTCACCATGGCTGATTGCTAGTGTGGCCGGCTCGACCTGTCACCTGGCTGGGAGTCCCAGGAGTTTGTGGCTGGGAGAGGGTGCACTGTCACTGTGCTGTGCCGATCCTGTTACTCAATCTCTCACTAGCACAAAACCTGTGAGGCTTTGAGACACACAGGAATATGAGTGCACAGAGCAGTGTGTTGAATAGGCCAGTGAGGATGAGCTCACCTGCAGAGCCCGCCAGGAAGGCGGCACTGCGCTGCGCTAATTACAGGCAGCGAGACATTGTCCCGATGCGCGGCTGCAGAGATCCGGAAATGTTTCACTGCCTGTGATTAGCGCAGCGCAGTGCCAACTTCCTGGCGGGCTCTGCATGTGGGCTGTGCGAACATGCCTGAGCTCATCCTTATAGGCCAGTGACTCTGCTCTTCCTCCTGATGATCTGTCCTATCCCTGCTGTGCCTGCTTCGGCAGCCCTACCCATACTCCAGCCTCTGATGTGCACACACACAGCACTGTGAAAGTGCTTTCTGTGTGTACAGGACAGATGCCATATTGAAGTACATACACACTACAGCTGGTTCATAGTGGTAGATCCTGGCTGGATAATTGGTGAGTGTGTCTAACCCCCCCCCCCCCCCTTGATAATTGCATTTTGCCCTGCCTCTGCTCTGATTGACACTATTGCAGTGCAGTGAAAAAAAAAACATCAAGCTGCATTTTTCCACACTGCAAATGCACAGACACACTTGAAAATGCACCACAGCTCAGTTTCGTGCACAAATTTCCCCAAAGAACACAAGTGACCACAAAGGCTTGCAAAACGCACTTTAAGGCTCGATTCACATCTATGCATGTTGCTTTTGAGCGTTTCTGGAGTTTTTTTTGTGATGCTTGCCACGTTTTTGAGCAGCGTTTTTACTGCGTTTTTGCTGCGTTTTGCGGTTTTTTTTTTAGTTTTTTTTTAACTGTATACAGTCTAAAAAAAAAACCGCAAAACGCTGCAAAAACGGTGTAAAAACGCTGCACTTGCGTTTTTGATGCTGGTGCATTGAATTCTATTACATGCAAAACGTTGCATTTTGCATGAAAAAAAGTCCCTGACCCTTTCCAAAAACGCAGAGGTACAAAAAGGCATTGATGTGAACATGTTCCATAGGAACCCATGTTAAAAAATTCCCATGCATTTATGCAAAATGCATCAAAAAACGCGCTAGTGTGAATGGAGCCTAAATGCACGTCACTGCACAGTTAGCTTGCAGTAAATTTGCAGTTTCTTGTGTGAATGGGCGCCTAGGGGGAGAAAAGCACATGAAAACTATTCCCCATTAAATCCTATTTAAGGGCCAGTTCACACCACATGCTGTGCAGTCCTTTTTTTTGGCATCAAAAAAGCATCAATTGTAGGTTATGTGGGTTCCAATGACATAATTCACACCAGTGCAGTGCGTTGCAGTGCTTTTCAGTTCCAGAAACTGCTTTTTTCCTGCACAGAACTGTACTGGAATGTGGTAAAACGCTTCAAAAAAGTTTTAAACATTCACATGCAGAAGCCCATCCAAAACAGATCTGAAAGACGTTTTTGTGGCGTGAACGGGCACTAACTGTTCACACTGCACAGCAAAAAGGCACCTTCCATTGTAAGTTTATGGAAACTCATCAAAAGCACATCTGTGTGAAATGGCCCTTAGTTTGCACAATAGTGCATCAAAAGCACATTAGACTGAAAGGGTTCTTAATGGCACTCTTCTGGTGGTATTTTCCATTAGAACTACTAGTGCCTAATTCAGGCAAGCATCCTGAAGTATCGGTAACATTATTGACACGGCCAACTAATTCAGATATTAGTTCTAATTACCACTGCTTTAAGAACTTGCCGCTATGGAAGATATTCTGCAGCTGAATGTAAACAAAGGGGCGGGGGATAGTGGTGGTGTCATTACCCAAATATGGCAATGCCCATATTTGAGAAATGATTTGTGTCACTGAGTTGTTGTCGACCAGTGCACTCTGGTTCTTGGTTCACACTTGTGCGAACACAGACATCACATGAGATTCGCACCCGCACTGCGGTGCCAATCATATGCGATGTCTGTGCAACGCGAGTTCAGCCATACAGTTATATGGCTGAACTTGCATGGGATTCGCAGGTAAATAGTGCAGGGATTTTTTTTTTTTCCTTCGCTGGAATCAGATCGCATGGGTGTTCTCACCCATGCGATCTATTCCTGTGCGAGTTCGCACTGCGATCTGTAAACCAATCTGGGGGTGTCATTAACATTGTATTGACACCCGCAGCGGTTCACAGAGAGCAGTGTGAACTGCCTGCAGGAACCAACACTGTAATTGCGCTCGTTCCCTCATCGCTACAGTGTGAACCTAGGCACACTCCTGCTCTCTGCCTACATAGTCTTACAGATACAACTGGCCTTTTGAGGAAAACCATTATGCTGATGCGGTCCACGATGAAATTTAATTTGACATCCTTGTTTTTAAGGCAACCCAAATATTTAGAATGGGCTGTCAATACACAACACAGGTTTTAACAGACCAACACTTTATCATAGTGAGTTTATTATGGATATGGCTATCACCCTCAGCAACAGTTGCTAAGCAGTTTTAGGCAGCCAGAGTAATATAGGGTGTTGCAGTTGCATAATGGTTTTATGGAGGAAGAGGTGTGATTTTTGTATAAACATGTCATTTTGTATTTGAGCATTGAACAGTTGGAGTTATTCTTTTTGTGGGGCTCTGAACCACAGTTTTTCTTCCTGTATACAATATTTAGGCTGTTAGTATGGATACCTTCAACAAACATCACTGGGAAAAGAGCTCCATTTTAATAGATCTGGATCCAACCATTTTTAGCATTAAATTATTTTAACTGGTCTTCACCTTTTTTTTATTTTAATGAAGACTACCACCACCAACACATAGATGGTTCACCCCTTTACATTGTAGTGCACTGTTTAAGTGCATTGAGATTATTTTGCTTGCAGTCATGGAAAAAAATAATCACCCCATGCCAACAGTCAAATGGTGCCTACAGATAAAGATGATACACTTGGAACAAATGACAGACACAATTGCCATGGTGTATGATTTCTCACAATCTAAAATGGAGGTCAGCAACCTGTAGATCGTGGTCTGAGCTTGCTGACCCACCATTCCAGAGCATTAGAGGGCAATGCAGAGGGACTACTTGTTAAGTTGGAGTTGTAGTAGGGAGCAAGAGTGACAAGCTAATGCCTCCTCAGTAGTGCTGGTTCCTGTCTCGTTGTAGATACCAACTGCACTCCATCTCTTATCCCGGCTAGCGGTCTCCAGAGTGGTACCAGCAGCAGGAAAGAGATCTTCAGGTCAGTGTGAAGCAATGTACTGGGCATATTAGTATAGGGCTGCTTTCCACACTGATGTACTGCGGTTTACCCACACCACATGTGTAGTGCAGTGTGCCTGCAGCTTTCCTGTGGGTTTGCGGCACTTAGCCATAGATTTGTATCATAGCCTGCAGGTTTGGTGCACTTTCTGAAAGCGCACCAAAACTCCTGAATGCACCACGCCTGCAGGATATAATAGAAGTCTATGACAAAGCGCAAATAACCCAGGAAAGTTGCAAATGCGGTGCATGTAAAAGCAGCCTTATGCAGGGCTGAGAACAGTAAGGCTTCATTTGCAGTTTGGGGTGTGGTAAAGCCTCATAGTTAAGATGCGTTTTCATCACCGCCTTACCAACCACAAACCCTTTAGCTGCAGTGGCCAGAGGTGTACACATTTCGCAGCCGCAGCAGGTGTTATATACCCTGTCATGATTGGTGGGCGTAGCACCTGCCAAGCATGACCCATTCAAGTGAATGAGGCCACTCTGCAAGTGCCCTGCAACCTTATGCAGTACAGCAAACAAGAGGTTAAAGCAAGCAGCATTGTGTTGCTTTCTCACCACATGCTTTAACCCCTTGGACCCCGCAGAAACTTGCAGTGGCAGGGTGCTTAAAGAGTGGCCCCATTTACTTGAATGGGTCGCAATTGACAGGCAGTAGCACCCACCAAAAGCAATAGGGGGCTTAATTCCTGCTGTGGCATGTGTGCACCTTTGGCTGCTGCCTCAGCAGCTAAAAGGGGTAGAAAATGGGGGCGGAGAAACCATGACTCATCCTTAGGGTTTTTTATGTTGCCTCCTCACCTCCTGATTTAAAACCATGATTGCCATGCAATGCACGTGATTGTGACACGTTAGTACGGCATTTACAGGTTTAAATCAGGTGTGAGGAGGCGACACTGTGACCGGTTTATCTTTGATTTCTCTCATGTTGTTCAGGTAGATCTCTACCTCTTTAGGGTTGCCTACCACTGATCTAAATAAATAAAAAAGCAGTTTTGTTACTTGGAAAAAGTAAGTAAAACACTATATTCACCAACACTTTAAGTCTAGGTTTCCACTATTGCGACCTGAAAGTCACAGCATTTTGCTGCGATTTTGTTGTGACTTGAAGAAATGCCTGTGATTCTTGAGGTCTATGAACCTCAAGCCGCATCAAAGTAGTGCAGGGACTACTTTTGAAGTCGCTGCGGCTTGAAGTCACACAGATATGAATGGTACTCATTGGAAATCATGGGGTATGACTTGTCATGCGACGTCACAGGACAAGTTGCACAAGTGGAAACAGAGCCTAAATCCTTGAATTTAGAATCAACTGTTCAAAATTAGGTATTGGTGATCAGAATATTAGATGGTATGCAGATGGAATCTGATATCCAATGCCTAGTGACTTTTTACTATTAATATTTGTCGTGTCGTCATGCCAAGATCTCTAAGGTCCTCAGAAAAAAGCTGGTGGATGACTGAGTCAGACAAGGGATTTAACCACTTGACCTCTGGAAGGTTTTACTTCATGATCAGAAAGTTTTTTGCTATTCAGCACTGTGCTAATTTAACTGGCATTTGCGCATTTTGCGCATTTCACACAAATAGAGCTTTCTTTTTTTTTTTTTTTTTTTTTTTTTTTTTTTTTAAACTTTGCTGTTACAATGATGATCATTGCAACAGCAATGTTTTGAACTGTCATGAATGGGTTACATTCATAACAGCTGTGATTACTAGTGGTCTGTGATTGGCTACAGTTAATCGCATGGTACAGGGTGCTGTGATTGGCACAGGTACCATGTGATAGCCGTGGGACAATCACAGCATCACTATAGGAATCACAGGCTTTTATGAATTAAATTAATTCATAAAAGCTTTGATGACGTGATCATGTTTGTGATAACATTATCCCCCAGTCCTTGAAACCAGAAGGGTACCGGGATCTGCAGTTTGCTGTGGCTGTCGTGAGAGGAGCAGGCTGCACACCCATAACCCAGAACAGGCTCATGTAGGTGATCCAGCCTGCCCATACCGCCTGCCTGCATTAAAAGTACTGTAAGCAGTCTTAAAGCGGTTAAGAAGATCACCAAATGAGTCATTCCACTGTGTTAAGAAAAATATTCTACAAGTGGTATAGATTTCAAACAACTGCTAATTGTCTAGGACTGGACAGGCCAGCAAATTCAGCCCAAGAGATAACTAATGCTAAAAGAAGTCTCTAAAGCCTCATACACACGATCGGATTTTCTGAGGGGAATTGTGTGATGACAGGCTGTTGACGGAAAATCCGACCGTTTATACGCTCCATCGGACAATTGTTGTCGGATTTTCCGTGGACAAATGTTGGATGGCAGGCTTTAAAATTTTCCGCGGACAAATGTCTGTTGTCGGATTTTCCGAGCGCGTGTACACAATTCCGTCGGACAAAAGTCCAAAGTACAAACACGCATGCTTGGAAGCAGGGACAAGCTAGAAGCAGTCGGTCTTGTAAACTAGCGTTCGTAATGGAGAATTAACATTCGTGACGTGGCAAATTATGAAATCCCGAAATGCAGTGCACAATTCTCTTCTTCTTTAATGGGATAATAATAAAGCTGCTTTGCTGGTGATACTGATGGAGTTATTGCAAACGTTTTTTCAAAGGCTTTTTTTTTTTTTTCTAGTAATATCAAGAATAATATTATTATGCTTGTTTTTTTTTTTTTTTTAGCAGAAGGAGCACAAAGGGTGACAATTGAACTTGAACTGGCTCGTAGTACGTCACTACATTCGTGTTTGTTGGCCGACAATTGTGTACAGTTTGTATGCAAGACAAAATCCAGGCACACGCCTTCGGACAAAAGTCTGAGGTTTTGTCTGCGGAAAATCCGTTCGTGTCTACGAAGCTTTGGAACCCTAACATTTCATCCCTGGATCTGCAATCAACTGCAGAAGTGGTATCAAAGCGCATGCATGCACAATCAGAAAAAAAAAAATGCTCTGGAATAACTTTAATGAAAGGTGTGCCAGAATAAGGCCACATTCACACTTCTGAATATGGCCATTAACAATTACATGCAGGAGATTAAGCAGGGGTTCTCTGCGATCAGCTGCCAGAGAAGCCCCATTGAAAGCAATGGGAGGCTGACCGCTTCTACGGCTAATCGCTGCCACTCACATATAATCGTTAAAGCAGTGATTACCTGCAAATTGGCTCTGGACACCGTTAATCGCTGGGAAGTCCTGCCAGTGTAAACGAAGCAGTAGCCTTTGCTGTAACTAAAGAACATTTGAGAGAGGCTATAGTTTTCCATTGAACATCTTGGCAAAGACCAGGCCTTCTCAAACAAAGTGCTGTGAACCAATCAATCAAAGACAGAGTTGTTTGTCATGGTAAGCCCCTGGTCACAATGGTGAGATTTGACAGTTCCAAATCGCACGAAAATCGTACCTCATGCGACTCAAGTCACAACGATTATTAAAAAGGTTCCTGCACTACTTTTTAGCAATTTCATTGCGGCTTGTATATACAGTGGGGAAAATAATCATTTGATCCCCTGCAGATTTTGTAAGTTTGTCCACTTGCAAAGAAATGAAGGGTATATAATTTTTATCATAGGTGTGTTTTAAATGATAGAGACAGAATATCAACCAAAAATCCAGAAAAAGCACATAAAACAAATGCTATAAATTAAGTTGCAGTTCAGTGAGTAAAATAAGTATTTGATCCCCAAGCAAAACATGACTTAGTATTTGGTGGAGAAACCCTTGTTGGCAAGCACAGAGGTGAGACGTTTCTTGTAGTTAGTGACCAGGTTTGCACACATCTCTTCTTTATATATCTATATATCATCCTGCAAACCTAATACTGAACCTCCTGGCATTGCTCTCCTGTGTCACCCAGCATCTCTGCCACTGCCCCTTCACTTGCCTGTCACTCAGCACCTCTGCCACTGCTTCCTTCTGCCATCCAGCACCCCTGCTATTGTACCTACCAGACACCCAGTTCTCCTTCGGCTGCACCCTCTTGAGACCTAGTACCCCTCATGGCTGACTTGGAACATGGAGATGCTGAGAATGTAGTTTTATCTGCTTCCTCCCTTCTCTGAGATAATTTCCAGGTCCCTGTGGTGGGTTGCGACTGGTTTCTACCTATTGCAAATGAATAAACAGGTCTTGAGAGTTGACACGCTTATGCCCTGTACACACAATAGGATTTTCCCACAACAAATGTTCGATGAGAGCTAGTTGTTGGAAATTCTGACCGTGTGTAGGCTCCATGAGGCATTTTCCGTCGGAATTTACAACAAACAAAATTTGAGATGTGGATCTCAAATTTTCCGACAACAAAATCCATTGTCGTAAATTCCGATCGTGTGTACACAATTCCGCTGCACAAAATTCCACGCATGCATGGGATCAAGCAGAATAGCCGCACTGGCTATTGAAGTTCATTTTTCTCGGCTTGTCGTACGTGTTGTACGTCACCGCGTTCTTGACTTTCAGAATTTCTGACAAGATTTGTGTGACCGTGTGTATGCAAGGCAAGTTTGAGCCAACATCCATCGGTAAAAAAACATGGATTTTGTTGTCATAAAATCCTATCGTGTGTACAGGGCATTACAGTGTGGAGCATACAGCACAGCAATGTATAGAATGGGACACCCACCTCAAAGCTCCTATCAGTGGATTTGCAGTCTTGCACTTGTCAGGCTGCAGAAAGATCTGCACCTTGTGACCAGCACCTTTATTTTCTCCAGGCTTTTCTCTAACATGAAGCTCCATTCACATCATGATATCACCCACACCAAGGCACCTAGGGCATAAGGAGTATTTATTAAACTGGTGTGAATGCCCCCTTTATCCATAGAGACCAGTTATAGTTTAGCAAACTGTTGACATATTACTGTAACATTACATTTGCTTGGTTGCGGAGAGTTTTTGTATTCCTGTGTAAAACAACCTGATATTTTTGATCCAAACTTTTCTGGATTGCATACAAAGGTGACTACTATAATAATGTATTACAGTGAACTAATCTCTGTTATAATTTATTACAACTAACTAATATATTGGTGACTAATATTTTTATATCCAACTGACAAACATTATTTGCAGTTAAAACTGGAAGTATCACATGTCAAGCTTTTTATGTACATAGTTGCATCAACAGGAACCTGCCATGACAGAAAGTTGCCTGGCTATCATGCTGATCCTCCAGCTACTAAGTAAGTCGCTAACCTGGAGCAAGTATGCAACTATTACAAGCAGGTGAAGTCCTGACTTGCATACTAGCTCTGAGTCACTGCCTTCCAAATAAACATGGTGACAACGATATGTGAATTTGGAAGATCTTATATATTTTGGCTGATTGCACATATATATGATTTGTCTGATTTTAAATGCTTTCAGATATGTCTGTGGAGAATTGCATCGCTTATGAGTCCAAGGAATCAGGAACTGCATGATGCTTCTCAGACTGAATAAATCTGTATACCTAATTCAGACAAATAGAACAATCAGGATTCACCAAATTTGCCAGTTTCTGAAATCAGTTTGCTGGTCTGTGCTTACTAAGTAGTGAAACTAGAGTACCTGCGTGACAGCTTGGCGACTAATAGATGGGGTTAGGAATGGCAGTACAAGTATATCTGAGGACAGGGACACATCCATCATCTATTCATTCCTATACCTGTCTATTTAATATCTATCTTGACATTTCTATATGCTATGTGTGTGTGTATATATATATATATATATATATATATAAAATAAAATATATTACACACACACACACACACACACACACACACACTATATAGATATGTCAAGATAGATAGATATTACATAGACAGGTGAATGAATAGATGATAGATGTGTCCCTGTTATCAGATATACAGTATGTAGATATATCGAGATAGATGTGTATATATTTTTTCTTTTTTTAAGTTGCACAGGCAGATTTTCTTTTGCGTGTACTCTGCGTGTCTAAGAATTGTACATATATGTGTATATTTGAGAGCGATGTGTATATCTGTCTGTGTGTAAGGTGATAGTGATTTCTTCTTTGCTTCTGTCTCTCTCCTCTGTGTTGTCATTCAGACTGTGTCCTCATTATCTGCTGATCAATAAATTGAGTCTTCACGGAGATGTGAGGAGGCACGAAACAAACAGGAAGACAGAGAAATGGAGACAGAAGATACAGGTAATGTACCAAATAGAAAATGGAGCAGGAAAGAAGCATATGGGGAGGGTTGATGTAGATAAATTAAAGGGCATATGGAAAGAGCAGATTTCTCTGTTTCAGGTAAATTGTAAGGAAAACAAGGAATGCAAAGAAGACAGACAGTGCGGGTGAGAAAGTAGAGAAACAGGGGCGTTTTGCAAGAAGTCATGTAGCATAGTGCAGGCAAAATCCTGAATTTTACTACTACTCTTTAAATCACTTAAGTAACAGAACTGGGGCACACATGAACAGAACTTTTGGCTTTGTTTTTATTTTTAGGACTGAAATGTAGTATTAAATTAAATGAAACTAACAGAAAAATATTGGGGTGTCCTGTGCAAAAAGTGATATAATTTTTTTTTTACCTGTACAAAAGGAGCGGACAGGACAGAGGTACGTAAATGGGAAAGTATGCAATTTTCACAAAATGTGTACATACAGTGTGCATTAAGCCATGATCTTGGACATGCAGTAATATTGCAGAAAGCATAAAACACTAGTCCAGACCAAAAGCAGACATGACCTGAATGGTGCACTGTGTAAGCACTGTTATAGACATGTGACAGAGTTGCACCTTGCCACAAATGACCATGACAAACTGAAGACAAATGCAGAGGTGAGGACAGGCAAAAATCAATAATTGAGATGGTCATGCAGAGGGGCAATTATAGGAGACACATAGTGCATGTGAGGTAAGAGGGAAGAAGAGACTGCAGAAGGAGATGCAGGTGAAGGAAGATGACTAGTGTAGAAGACAGGCACACTAAATGGAGGGCATCCATGTCATGGGGCATAGGTGACAATAGGAAAGGTGAGAGATTCAGACTAAATTATAACACGATTAATAGAGAGTGACAGACAGGAGAGCAGATGTGAGACTCATTGTGAAAGAAATAACCTCAAAAGAATTATATAGGTGTAAAGGGGGAGGGACCGTGTGAGGATTCAGACAGGAAAACTGTGGGAGCGAGGAAGCTACGGGAAGAGAAAACCAAAAGAAAAGTGTACAGAAAAAGATCAAAAGAGAGAGTTCAGCAGAGTGAGGAAGAGGGAAAGCGGGACAGAGAAAACAATGAAGTGAGATATTAATGGAATGAGTGAGCGAGAGAAGGAGGGAGAGAGAGAGAGAGATTATAGAATCAAAGAAAAAAAAAATCAGCCCAGGGAGAGTGAGAGAGACAGAGCAGTGTTGACAGACAGAAATTAATCAATAGGCAGACAGGAAGAGAGACAGGGGAAAGAGAGAGGCTCTGAAAGAGAGACTGTTTCTAAAAAAGAGAGGGAAAAGGAGAGAAAGTGAGAGAGGCAGTCAGCGAGAGGAGAGAGATAGAGGAGGAGAAGGGGGAGGAAGGGGGGCATCCATTTTTGTGGCGGGGATTTGAGCTGCTTTTGTGTAACTCTCCCTGAGAGATCGCATGCTTGATGAAAGGCCCTTAGAAAATGCAAATTGCAGCACGCATGAAAAGCACAAAGAGGCATCTCGCTGTCCCTGCCATGGGTTTAATTCTTCACCAACCACGTAGCGCTGACGTCGGGAGCAGATAATCTCTTCTCTGCCCGGGAGTGTGAGTATAACACACAGACTTTACTGCTCGGGGAACACTATTTTATCCATTTATTGTCCGGGATCGAGGACTCGTATCCCGCATCAGGGTCTGGGGAGGACGGATGGAGTAGTGTTTGGGAGGATGTGTTTTTTTTTACTGGAGTGGGGGATAATTTGGGTTTGTTTTTCTGTAAACAGTGAAAGAAGGGAGTGAAATAAAATGAATTATTGGTTAAAAAACTTAGCAGGTGCAGAGGGTTAGTAGAGAGGAGGGGGGGAAAGAGAGAGGGAGGGAAAAGAGACACACAGAAACGGGAGAGAGAGAGAGAGAGAGAGAGAGAGAGAGAGAGAGGAAGGGAGGAAAAAGAGGAGAGAGGGAAACGGAGAGAGGGGGCGGAGAAAGGGAGTGAGAGAGAAGGAGAGAAACAGAAAGAGGAACGAGAGAGCGTGAGAGAGAATCCTGTGAAGGATGCAGAGAGGCACCGGACGGAATGAGACCAGGGAGAAGGGAGACAAGTGTCAACATGTAAAAACTGAAATAGCTTGATTAAGAAAGACTGTTTAAAACCAGGAAAGAAACATTAAGAGAACAACAGAGCAACTTTTTCCCTTTAAGTGTGTGTTTTTTCTTCTCTCACTCTCTCTCCTTCTATGCCGAGCATGGGGAAGGGGGGGTAGGAAGAGGGGGAATGTGAGAATAAAGGAGGGAGGGTTAGGGGAATGAGAGGGTCTTTGTACTGTGAAGCAGTGGGGGGGTGAAGAGAATGAAGGAGGGGGGAGTCACAGAATAAGGTGAAAGGGTTTTTGGTGAAAGAAAGAGAGGACAGGGTGCAAGAGGGAGGGGGGAGAGATACAGGTTTAACCCTGTGCATCATGGAGTGAGCAGAAGACAGTTTGATAATAAGTACTTTAACCCCTGTCAGTGACAGAGCAGCCTGGGCTACTTTACATGTCTTCCTGTTGGCGGAGAAAGGGTTAAGTGGGGTGCAGCAAAGGGTGGGTTCTCACCCCCGCCCCACATATACATGCCCGCCTGTCTGTCTGGGGCCTGGGCAGGGAGGGGGTAGAATGAGGCCTTGTGATTTTCTGTCTCTCGCTCTCTCTGTCTCTATTACATGGCTGAGTGAGTCTGAGTAATGAATGTGTGATGAAATTACACGGGCGCACACATACACACAGGAATATGCACACTCACAGATACATACAGAAAGACACAGGCATGCAGAAAACTTATCAGCTCGTGTAAGTCTATCCACAGACAGCAGACAGAACCTGTCACACTGCAGTACACATATGAGATTACATGTACAGACACAGTTATGTATACAGTTACAGTGATGAACACTGGGCTTTTCTCAAGGGTATACAAACATGCACAGAAAAGTTATACATACATAGTCTCCAGGGTCTCTCTACAGAAGGAAAACATAGGCACATATACCAACAGAGAAAGAAAAACACAAACTCCTCACTCCTACATTTTAGAATGTGCTTTCACACAGAGCAAGAGAAATAATAGTCCTGAAAATATAAGGCATACAAATGGGGTTAACAAGCTCCACACACAGGCATTTCTCAGTATTATAGAGGGCAAGGGGAAATGGTGATAAAATAGTTATGTAAATAGAAGGCATACAAAGGGGTTAACAGTCCTTGCAAACAACATGGATTATATCTTCTGAAAAAAACTTGTATACATTCACTCAATCTCAATATTTGTTTTTAGATAATAATACTGCTGTGTTGGGAACAATGCTGTATAATTTTCAGGATTAATATTCATTAAATTGCAGGAGACATGATCCTCCCATGTCATCTGTGCCCCAGAATCTATAATGGCGACTTGATTCACTGCAATAGAGGCACAGGTGCACCGACCTAAACATTCAGGGTTACATATAGAAAATATCACACTCCTCCACATAGTGGCATATAGAAAGGGTCTAGGTAGTCACAGATATTCAGTTAGCAGAATAACAGGATCAGCGTGAATGTGTTTGCAAAGAAAAAAAGGGTCCTGCTTGTGATAGTTTACTATCTGTGATGGAAGATGATATTGGAGATGGAGGTTCCTCCTGCTGTGAAATGCACGATAGCATGCATTACAGCTCTAAAGTATCAGTGCTCTCTGGGAGTGCTAGGAGAGCCAGCCACCCATATGGTGCTATTGAGGAAAGGAAGGTGAAAGTGTGCTGCCCACATGGTGCATCCCCGTAGGGAACACATGGTGGCCACACAGCTGATTCCACTGGCAGTGATGTCTGTAGTACAAATATAGACAGACTAGCTGCACCTGATAGCCTTATCTCATTCAGGATTCTGACTGTTATAGTAAAAAAAAAAAATCTATTCTAAATATTGAGCATTCCAAAGAAATATGTATAAATGAATTTTGTCATTTTAAATGTCACGTATGCTGTTCTAAATATCTGTATTTACTTCCCTTAATAGCACCCTATATTTATCTGAAAGAGTATGCCATACAGTATATAGACAATACAGTTAAAAAGTGACTAAACTTTTAAGAATTTTGTAAATATTTTATTTGACCCAAACTTTAAGGGGAAAAACATACATGAACTCTTACAACCAATTGCCAGTCATCCTTTACTGTTCAGACTGCAGTCAATCAATGGAAGGCAAAAGGCAATTGGTTGCTATTGGTTACTACACTTTTCATGCATTTTGTACTACCTATTTCTACAAACTTGACTAAGTGAGTTAAACAGACGTACAATCTGTGGGTAAAATTTAGGTTTTTGTTTAGCAGTCACTTCATGTTTGCTGTAATTTGCTGTTGTGATATTATTGCTAAGGGCCTTTCACAACTAAGTTCTGCAATTTTAAGTTTTGCTTGATGTGCTAGCAAGGTATACAATTTGGGGACATTTAGAATGTTTAAGTTGGCTGTGCCTGCTAATGTCTAACCCCTGAAATATCCCATCTACCTGACATACACCCACTGTTCCTTGCTTGTTGGCAATCTTCATGCTTAAAAAGCAAAAAAAACACCAGATTACTGCCGCCACCAGCCTCCCTGTGCAGCCATTTACATTTCACATACAGACTGATACTTTGTTATCATGTGACAATAATTGCCTGTATTTGGTGCCATTGCACTGCTCTGAAAATTGTTCCTACTGAATATTTTGTGCTGTTCCACGAATCAGTGCAACCTATAGGGCACGGTCAACCCGGTTTTTAACAAACGGAGAAAATTAGATTGTCTTGTTAGGCCAGCCATACACGGCTCGAATCTCAGCCAGTTCAGTAGGAACCAGCCAAGATTCGAACCGTTAGTGGGCAGGCTGAGTGTACCAAGTTGATTGATCGATCAACTAGGGTACAACCAGCCTGCCAGTTTCACGTGTGGGTATGTCTAGTGGCTGCTAGCCGCTAGCAATAATCACTGTCTTCACTGTCACTGTCTTCTCCCAGCAGGGACAGCTTCTCCTGCTGACCCTTGCTGGGAGAAGACAATTGCTGATTCCACTATCAACACTGCTGTTCGCACCATGTATGACCAGTCTTACTCATAGCACTCACTAGGATATTTGTATCTTCTAACTTGCTGTAGAAAAACGGGAAGCTAACTGGGTGCTTTTGGTACACAAACTTTCTTTACATACGCTTCTCAGTGAAGGGTAGTAATACTAGGTTGAACATAGAAGGGAAGGTATCTTCTCTGAGGCCGGGTTCACACCTATGCGAATTAGATGCGGGTTTCCCCACATCCAATTCACATAGCAGGAGAATGTGACTGGCTCCCTATGGAGCCGGTTCCCATATCTCCGCTCCGGCTGCGGAGCGCACTGCACAGAAACGCTGTGCGTCTTTGGCTCAGTTTCAGGGCCAAATTCAGGCATAGAATCGGCCCTGATTCGTCCCTGAAATGGGGAACAGGGACGCACAGCGCTCCTGTGCGATCCGCAGCAGGTTACAGTGTTAACCTGGCCTAAAACAGTGGCAGGTGAGTTATCTATACACCCTCACACAGGTTTAAGTCGCCTATACATGGATCCAAATTCGCCAGTTCAACAGGGAGCGGCCAAATTTTGATTTATGTATGGACTAGCTTGTTGTACACAAGTTCATCTATCGATCAACTTGTGCTCAATCAGCCTGTTGTTTTTTTCCCAAACGATCAGTGCTGCCGGCTATAACACTGATCATTGTATTCTGCTGGTGGGGAAAGGTCCCCACCAGCAGAATACAATGGCTCAGCAGGAACGAATCTGCTCATTTTTTTTTTCTCATACAACTTGCTGGTTGAAAGAAAAAGTATGAATCCTGTATTGCCTGCCTTACTGAGCACAGGAACCTGCCGTGATGCTCACAGGAAGCAAAAGTAAAGAACTGGCCCTGTGTGTATGGGGATTTTTCCAGCAAGTTGGAAAATCTTTTTGTGATAACCAGCCCATCGGAGGCATTTGTTGTCGCATGTAGAGCTTGAATTTTCTTGCTTGGGACCGTTTATGGCCATTTTATGTGCATTAAGAAAAGCTAGATATATTACCAAGTGTAATTTAGCGTATAACTTGTATACTAGCATTTGTAGCCAAATCTGTTGCTTCAGTGATCTCATTTTTGTTATTTATACCGGCTTAGTGCAATATACACACTGCAGCCTTGCAGCTAAGTGTTACAAATACAAAATAGTGTGCATATGCAGCCGAAGTATGCCTAATATAGATATTATGTGTACATAATAATAGGTATATTCAGGCCTTGCTCCTGGATAAAATGCCTCTGGTGAAATTTGCACGGTAACTTTAGTCCTGGCCACAGCACAGTATAAATCTATAACAATGTTGAATAATTCACACAGTCTGCTCTTTCATTGGTCCTGCAGCATTTATTCTATTAATGTAGAAACTACTATAATGAAAGTAGGACAGACCGTGAGAATGAGAAATAGCAAGTGACACATACCATTGCCTAGGGATACAGAGAAAGGTAAGTTTCAGTGCTTTGTTTCAAGTGTCATACAACTTTATTACATTGGATTGTGCTTGTCCTTATTCAGTTTTCAAGTGGCAAGCAGAAAATGGCAGATTGATAACAATCACCTCTGTGTCCTTGATCTTCTGATCCACTGCTTAGTTCCAATGTGATCGACTTCCAGGACCTGCTGCCTCTTCGCACATCTCCTGCATGTCTCCAGTGTCTTCTGTGAAACCAACACATAACAGAGTGACATCATAGGAGCAGGCCATAGACAGCTTGCAGCAGAATTTAGGATCAGGGACACAAAGGTGAGTGTTATTTACAAACATCTTCTACTCAGCTGTTGGTGCATTTTTGCAGGGGTATAACCCTAATGAAGGGATGCACAATTTTAAATTTAGATATCCAGTGTTTTTTTTGTTTTGTTTTTTAACAAACTGACCAGTTATGTCTAAATGGCACACTGAAAGGAAACTTTGGAACACAGCATAAAAAAGGTTAATATACTGTTATTTATTAAAGATGCCACAGCATCTTCTGCATGCCATGCAATGAGACACGTGAAATACACAAAGATAAACAATGTCATTTTCTGAAAGTTGAAGGACAGCATTCTTATTCAACCACAAAGTCACAGGAATTATATCGGACAAACTAATATTTTGGAGTCTGGGTAAATAACTTTTTATTGCATTGCATAGATTTCATTCATTTGGATAACATGCATAACATTGCATGCTTGGCCGTAAAATGATGTGTTTCCCCCTGTTAATGATGCCACTGTTCTTTAGTGTAGAGATAAAAAGAATAACTCAAAGCTGGCCATACATTGAGAAGAATATAGTGACCCTGTTATCACCCTCCTGCCCAACATCTTTTTATTGAAAAATTGCCAAAATTGTCAGCTAAACATCAGCTGCATACAGTCAGATGTTACAGCTGTTCAGGTATTCTGACAGCTGCTGGCATCGGCTGTCAGAATACAATAGCCAGCGCTGCATGATCATTCATCCATGCTGTATAGTATGGTTAGTGGAATTTGTCACATTTCTTTCTTTCAGTTTACAGGACGAAAAAAAAAAAACATCTATCAGTGTATGGCCAGCTTCAACTCTTCTTGTATTGCTGAAGTATTCCTTCCACCTTATAATGGATTCTTTATGGTGATCTGTAAAGCAGCAAGCGCCCTCTACTACAGCTGCCTTGTCTCCTTGGGATTGTGAGCTGTGATCTTAGTTTTTATCTCCAGTACTACAGCTGATTAAAATAGCTATCCCAACTTAGCCACTCTGTTGTTGGCAGAAAAGCCCTGTTTTATTTTTTTCTACTGTAAACTAAAAATGGAGCCCTCTTTCAAACCCTCCAATATAGTAACTTGAATCCTCATCCTACTGCTGTTTACCTTTTTATTTAGAATTCTGTGATTATTGCTAGATTCATAACACCTCTCATGAACAGCTGGCCTCTGTTGCAATACCGTTCATAAACATTCTTCGTAGTTATACAGTATATGAAGTGATATTGGCCCCTAAACAGGATCTGTATGTGCCTATTTAAGGGGTCCACCTTTTTAGATTTTGGTTCCCCTATTTGTAATGTTATGAATTACATCATGCTGAAGATGTGTAGGAAAAGTATATATAGACTTTATTTTTTTTAGTAATGGTAAAGATAGTGAAGTGAGCAAATTAGTGAAATGTAGGAGACAAATGTATTTTACTGGTAGAGCAAGTGAATGGCTTCCCATTTCAGGACACTGTAGAAGACATTTTGATGTGTACATATTTGTGCATATTTGAAAATAACAGATATTAGAACACAATAGCATGCTTAAAGCTATAAAGAAAAAAAGAAAAATTGAGTAAAGGTGAATAGATTTGATGCACTTGATGTGCTGCCCGTTTAATATAAAATATCTCACCTTTATTCTGGTACACACATACTGAGGCGGTGGCTCTTGTGGGTAATACAACAATGACTGCAGCATTGTGTGCAATAGTCATTATGGGTATTACTATGCCATATGCATACTTAATGCTGACAGGGATATGATGCATGTCATATGAAGTGTCAGATCATTGCATCTCCAACAGTTGTTTTGTACACGGCTGCAGAGGAACTGCTTGATTTCAACAATACAGAAGCAAGTACTATCAGAAGCAAAAACTCTGCTATTTCCAAAAATAATTGCATTTGCACAATCCATATTGAGAGAAACTTCTGATGAGCATATATCTGTTTCCAGAGAGAAGCAGTAGTGCTTATAATTTTAATAAAGTAAATGTTACTAGCAGTATTTTTTTGTGTTTTGTTAAAGGCTTCTCTTATGAAGACAAGTCTTGGTAGGAATGATGCACATACTGTAACTCTTTCCTCTTTCTGTCTTATGTAGAAAGGGTAAAAACATGCATGTTTCGTGTAAATATTTACCCCAAATTATCTCTAAGTGACCACAAAGATGTAAAAACTTTATTATATGGTTTGAATAACAATGCTAATATCAATCACTAAACTACATGACAAACAACAAATGCACCAAGCAACCAAGTTAAAATACCTCTAATTCTTTTTAATCTGTTGTTTGTACATTATCATTCAGTCCAAACCAACCAGTTTGGATTTTTTGCGGAGTTTGCATCTCTCTGTTGTAACATCAATCGAGTACAGTACAGACAAATTAAAATAGGTTTAAAAATGTATATACACTTTACATTTAAGACAGCACATAGATTGAAAAGATCTTCAGTAAATGATGTGGGTGCATCGATACCTGTCATAGTAGACTTTAGAGCAGAGATGGCCAGATTTGTAGACACCTGACTATTCAATTTGGTTTACAAAGTAAAATGTATTTTTTAATAATTTTCTGTAGAATAAATATAGTTTTTGGCATTTGGGAGACTTCATTATAGGACATTATTTGGGATGCAGACTCTCTAGTTCTACACCTAGACTCTAGCAAATGTTTTAGAAATGTATTACATTTCTTGAAGGCCACCTCAAGAGATGCCAACCAGGTGTCACTATGGTCGGAGGGTTACAAGCTTACAAGCAATGCTTTAAAAGGGTTGGGATTCTTGCACAGCTGAAGCCCACAGTAGACAGCTCTTCGGGTCTGCTGTAACTCTAATATGCAAACTGTTGGTAAGTTGCTAATTTCATTCTGGTGAAAGGGCAAAGGGGCATTTTGGATTCCTTGCCCATTCATCTTGGCTTATAATTAGTTAAATAATAATGCAGATGCAAGAGTTTAAAAAAGGCATTAGAAATTGGAAGTGAAGCTCTCTCCTGTTGATCATTTAGTAATTCATTAAAAAAATCAACAATTCACTTTGGAAGAGCATCAGTTTTTCCCAAGTCACTTGTTTAAATACTGCTAAATGATTCTCTATGAGAATAACTATAGTGATACTGGACCAAGGCATCACATTCCTTCACATGAAAGATTTGTAGTTACAGTCTACCAGCAGTAAGGCAAGCCATACATTAAACATTTTTTTTTTCGTTTAACCAGCAGGTCGAAGCAAAACAAAAATGTGCCAATTCCTCCATCTACATATTTGATGTAGGTGAGGGAATCGCTCTCACGGCGCTATAGTGCTGTGCTGGCAGGAAGCCTTTCCCGCTAGCAGAATACAGTGATCAGTTTCATAGGCTATAGCTGGCAGCAGGGCCGCTGATAAGGCAGTACAGCCGGCCCTCCTGTATCAGGTCCAGGTCCCATCAGTTCAAAAGGGGGACCCAAGCACCTGCCAAAGAGGAGGGCCTGTTCTATTGCCTTGTAACTCTTGTGGATCCCCTTGCAGTGCTGCTGTCTTCCTGTGTTGAGCAGGATCAGTTCTGTAGTATCTGCGAGCCCCCTGCCACCTTCTGTCCAGTCCACTCTGTGTGCCCCCTTTCCAGCAGCACTGCCAGCTTCCCTCCTCTCTTGCTGGCAGCTGCTACGGGGATTGTTTCAGGGTGGAGAACAGGGGGCTGGGAAATAACTCGTATTTACAAGCCCTTCCTTTCCTGAAAGAACATAGTGGGTTATCAGTAACGATTCCTCCTGTGTCCATTCATCACTGAAGCATAGTAAACTGTGTTTACTATGCTTTAGTTTGTGAATGAACAGGAAGCCGCAGAGCGCTTCCTATTCATTCATCTGTGCAGCTGAGGCTGCAGAGAAAAGTACTGATGATGTCCTCAGTACTTTCTCTGTCTCAAATATGAGACATCAAGGGGCAGTTAAAAAAAAATATGAAAAGAAATAAATAAAAAAATACGATTGTAAAAAAAAAAAGTAACAAAAATTAAAAAATGATTAAGAATTAAAGTGGTTGTAAAAACCCTTAATCTAGGCTTACCTTTAGGTGCTTGAAATATCTCCCAGACCTGCACGGTCTAGGAGATATTTGCAAATCGCCATAGGGCGATTTCTTCTGCGCATGTGCCGGAGTTAGAAAGGGCATGCTGTACCGTTTCTAGCTCGGGTCATGCCGTTATAGGCAGCTCCCGCGTGCATGCGCGGGAGTGATGTCACGCGACTCCGGCCACTCACAGAGCCGGAGTTCGCGGCCCTGGAAAAGGGGAGAAGAATGGATGCTCGCTACTAGAGAGGAAGAGGGGAACATCGCGGGCTTCTCCTGCAGGTAAGTGTCACATAATGGGCTACTATGCAATGCATAGTAACTCATTATGCTTTACCTTTGCAGGGAAACAAAGAGGAAGTGACACCCATCAGGGTTTACTTCCTCTTTAAAGGCTCGTTCATGTACTTTGCGCTCCGAAGAGCAGTCAGCCTTTAGATTGCTCTTCAGAGAGCGTTTGTCAGGCGGTGAGTTGGCATATTGAGGAGGGGGCTTTACGGGGATCCCTAATTTCTAATAGTGGTCCTGGCTGACAACACTGATGGTTTGGAGGAAAACTGACAGGCTGGTTGCACACACCATCTAGCCCATACGTAGATCGAAATTCGGCCAGTCCTTGCTGAACCAGACGAGTTTCAATTGCTGTATTAAGTCTTACTAAAGTATATACAGTATAAACCAAACTGTTTTTAAAAAAATTTGGATAGAGTAGGGAGTGGTCAAATTTTTCTTTCTTTTTTTTTTTTCTTTTGCTGTCACCAGGAGGAATTTCCTCTCCAGGGACACAAAAGAAATTGAAAAGGAAACCCCTCCAAAAGTGATCCAAGAGGAATCCCTCTTAAGAAGGCTGTAGGGAAAAATAATTTTGAACAAAAATGTTTGGGTCTCAGGAAAATTCGAACGAAAATTGTCAGAACATTCGAATGTAATTCGAAAGATTTTGTTTGCTTTTAACATATGATTTTGGAATGAATGGACTTTACTGATTGAAAACCACATGTACTGTTAGAAATTTGTTTGTTCGAGAAAAATTTTAATCCTGCTCCTTTAAATTTCCTATGAACAAGCGGTTTATTCAGGGTAGCACGGGGCTGGACCCCTGGACAGCTAAGTTTCCTTTTATTAAAAGTCGGCACCTACAATATTTGTAGCTGCTGACTTTAAAAAAAAGGCTAAAGAACTACTTTAAGCGAAAAAATGATGTTGCAAAAGCTGTCATGTAAAAACTGTATTCAGTTATCAGAATACAATATTTTTTTTTTTTTGTGATAGTTTTGCTTATTGAATTATTCTAAGGAAAAAGAGCAGTAGGGCTAAAGTTTCATAAGTATGTAATTTTCAAAAAAAGTGGAATAAAGTAATACTGAAATTTTGGGAAGGTTTAGGCGTGATTCATGTAAGGAGTGAGTTTTAACTTATTTTATTGACATTTACATGTTTATTTAATCACACACCAAACGTCACCCTTGTGTCAGCAAAGGGACATGCTCCCACATGGGAAACACACCCAACAAGCCTTTCAGAAGCCTGGATGTTCTTTTATACTTGATATATACAATAGAGGGATATATGGGTGATCACATTGAAGAACTATGATTTTAGTTTCAGAAACAGTAGCAGAGGCCTGGAACGCTGTTGCATTTGGAAGAAACTTTTATCATGATATATAGTTAGTAATCTAGCTGGAGTAGGTTCTGAGTCACATTAATGACTTGTATATGGGCATTCAGGGAGAATTTGAGCCCCGTCAGCATCAAGCTTCATCTGGTGCACTTAAAACCGAGATTTTTTGTTATGCTGTTTGTAGGGTTAATTAAACAGTACAGGCAGCTTGCCTGCTGTGTCCATGAGCTTCTTACTGTATATAAACTGCACCAGTGCAGTGGCATTTGGGGTATTCTGAATGGAGTTTAATGCTGATAAGTCTTGGACCTGATCACAAACGTACATGAGCCCCCACAGTGACCATATATGATCATACACTCTGGAAATTTCTAATTCATATTATATGCACATGCAGTAACTTAATGGACCATGTACCTGTTGCCCTCCACACAAGGCTACCATTAGAAATCATGGGACCCCATACAGCCTACCTGACAGGACCCCCCCCCCCCCCCCCCCCCGCTCAATGTGAATGTCTGCATTACAGTGAGGGGAAAAAAGTATTTGATCCCCCTGCTGATTTTATAAGTTTGCTCACTGACAAAGAAATGATCAGTCTATAATTTTAATGATAGGTCCATTTTAACAGTGAGAGACAGAATAACAAAAAAAAAAACAGAAAAACGCCTTTCAAGAAAGTTATAAATTGATTTGCATTTTAATGAGTGAAATACCTGTATACTCGAGTATAAGTCGAGGCCCTAATTTACCACAAAAAAATGGGAAAAACTTATTGACCCAAGTATAAGACGAGGGTGAGAAATGCACAGCTACTGTAAGTGGAAAAGAGGGTCAACAATGCCCATTTGCAGCCTCACTGTGCCCATTTGCATGCCTCACTGTGCCCATTTGCAGCCATAGGTCCCCCGAACTTCAAACTCGGTAGTTAAGGGTTCCTAGATGCCCCCTAGCTGCAGCCAAAATTTGGGGTCTCTGAACCCAAAGGGTCCCAAAATGACATTGCTGCAGATGGACACAGTTGACCAAATTTGGGGCCCCGTATCTTGGGGCCACTTAGTGCTAAGATCCCCAAATTTGGTGTGCAAACCCAGTGGAACTAGCACCATAAACTATCCAAAGCTGGGGTTTCTAGCACCAAGTGGCCCCGAAATACAGGGCCCCAAAAATCGATTCAGAAAATGTCAAGCACTTCTCTGTAGCAGAGAGTGACATTTTCCGAACCAGCTTTGGGGCCCCGTATGTCGGGGCCACTTGGTGCTAGGAACTCTATCTTTGGATATGTTGTGGATCCACTGGGTTTGCACACCAAATTTGGGGTTCCTAGCACTAAGTGGCCCTGAGATACGGGGCCCCAAAGTCAGTTCAGAAAATGTCAAGCACTTTTCTGCAGCAGAGAATGACATTTTCCCAACCGATTTTGAGGCCCCGTATCTCAGGGCCACTTGGTGCTAGGAACTCCATCTTTGGATATGTTGTAGTACCAGTGCACACCAAATTTGGGGTTCCTAGCATCAAGTGGCCCTGAGATACGGGGCCCCAAAGTCGGTTCGGAAAATGAAATTTTTTGCTGCAGAAAAGTGCTTGACTCGAGTATAAGTCGAGGGGGGCACTTTCAGCACAAAAAAATGTGCTGAAAAACTCGACTTATACTTGAGTATATACGGTAAGTATTTGACCCCGTCATAAAACATGACTTGGTGGCAAAACCCTTGTTGGCAATCACAGAGGTCAGACATTTCTTGTAGTTGGCCACCAGGTTTTCAAACCTCTCAGGAGGGATTTTGTCCCACTCCTCTTTGCAGAGCCTCTTCAAGTCATTAAGATTTCAAGGCTGATGTTTGGTAACTTGAACCTTCAGCTCCCTCCACATATTTTCTGTGGGATTAAGGTCTAGAGACTGGCAAGACCACCCCAGGACCTTAATGTGCTTCTTCTTGAGCCACTCCGTTGTTGCCTCAGCCTTGTGTTTTGGGTCATTGTAATGCTTCAATGCCCTGGCTGAGGGAAGGAGGTTCTCACCCAAGATTTCACGGTACATGGCCCTGTCCATCGTCCCTTTGATGCAGTGAAGTTGTCCTTTCCCCTTAGCAGAAAAACATAATGTTTCCACCTCCATGTTTGATGGTGGGGATGGTGTTCTTGGGATCATAGGCAGCATTCCTCCTCCTTCAAACATGACGAGTTGAGTTGATGCTAAAGAGCTTGATTTTGGACTCATCTGACCACAATACTTTCACCCAGTTCTACTCTGAATCATTCAGATGTTCATTAGCAAACTTCAGACGGGCCTGTAGATTTGCTTTCTTGAGCAGGGGGAGTGTGCTCATGGTGTAGTGTGTTACCAATTGTTTTCTTGGTGACTATGGCCCAGCTGCCTTGAGATCTTGACAAGATTCTCCCGTGAAGTTCTGGGCTGATTTCCCACCATTCTCATGATCGTTGAAACTCCACATGTTGAGATCTTGCATGGAGCCCCAGACCGAGGGAGATTGACAGTCATTTTGTGTTTCTTCCATTTTCGAATAATCGCACCAACTGTTGTCACTCTCTCACCAAGCTGCTTGACGATGGACTTGTAGCCCATTCCAGCCTTGTGTAGGTCTACAGTCTTGTCCCTGACATCCTTGGACAGCTCTCTGGTCTTGGCCATGGTGGAGAGATTGGAATCTGATTGCTTCTGTGTACAGGTGTCTTTTATACAGGTAACAAGCTGAGATTAGGAGCCCTTTAGGAGAGTGTTCCTAATCTCAACTCATTACCTGTATAGAAGACACCTGTGAGCCAGAATCCTTGCTGATTGATAGGGGATCAAATGCTTATTTCACTAATGAAAATGCAAATCAATTTATCACTTTTTTGAAATGCGTTTTTCTGGATATTTTTGTTGTTATTCTGTCTCTCACTGTAAGGCTCTGTTCACACCTAGGCGTTTTTTGGGCGTTTTTCTGCTGTAAGCCTCAGCTCTAAAAACGCCCAACAAAACAAATCCCATTTATTTCAATAGCCCCTGTTCACATCTGAGTGTTCTGTCGCCTGAAGCAAAACGTCCGTCGCTCAAAAAAGTACAGGAGCTTCTTTTTTGGCAGATTACAGGCGTTTTCTGCTTTTTACAATGGTGACCTTTTGACTTGTACAAAATCGTGGCAAAAATTGCACAACTTTCTGCCTGAAAACAATACACTTAGGTGTGAATGCAGCCTTAAAGTAAACCTACCATTAAAATTCTAGACTGATCATTTCTTTGTCAGTGGGCAAACATACAAAATCAGCAGGGGATCAAATACTTTTTTCCCTCACTGTAATGTATGCAATGTGCAGCTGAAGTACATAGTGTCTTTGCAGAGCAGTGCGTTCAGAAAGTGCAGTGAGTAGTATGCAGTGCATGGCATTGAACAGTAAAGCCAGCCATAGACGGTTTGAATTTTGGCTGGTTCAGCAGGAACTGTCCGAGATTCAAACCATGTATGGGCAGGCTAAATGTACCAAGTTGATCGATAGACCAACTTGGGTACAACCAGCCTGTCAGATTTTACATGTCAATTATTGCTAACATCTATTATTGCCGCTAACAGTAATCACTGTGTTCTACTGGCGGGGACAGCAAAAACCCGACACATCCCCCCGCTCCGTCTATGGCCAAAAATGTGGTATGTAGCAGTAGTAAAGTGCAGGGCAGTGGGCAATAAGCAAAGAAGTACAGGGCTATGCACAGTACCTATTGGCAGTGTAGGGCAGACTGTGAACTATATATACTGGCGGTAAGTGATGCAGTGGCAGGATAGTAAGCAGTATGTATGGAAAGGGCAATCTGTAAGTAGTATGTATGGGCAAGTCAGTCAGTAAGCAGTATGTAATGGAGGGGCCGTCAGCAACCAGTATGTAGTGGCGGGGCATTCAGTGAGCAGTGTGTGTGGGTTGGACAGTTGGTGAGCAGTATGTATGCCCAGGGTAGTCAGTGAGCAGTATGCAGTAGCACTGCAGTCGGTGAGCTGTATGTAGTGGCAAGGCAGTCAATGAGTATGCAGTGGCAGGGCAGTCATTAAGCAGTATGCAGTTATGGGGCAGTCAATAAGCATTATGCAATGACAGGGCAGTCAGTGTGCAGTATTGGTGAAAGGGCTGGGAGCAGTTCTCCATGCCATTTGTGTGCAGTGTAGCTGCCTGAAGGAGGGAATTCCTGCAGAAGAAAATCTCTCCCCATCAGCCACTTACCGCAGTACAGAGACACACTGCACCCAGGAGAGAGACAAAGGCAGCCCTCGCTGGACCCTCCTGGTGACCGTATTGAGCCTGGGCCTGGAAGGGGAGGACTGCCTGTGCCCCCACAATAGGCAGCCATGCCTCCATATGATACACAATGGTAGCATATTTCTACTAAAATGGTATCAAATGAATGGGCAGCTTGCTCTTCAGAGGTGTCTCCTGAGTTCTCACAATTTCCCAATTATTGCTTCATTAGTACCCCATAAATGATGAGAATGCTGCAGGTTTTTTACAATGTTGGGTTAGAGTAGAGAAGGATTTTAATTGCTATATTTGTAACCCTTCTCCACTCTACTAATAAAAAATACATAAAAAAACTTGCTATTGTTGTCAGAGTTCTTGTTGGGGGGGATTACTTGTCACTTCACATCCTTCTGACACTGGTCAAATAGACAGGAAGTAAGGACAAATCTCCACAACATGGGAACAGAAAGCAATAAAAGCATAACAGAGGTATGCAGTCTTTGCTGGAGTAAGGCTTTAAAGGGTAACTGTAATTTTAGTGCAGTTAACCTTAAGTCCTGGTTCACACTTGTGCATTGTGCGAGATCGCATGTGATTCGCACTGCACTGCAGTGCAAATCACATGCAATGTCCGTGCAATGCAATTTCAGCCATACAGATAGTATGGTTGATATCGCATTGCATTCGGACCAAACTCGCACGATCTGATTCATGTCCGAACTGTCAGTTCGCAGTGCGATATGCGAGCTGAAATGGGGGTGTCATTAACATTGTATTGACACTCCCAGCAGTTTGCATATGGCAGTGTGAACTGCCATGCGAGTCGGGTACTATGCGGGAACCCGCAGTGGATTTGCAGGGTTTCAGCATCGCACAAGTGTGAACCGAGCCTAAAGAGGTTGTAAACCCTCGAGGGTTATCAATGCATTAAAGTGAAAAATCTTCTGTAGTGCAGCAGCCCCCCCAGAGTCCCCCTTTTACTTACCTGAACCCGATCATTCCAGCAATGAGGACAAGCACAGCAGCTCCAGCCGCTGTCTTGGGTCCTCATTGGATAGATTAATAGCAGTGGGAGCCATTGGCTCCTGCTGCTGTCAATCAAATCCAGTGACCTGGGGGGCAGGGCCGAGTCCTGCTATCTGTGTCAATGGACGCAGCAGCAGGACTTGGGAGCGCGCCCACACAAGTGCCCTCCATGGAATGCAGCTCTCCGCGGTGGCACTCGAGAAGAAGAGGAGTCAGGAGCACCGCTAAGGGACCGCAGAAGAGGAGGATCGGGGCCGCTCTGTGCAAAACTCTTGCACAGAGGAGGTAAGTATGACGTTTGTTATTTTAAAAAAAAATACGAACCTTTACAACCCCTTTGAGGCTCCTTTTACAATAAAAAAAAAAAAGTACAGGCAGAGGGGTCTGTTCATACAGGGCTGGTGTTGGAAACCATAGGGTTCCGTACAGCCTCCCTGACAGGGCCGACCCCAAAAATACAAAAATATCAAATACGCTAAAATCATTATTAGTGGACAGAATCAAAACAAAATTCCAGTTAAAGTTATGTGTGTGAATGAGTTATTGGGGGTCATTCACATGGATGCTGTGGAATCAGTGGTTTCTTTATGTGGTTGGAGCTGTGTGCATGCAGCCTACTACCAAGATGCAGTAGCTATACAAACACAGCCACAGGTCCTAATTTGACAGGCGAGTGAGTGCAGGTTTTCCAGCCCAGAACAAAGGCAGTGTGCATTCAGGGCTGTTTACCCACATCTGCCAATTTAGGACCTGTGGCTGTGTGCTAGTGCGGGGTTAATGCAGGAGGTGAGTCAGTCCCTTTCTTTGCAACCTCAGCTGCACCGATAAATGAATAGGAAGCGCACAACAGTCCTGCATTTATGTGTCACAGCTGCAATGTTGTGCTTTGTGGCCACGGCAAATTTAACATGGCATGTCGTGGTTGCAGCGCATTAGCTCCAATGTGAATCTCTTTTCAGAGCATGGGCTTATGTGAACCTAGCCTTCAATGTCTACCCCAACAACTCTCCCTTTTAAGTATACACCCCTCTCCTAAAAACCTCCAAAATCTTCAATGTGCAGCCTGCTTGGGAATCTCAGTCAGTGCATTGAAAGTCCCCTAGTCATGTTCTGCTTTCTTTGGTGCATTCGTAGAAGAATCTCTATTCATTCCTGTGGAAAGGCCTTCCACTGCTGGGAAGAATAATAGACTTGCCTTTGCCTCTGTAGGATTGAGTGGAGCCTGTCCCAATGAGGAGAATGTGCAGTGCCCATCAGGCCGCACAGCAAAGACAGGTATGTATAAAACTTGGAAGGGTTGCTTGGGAAGAAGGGGGAACATTTAAATGATAACTGTGCCAAACATTCTCTTACACTTTAACAACAAATATTTTGCATAAAATGTCACTATTTTTAGTGACCCAGACATGCTTTTTTGAACAATTCTGTTTTCTTATTGAAGCTGCATTACTGCAGACTACAGATTTTAAAGAGTTTGCAAAAAAGTAACGCTTTGTTATACTTGGAATTAAATCTTTTGTTACGTTTTTGGTGTATTTTTGTAGATTGTTAATGCTAAATTTCAAACACAAAAACCCTTAAAAATATTACTAGATTTTAATTATTCTGTCAGTCTCAGTGAAATCATTGGATAAGCATGAGAGCCAAGGGACTAGTATTTTCAGAAGGAGAGCTCAAGCAATGGTAGCCTACATAACATACTTTGTTAGGTCAGGTTTCCTTTATTGTGCCAGGGTTGCAAATAACAGTTATTTGGTAGGATTTTAGGATAGTTTCATCCAGCCAAAGCAGGGATGTCTGTTGTAGGAGTAAGCATATACATACAGTACATTTGTACTGGACAATACATGTAGAAAAAAAAAACTGCACAGAAAAAGTCACTGTTGCTAAAAGGAAGTTTATGTAATTTGTGTTTTTTTAGAATGACAATTACTCACTCATGTAACACTGTACCCAAATTACATTTATATCATTTTTTTTAGACAAATAGAGCTTTCTTTTGGTTGTATTTAATCACCACTGGATTTTTGGCTATATAAATGAAAAAATACGTAAGATTGCTTTGCAAATAAATAATCTTTCTTCATAAATTGAGGCTGCAATGCAATCTGCTACATTTATTTGGTAAAAATAACCCACATCAGTGTGTATTATTTAGTCTGTGTGACTAAAATTATAGAGTCTACAAACTATGATATATACAGTATATTTGAAAATTGATCAGTCCGGATGTACTGACTGCTTATTTTTTGAGACATTAAAATGCCAGGACAGTACAAATACCCCCCAAATGACCCCTTTTTGGAGAGTAGACAGTACAAGGTATTTAGTAAGAGGCATGATGAGTTTTTTTTAAGTTTTTAAATTTTTTTTTTGAGAAAAATTTTTTGAGAAATAAAAAATATATTTTTTTTACAAAGTTATTTGAACAGATTATTTCTCACACACAGCATAAGCATAATTAGAATTACACCCCAAAACATATTCTGTTATGCCTTCTGAGTATGGGGATACCACATGTGTGATGCATTGAGGGGCCCAAAATCCAAGGAGCGCCTTTGGGCTTTCAAGGAGCATAAATTACGCATCTAATTTCTTGACTACCTATCACATTTTCTGAGGCCCTGGAGCAACAGGACAGTGGAAACGCCCACAGATGACCTAAGAGGCATAATGAGTCTTTTGAAAATGTAAATTTTTTGCCACAAGGTTTTGGATAAAACAGGAAAGAAAATGAAAATGTATTTTTTTTATCCAAAGTTGTCCATTATAAGATATTTCTAACACACATCATAGGCATACACCCCAAAACACATTCTGTTATTCCTACTTAGTATGGGGTACCACTTGTGTGAGCTTTTTTCACAACCTAGCCCAGTATTTCTCAAACTTTTTTGTCTTGCGGCGCACCAAAAAGATCTAAAAATTTTCAAGGCACACCTGAAAAGATTTATCAATTTTTGTGATTAAGAAGATTTATTTTTACATAAATATTTAGTTTTACTTTCGCTTGCTTTTCATTTAACAGGTTCTCTCTTTCAGAGTTCCAGACTTGATTAAAGCGGGGGTCCACCTATCTATTGTTTTTTTTTTTTGGAGTTCATTCACAAACTTTTCTTCTCATGATTATCTACTCACATGTTCTGTGTAATAAGTCCACCTGTGTCTGATTTTGTTGTGAAGAATAACTTATAAAATTCACTGAAGGCGGTTTCCATCTTCATTGTGGGCATTTGAAGCCCACAAGCATGTATTTCCTGGATGCGGTGAATGCTGTGCTCCCAGCATTCACCGAGATGTTGTGATGACGCTGTTGCACAATGCATGCTGGGAAGCCTGAGACTAGCTCCCAGGGGACTGTGGGAGGTCTGGGAGAGGCTAGAAACACGCCTACTCCCATGGGAGGAAAACCAGGAAGTGTTAAGAAGATTAGAAAAAAAAAGGTAATTACGGCGATTTAAAATTTTTTACACAGCATGTCAGCATCTAGGCAAGGAAGAGAATGCATAGAGATAATGTTCAAAATTTGGGTGGAACCCCGCTTTAAGTATTTCTCCATCGCTAAACAATGAACAAACTTTATTCATAAGCACCAAAGTTGGAATCGAACGGTCTCTATTATTATAATATAATTAGAGTGATCGAGTTCTCCCGAGATTTCGCACAAGTGTTGCTTTACGAAAGCAACCAATGAATGACAGACTGACAGAAATTGTGTTTTTATATATGTTACTTTTTTAACTTTTGCGACATTGATTTACCATATAATTTTCGAAGGTTTCAAAACGCTAGTAATTTTAAATATTTTTCAAAACTCCCACGGCACACCTGCAGACCTCGCGTTCCGCAGAACACAGTTTGAGAATCACTGACCTAGCCACACAGAGGGGCCTAAAATCCATGAATGAAATTCATGATTTATTACTGTTGTGATTGGCTACAGCTATCACATGGTACATGGCCTCTGTACCACGTGATCACTGTGACTAATCACAGAGATCACAATGGTAAACAATGCTATCATAGATGGATTCCATTCATGACAGTTATTTACTAGTGGACGTGTGATCGCTGTGATTGGTCACAGTGATCACATGGTACCTGGACCAACCACAGTGGGCCAGTACGAAGCACTATGATCTGCTGTGTCCAGTTGAAACTGCATTCACAGATCACGCCACTGCACACCCCGAGAGCTGTATCTGCACGTCCTCCTAGAACCCCCCCCCCCCCGTTTATCTACATTGGCCAGGTGGGAAGTAGTTAGTAACTGACAGTTGTATTTTTATGAGGGAGCATATAAACTGTCTAACATATCACAGGGCTTCACACAAATTGTATATGTAACCTACCTTGTTTTCACTAACTGATCAGCTATGTTAAAATGTTTTAATGTTTCTAATGATCTTGTTGGTATAGTAGTATAAAGTCAGTGTCTTTAGATGGATCCACAAATGCTTTATTATTCAGCCAAAAAAGGTGTTATTTATTGACTCCTTGAATGCATTTGGTCTTGAAAAAGTTTTCACATCCCCTTAAAGCGGAAATAAACTTCATATGAGCAAAGAAAATGCTATTTCATTTATTTTTAATATTCAAATATTTTAACATTCCAAGCAAACTCGCCCATCCATCTGTAGCTCCATGCTTAATTATTCTGAGAAATCACTTAAAAAAAACACAGCATTTCTAGCCATGGCCATCTTGAGTACGGGCAGATAATTCATGTACCATTTACTTCCTGGAATCCGCCTTTAGGCCAGGCCTGCATACAGGAGGGTGTCCTTAGCTGAGAAAAAATCTCTTCCCCTCCTAAAGCCTCTTGGGATGTATGACATCAGTTTGGAAACTGCAACTTGTAAGGCCCCTTTCACACGGGACGGATCCGTGTTGATCCGCCCCGTGTTTATCCGCTGCTCAGCGGGGATCGCTCCGCTTTCCCCAGCTGAGCAGGCAGATGACAGGGCGGGACCCGCACACTGTGCAGGGACCGCCCTGTCAGATCTCCGCTCTCCCCTATGGGGGATCGGAGGAACACGGACCGTCTGTCCGTGTTCATCCGATCCGCTCTGCAGACGGATAGAAAAATAGGATTTTCTTCCATCCGCAGAATCGGACGAGAGCGGAGCCGGACAACATCGGGTGTTAGCGGATGTACATCCGCTGACACCCGCTATCCCATAGGGATGCATGTATGTCCGTATTTCATCCGAAAACGGATGGATGAAATACGGACATACGGTCCGCATGTGTGAAAGGGGCCTAAGGGGAGCTTTACTAAAACTGGTGCATGCAGAATCTGGTACATCTGTTTAAAATCTAGATACCGATTGATTTCTATATTGTCAAAGCTTAATTGAACAAACTAGAGGCAATCAGTTAGAAGCTGATTGGTTCCTATGCACAGCTGCACCAGATTCTGTGTGCATCGGTTTTAGTAATTCTCCCCCTATGTGTTGCTCACCCGCTTCATTTTGTCTACATAATGTGATTGCAAAGCCGGACTTGGAAATGCTTCCTCTGTGCCCTGATGCTGTCAAAGATAGATTACACAAAGGGGCTATGCAACTCTGTGAGTTGCATGCTGTCACTGGTAAATGCTGGGCAGTTTTCAATGCAAATTACTGGACAACCAGAGAGCAGACGGAAGTTAAACAGAGTGCAATGAATTTTATCAAGGTACATTTGTTATGTGGTTGTTTAATGTACATAGAATAATTCTGGGGTGAACTTCCACTTTACATGTTCTGTTGTGTATGAGAAAAACAATGTTTCTGAATAAATGTAAATGCTTTCCTTAAAAACACACCTCCCAACATCTGATATACCTAAAACATCTGATTATTTTTTTTTTTTTTTTTTTTGTGTTTTATCTTTGATTAGGAGAATAACCAACATCCCAGGAGAGACCCATTGAGATATCTTAGCAATGGACTCTGCTCCACCTCTTCTCACTCAAACCCTTCCTTCTCAGTCTCCTCCTGTTTCTCATATGAATCCTTCATCACCTGCACAATCTATTTCTGAACAGATCATATCCCCCACATCTCCTCAACCTGCTTCCCCTCCAAGCCCACCATCACCTCTTCATATTTCTTCCTCTTCTGCTTCTCTTTCACCTCCTCCTCATATCACAAACCTGTCTCTCCCTTGTCAGAATTCTCCATCAAAGTCTTCACCTTTACCTTGTATAAGTCCTGTAGCAACTTTTCTCCCTCTCACTTCTTCAGTTTCCCCCTCTCCTGTCTCACCGTGTGCCCCTCCTGAAAGCCTTTCTCCTCAAAGAGTTAGTTTCTGTCCTCCTCCTGTTGCTCCAAGTCCACCTCTAAGTGCTCTTTCTCCCCCTCCACCATCTGAATCCCCTCCTCCAGTCTCTCGTTCTCCATCTCCAGTTTCTGTGTGCCCACCAGCTGACTCTTCTGCTACGTCTACACCTCCGGGCTCTCCCAGTGTAACAACTATTCCACTCTCCCCACAAAATTCTGACAATTGTCCATTATTCTCACTGCCTCCAACTTCACCATCTCCTCCTCCATCTTCCCTTTCACCATCTCAGACATCACCTTCTCCTTCACCCCCACCTGCATCTCTACCTGCCCCTTCTTCCCTGCTTGGGATTTCTTTTGCTGATGAAGAACTGGATCTTCAGCGCCATTCCAATGGTTTTTCTGATGGCTCAAGCTCCAAGTCCCGTCAATTTCCATGTACGATATGTGGGAAGCAGTTCCGTTTTATCAGCATTCTAGCACTTCATGCAAGTACCCACAGGGTGCGTGGAAACCTTGCACAAGGTCGTGGAGGACACAAGACTCATTTTGAGACAAACTCACAAAGGCCATTGCTGCTGGGGCACCAGCATCCGAAAGAACCAAGTTCCCCTGTAATAGCAAATTCAGCTACAGAAGATGTGCAGGAGCCAGTCCCTTTATTGTCCATTCCAGCTACACATCCCACACTTCGTCATCCTTGTCCTTTCTGCAAAGGTAAATTTCGAAAGGCAGCTGAACTGGAACGCCACCTCAGAATACTCCACAGGCCTTATAAATGTCACCTCTGTGACTTTGCAGCATCTCAGGAGGGGGAACTAATAGTTCATGTTGAGAGGAGACATTCAGCTCCTCAGCGACCCAAGATTGTTCCACCTCCACCGACACCAACTCCAACTCCTGCCCCACCTCCTGCTGAGTTTAAATGTGAGGTTTGTTCCCAGAGCTTCACCCAGTCCTGGTTCCTAAAAGGCCATATGCGTAAGCATAAGGACTCCTTTGACCATCGATGCTCAGTTTGTGGACGATGCTTCAAGGAGTCATGGTTCCTGAAAAACCACATGAAGGTCCATCTTGGCAAGATAAAAGGGGTAGGAGGGCAGGAACCCCCTGCACATCAACCTTCTCAGTCCACCCATACCACCACTTCAAATTCCCCATCATCTTCCTCATCTTCCAGACTCCTTGGATATCAAAATTTCTATTCTGGTCTCCTACTGAGATTGCCTCCTCCCGGGGATGCTACCTGTTCCCAGATGCTCCAGGCTACAGCAAGAGCAATGCAGAGTGGTGATAGTGAACATGATGGAGCAGGAGCATCTGCAAGAGGGCAGACGCTGAGTACATCAGTTGGAGAGGGAGCCTCGTCTAAGGTTATGTTACCACAGGGCTCTTCTGGAATTGTACTGAAAACAGTGGGTTTTCCAGGTAAGAATATGCATCTTGCTATGTTGTTTACCAGACACTCGTTCCAACTTATTTAGGCTCTGTTCACATCTAGGTGTTGCTATATTACGGGCATTTTTTGGGGGGTTTTATGCAGCGTTTTTGTACAGGCATTTTGAAGTTCAAAGATCACCAATGTAAAAGCAGTAAAACGCATGTAATCTGCCAAAAACAAACCTCATGTACTTTTTTGGAGTGACGGGCGTTTTTCTTTAGATGACTCACACTCACATGTGAACAGGGGCCATTGAAATTAATGGGATTTGTCTTGTTGGGCTTTTTTTAGAGCTGAGGCTTAGAGCAGAAAAACGCCTAGATGTGAACGGAGCCTTAAATTAGCTTATTTAATCACATAGAACTGATTATTGCTCAGGGTTATTATGTACAAACATTACGGAGGAGTGAAAAAATGAACATAAGCAGTGTTTCACCTCTAGTCACTTCTAGCCCCCTCCTATCTATACTGGAAATGTCTTCACAATTAATATTAATGAAGTGAAACTAAAATTATAAATGTAATGAGTTTCTTGACATAATTTGTGTTGAAGGCTTCCACTAATCAGAGAATCCTGTTGACTATTTGTTTTTGTCTATGTGGCCTAAGTCATTCATTTGGGAATATTTACTGCATTAATTATAGTCCTATATTTTCACTATTGCATAACATGGCTTATACTTACTTCCTTGCTTTTGAAATTACCTGTGCAAAGAAGCAGTTTGTTTGTTTTTAAACTCTATGTACTATGTCTGATAGTGATTTGGGCTCTAAGGATGGTCTTATATGCTTTGACAATTGTGCCTAGTAGTTATGCCTGATTTGTGCCAAGCAATTTCCCTTTTTCACCAGGTGGTATGCAGCTTGAAAGAGGGCGAAAGAAAGTAGGCCTGCACTAATGCATACATTATAGTATTTTATGTAATAGTTGTGCAAATTATTGGGACAATGTGTCTAGTCAAAAGAAAACATGAAGAAGATCTAATTTATGGCTTTTGATCCTATCAGTTGGTGATAAAGAAAAAAAATGAGATAATAAAATGTTTACAAATTGTAAATATGCAAATTTATAAAACATAATTGGATATACTTGAATTAAAACGCTTCCATTACCCATAATTTTTTTAAACCAATAAAAGACACGTGTGTGTGTGTAATAAATATATATATATATATATATATATATATATATATATATATATATATATATGCAATGAGTTCCCCAAAGGTTTTAAGCCTGGAGAGTGAGAAACAGTAGAAAGAGTACGTATGCGTGTTTGTGTCTGCCAGTGCATTATATATAAGAAATATATAAAAAGTATGTTAACAGTAATACATTGAAACTCAAAGAATTAAAATCATTTAGAATAATGTTGCAATAAAGTATTTTCGCTATTGAAATGTACCATACTGTCATAACACAAATAACATTTAAAAGCAACCAAAAATGAGAATAAAATAAAGTAGAATTTAGTGAATATCCTCAGGGCCTTCTAAGGGATGCAGAGCATTCCATAAATGTGCAAGCACAGCTCTGCCAAATTAGTATGTTTTTTTTTTTTGTCAGTACAGAGGGAGGGAGAAAGAAGGAGAGCATCACGGGCAGATGCTGCCGGCCGTGTTTATTTTGGTGGAGAACAATTGGTGGTTGGCCATCAGACATCTGCCTGCCACCATAGGCGAATGATAATTGCCCAGCAAATCCTCCAAAATAAATTGTGCTGCATTCATGCTTACGTAACCAGTTCAATACCGGGGCAATTCTCGCACTTCACACATACATGTAAAAATCCTACTTTTTTTGCTAGAAAATTACTTACAATTTCCAAATATTATATATATTTTTTTTTTTAGCAGCGGCCCTATGGAATAAAATGATGGGTGTTGCAATTTTTTATGTCTCACTGTATTTGCACAGCGCTTTTTCAAACGCAATTTTTTTTTTTTTGGAAAAAATACACTTTAATGAATTTTATTGCACACCAACCCAATACACCCATTTTTTTTGGTAGAATTTATGTTTCAATCATTTTTATTAGAGTTTTATAATACAATGAACAGAAATCTTGACTTTATATTATGGAAGATATAACATGTTTAGGGAGTCACACATTAAATAATATAACATATTATATGATTTCGTCACTTATAGCTAACTTAGACCGTTATTGTCTACTTACGTAACCTATAACATTTTTATTTAGGTAGGTATGGCTTGTAAGCCTTTCTTACGTAGGAATTTTAAACCATGACCTAATATATAAGTCAACTCCTAAGCCTTAAAGTTTGATTCACCCACGAGGGAGAACTAGCTCCTCATCTGACTATTGGGGGAGCCTAGCTCTTCCTGCCGTGTGGGCTTCTCTTAAAATGGACTAATTGGTAATGTATCATCGAGTATAAATGAAGAACACAATATAATTATTGAAACAAAATTAGAAACCCCTTAATTAAATGTTATTAAAAGAGGGGGGGGGGATTAGAAAAGAGTAGTGAAAAAGGTGCAGAAATGAGAGCAAAGAAGGGAAGGTTAAGGGGGGAGGGGGGGAGGACTGCGGCTCCATGCTCTGAGACCCATCTCTTGTGAGAAGGTCTAATTCGTAAGGGTCCTGGGTTTTGGTAGACTTTAAAAGATGATGTCACGCCAAGTAAATAGATACCTAACATGTCACGCTTTAAAATTGCGGGACGCCTGTGGAATTGCTCCAAACTACGGTACCTAAAATTCTCCATATGCAACATGCCACTTTACGGGGTACCAGTTTAGAGATACAGAGGATGTCTTCCACTAGAGTTATTGCTCTCACTCTGATGTTCACAGTGATACCTCACATGTGTGGTGTGATCACTGTTTACATATGCGTGAAGGACTTACATATGTGTTTGCATTTGCGTGTAAGCATGGAGGGGCGGGGGCACTTTAAATTTTTTATTATTATTATTATTATGTATTTCATCCAAAACTTTTTTTTTTTTTTACACTATTTTTCTAATATTAACTTTGTTATCCCATGGGATGAACAACATCCCATGTAACAGCTTGGGCCGTGACAGGTTTGGAGTGTAATAGATCTAGGGTCTATTACACCCCAAATCTCTCCTCTGGCCTCCAATGCAGCCGATCAGTACAGTCTAGTCGGCTGCTTTCGGTCAGGTAAACAGAGCCGAAAGTGATGAAATCACTTTGTTGTTTCCAGGGTCACAGAGAGGGAGGAATGTCAGTTCCTCTCTCTCTGTGCAGTGATGTCATCGCCGCCGGTCGCATAGTTCTGGGCTCCTTGATCGAAAAATTTTGATACTGGGATGATGCCTGCAGATGCAGGCATCATCCCGATATAACCACTTCAACCTATGGACGTCCTACAGTATTGAAGCGGTTAAAGTTGATGTAAACCCTAATTAAATAAAACTAAAACACACCCTTTGTTGAATGTCAGTACTGCCAATGCCCTGCAGCCTCTTTGCAGCCACTTCCTCTCTACAAGTATGCACTCTAGCGGTAGCTGCATGTGATTGCCCAGGATTGGTTTTCCTGATTGTGACAACAGTGGACCCAGCGCACATAATGTGTTTTGAAATGGCCACTTGTAGTCTCCATCAGAAGCCCATATGGCAGAGTGACAATACAGGGGGAACAATTAGGGGTCAGGGATAGGGAATTTTCACCCTAAAACGGTAAGTGACTAAACAGGGAGCTTCATGGCAGGATCATCAGGTATTTTTTCCTGCAGATTTAAAAAATGGAAAATGACATTCAAAATGACATTAACATGTTAAAGCCTATATGGGACTTTAGTTATTTGGTTTACATACACTTTAAGGGCTGGTGTGAACATGACTAGACCAATAAATTGCAAGGATGTAGGTACTGCATCCCTTCAGACCTTAATGCAAGTCTGATTAAGGGAACCTTCTTTAGCTTATGTATTAGTAGCTTTACCTTCAGAATGACCTTAAAGTATATTTAAATCTAAGGAAAATATGTAATATATTGCAGCTTACCAGTCCTTAGACATTGTGGCTACATTCATTTTTTTAAAGTCAAAGGACAGTTTCAGCAGCAAAAAATACCTGTTGATTCTGCCAAAAATTCAGTGAACTTTCAAAGGATTTGTTTAAACATAAGGGAACTAATTAGAGCAAGAAAAATTTAGGATCAAAATATGTTGGAGGGGTTGGAAGCACGTCTGGAAACTATGGCCCATATAGCCTGTTTACACAAAGACGTTATTTTGAAAATGTACAGGTGCATTTCAAGAAATGTAAATATCATCAAAAAGTTAATTTATTTCAATAATTCAATTCAAAACGTGAAACTCATATATTATATAGATTCATTACACACAGAGTGATAAATTTCAAGCATTTTTTCTTTTAATTTTGATGATTATGGCTTACAGCGAAAACACAAAATTCTGTATCTCAGAAAATTTAGAATATTACATAAGACCAATTTTAAAAAAAAGTATTTTTAATACAGAAATATTGGCTTACTGAAAAGTATGTACAGTATAGTATACACTCAATACTTGGTCGGGACTCCTTTTGCATGAATTACTGCATCAATGCTGCGTGGCATGGAGGTGATCATCCTGTGGCACTGCTGAGGTGTTATGGAAGCCCAGGTTGCTTTGAAAGCGGCCTTCAGCTTATCTGCATCGTTGGGTCTGGTGTCTCTCACCTTCCTCTTGACAATACCCCACAGATTCAGGTCAGGCGAGTTTGTTGACCAATCAAGCAGGGTGATACCATGATCATTGATCCAGGTATTGCTACTGTGGGCAGGTGCCAATCCTGCTGGAAAATTAAATCAGCATCTCCATAAAGCTGGTCAGCAGAGGGAAGCATGAAGTGCTCTAGAATTTCCTGGTAGAGAGCTGCGCTGACTTTGGACTTGGTAAAACACAGTGGACCAACACTAGCAGATGATATGCTCCCCAAATCATCGACTGTGAAAACTTCACACTGGACCTCATGCAACTTGGATTCTGTGACTCTCCACTTTTCCTCCAGACTCTTGGACCTTGGTTACCAAATGAAATGCAAAATTTACTTGTCCTTACTTTTAAAAGAGGACTTTGGACCACTTAGCAACAGAACAATCCTTTTCTTCTTTGCCCAAGTAAGACGCTTCTCACGTTGTCTCTGGTTCAGGAGTGGTTTGACACAAGGAATGCGACAATTGTAGCCCATGTCCTGGATAAATCTGTGTGTAGTGGTTCTTGAAGCACTGACACCAGCCGTACTCCAATCTCCCCCAAATTCTTGAATGGCCTTTGCTTCACAATCCTCTCAAGGCTGCGGTTATCCCTGTTGCTTGTTCACCTTTTTCTACAAAACTTTTTCCTTCCACTCACACTTTCCATTAATATGCTTGGATACAGCACTCTGCGAACAGCCAGCTTCTTTAGCACCTTTTGTGACTTGCCCTCCTTGTGGAGGTTGTCAATGACTGTCTTGTGGACAACTGTCAAGTCAGCAGTCTTCCTCATGATTGTGTAACCTACTGAAACAAACTGAGAGACAATTTAAAGGCTCAGGAAACCTTTACAGGTGTTTTGAGTCAATTAGGTAATTAGAGTGCGACACCATGCGTCTACAATATTGAACTTTTTCACAATATTCAAATTTTGGGTTTTCACTAGCTGTAAGTAGGGTTGCACCGATACTGATACTAGTATTAGTATCGGTGCCGATACTGAGTATTCGCCTGAGTACTTGTACTCGGGCAAATGCTCCCGATGCCTGACCCAATACTTTTTGTATGAAGAGGCGGCTCCTGGGAGTGAGTGGAGCAGAGAGCGAGTCCTGGCAGTGGAGAGCGAGTCCTGGGCTGGCAGCAGCAGAAGGTAAGCTGGCAGGGGTGTGGGTCGCACACGCAGCCATCAGAATCGGTGACCCAGTCGGTCACATTCGTTAACGGGACTGACAGCCCCGGTCTCCGTTGGAAATTGAACAGCGCGACACCCATCTTGGTACACCCTGCACTCAGCTTCAGTAAGCCAGCAGTCACAATACGGCAGCGGACATCTTGTTACACCCTGCCCATATAGTTCACTAACTATATGGACTGGGTGTAGCAAGATGTCCGCTGCTGCCTTCTAACTGCTGGTTTACTGAGGCCGAGTGCAGGGAGTACGAAGATGGGCATCGCATGTATACTATAGAAAGTTTGACTGTTATTGATGGTCTCTCTCATCATTTCATTGCCACTGCCTGCCCATCAGTTGCACCTATCATTGCCCATAAGTGCCACCAATCAGTGCCCATAAATGCCACCTATCAGAGCTAGCATATCAGTACCCATCAGTCAGTGCCAGCCATTAGTGCTGCAAATCAGTGCCCATCAGTCAGTTCCGCCTATCAGTGCTGCAAATCAGTCCCCCATCAGTCAGTGCCATCTATGAGTGCCCATCAGTGCTACTGTCACATGACATTAAAAAAAAGTATCCGTACTTGTACTCGGTCTTAAAAAAGTGGTATCGGTGCAACTCTATAGCTGTAAGCAATAATCATCAAAATTAAAACAAAGAAATGCTTGAAATACATCACTCTGTGTGTAATGAATCTATATAATATATGAGGTTCACTTTTTGAATTAAATTTTTGATGATCTAACTTTTTGAGATGCATCTGTATATACAGTGCATCTGGAAAGTATTCACAGCACTTCACTTTTTCCAGTTTTGTTATGTTACAGCTTTATTCCAAAATGGATTAAATTCATTATTTTCCTCAAAATTCTACAAACAATACCCCATATTGACAACATGAAAGAAGTTTGTTTGAAATCTTTGCAAATTTATTAAAAAAAAAAAAAAAAATCACATGTACATTAAGTATTCACAGTCTTTGCGCATTACTTTGTTGAAGCACATTTGGCACCAATTACAGCCCCAAGTTTTTTTGAGTATGATGCTACAAGCATGGCACACCTATTTTTGGGTAGTTTCTCCCATTCTTGTTCGCAGGACCTCTCAAGCTTCATTGTGTTGGAGGGGAGCTTCGGGGTACAGCCATTTTCAGATCTCTCCAGAGATATTCAATCAGGTTCAAGTCTGGGCTTTGGCTTGGCCACTCAAGGACATTCACAGAGTTGTCCCGTAGCCACTCCTTTGTTATCTTGGCTGTGTGCTTAGGGTCGTTATCTTGTTGGAAGATGAACCTGCACCCCAGTCTGAGGTCCAGAGCGCTCTGAAGCAGGTTTTCATCAAGGATGTCTCTGTACATTGCTGCATTCATCTTTCCCTTGTTCCTGACTAGTCTCCCAGTTCCTACCGCTGAAAAACATCCCCACAGCATGATGCCACCACCATGGTTCACTGTAGGGATGATATTGGCCAGGTGATGAGCGGTGCTTGTTTTCCTCCAGACATGACACTTGCCATTCAGGGAGCTTAATCTTTGTTTCATCAGACCAAAGAATTTTGTTTCTCATGGACTGAGAGTCCTTGTCCTTCGGGGTGCCTTTTGGCAAACTCCAGGTGGGCTATCATTCCACCATCTGGCCACTATACCATACAGGCTTGATTGGTGGAGTGCTGCAGAGATGGTGGTTGTTCTGGAAGGTTCTTCTCTCTCCACAGAGAAAAGCTGGAGCTGTGTCAGAGTGACCATCGGTTTCATGGTCAGCTCCCTGACTAAGGCCCTTCTCCCCCAATCGTTCAGTTTGGCCGGGCGGCCCACTCCAGGAAGAGTCATGGTGGTTCCAAACTTCTTCAATTCACAGATGATGGAGGCCACTGTGCTAACTGGGACCTTCAATGCTGCAGACATTTTTCTGTACCTTTCCCCAGATCTGTGCCTCGATACAATCCTGTTTTGGAGGTTTCTGAAGTCCCTTGGTCTGTGATCTGACATGCACTGTTGACTGTGGGACCTTATATAGACAGGTGTGTGCCTTTCCAAATAATGTCCAGTCAACTGAATTTACCACAGGTGGACTCCAATCAAGTTGCAGAAACATCTCAAGGATGATCAATGGAATCAGGATGCACCTGAGCTTAATTTTGAGTGTCATGGCATAGGCTGTGAATACGTATGTACATAAGTATTCTTTTTAATAACTAACTTTGCAAAGATTTAAAACAAACTTCTTTCACGTTGTCAGTATGGGGTATTGTTTGTAGAATTTTGAGGAAAATGATGAATTTAATCCATTTTGGAATTAGGTTTTAACATAACAAAATGTGGAAAAAGTGAAGCACTGTGAATACATTCCAGGAGCACTGTAACCCTCTTAGTTTATGTTTTTTTTTTTTTCATAACTCTTCCCATCTTGTTCCTTCTCCTGCACGCACATTGGAAAATTGCAAAATGTGTGCAGAAAAGTTGACATTGCCAGTTGAGTTTTGTTGAGTTAACCACTTCAGCCCCGGTGGATTTGGCTGCAGAATGACCGGGCCATTTTTTGCGATTCGGCACTGCATCGCTTTAACTGGCAGTTGCATGGTCGTGCGACATTGTACCCAAACAAAATTTACGTCCTTTTTTTCCCCACAAATAGAGCTTTCTTTTGGTGGTATTTGATCATCTCTGCGATTTTTATTTTTTGCGCTATAAACAAAAAAAGAGCGTCAATTATGAAAAAAAAGCAAAATCTTTTACTTTTTGCTGTAATAAATACCCCCAAAAAATATATAAAAAAAACATTTTTTTCCTCAGTTTAGGCTGATATGTATTCTTCTACATATTTTTGGTAAAAAAAATCGCAATAAGCATATATTGATTGGTTTGCGCAAAATTTATAGCATCTACAAAATAGGAGATAGATTTATGACATTTTTATTATTTTTTTTATTAGTAATGGTGGCGATCTGCACTTTTTATAGTGACTGCGACATTATGTTGGACACATCGGACGTTTTTGACACTATTTTGGGACCATTGTCGTTTATACAGTGATCAGTGCGATAAAAATGCATTGATTACTGTGTAAATGACACTAGCAGTGAAGGGGTTAAACACTAGGGGGCGGTGAAGGGGTTAAGTGTGTCCTAGGGAGTGATTCTAACTGTGAGGGGGCTGGGCTTGAACACACAGGACAGTGATTGCTGCGCTCGATGACAGAGAGCAGTAGATCACTGTCTTGTCACTAGGCAGAATGGGGAATGCTTTGTTTACAAAAGCATCTCCCTGTTCTACCTCTCCGTGACACAATCGCTGGGAGACCGGCGGACATCGAGTCCGCGGGCACGATCACGGAGCACACGATGGGGGGGTGCGCGCCCCGGCATGGCGGTAAATTCAAAGGGATGTACGGGTACGCCCATTTGCCCATCCGTGCCATTCTGCCGACGTAAATGTACATGCGGTGGTCGGCAAGCGGTTAAAGTGGAGTTCCGCAAAAAAAAAAAAAATTAAAAGTCAGCAGCTACAAATACTGCAACTTTTAAAATAAGGACACTTACCTGTCCAGGGCACCCACAATGTCCTCACCTAAAGCCGACCCATCCTTCAGTAAGGCCTTGCAGCTTCACAGCCTGGTTCCCTACTGCGCATGAGTGAGTCGCGATGCGCGTTCTGACTGGTCCCTGCTGTCTTCTGGGACCTGTGTGTTTCCCAGAAGACAGTGGGGGGGCTGGACATGGCGTAGATGGCTAAAAGTTTGAGCAAATACCTGTATTAGGTATCTGCTCCCCCTGAAAGGTGCCAAATGTGACACCGGAGGGGGGGGGGGACCGGATAAGCAGAAGTTCAAGTTTTTGGGTGGAACTCCGCTTTAAGTGTTAGCCAGTTTAATTAGGGTAGTGCTTCCTATATTTGTGGAAATCAGCACAGATAGCTCACTTTCATTTCTAGGACACCGTTTACCCAACCTGTGCATACATAGAACATGTGATGTTTTTTGTGCATCTTCAGGAATAATTAAAGCTGAACCACAGAAAAACAGCTACATTTACAAATAAGGAAAGCGAAAACATGCAGCTAGTGCAATAGGAGCAGCCCCCTTGGACTTTTAAGGCAGAAATGGGCGTAATGAAGTATATAAAAGGCAACCAAGTGCCACTTTTATTAGAGTATAAAAGATGAATTTTACCGTCAAACAGTCACTTTAAAATATACAAAGTACACCAAATGAATTAATTATACATATATATATCAAACCCAAAGGCTAGTAAAATTTACAAATAAAGCATTTGTAAGAGCTGTTTTATATGCCAAAAGATTTTTATTTCCGTCTATCTAGTCCTGAGGTTAAAGCCTAAAACACCACTAGTTTTTTTTTTTTTAACCGGCTCAGGTCGGAGCCGCTGTACTAACAATCCAATATACAGTGATCTCCCCTGCTGTTCTATTGTGTTTTGACAGGGGGATGCCCCCCCGCCAGAACAATCTAGTCAGCGCCAATGGTTGAAAACGTTGATCAGGAACCGGTCAGCAGGCATTTTTCGGTCATGAGCCTTTGATCGAATCTAGCCGAATGGCCTCTGTTGGACTGGCTGCCATACACACTTTCAAAGTCGCGTGTTTTTACCGCAATTTGGCTGTGCTTTTGCCGCGATTTTGTTGAGGTCACCAATGTAAAAAGCAGAAAAACGCCTGTAATCTGCCCCAAAGAAGCTCATGTTCGTTTTTGAGTTTAGGGCGTTTTTCAGGCGTTTTGCTTCAGGTGACAAAACACTCAGATGTGAACAGGTGCCATTGAAATGAATGGCATTTTGCTTGTTGGGCATTTTATGAGCTGAAAACACTCAGGTGTGAATGCAGCCCATGCCGGCCTACATTTGGCCTGTATGTCTTAGGCTTTACTCAGCTTTGCCACACAGCACAGCCCTGGCAGAGGAAGGGGCCTGATCTTTCTTTGCTGCAGGTTCACTTTAACTTTTAGGTCTCCTTTCCACCCCACCCAGTGACTGGACAGTGAAAGGAGAAGTGGCAGACTAATGAACCCATCTTATCTACCCTGAGCTCTGTCTTCCTATCAACATGATTCTTGCACTACAGCACACTTGATTGTTCCCTGTTCTCCTTTTGCTGCACCCTATTCCAGTCTGCGTTCTACTGTACAGGGGATTACTGAGGCTGATACCAGGTCATATTCTGGTATCTATGCTGCTTGCATTAAAAAAAACATTTGAGGATGTATTTATGCATACAGAGCGCCATTAATTTGTGTCTTTTATATTTGTCTGGAGTTCAGCTTTAAAACTGGTCTTGCAAAGGGCATTGCTTGGAACCCTTGAACTCTTGGTCTACAGTTTCAAAGTTAAGCTGACTAATAGTTTTTCAAGCAAACATTTGTAAAAAAAATCCTCAGTACATTCAGTGACTTAATGAATGTTGTTTGAAAATACTTAAAAATTTTGTTTGCTTTTAAAATTCTATTTTTAAACAAATGTAATGCAGTACAGATAGATTTTAAACCACATTAACATTCTGCTCATTACTGGGTCAACCACTGCTAGACCGGGAATATGCAACCAACTACCCCATACGTTGTCATGCTTTGTGGGACACCCCCAGTGTAGATAGATAACCCTTTCATAACGGAGAGTAACACCCATGTGATCAATCCATTCTTGGGGAGAGGGAGGGGAGGTGTCCTTCCAGTGAAATAGAATATGTTTGCCTGTCTGAAACGGGGTTCTAGACACTGTCTCTCTAGTATGTGTCTGTAACACTGTGTCATCTAGTATACCTAGTACTCATAGTTTATGATCTAGTGTGATATTGATTTAAACTGCATAATTAATTGTATTTATAACAATTTCTCAGGACCTGTGGAGATTAGGACAGCACCACAGCATGTGAATCAAATCCCACTGATTTCTGCTACACTTGGGGCATATCAGACCTGGTAATAATACCATATTATGCAATCTGAGTGGGGTATAGTGAACATATAAAAGATTGCAAGGTTGAGAGAGCCTTTGTGACACATTCAAAGAGCTGGAGCACGCAGCTTTCTGTGCCATTTTCTAGTGTCCCCTATCATTTCTCCAGCATTGGATACCCAATTCTCTAATGCTTTTCTAAGCAACATTGCATAGCATCCCTATATAAAGCCTTTTAAAGTTGTAGTTGTTGCATTATATTAAAAACAGGAGTGGGGGAAAGTTGGAAATCATCTGGAAAGTTTTTGAGCAGAGATTGTATGCTCATATGTTGGGGTAAACAAAAGATTGCAGTGAAGCAAACTGAACCAGTTTGCTCCTACAAAAAATATGTCTTATATGTGCAATACCATAGGTCCCCAGATAGGGCTATACTCTGTATAGCCATGTACATTTTGTAGCTGTTTGGGTGTGGTTCCAAGCCCTCCGAAAGAGACAAATTAGTGTAGAATATCGGACAAAGTAGAGTCCCAAGCCATACCCATCCCTGTGCCTAGCCACTCCCTAAAGTGTTGGAGTTGCACTGCCAAGTAATATATCCATGGGTTTGAAAAGGCAATACCTCCATTATCCTTGGGAACATTTCAACTGCTGAAATCAAACCCTGGATGAGCTATTTTTCCATATTAATGATTGAAAAGTTGAATTCAGAGTGCAGAATATTTTAAGAAGTATTACCAGTGGGGGATTGTGTAGTAGATAAAGTTGCTGGTGCATGGGTATCATTTTAACCAAGTTATACCTACCAATCAATCAGGGACAGACCTAGCTTTTGCCATAATTTAACTTTAACTTTATCCCTAAATTTGGAAATCAATTTATAAATATTCACTTGAGAGTATTCCATTATATTGGCAGAGATTGTAATCCCTAAATATATAAAGGACTGGACAAAAGGATGACAAAAGCGGGTCTACATTCCCCTCAAGCTGCATTAGTGCAGATTTTGACCAGTTAATTGTTAATCTAGAATACGTGCCAAATTCAGCTATAATAGACATGACTGCTTTGATAGAGGCATTTGTATTACGCAGGAGTATAAGCATATCATCCACGTACAACAGCGGTTTTTCATGTATATCACCATATCTAAAGCCCGTAACATCATCTGAAGCCCTAATCCGAGCTGTCAACAGCTCAGTGGCCAAGGCAAACATTAGTAGGGGGAGAGGGCACTATTGCTGATTACCCCTGTACAGTGCAAAGGGAGATGAGTCTACCCCCCACCCCCTGACTTTCAGTGGCTTGGGGGACTCTGATAGCATTTTTAATTAGGAGATAAATACCTCCCCAAACCCAAACTGTTCTAAAATTGCCCAGAGGTACTGTCATTCAACACTATTGAAAGCCTTGTTGGTATTAAGGGATAACAAAGCTCTTGATCCCACATTGTCTGCATTTTGATGAATATGTGGAGGTTATTGCTGTTGATTTTTGGGGCATAAAAGCTGCCTGATCCAGATGTATTATACTTGTTATAACCTTGTTTAGCCTCCTAGCCAGTACTTTAGCCAATCAGATTGCAGTAATGAAATAGGCCTATACAAATTAGGATCCAGAGAAGATTTGCTTGTCTTCAAAAGGAGCATTCAAAATAGCTTTACTCATAGGGGTAGGTAAACATTGCATATGTAGGGTCATATTATATGTTTCTAACTGTTTTGGCAAAATAAAATCTTCATATTGCTTTTATACTACTATAGGGAAGCCTTCATCTCCCACAGTCTTAAAAGTGGGGAAAGAACCTGAACTCCTTTAGTGATGGGGGAATCTAGGAAGGCCCATTGAGAATTTGAGAGTTGAGGTAGCATTATGAATTGCAGATATGAGGATAATGAGTCTGCAGTGTAACGGACTTTAGATTGGCACAAGGTGGAGTAAAAACAGACCAATTCCGCCATTACTAAATCTGGATTTAATCAGTAACTAACATTCTTAAAGTGAAAAATTTCAACAAAATTCTACTAGTGTATGATATATGACCCTGAAAGCATATTACCCTTAACATGAGTACCACTCAGTACAGAGTCCAGTCAAAGATTTTGACCGGCTGCTGGCAGCGGGTCTGGGAACTGCGCTTGTGCCTCCCGGGCTTTTGATTGATGTAACAAGGATTTCTGCTGCGCCCCAAGTTGACAGCCATATGGCTATGGGTAAGTGGCCCAGAACGTACACTGACTGTGTTCACAGACGCTTACTTGCACGCCTGTCAAATTAGGGCTAGTGGCTGTGTCCATGCCCATAGACTTACATGGGCTGGCTCAATGCAACAGCTGCAGCCACATAAATAAATGGTCCATTTATGGTATACGGGCCTCAGCACTGATGTAGATAAGGTCATACACTGGAGGAGTACGGACAGAGCCATTAGTACATTGTAATAGTCTGTGCTGTCTTACTGTTCTCTGTTCCTACCTGCTTACTAATAAAAGCAAAAAAGTGTTTCTCTCTATCTCTAAATTTACCAGGGAGGAACAGTACCACTTGACATTATAGAGCTTAGCTTCTTCATTCTTTAGAGAGGAGAATTTGTGTTTAAAGGGTTCTCTTTATTATACAATTTTGCAGAAGAAAGCAAAATACAAACAAAAGACCACTACAAATCCAATACACCCTAGACCCAGACTCCCAACACTATTAGAACAAAATGTATTGGAACTAGACGAAAAACATGATGAGATGCAGTACTAACACAGTAGGCATTACCTAAAAACATGTGATTCAGGGGAGAAGAACAAACATTAGGCATAACACACACAGATCTGCAATAACCATAATAACTGTCACCAGCCCTAGGATAAAATTCCATTCAGGTGGAGTGCAAATTACATTTATATATGGTTGGAAATACAAATTAAAATGAAAACAATAATTTAATAGTGTTGGTAGAATTTGAACGTGTTCATGTTAATGCAACATTTCATTAAATTAAAAAAACATGTTTGCATGATTTTATGTTTATGACTACACTTAACAGTTGTTGAATTTTAAAGCTATTTTGTTTCTTTTTTCTTTAGAGGTTCTAGGTTGCTAGCATACTCTAAAACCTTCTGTGAGGAAGCTAGTACAAAGGTGTAGTTTGAACTAAAATTTAAATTACAGAGGGTCACACCAAGTGTTTCCTGTTCTGAAGGTGCCCTTAGTTACCAGATTCCTGTTACCTAAAACATCTAGTTTCAGCAGGTTTAGAGAGAAATTGGGGATCATCTGAATGCTGCAAATATAAGACAGGAATAAACCACTTAATTATAACAAGTGAGGCTCCTGAAATCAAACTTTTCCAGTCTAGATGTTTCTGTATTCTGCAGGGGATAATGAGCACCTCTGTTAGAGGTGCTCATTTTGACACAGGTAGATCTACCAGCTTGTCATAGAAATCTTCCCATGAACAGGGTTGATTTTTTCTTGGAGAAGTGTCAACAATCAAAATTTCCATGTGTGCACAAATGTCGCTTTTGGACAAGTATCTCAGTGCGTATTAACACTAGAACAACAATTCATAGACAAGGCAGCCTGTGGCCACTCTAGGTGACCTTATGGGACCTCCGGGTTGATAAAACATGGTTCCAGATACTGAAATGTGCTTACACATTATTAGGTTTTGTATGTACTGTATATGGGGGATTAGTATCCATTCTTTTAACTTTGCTTCCCCACAGCCAGATGTCTAGTGTACAGGAGTTCCATAAAACAAAAAAAATACCAGGAATTTACCAAATCTCTTTCGGTCCCCACTGAAAACTTCTAAATGTTCAACACAATATATAGCAGTGGCGTCGCTAGGGGGTGGCTTTTGGGGCTATAGCCCCGAATCTGGGGCCCATAGCCCCGAGTCTCTGCAGGGGTCCCCAAGGGGAGGGGAGGCTCTCTGGGGACCCTGATGTAAGTGGGGGGCTCTCTGGGGACCCTGATGCAAGGGGGAGGATCTCTGGGGACCCTGATGCAAGGGGGAGGCTCTCTGGGGACCCTGGTGTAAGGGGGGGCTCTCTGGGGACCCTGATGTAAGTGGGGGGCTCTCTGGGGATATATATATATATATATATATATATACACACACACACACACACACACACGTATATTGCTGTATATACATATGTGTATGCCCGCCCAATCATATGACTTTCTTTACTACGCTGCTATGGGCTCTAGCCCCAGATCTTTTGTAGACCTAGCAACGCCCCTGATATATAGTATGCACTGAGCATGTTTTGCAGCTGTGCAAATATGTATACATACAAAGAAAAATTACCGTATATACATACAAAGAGATTGCAATTGCATGCATTATTGTGCTATTGCTATACTTTTATATATTTAACCTTTTTATTTAGATTGTGGATAGTGTTCCTTGGGCTGGGCATCGCAGAACTGTATGTGAATCATTTTCTTATCAAAAGCCTAGGATGAATACATAAATTCCACCATTTATGAGAGTTGGGGAAAACTGGGTCCTTGAAGAGAATGAATATGTCAGAGGAGGCAGGCTATGGTAGTTTGAATTTATTTTTTTCCTACTGTGAATATATAAAGCCTCCTGAGTAGATGCACCCACTTTTCAGGAGACCTTCTAAAAAAAAAAAAAAAAAAAAAAAAAAAAAAACTGGAAATAGAACATTACAAAGTAGATCAGAAGCAAACTTGCATACATCAAAACACACCACACACTAGCATGTTCTCCAGGTCATACACTGTATTTTACATTTTCATGGTGGATGCAGTTTGGCACAGCTGCAAATAGCAGGGGTTCAGGATGAAGTCTAAAAGCTTAATGCTCTTAAAGTTGACATTTCATGTTTGAATAGGCATGGACTGATCAAATCACCTGCCAGGCATTAGCATCTACCACATCACCCAAAGATACGTGACAGAAGGTAGAAATAGAGGAACTCTTTATGTTATCATTTGGTATAATGTACAGTATAGGTAAGTGAGCAGCTTACATATCCTCCTACTAGAGATTGATATTTTACACATATACCGGGGACACATATTCTTGGCTTTGTTCTTTTCAAAGGGACACAGGGAAGTAAGTTATTTGTGTGATTTTTCAGCGCTCACCTTATTTCTTCTCCAGATAAGAATGGATGGAGTGTCAACTCCTCTCAGAGGCCTCGTGGAGCAACTGGAAGAGACTGCCCCTTCTGTGCCAAATCATTTCGTTCTTCCCATCACCTAAAGGTGCACTTGAGAGTTCACACAGGTAAGAAAGTAGCCAAACTTTTCAATTGTATTAATTTTTATTAACATACAGTATGTACTTTTTTCATTCTCTTTCTATTAGATAAATTTTCATATAAAATACAGCTGCAAATGAATTGTTTCCTACATTTAGCCTTACTAGCGGACATAAGGGAACTGATTTCCATTGTGAGTGGAATGACTGAATCTGATCCTTTCCACAGCATTGTGGATGAATATGTGGATGCATATTCTCCCTATTATCTAGTTATCCTGCTGTTGTTTATAAATCTTGATTTCCTGAATTTCTGAACTGTAGTATTCTTTGTAGACTGGAAAAATCTGCATGGAAGGATCCAGAAATAGGGAAGAAACATGATTCTCCAGAATGCATCTGATCTGCTTTTTTTTAAAAATCAGAAATATTGTTTATTAATCTGAAACGAGTATACATAACAGATACAAACTGTGATAAGGAGATGTTTACAGTCAAAAGAATGCCATATGAAGCAGCAGTAGTACACTTTACATTATAACAAGTACATTCAAAGCGCAGTTCTGTACAGTAGGTATGTCTAAGAGCGAGGCATATGAAATAAAGCGATCACAATGAGCAGGTTATAAAATACTTACAAGATACCGTGAAATGCAAATTAGGTCAAGAGCCTGTCCATAACTAACTCGGTAGGAGCAAGGCCCGGGACAGCCAACCAATCACCTCAAATCTGATCAAATTTGCTAGGGCTCCCTCTATGCTGGGAATTGAACTTCTCCAGTTTGAGGGTATAACCCATATTACACACCCACTCCTTGTGGGTGGGGGCTCTGTCTGATTTCCACAATTGGAGGATGAGTCTACGGGCCTGGAATAGTGCTCTTTTGTATTAATCACTGCCTCCCGTTAACGATGTAGCTTGGGACCTCGCCACAGTAAATTATCAATGTCCCCAGTCGCGGAGGCGCATATGGCACAGAAAGGTGCAGAATACCCATGTGGTACAATTTCAGGGGGGTGTAGTGAACCCTGAGTAAAATAAAGAGTTGTGAAAGCCTCTGGGCCGTGTTGAGGGAGCTGTGGAGGACAGAGTCAAGGACATTATCCCAAAGCTCATCCTCCAGGGGGCCCACATCACCACTTATCTTTAGCATTGCATGGGTATCCTTCCAGATAAGAAGGTAGTAGCATTCTATAGCGATTGGAAATTAACCCTTTCGTGTCAGCCACAGATTGAACATATCCTATCTGCTTGATAGGTGGATCAGATTGCTCCTCTCTTTCCTATTGTAGAATTATTTGTTTCTCCATTGCTTTTTATGTATTCCTCCTTTTTCTATGCTTGACTGATCTCTTTTTTTGTATTCTTCTGCTACACAGGAGAACGACCATATAAATGCCCTCATTGCTCCTATGCTGGCACTCAGTCTGGGTCATTGAAATACCACCTACAACGACATCATCGGGACTCCAAACTTTCTTCAGGTGTCCCTTTAAGGGGTAAGAGTATTCAGCAAGGTGCATCCCAGCAAGAGCGGCTGCTTCCTGCTGTGTCCTCTACATGGGGAAGTTCTTGTCCCGATCTGCCTACTCCCTGCGAGGATGGGACTACCTTGCCACTCCGTCTCCACTTGAGTGAGGGCCAGGGTCCCAGTGCATTTCCCCGAATGCCTAGCAGAGGTGGCCAAAGGAGGAGGAGTCCCTCACATCAGCCAACAAATGGGAGACCCGACCATGAGCCCTTGGATTTGTCACAAGGAAACCCTTTCCACCGCTGCATGTACTGTCCATTCGTCACCTCTGTGGGAGAACTAATGAGTCTCCATCTCCAAGTACACCATGGGAGAAGATCACGTAGAAAGGGGGGCTACATTAGAGGAAGACCAAGACCTGTGTTCTCCCCCCAGTCCCAAAGCCCAAGTCTAAGAGACAGCCCAGAACCATGTGAAAACACTGAGTGAACAGAGCACTGAAGGGCAGATGGTATGAGAAGTGCCCTTTGACTGCCCGAAATCCATGATCCACATAAAAAAAGAGAAGAAATGATTAGGACTGCTGAAAGATGGTGGGTAGATAGAGAAGATGGGAAGGCTTGTGCTGGGTAGAGGGAAAAGAAGGTTAGGAGCTGAAAAGGAGTCATTAATTCAGGTAGAACATGTGAGTGTTTCTATACCAGCTAGGGATGGGTAGAATGTGCCAGAGACAGATAGGAGGGGGGCAGAACGTGAGAAGTTCATGGAGGAACCTGTAGAAGAAAGCTGTGTTGGAGGGATAATTGATGTCTTGGAAAAAGACATTGACGTCTAAGGGGAGACAGTCATTGGCGGAGAGAAACAAAGGGACAACATTTCAAGATACAGCTAGGAGACTGGCTGGGTAACAGAGGTAATGAGATGGTAGACTGATGGAAAAGATTGGGGATAACGCACTGTAAGCGCTATAGCGAAAAAGTCAGAGAGAGCACTTTTCACTAATGTGACAGAATGTTTGCAACATATCTGAGGCAAAAGAAACAGCTAGCAATAGGAACACAGAATGGTAGTACTAGGTTGAAAGAAACTAGAGGTAGGGTTAAAAAAAAAAAAAAAAGAATAAAATAGAAGCATTAGTAACGATGATTATTTTGCCCAAAATTCCCCTCTGGTTTCTGTTTATTGCTGAGACTTTATTTTTGATAATTTGGATCGTTATTCAGACCCATCTGCAGGTAGATACCCCTAAACATCCTTTTTTTCCACATTCCTTCATTATTTAGGTTTGTGCTCAAAAAATACATTTCCACGTTTAGAGATTTCTATATTTTTTTTTATTCTTTTCTTGTAGAAAAATAAATAAATCTTTTAAAAAAAATAAAATCTCTTTTGAAGTAACAATGTGGCTTTAACCTTCAAAAAAGACTCATGACTTCCAGAACAACATTGTACACGGTAGCTGCATTACTCTAAGGGACTGATTTAGAGAGCAGATACCGCTAGCTACATTATACAGTAGGTTTCATTTATAAAATGCACTTTTGTGTTTGTTTATTTCATGTAAGAGCGGGCAGTCACAGGTGAAGAAAAACCTCAACATTAGCTATAGAACTTGTGTGGTTATTTGCACTTTGTATGTGTTGCAATTTATAAGTATGATGGTTGTGGTGTTGCCGTTCCTCACACCTGGACTTTTTGTGTTACAAGACCTAGCCAGCCATCTCTGTCTTTTGTCACCCTCCCATAGGCCTCATGCGCACAGGGCGCTTAGCCCATGTGCGTCAACTCTGCACAGCTGCAGCCTATAGCCTTGCTGCTAGCAGACTCTCAAAATTTGATAGGCTAAAATGCACGGTGGCTGGACGCTGTGCCAAGTGCTACTTGCGTTTAGTGCTGTATGCATTCAGGGGTGTATGTCACACAAGTACCACTCATTTCAGCCTGTCATAGTTTATGACCGGCTGCTGACAGAAGGGCTGGATGCTGCATCTATACCTACTGACCACACAAAAACACCAGGATTTGATGCACATAGGCTACATTTGCATATATCCTAATAGGGAACCTTTAAAGTCTACCTTCACCTTTTCACACTTTTAAACTAAATGGGTATTCAAAGCCAGGGCAGCAAAATAACCAGCTTTTTAAAATAGCAATCAGTACTTGAAGATTCCATAAATTTTGCACAAATTTGTTAGTTTACTTCTATTAACTGAATATAATGCTGTATTAGACCCCTTTCACACTGAGGCATTTTCAGGCGCTTTTGGGCTAATAATAGTGCCTGTAAAGCGCCTGAAAAACGGCTCCCCTGCAGTTTCAGTGTGAAAGCCAGAGTGCTTTCACACTGAGGCGATGCACTGGCAGGACGTTAAAAAAACTCCTGCAAGCAGCATCTTTGGAGCGGTGAAGGAGAGGTGTATACACCGTTCCTAAAGTGCCCCTGCCCATTGAAATGAATGGGCAGCGCCACTGAACTGCCGGCAATGCAGCGGCGCTTTGCAGGTTGTTTTAACCCTTTTTCGGCTGCTAACAGGGGTTAAAAGCGCCCGATAGCGGCCGAAAACCTCCGCAAAAACAATGGTAAAGCGCAGCTAAAAATAGTGATGCTTTACCGCCGACGCCCCAGTGCGAAAGCAGCCTCAAAGACAGCTGGAGAGTTCCTCATGACATCAAGCAACATTTGAACATTTCCTGAAGGAAACAGTGGAGACCAAACCTGTAAAGACTCCCAGGGAAACTATAATGGTCTTGGGTCTATGTGTACACAGTTATTGTTTTACAAATGTGTACACTGTTATTGTTTTACAAATAAACATTTTATAAATGAAAAAATAATCCCAGAGAACTGCGGTGTGGGTTAGTTAAAGAGAGGGCATAACAGTGGAGGCCTGCCTTGTGGCTCTGTTTGACTGAAACTCCAGACTGAGTCATCTATTTAGGGAGAAGCATGGGATTTAAAAAAAAAAATACACACCTAATCGCCTCCATTCTGCAGCTGTTCCCCGTTGGCTCTAACAACGAGAATTGAACAATCACATGACCAATGATCACTCAGTTCTCAGTCTTCCCTGAGCAGAGAGCGGTGACTGTCAGTCTCCGCTCTGATCAGCTCCTCCAATGCTCACTGGAGGCGCTATACTGGAGAGGAGGGGAGAGCGGCTGGCTCAGGCCCCCAGCGGCACGCTGAGAGGCTGAGCCAGCTGCTACTCAGGCATCTGGGTGCATCCCAACATAATTGTTGAGATCCTTCCAGACCCTGGAGTAGATGTGTGAAGTCAGTCGACAGCAGGCCATCTGATTCTAGGTCACAGGTACACTCCTGTGACCCACAAGAGAAGTATAACCAAAAAACTTCCTGTTTCCCTTACTGCACATGCCGGCGTATGCACCCAAAGCCAAGTGCCGACATTGTGGGATCCCTGGACAGGTAAGTGTCCTTATACTAAGGCTACTTTCACACTGAAGGCGGTTTTCAGGTGTTTTAGCGCTAGAAATAGCACCTGCAAACTGCCTCCCCAGTGTGAAAGCCCGAGTGCTTTCACACTGGGGCAGTGCGCTTGCAGGATGTTAGAAAAAGTCCTGCAAGCAGCATCTTTGGGGCGGTTAGCGCTGCCAAAGCGTCCTGCCCATTGAAATGAATGGCAGTGCTTCCGAAGCACCACAACACGGGTGGTTTTAACCCCTTCTTTGACCACTAGCGGGGGTTAAAAGCACAGCTTAAACAGCGCTTTAGCGCTAATATGGTGTGGTTGCAGTGTGAAAGTACACTGAAAGTCAGCAGCTACAGTATTTGTAGGTGCTACCTTTTATTTATTTTTTTACAGACTGGAACTCCTTGCTAAGTTTCACAGCCTGGAGCATTCACACAGACTGAAGCTGCAACCCTCAATCATTTCTACACTACAAAAGGCAAAAAAGTCCAGTGTTTCCTTTGGTGTTATGTGTACAAGATCTTATACAAACAACAGCAGATACTAGTAAGCACATTACGGTCAGCAATGGATGCTACTCTCTACCGTCAATAGATGATGCTTCAGGAGTCATCACATTACACAGATTATAATTAAAATCTTCAGCAAAATCTTTTTTTTTGTTTTGGGTGGAGTGGAAAATTAGTAGAATGATTTTACAGTTGGCTAGGTCCTCATTAGGGAAATATTTAATGTAGAGGTTACCACCATTACCTGGACAGGATAATCTTTCCAATAGAGATAAAGACAACAGTAGCATTTGACAGAAGTTCTAATTTTCTCCTGTTCAAAAAATTGTTTTTATTGCTATGTTTCCTTAGCTTTATCCCCTGTCCTGTGGCTATAGTCAGTAGGACAAGTAGTAAAGGAAAAAAAACTTCAGCATGAAAAAAGAGATGGCAATAAAACCAGATATAATTTTAACCATTCTTCACTCTCGCAAAAACATTTGGCATATGCCGTGTACATGCGGTCGGACTTTCCGACAACAAATGTTCGATGTGAGCCTGTTGTCGGAAAGTCCGACCGTGTGTATGCTCCATCGGACATTTGCTGTTGGAATTTCCGACAACAAATGTTTGAGAGCGGGTTCTCAAATTTTCTGACAACAAAATTTGTCGGAAATTCTGAGCGTGTGTACCCAAGTCTGACGCACAAAATTCCACGCATGCTCAGAATCAAGCAGAAGAGCCGCACTGGCTATTGAACTTTATTTTTCTCGGATCATCGTACGTGTTGTACGTCACCGCGTTCTTGTTCTTTGGAATTTCCGACAACATTTGTATGACCGTGTGTATGCAAGACAAGTTTGAGCCAACATCCGTCGGAAAAAAATCCACGGTTTTGTTGTCGGAATGTCCGATCGCGTGTACGCAGCATTAGAGTTCTGCTTACGGTAACAACACAAAGTGAATGTCTTCATTTTACAATAATTACACTGATTTGGCTGAAATAGTCTCAAGGGAACCTGTACTGGGTAAAAATTAAGCCTGCTATTGCTGAGCTCGCCTTGAAATTAAAGCAGTATGAAACCCAAAAGCAAACATATATTATATTACAGCTTACCAATTAGATGTGATGGCTGCTTCTTTCTGTTTTCATCTGGTGATCCAGCCAGTAGGTCTATTGTTTTTCAACCCAAGCTCTCTTGCAGTTACATAGATGGGACAAACCATTTAACACTGACAAAGGTGCTTGATCACTTGCCTACTAGGCATTTTTACCCCATTCCTGCCCAGGCCAATTTTCAGCTATTAGCGCTATCACACTATGAATGACAATTGCGTGGTACTGCAACACTAATAAATGATAACACTGATACATTTTTATCATTTTTTTCACACAAATAGAGCTTTCTTTTGCTAAACAAATTAATACCGAAAATTTTGAAAAAAAAATGCTTTTTCATAGTTTGTTATAAAATTCTGCAAACAGGTAATTTTTCTCCTTCACTGATGTGTGCTGATGAGGCTGCACTGATGGGCATTGATGAGGCAGCACTGATAGGCAGCAATGATGGACACTGATAGGGGGCACTGATGAGAATAGATTGGCAGCACTGGTGCCCTGATTATCAGTGTACATGTCTCTTTTAGAGAAGCCAGTTATCTGCTCTCTTCTCCTCTCCTCATGCTGTCATGCAGGCCAATGTGATCAGCTCTCTCAACTAACATGTGGAGTTCAGAATCAAACAAACCAAGAATAGTTTTTACATATATCCTGGGAGATATTGTGGATAAATATTACTGTCCCATTTTAAGCAATCCAAGACATACCCTCCCAGTCACCATTTACAATATGGCATACACAGGGTTCCCATAGTCTGTGTGTCCTGGGGGACAAGGACCCGAATTCAAAGTAACACCACCTCAAGGGTCCGTAGGCATGCAGCTCACAAAGCGCACCGTTCCCCCAAATGCCAGGGCCCATAATTGGTAGGCAAGAGGCTGGCATTCAGTCCCCAACCAAAAGCCTCTGTCCCTGGTGAGTCTGTCACATTTCTCCCCCATCAAAGGTTGACTAACGAGGTCCCAGACCTCCACCTGGTCTGGAAATGCGTTAGTCAGGCAGAGTGAACTTACATAGTCAGTCCGCATGGTCTCCATTCTTGGCTGCAAGGAATAGTTGACACAAGTAGGTGTGGGGCAGAGGTCATTTACTCTCTGCCCGGATGCCAGCGCTTCAGCTGGGTGGTTTTTAACATTCCAGGGCTCGGTCTGCTGCTGGGCAGAGGGGGGCGATCGCCCCAGCTTCCTGAAGCTGTGGGGACACTGTAGGTGCTAGGCAGAGGCCAACGGCACTTTGCCCTGTTGCCAGTGATTCAGCTGGGAGTAGCAGCTTTACTACCTCAGCTTGTCGCTGGAGAGAGGGGCTGACTGCCCCAGCTCCCTGGAACTCCACAGTTGTTGCCGGTGCTGGGCAGAGGTTGGTAGCACGCTGCCCTGTTGCCAGTACTTCTGCTGGGGACTCCACGTCCTCCGCTCCGGCTAACTGTTGGGGCAGGGGGCTGGCTTCCTCCACTTCCAAACTGTGTAGCTGCCATTGGTGAGGTGAGCCGGCTGCTTCCTTTTCCATTCCCTCATCTGGCTGCTGGGGCAATATGTCTCTGATACTGTCTCCCAGGTGCACGAATCTTTGCTGGGGAGGAAAGACCGCTTCCTCCACCTTGGCCAACTGTTGGGGAGGGACGAAGAACACCTCCTCTGCCTTCTCCCCCTGTATATGCTGCTGGGAAGTGATTGCCACCTTCTGACCCTGAGCCTCCGAAACTGCCACAGGTGTGGGGCAGAGGTCTTGGACCCTCTGGTGACTAGCGCTTCAGCTGGGGAAGTTCCTTGTAACTCCACAGACACTGCTGTTGGTGCTGGGCAGAGCACAGTGAAGTTTGGCCTTAATACCAGCTCTTCTGCTGGAGGCTCATCAGGTTGTTCTTCCTTAGCAGAAAAGTCTATCAAATCCCATGTCTCTGCAACTGGTGTCTGGAGATAGAGGTTCACCATCTCCTGTCCGTGGAACCCAGAAGATGCTATCGGTGCTGAGCAGAGCACAGTGAAGTTTGGCCCTAATACCAGCTCTTCTGCTGGGGGCTCACCAGATTGTTCTTCCTCAGCAGAAAAGTCTATCAAATCTCTTGTCTCTGCAACTGGTGTCTGGGGATAGAGGTTCACCATCTCCTGCCCATGGAACTCAGAAGAGGCTATCATTGCTGTTGTCAGCAATTCAGCTTTGGGGATGGCAATCTCCAGATTTTCCACTGCCGATTCTCTGGCATGCTGCTGGACAGGCCCATTCCTCCATTCAAGATCATCCCATGCAGAAGCAGAATCATCAAGGTCAGTCAGCACTTGCTGCATCCGCCATAAGACCTTCGCGTCCATAGCTGCGGGGGGCAGGTTGGCAAAGCACACTGTTACTCTGCCACATTGCCAACCCTTCAGCCAGGATTTCAGAGTTGTCAACTGGTATTTCCTGATAGTCCCAGGCAAAGGGAGCCCAACCCTGGCGCTGAGCAGAATCTAGTAGCCGTCTGTAGGCGATCTCCAGCTCCCATTCCTGAACCGCCAGAAACTCTATATCTTCCAGTGCCCAGTGCACTTCCGAGTTGTTCAGTAGCCGTTCTCTGTAATCCATGATTTCGTCCAACCGCCACTCCAAATCACTCCCAAAGTTAGGGTCCCCTGTCAGCTTCACATACAACAGTCCCAGGCCGCCGTAGCCAAAGCCCTCCGTTGGGCTGTCATCCGCTATCCAAGGGTATGCTTGGGATACATGCCACCGGAGGGCTCTGTAGCTCTCATTCAGCCGCATCTCTGCCCAGATCAGCTTGCTTAATTCAGCTGTCTGCTCCTTGTGCAGTTTTTCTCCCAAAAACAGCACCCACAATCCATACTGTGACCAGTACCTTTCCTCGATAGAGGGGAGAACTGTTCCCTGGTGTCGCTGCTCACGGGCTAGCGCTTCCTTCCAGAGTTCGCAGCGAATAGAATCAAACCATCCCAGGAGGACCTGCTCTGATACTGGTCCTCTGTGCTTTATCTGCATCTCTCGCAACCTCCTTCTGAATTCCTCTTCCATGGCGGCTGGTATCTGTACCTCTCCTCTCCTCTCCTGACCTTGGATCCAGGTGGAAGTGTGGATGTCCCAGACTGCAGGAAGCATCCTACTGCTTGCCACCAATGTAAAGGAATGTTCCACACACACCGCTTGAGTGCTTCCATCAGTATACCATTTCCTCCCAGTCTGAATCTAGATATCAGATATTCCAACCGCTCATAAGCACAAAACAAGATGACACTTGCTTAGCTGCTAACATGGACTGTTTTATTAGAATCAAAAGCTCTCTCAACTAACATGTGGAGTTCAGAATCAAACAAACCAAGAATAGTCTTTACATATATCCTGGGAGATATTGTGGATAAATATTACTGTCCCATTTTAAGTAATCCAAGACATACCCTCCCAGTCACCATTTCCAATATGGCATACACAGGGTTCCCAGAGTCTGTGTGTCCTGGGGGACAAGGACCCGAATCCAAAATAACACCACCTCAAGGGTCCCTAGGCATGCAGCTCACAAAGCGCACCATTCCAAGAAGCTGGAATTCAGTCCCCTCCAAAAGCCTCTGTCCCGGGTGAGTCTGTCACAGTAAAAAAACGCTTTTAAACGCGGCATGTAAACATGGCACAATGGATGTTTTTAACCACTTCCCGCCTGGCCTATAGCAGAATGACGGCCGGGCGGTGGTTCAGTTAACTCGACTGGACGTCATATGACGCCCCGCAATATAACAGCCGCCGCGCTCCCGTGGGGGCGCGCATCGCGGCGATCAGTGGTGTGTCAGTCTGACACATCGCTACACCGATCTCGGTAAAGAGCCTCCGGCAGAGGCTCTTTACCACGTGATCAGCCGTTTCCAATCACGGCTGATCTTGATGTAAACAGGAAAAGCCATGGATCGGCTGTTCCTCACTCACGTTTGACAGACACGAGTAGAGGAGAGCTGATCGTGGCTCTCCTGACAGGGGGGTCTGCGCTGATTGTTTATCAGCGCAGCCCCCCTCGGATGCCCACACTGGACCACCAGGGAAGCCGCCAGGACCACCAGGGAAGCACCCAGCATGTGGATGGCCAGGTATGTACCCCATGGCCATCCACATATAAAAAAAATTCCCAATACATGTCAATCAGTGCCCACAAATGGGAACTGACTGGCACCATTACAGAAATAAAAAAATAAGGGATGCCCAGCAATGCCACCTACCAGTGTAATCAGTGCCACCCATCAGTGCCCATCCGTGCCCATCAGTGCCCACCTATCAGTGACTATCAGTGCCCATCCGTGCCATCTATCAGTGCCACCCATAAGTACCCATCAGTGCCACCCATAAGTACCCATCAGTGCCGCCTATGGGTGCCACCTATCAGAGCCCATCATCAGTCCCACCTCATCGGTGCCGCCTCATCAGTGCAGCCATATCAGTGCCCGTCATTGAAGAAGAAAACGTACTTATTTACAAAAATATTTAAGAGAAACAAAGAAAAACTTTTTTTTTTTTTATTTTCGGTCTTTTTTTATTTGTTGCACAAAAAATAAAAATTGCAGAGGTGATCAAATACCACCAAAAGAAAGCTCTATTTGTTGGAACAAAATGATAAAAAATTTGTTTGGGTACAGTGTAGCATGACTGTGCAATTGTCATTCAAATTGCGTCAGCGCTGAAAGCTGAAAATTGGCTTGGGCAGGAAGGTGTATAAGTGCCTGGTATTGAAGTGGTTAACCATCGGTTACTAGCTGTCAAGTTCCAGCATTCAGGAGAGGTTTTAAACGTCCCGTGTACATAAGGCCTAAGGCCCCTTTCACACGGGGCTGTCCATTTTTACTCCTCCGCTTGCTCAGCGGGGATAGCTCCATTGATCCCTGCTGGGCCGGCGGATGACAAGTCTGTCTCTGCACACTGTGCAGGGACAGACCTGTCAGAGCTCCGCTCTCCTCTATGGGGGGATCGGATGATTACGGAGCGCCTGTCCATTTTCATCCGTTCCGGCAGACAGATGGAAAATAGGACATCCGTCGCTCCATAGAGGTGTACGGAGCGACCGTTCAGATCCGCCTGAAAAAACTGACAGGCGGATCTAAACGGTCCGCATGTGTGAAAGGGGCCTTACTGTTCACTACAGAGGTAAGTCATAATAAATGAGAAAATAATAACATACACCAGATACAAGGAAGTAGGAAGTGTAGCTGATAGAGAAGTGTATAAAAACTAACAAAAGATGGTCAAATATATTATCTGTGCTGCTAAAGCACAGAAAGAGGAGGAAAAGGTTAAATCTGATAAGAACGGAAACAAAACCATTTTAGGTATCACAAAATTAAAACTGGGTACAGCAAAATATGCTGAAGGAGACTTGGATATAACAATCAATCTAAACAATAACTTCTGATCAATTTTCTCAGAATGAAATGACGCCAACAAAAACAGGTTGGTTCTAATGGTAAGCGCCCGGTCACAATATTTGCTTTGGGATGCACTGGGCTCATTGCAAAGACTAAACAATCTTTTTTTTACTGTAAATAAATTGCGTAGTAATAAATTATCACAAACAATATATATGTGCAAAAGTGGTGCACCAAATAAAGTCCAAAAAACATCAAATCAACACAATTCTTCTTGAAAAAAGGTGTCTCTAATAAATAGTAATTCCGTGCCTTCACACAACTGTTATGTGCTCCCAGAACTTTCACCTTGAAACAGTTAATATCCAGCCTCAAAGATATGGGAATATCCAACCTTCAGGCTCCAGGTTACAGAATACAATGTATCACCACAGGTTCCTCTTAAGCCGTACACACACGAGCGGAATGTCCGACAGAAAAAGTCAGACGGAAGCTTTTCATTGTCTATTCCCATCGTGTGTAATGCCCTGTACACACTGTCGGATTTTCCAACGGAAAATGTGTGATAGGAGCATGTTGTCGGAAACTCCGACCGTGTGTGGGCTCCATCACACATTTTCCATCAGAATTTCCGACACAAAGATTGAGAGCAGGCTATAAAATTTTCCGACAACAAAATCCGTTGTCTGAAATTCCGATCGTGTGTACACAAATCTGACGCACAAAGTGCCATGCATGCTCAGAATAAATTAAGAGATGAAAGCTTTGGCTACTGCCCCGTTTATAGTCCCGACATACGTGTTTACGTGTTTCACGTCACCGATTTTCAGACAACTTTGTGTGACCGTGTGTATGCAAGACAAGTTTGAGTCAACATCCGTCGGAAAAAATCCATGGATTTTGTTGTCGGAATGTCCGATCAATGTCCGACCGTGTGTACAGGGCATATGCTTCGTCTGACTTTTTTGTTCGAAATTTCTGACGTACCTAGAAATGGAACATGTTCTAAATATTTCTGACGGAACCAATTCAGGAAAACTGATCGTCTGTATGCTGTTCCGACGGACCAAAAACGACGCATGTTCTGAAGCAAGTACGAGACGGAAGCTATTGGCTACTGGCTATTGCACTTCCTTTTTCTAGTCCCATCGTATGTGTTGTACATCACTGCGTTCTGGACGGTCGGACTTTGGTGTGACCGTGTGTAGGCAAGACCACTTGAGTGGAAACCTTCGGAGTTCATTCCGACGGCAAAACCGGTCGTGTGTACAGGGCATTACTGGTATGTTAACAGCTTCCTGAGACCCATAGAGTAATACCGATATCTGGGTTCCAAAACGCCAGACTTCAAACTTCTACCATATCTCTATAGGCTCCAGTTATAATGGGAATCAAAAAGACAAAATGCCCTCCATAGTAAATTTGAATAAAGGGATAATTTACTGTAGACAAAGACATTTGACATTTGACAGACATTCTTACATCAAACAAGCATTAAAAGTGCCTTAGAATAAAAATAACAGTGTTTGAATGTCATCTCACGTCACTTCCCGTCCGCAAAGGGTTTCCACATTTAATCTTTTTTACTGTGTCAGTTCACATCACTGTGTTGCGATGAGCATGGAAAAAAGTATTGAATAAAGTACGTTTTTTTAGTGCAGTGGGTTGTGGAAGAAGCCACCACATTCCAACACTGTTGTGTGAATAGAACTTAGAACTTAATGAAATGTCACTTGTGGCATTTTAATAAAGTTCTAGCAAAAGAAAAAAAAATGCACTGGGATAACCCTACGTTCACACCTGTGTTTTGCAATATAGCAATGGGGCGTGGCCAACCAATGACATCACCCGGAGAGCTCGCCCCTGCCCCACAACGGGTTTTTTTGCAAATTTTTTTGCCGGCTATTTTTTTTTTTTACATTTAGCTTTCAGTGGGGAACCCTGCTAACAGCTGATGATTCGTTGGTTGCTAAGGACATGGCTGCTGGCTTTCCACCCCCTCCTTAGCAACCAGCTATATACAGTGTGTTTTACGGTGGAGAAGAAAAAACGTAAAATGCATGAAAACTGCATGCAAAAAAACGCTGGTTTAAAAATGCAAAATGCACTGAAAAACACATCAAGTGCAGCCACATAGATGTGAACCTAGACTAAGTGCTTTGCCATTCTGTCCTCCCAGTGCACACTAGCTGTAGTGCAATCAGTGCGGCTGCTGGTATGAATCAGTCTGGAAGGTTTCTAGGTTCAAGAAGAACTGGCTTAAGTAAAGTGTAATAAAGCAATGAGCCTTAACAGTATTCTTCCCAGAATTCTAAGAAAACTTTGTGGTATAGTTGTTCTTCTAACAGGTAAACTTCCTCATGGCTGGTGCACAGTTAATATAATACATATCCATAAGAAGGGTAGTAAGCAAGAAGTTGGCAACTACAAGCCAGTCAGTTTAACATCTGCAGTAGTAAAATTAATGGATTTGCTACTAACATTTGTTGGACCCAAAGCAACTTGCTGGACCCAAAGTAGCATAGCATGGCTTTACTGGGGGCAGACTATGTCAAACTAATCTGATAGAATTTTTTGGCTATAGCACAAATGTTTTGGAACAAGGTGGTGCTCTGGGCATAACTCGACTTCAGCAAAGCATTTGATACAGTTCCACATAATGATCTAATAAAAAGTTGTGCAATGTAGATTTTAGATGTTGGGTGGTCCAGTGACTATGCAATTGGCTAAAGCACAGGTCCCCAACCCCTGGACAGTGGACTGTTGCTAGTCGGTGGCCTGTTGGGGGCCGGGCAGTGTGGAAGGGAGTAGGTGGCGAGCGAGCAAGGCTTGATCTTCATTGGCAGCCACTCGCATAGCCGTTTGGGGCTCCACCTCTTGTCTGTGCCTGCTGTGCACTGCACGTGCGAAGGATCTGGATCCATGTGTGTGTCTAGTGCATTGCCACTCTCCCACCACCAGAGGGCGCCTCCCCGCTCCCCTTCTCCTGACAATGCCACTCTCTTCCCTCTTGTCTGTGGTTATATATATATATATATATATTTCCTGGACCTCCCCATGTCAGCCTACTATGGGTCAGCTCTGACCCCTCCAGGACCACTTCTTTTCTAGCCCATAAAAGGGCGGCTGTCTGCCCACACCAGTGTTCTTTTTTCATCCTCGCTCTGGATGCCTTTTAAAGTTTATTTTTATTTATTTATTTATTTATTCTCCATCCTGTCGGGTTCAGCCTCTCCCAGTTCAGAAGACCCCCCCATATAGGCTGTAAATCTCCTGGGGAGGTGGGTTCCAGTGGTGCTGGGATTGTATGGTACAGTATAAATGACTGTGTATTTCTGGCAAAGGTCACTGGCAGTATAAATGACTGTATATACCTTTGTTAGGCAGGTGCTGGCACTCTCTCCTTCCATGTTTTTGTGTGTTCAGGCAGTGGTTTGGCTCGCTGGGACTTGTAATTCACCGCCTCCACATGTACTCCTTTCAGGAAGCTCAGAGTTGAGCAGGTGAGGTCAGAGGCAGCATCCTCTTTGGGTTGCCTAGTAAACATCAGACGGTTCACTGCTGATTTGCAGCAGCCTCTGTCCTCTAGGCTGATCTCAGTCTCCAGCTGGTCAATCTGCTACTCTGCTCTGCTCTGGTAAGCCTCCTTCCAGGTCTCTCATTACTTTCTGCTGTGTTACTTGTCCGTCAGAGTATTTTTATTATCTTGTACCTTCTAGGACTGGGGAATTTTGCCTAGCTGCCTTAGCACTGAAGATATGGATGGAGAAGTTTATTTTAACTGTATTTATTTATTTTTGTTTTGGAAAAAAAATTTTTTTTTGTTTATTTTTTTAAAAGAGAGCACATCCTCTATGTTTTACAGAGAGAAGTGCCCACTGCGAGATAAACTCCCGCAAAGAGGTTCCAAATCAGCATTCCAGCCTCAAAAGAGTAAAGAAGGGACTAGACATGACAAATCGTAGAGTCGCATGCAGCTGGATAGACGCTTGTTGTCACAGCATTCCAGATCTCCCTCGCTCTTACCTCACTTTAGTCGCTCGGACCCAAGCCAAGAGAGGTCAAGACATCAGATGGCTCAGAACAATGCTGCGAAAACACGCCAGGTTAAATCCTACATTAAGCACGCAGGAAGGGTTAACCACTTCCCACCCGGCCACTGTACATATACGGCCGGGTTGGCGCTCTCTCCTTCTGAGTGGACGTTCAGGAACGTCCCTCAGAAGGAGTGGGATCGCGCGCGCGCGTGCCCGAGCAGCGGCGCGATCCCGATGCGCTCGTGTCACCCGGACACGGCGCATCTCCGATCGGCAGGAGGGCTCTGCGATTGGCCCTCCTGATCACATGATGGCCGTGTCGAATCACAGCCGTCATGTGATGTAAACACAGAGCCGGTTGCTTGGCAATCTGCTCTGCTCTCCTCACACGGAAGTTGTCAGTGAGGAGAGGAGAGCGGATCGCTGAAGCCGGCTGGTGATCAGTGAGTATGAGCTGTTTTTTACAGCTTTTTACTCACTGATCACCAGTCTAGTGACCCCACACAATGTAAAAACACAAAACAAACACTAAGTAAACACACAATGTCCCCAAAACACGTCCCCAAAACACATGTACCGAAAAACACATGTCCCCACATAGTAAAAACACATGTCCCCCACATAAGTCCCCGTAAAATAACATGTCCCAATGATTATCTGCACACATATGTCACCTGCGCACATCTGTACATGATCATTTGCGCACGTGTCCGTGATCACACGAACCAATTATTATACACTTAACGGGATTTTTTTTACCAAAAACATGTAGCAGAATATGTTTTGGCTTAAATTTATGACAAAATTTGATTTTATTGGATTTGTTTTAAAATAGAAAGAAGAAAATATTGTTTTTTTTTCCAAATTTCCGCTCTTTTTTCGTTTATATCGCAAAAAATAAAAAACAGAGTCGTGAATAAATACCACCAAAAGAAAGCTCTATTTGTGTGAACAAAATGATAAAAATTTAATTTGGGTACAGCGTAGCATGACCGCGCAATTGTCATTGAAAGTGTGAGAGCGCTGAAAGCTGAAAATTGGGCTGGGAAGGAGGGGGGCGAAAGTGCCCAGTATTGAGGTGGTTAAAGAGTGTTTCAAGGAATCCTGCTCATCCTGCTGTATCTTCACCATCTGCAGATTCAGATCATGTGTTTTCAGTGTGTTTTAACTCAATAGTCGATAGCGAAGAAGCTCAAAGTGCATAATGGAGTATCAAAGCTGTACCCCTTGGAACACTATGCCTAAGTTGGATGCTTCATTACATGTATTCGCCCGCCACATTACGCTTCCGCTGGAGGATTCTGTCTCTTTTAGGGATCATATCCGCTGGAGGATTCGGTCTCTTTTAGGGATCCTATGGATCGCAAAATAAACGCAGACCTAAAAAGGTTGTATAGTTTGGCTGCAGCAACCTGCAGACCGGTGGTAGCACTCCTGTGGCAGCAGCACTTGGGCTGGGTTCGCACTTGTGCGTTTTTGGTGCTTTTTACGTTTTGTGGATTTGCACTACCGTTCATTTATCATGGTCTCCTATGGAACACGTGCTGCGGAATGCGCTTGGAGTACATGGGTGTGAATCCAGCCTTAGAGTGTGGGTAACATAGCTGGTGGATGGATGTTTGGATGAAAGTCTGGGAAGTGGCAGTTCTCCTTTGCAGTTTTTAAGACTGCTGTAGCGTTGTGGCTGAAGTGGCTGTCGACCAGGTGAAGATGATAGCAAAGAAATGGCTCATTCCATCACAGCCCGCAGAGCCTTATGGTTGAAGCATTGGTCGGCCAATAAGGCTTGTCAGCACAGACTGTGTTCGGTTCCATTTGACGGGAAGCTGCTCTTCGGGAAGACTTAGAATCAGAAATTCAGCGGGTTTCCGGTGGCAGATCTGGCCTAATCCCGCAGAAGAGAAAAGGACACAGCAGCCCTTTCGGTTTAACAAGGGATCCAAAGAAGTATTCAGAGAGGCCAGGGCTTACAGACAGTTTTTCAGACAGTGGATGGGAGCTGGTTCAACCTTCCAGAAACCTTCCAAGCCCAGGGCCAACAAAGCTCCTGGGGCTGTGTTTCCACTGCTGCGTCCCCAAAGTCACGCGATTTACACTGCGACTATGCTGTGCGATTTGTGATGCAATGTCATTCGACCTGTGAAAACCATGTGAGAACAAGTCGCACAGATGTTGGAACAAAGTAGTGCAAAGACCTTTTTTGGAGTTGCTGCGACTTAAGTCGCACCTATTAGAACGGGGACCATTGAAATACATGGGTTTGACTTGTCATGCGACTTTGCATGTGTCAAGTCACACAACAACTCGCAGTAGTGGAAACAGAGCCTAATGCCGCGTACACACGACTGGACTTTACGGCATACTTTGCCCGGCGGACTTTCCGAATGAACGGACTTGCCTACACACGATCAACCAAAGTCCGATGGATTCGTACGTGATGACGTACGACCGGACTAAAACAAGGAAGTTCATAGCCAGTAGCCAATAGCTGCCCTAGCGTCGTTTTTTGTCAATCGGACTAGCCTACAGACGAGCGGACTTTTCGACTGGACTCGAGTTCGTCGGATAGATTTGAAACAAGTCCGTCAAACTTTTGAGAAAACAGTCTGCTGGAGCCCACACACGATCGAATTGTTCGACGAAATCCGGTACGCCGGACCAAGTATGCCGTAAAGTCCGATCGTGTGTACGCGGCATAAGGCTTCAAATAAGTCCTTCTGAAGCTGTCTCTGCTTAACCCTCTCAAGTAGGAGCAAGACTAGCCCAATTCAGGGGGGGTTTGGGCAGACAAATTACATGATGCCTGGGTTGTAGCCATCATTCAATCACGTTATCGTCTCGAATTCAGAACAAGGCCCCCTCAGACCTTGTTCATAGAAACTGGACTTCCTACGGATTTGGAAAGGAGGCAATGTTTGCAAGGATATATAGGGGAGCTGTTGGCAGCAAGGGCCATCCTTCCGGTTCCAAGGCACGAATTGGGTCAAACAGTATGTTCCCCTCTGTTTTTGGTCCCAGAGGCTTCGGGGGGTTTCGGACCAGTTTTTGACCTCAAAGTCCTGAATTCTTACATGAAGGTTCCACCATTCAAAATGGAGTCATTGGAAACGATCGTTTCGGTTGTGGAGTCAGGAGACTGGATGGTTTCCATCGATCTGGCGGATGCGTATCTTCATGTCTCCATAGACGCATCTCACCATCGCTTTCTCAGGCCTTCCGTGGAAGGCTCTCATTTTCATTATTAATCTCTCCCATTCGGTCTCTGCACGACTCCGAGAATGTTTTTTAAAGCTACTGTCTGCTATCGTTGCGACTCTCATGGTCAAGGGAGTGCAAATATTCCATTATCTGGACGACATGCTACTTCTGGGTCCGTCAGATGAGCTCCTTATAGTTCATGTGAATTCACCTGCAACACACTAGCTCGTTTCAGTTGGTTGATCAACTTTCGGAAGAGCCAGATGCATCTGACCAAAATGTTGGAGTATTTAGGAGTACAATTCAGCACGGATCAGGGTCGTGTTTCTCTTCCTCAGAGGAAGGTCCAGGAGATCAAGTCTCAGACAAAGTGATGGCAAGGCCTTCTATGATGCTGAAGGAATGCATGCAGTATCTGGGGGTTTTATCGGCCACAGTTCCAATAGTCCCGTGGGTCAGGTGGCACAGAAGGAGGATTCAATGCAACTTTCTTCTTCAGTGGGATCATTTGCCAATTTAGATAATTTGGTTGGTGGTCAGTAGTTCGCAATCTTTCCCGCGGAGTTCCGTTGAAGGCCTCAGAACCAATAGTGGTGTCGACCAATGCCAGTCTGGCAGGCTACAGGGCACACTGCCTGGGACAGCAGGTTCAAGGCCAATGGAACCTTTGTGGGGCGAAGAGTTCAAATTTCCTGGGATTGGATGCTGTCAGATGCGCTCTTAGCATTCCAACCTATGTTGTGAGGTCGAGCTGTCAAGATTCTTTTGGACAACAAAACTACGGTGGCTTATGTGTCTCATCAAGGGGGCACAAGAAGTCACCCTCTCCTTGAGGTGGCATGTCAATCTTCCTATGCACAGAGAAGAATCTTGGCTCTCTTACATCATCTTAACTCCCAGGGCCTGGCAATGTTTTAGCAGATCACTTGAGTCGAGGCTTTGAGGATCACAACAAATGGGGCCTCAACCCCAAGTACCTATGCAAGATCTTCAGGGTCTGGGGGGGCACCTTCGATAGATCTTATGGCATTGGAGAATTGTCAACTGCCTTGCTTCTTCTCCCGGACCTAGCATCCACAGGCATTGGGTCAGGGTGCTCTGTCCAGGTCTTGGAACTTCCCCTTGGTGTATGTTTTCCCGCCGCTTCCATTGGCTCTCAAAATCCTGCTGAAGATTCTGCGAGAAAGGGTCACAGCAATAGTAGTCCTACTTTACTGGCTCAGGGAACTGTGGTTCCCTCTGGCTTGGAGGATAAAGTTGGGCTCACCAATCCCTCTGCCTCCTTGTCAAAATCTCCTTCTGCAGAGTGGGGCCTGACACCTGAACCGCAGGAGGATATAGTTAATGACATTATTACAGATTCGTCAGAATGAATGTAGCCTATCGCCGGATCTGGAATACTATGGAAAGGGGTTGGGACCTTGGATCTCCTTCGGTATCTAACATTTTGGAGTTTCTGCAGAGTAGTCTCCAAGGGTTAGCTTATAATTGGCTGAAGTGTCAAATCCCTGCCTTGTCGGCTATGTCGTGTACAAGATATGCTCTACATCCATTGGTGATCTGATTTTTAGGGGCAGCCATAGAAATCAGACCTCCATTGAAATAGTTTTTTCCAAAAGAGGACTTAACACTAGTCTTGGGAACATTGCTGGTTCCTCTGTTTGATCAAGCTTTCTCTTGTTCATTATTTCTTTTAACAGTTTTTTGTTTTTTACTAGCCGTGGCCTCAGCCAGAAGAGACTCCGAGTTGTGCGCCTTCTCATCTAAAGAACCATATTGTTTGGTGCTCCCAGACAAGATAGTCCTTAGGCCGATACCGAGCTTTCTACCTAAGGTGGCCACATAATTTCGTATGAACTGGGAGGTCATTCTCCCAGCCTTTCTGGCGGCTACAGCTGATTATGAGTGGAGTAGGTTAGACCTGGTCTCTGCGGTTTCAACCTACCTGAAATGGACTAACAGCTTTGGAAAACAAGATGAGCTAGGTTTTCCCAATGGGGCCTAAAAAGGGTATGCCAGCAACATTCAGAGTTGTGTCTTCCTGGTTTGTCAAGACCATGTGTATTGCATACAAAACTCTGGGCCTTCTTCCTCCTTCAGAGATCAAAGCACATTCGACGAGGTGTATGGCAGCATCCTGGGCATACGCGAAGGTCGCCTCTGAGGTAGTTTGCAGAGCAACAAGCTGGAACGCGCCCAACACCGTTTTATTAGGCATTACAGGCTTAATATGGCTTGTCTGCCTGAGGAAACATTTGGCTCTACGGTTATTACGGCGGCTGTTGCCCATTAAAAATTTTGAGTAGCATTGCATTGAGGGTTTGGCTTATTCTTTATTTTTTGTCCTCCCTCCCTTCTTAATATTGCTTGGTACATCCCATAGTAGGCTGACATGGGGAGGTCCAGGAAAAAGGAAAATTGTTATCCATATTTACCATAATTTTCCTTTCCTGGATCCTCCCCATGTCAGCTGAAGGATTCCCACCCAGTTTATCCATCGCGAGGCAGGGTTTTTTTGAACACTGGTGTGGGCAGACAGCTGCCCTTTTATGGGCTAGAAAAGAGGTGGTCCTGGAGGGGTCGGAGGGGGCGGAGCTGACCCATAGTAGGCTGACATGGGGATGATCCAGGAAAGGAAAATGACGGTAAGTATGGATAGCAATTTTCATATATATATAAATTTATTATACTGGGAGACATGACCAAAGAGAGAGGGGAGTGGTATTGCTGGCAGATTACATGAGCTCAATTTAATAATATTAAATAGGCCAAATAGATTTAAATAAAGATTCTAATTAAAAAAAAAAAAAAAAAATTATATTAGAATCTTTATTTGTATCTGTTTGTTTGATTTAATAGTATTGAATTGAGCTCATATAATCAGCCAAACAGATGCAAATAAAGATTAACATTTTATTTTTTTAAATAATAACATTTTGTCAAAATAATATATATTTTTTTCTATAATAATAATAATAGAGCTCATGTGGTCAACCAATTTATTATTATTACTAATATTATGGAAAAAGTAATCATTATTATAGAAAAATCTCTATTATTATGAACATTTTTTATTATAGTCATTGTTTTTTAACCACTTGTCTACTGGGTACTTTTACCCCCTTTCTGCCCAGGCCAATTTTCAGCTTTCAGTGCTGTCACACTTTGAAAAATTTCACAGTCATGCAACACTGTACACATCTGAAAATTTCTTTCACATGAATAGAGCTTTCTTTTGCTGGTATTTAATCACCATTGTTTTTTTTGTTTTTTTTTTTTTAGTTTTTGCTAAACAAACAAAAAAAGACCAAAAATTTGGGGAAAAAAAAAAAAAAATTTCATAATTTTTTCTCCTTTACTGATGTGCTCTGATTAGGCGACACTGATGGACACTGATGGGAGGCACTGATAGGTGGCACTGATGGGCAGCACTCATGGGCACTGGTAGGAGGCACTGATGAGGCACTGATAGGTGGCATTGGTGGGCATTCTTTAGCAGCAATGGTGGGCACTGTTTAGCAGCACTGGTGGGCACTGATTGGCAGCACTGTTGGGACTGCACTGATTACCAGTGCTGATGTCCCTTTAACAGAAGCTTGTTATCAGCTCGCTGTCAGCGTGAGGAAAGAAAAGCCGCTAACCGGCTTGTGTTTACATCCTGTGATCAGCTGTCATTGGCTGACAGCTGATCACGTCAAGGGTTGCTGTGATTGTCCCTTTACCTTGATCTGTGATCAGCTGAGTCTGAAGGGGGCATGCGGGCAGTGCAATCACGGGAGGACATCCATGTACGCCCTACCGGCAAAGTAAGCCAGGAAGTGGTTAATCTTTATTTGTATCTGTTTGGCTGATTACATGGTTATTGCATATTTATATTAAAAATAATATTAAGTAGGGCTCATGTGATCAGCCAAACAGATACAAATACAAATTTAAAATATATATATGCTCCTCTACTGCATGAAAGGTTGTGATTTGAACTACTGCATCTATACCTGCCGCTGTGAATAGAATTCTTCTATTGAAATGTCACTCATGACATTTCAATAAAGTTCTGTAAAAAAAAAAAAAATGTAAACAGTGCAATACTCTGGAATTGATGCATCAGCGCTCTCATACACTACACACCAGCCGCCATGGGTCAAGCGCAGCTCACTTGTATGAACCTAAATGGAAAATAAGGGCAGAGTCAATGTTGTTTTTCTGCCGTCACTCTTCTATTTCTGCTTGACTGACTATAATGTTAATACAGCGGCTCTAGGAATTTCGGACACACAGACCAGATGCGATTATGCAGATCAGGATTTCCGACTATTCTGATCTGTATAGTTGGACAGCTGGAGTTGGACCCACTTGGTTCCAAGATGCCAATTTTAAAATTAAACTGGGACAACCTTGAACTCCCCTACCCGAGAATTTCCAGACCTGGCAATAAGCCGCCCAGACCTTGAGTGCTGCCCGAGTTATGTGAAATGCCTGCCATCCCCATACCATGAAAATGTTAGTGTTTCTGGGTTCTGCCACATTGCTGACAGAGAATATTTCTTATTCAGAAGGTACGACTAGGCCTCTTATGGTCCCTATCAGCCAACACTAGAGAGATCTGTAGGCTGAATTCTAGGCTGACATAAAAGGCACAAATTAATGCAGTTCTATATTCATTATTACATCAGTCACTTTTTGTGTTGCAAGCAATGTAAATACCAGAATTTGATTTAACCTCACATTCTTATAGACTCTAAAGCAGAGCTCAGAGTGGGAGAAGAAGAAGCAACACAAGGAGCCAATCAGTTCATGTGCTGACAATGAACATCCTGATAGAAGGAGAGAGCAGAGTGATAGAGAGATGAGCTCGTTATTGTGCTGCTTCACCTTTCACTGTTCAGCCACAGGATTTGGGCAGTTCCATGACAGCCTGGGCTCAGGAGAATGGGTTGAGGGCTTGTTCATACCAGGTGCGTTGGGTCTGCTTTAGGCGGCTATTCCAGTACAGTCCCACCACAAGACAAGACAAAATGCCTTGTCTCCCATGTGGCCGATTCACATCACCGAGCTGTGGTGTACGAGGCAATCCACCACCTTGCACTGCACAACAGGCAAAAGAACCTAATGAAATGTCACTGTGTGACAAAAAAATAATTGAACCTATGGCACCACACAGCAGCCGCTGGTGTGAACAAGCCCTATACTGGCTGCCATTCAGCCAGGTAGAATGAGGACATCTAGTGGCTAAAAAGAAGTACTACATGGACAGCTCCAGATTTACAGTTTTTTTTTTTTTTTTTTTTTTTTTTTTTTTTTATTATGAACAGTATATATTCCAACAAAAGTTGCCTTTTTAACTTTTAATAGGTTATTATTTTTAAATTGAATTCTGATTTAAATGTTTTGAACTTGATAAAAGCAAAATAGGCCTCATGTTTGTACAAATCTATATCTATAATGTAATATATACAATATATTATTATTATATATGTATACGTATTATATGTAATTATTATTTTTCTTAAACTCAGTTAATTTACCTGGGCCGAATATCAGTTGCTATCGGCTGGTTCAACAGAAACTGGCCATTTGGCCAGTGTGTACAGCGGCCTGTCAAACAGGCATGCTGGAAAACCAGCATCCGATCAGTACTCGCGGCCAAAGGCTGCGAACGCTGATCAGTGTGTTCTGACACGGGGGGCAGTCCCCCTGTCAGAACACAATAGCATAATAGGGAGATCGCTGCACTAACGTCGCTTAGTTAGTACAGCAACTTCTCTTTTTTTACTTGTTCAGCCCTCTGGGTTGAATAAAAAAAATATTCCAGTGTGTACCTAGCTTTAGACTCTCTTATTGCTGTGGAAGAGATACTAAAGGAATTGTCTGGTACACCTAATAACAAAGCCTCATGGGCTGATGGGTTACTAGGAGAAATATATAAAACCTATGGGCCTATTGGCTGTGTTTAACAAGGCATATGACGTTGGTCCATGAACGAAGCAGTAGATACTTATCCAGCAGATACTTATCCACCATGCCTTGCCATAAGGGAGGCATGTGATTGGCCCCAGATGTATTCTACAGCAGAACAACAACCCCAAACTTACAACCAACGCCAAGAACTATATTCAGTGTAAAGAACAAGGAGTCATGTAGGTGATGGTTTGGCCCCCACAGAGCCCTGATCTCAACATCACTGGGATTACACGAAGAGACAGAAAGATATGAGGTAGCCTACATCCACAGAAGATATGTGGTTAGTTCTCCAAGATGTTTGGAACAACCTACCTGCCAAGTTCCTTTTAAAAATTGTGTGCAAGTGTACCTTGAAGAATTGGTGCTGTTTTGAAGGCAAAGGGCGGTCACACCAAATATTGATTTGATCTGGATTTCTCTTCTGTCCATTTACTTTTCATTTTGTTAACTGATAAAAATAAACTATTAACACTAGAATCAGGCTAGAAGCTCTGCAATTACCAAAAGATAGTGGTAATCTAGCGGTTACCAACCCTATATAATATTTTCCTGTCTCCCAAATCCAGAACGCTGGGTAGGAAGCTTTACATTTACAAGATCCCATTCAGTTGGTACTTTCATCACAAATGCCACAGAACCCCATGGTTTCTCTGCTGGAAGCTGGGCATTTTCAATCTAAACAGCGGTACTCTACTCTACTGATTCACAAAACTTGGAAGGCCATGCAGGCAGCGAATTAACATTCTGGATATTCTCAGTATATTCCCATATGGGACAATCCCAGTTATCTGGAATAAGATAAATTAGAGGGTTTTGACCACTGGAAGAAAGCGTGTAAGTGGGGGTATAGTAGGGTGGTAATTGTTGGTTGCCTCCTCCATGTTTCCCTACACGTTGAGTGCCAAGCTAGGGTTACATGAGAGGCCTATGCCAGAAAGGGTTCCTCTGGCCATACCTGGCACATTTTACAGTGTTACTTTTCCTAGACATGGGGTATCTTTGTTTTGTGCCTTTTTCATCAATGCCTCAGGACAAGGCTGAGGCTGCCGTGGGGAAATACTCTACCTAAAGATGGGCCTGTTCTCCAGTTACGTCACAGGTCCCCGTGACAATGTATTCTGCATTTAGGAGGGACATGCCGAGCCTTGTCCACATCCACCTGTCCAGCATTTTCCACTACCATTCCTCAGTAGAGGAGTGGGCCCCACCATTCACCTTGCGCAGGCTCCACACGTGCACTCTATAATGACATAACACCAAGAATATTATGTGCCAGAAGAAGCTTCACCTGATTACTTTTTCGCCTGATTTCCTGCAACCGCTTATAGAGTAAGCCTGGGGTCCTCATTGCCTACGCAGATCGTGAAGCCGTTATAACATGAGCTAAGTAACTTTTTTGCATAACTACAAAAACAAACAGGAAGGCGCAAGCAGTAGTGCATTACCAAAAATGTATTGCAGTGATAAAATTGGTAAAGATGGATGCTCACAAAAAATGCAATGTAAAAGCCAATAAACCACAAGATACCATACAGTGCAGGATGTGCATACTCCAATTACACCCTGCTATGGTGTCAAGCTGATGAGTTTCGGGGGTGCACCCCCTTTCTCAGAGCTAGGCTTTACCAAGCATTGTATGACATCTTGTGAATTATTGGCTTTTACAAGTTAGACTTTTGTGAGTATCCATCTTTAACAGTTTTTATTGCCTCAATACATTTTTTGGTAATGCACTAGGTGCTTGCACCTTCCTGTTTGTTTTTGTAGTTTCACTTTGGATTCCCCCTGAGGAGGGCTGCATCTGCCAAGCATTTGGATTTGTTGTCCCATAGTCGTATCCAACTGTGGAGGACCTCTTAGCCAGGACCGCTATCAGGGGAGTACAGCCCATACACTTGTAGGGGGCTTGAGCATCTTGACGGGCCCGGCCGCCTGGTGGGGATGGGAGAAGGCGGGTGCGGGTGTAAGGGAGCTTCTGTGGCAGCCCTGGCTTTCTGAATGAGTGTGAGTCAGCAGCTGCTGCTCTGTGTCATTGAGCTCACATCGGGCTCTTTGCTGCCACCTCTGGTAATTTCCTGCACGTGCACTCCTCGTGTGGGCTGCACAAGAGCTGGGACTAGGAACACCACCTAACAAGTAAGGGCTGTTGTACAAGTGAATGGGGGGGGTCTGTCTGTGTGTGTTTGTGTACTTACGTGTGTGTGTGTGTACATATCTGTCTGTGTGTATATTCATGTCTGTGTGCGGCTTCTCCAAGCCACACAATATCTTCAACATTACAGAACAGGTTTAGTTGATTGTGAACAAATACTACTAGCTGCACCATGACTTGGACAAATGTCTGTGTGTGTGTGTGTGTGTGTGTGTGTGTGTGTAATATACACACATGAGGTGGGCTGTGAGTGTACAGGTGTCGGGGGGCTGTGAGCGTACAGGTGTCGAGGGGGCTGCGAGTGTACAGTTGTCAGGGTGGCTCCGAGCGTACAGGTGTCAGGGGGGGCTGAGAGCGTACAGGTGTGGGGGGCTGAGAGCGTACAGGTGTCAAGGGGGGGCTGAGAGCGTACAGGTGTCAAGGGGGGGCTGAGAGCGTACAGGTGTCAAGGGGGGGCTGAGAGCGTACAGCTGCTGCATTGGGATCTTGTTTGGGTAAAATATAATTTGTTATTGTTAAATCTTGAAAGCACTGATGACTTATAATACACTGTTCATTTTCATATATGTTGTAAGAGTATTAAAATGTGTGCACTGAAGGACTTGTTGATATGGCTAGTGGGTGAATTCGGTGGGGCGGTCAGTGGGAGGGCCCTGGGAAATGTTGGTGGTCAGGCCTGGGGGGGGGGGGGGCAGGCCTAAAGCTGTGTAAGGGGCCCCAGAATTTCTGATGGTTGCCCTGCTCTTAGCGCTGGAAATGACTGCTTTTTCTTGTATTGAATTATTTCTATCGTATACAGACCATAGTTCCTTCTTATTCACTAGTTGTATGCATGTCTGATGATCTTTTATTTTATTTTTTTTTCTATAATTGTAATAATTTGTATGTACAGCATTTTTGTTTAGTTAAATGAATACACTACAGAGGTCTAAGCTTTCTTGCTTCTAACGCAAAGAACCTTTAAAAAGACGCAAAGCAAAACATTTAGTAGTGGTAATATTACTGGTTGTTAGGGAGGTTCCACCTGCCAGTGTCCTAACAACCACTGACTCATTCCCACCCACACCTTCAGCTGTCAGCCAGGAAATCCCATCTGACAGGTGAATGTAAACAAACAGCGGAAAAAAAAAAAAACAGTGTGGGGGGATTGTTGCTTTGGAATGCAGTATGAAACTGGTTTTACCTGCAAGTAAAGACTAAGCAGCCTTTTCAGACTTTACTGGACTCCTACAATACTGCCCTGGGAGAGCTGGACAATGAGGCCATGGAGAGGTAAGGAGGAGAATGGCTCCTCCGATCTACATTGTACTGTGTGTGGGGGATGGGGATGTGAGTAGTGCATGAAGTATGTGTCAGGTGGGTGAGTGCATGTGTCAGGTAGGTGAGTGTAATGGTCAGGTAGGTGAGTGTAATGGTCAGTGTATGTGTCAGGTAGGTGAGTGTAATGGTCAGTGTATGTGTCAGGTAGCTGAGTATAATGGTGAGGTAGGTGAGTGTAATGGTGAGGTAGGTGAGTGTAATGGTGTAATGAGTGTAATGGTCAGGTAGGTGAGTGCATGTGTCAGGTACGTGAGTGTAATGGTCAGTGCATGTGTCAGGTAGGTCAGTGTATGTTGCACAGTGTATTCTGAGCACTCCTGATCCCTGCATACTAAGCAAATCTGGCAGAATCATACATTTTTGGTCCCTTAGGGCTCATTCAGAGGGATGATCAGTCCCATCCTCTGTACAGAGCCACTGGTAGGTTTAATTCTGTGTTGGCACTTTGAAAGAAATAAGTTGGTTTTGTGTCGCGGTTTGGGCACTCAGGCTCAAAAAGGTTTGCCATCACTATGCTAGGATGTATATACAGATGTGCTCATAAGTTTACATACCCTGGCAGAATTTATGATTTCTTGGCCATTTTCAGAGAATATAAATGATAACACAAAAACTTTTCTTTCACTTAGGGTTAGTGTTTGGCTGAAGCCATTTATTATCAATCAACTGTGTTTACTCCTTTTAAATCATAATCACAACAGAAACTACTCAAATGACCCTGATCAAAAGTGTACATACCCCAGTTCTTAATGCTGCGTACACACGGTCGGACTTTTCCACCGGACTTGTCTGACGGACGACGACGGACCAAATCCGGCGAACAATCCGATCGTGTGTGGGCTTCACCGGACCTTCAGCAGACTTTTCCAGTCGCAAATCTGACGGACTTTAGATTATGGAAAATGCTTCAAATCTTTACGTCCTAACTCCACCAGACCCAGAAATCCGCTTGTCTGTATGCTAGTCTGACGGACAAAAACTGACGCTAGGGTAGCTATTGGCTACTGGCTATCAACTTATTTTAGTCCGGTGTACGTCATCACGTACGAATCCGTCGGACTTTGGTGTGATCGTGTGTAGGCAAGTCCGGTCGTTAGAAAGTCCATTGAAAGTCTGTCGAAAGTCTGTCGGACGGGCTGTCAGACTTTTGTAGCTGAAAAGTCCGACCGTGTGTACACGGCATTATATCGTGTATTGCCCCCTTTAACATCAAGGATAGCTTGAAGTCTTTTGTGGTATTTGTGGATGAGGCTCTTTATCTTCTCAGATGGTAAAGCTTCCCATTCCTCTTGGCAAAAAGCTTCCAGTTCCTGTAAATTCTTGGGCTGTCTTGCATGAACTGCACGTTTGAGATCTCCCCAGAGTGTCTCAATGATATTGAGGTCAGGAGACTAAGATGGCCACTCCAGAACTTTCATTTTATTCTGCTGTAGCCAATGACAGGTTGACTTGGCCTTGTGTTTTGGATCATTGTCATGTTAGAATGTCCAAGTACGTCCCATGCGCAGCTGATGAATGCAAATGTTCCTCAAGTATTTTTTGATAACATACTGCATTCATCTTGCCATCAATTTTACCAAATTTCCTGTGCTTTTGTAGCTCACACCATGGACGTGCGGTGAGGTCAGTGGCTGATGAGACACTGGCTAGTATCAGAGCCATATACACACAGGTTACATACGCTGCGATCATTAGAGCGAGAGCAGTAATTCTAGCACTAGACCTCCTCTGTAACTCTAAACATGTAACCTGTAAAAATTTTTAAGCGTCTCCTATGGAGATAAGTACTGAAGTTTGGCGCCATTCCACAAGTGTGTGCAATTTTAAAGTGTGAAATGTTAGGTATCTATTTACTCGGCGTAACATCATCTTTCACATTATACAAAAAAATCGTGCTAACATTAGTGTTTTTATTTTTATTCATTAAACAGTTTTTTCCCCAAAAACAACAAAAAAAAAAATTGCTGCACAAATACCGTGTGGCACATAAAACAACAACCACTATTGTATTCCTTAGGGTGTCTGCTAAAAGAAAAAATATATAATATTTTGGGGTTCTGAGTAATTTTCTAGCAAAAAAAAATGATCATTTTTACATGTAGGAGAGAAGTGTTAGAATTGGCCTGGGTGGCAAAGGGGTTAATTTCCGTAAGTAATATACAAATAATTATTATATATTGATTTTAAGGTAATTTACTATATTTTCAAAATCTGTACTCAAGCAGCTGGCTTAATGGACAAATTACTGAAGTTTGAAGTTATAACTTCCAACCAGTAATTTCACAGAGTCAATAGATAATTTATTATTTATCTTATGACATATCACATAATAATATATGATTTAGCTTGAACATAACAGTACCTTTTCAGCAGGCAGCAGATTCTCATTCTTCCTCTTAACTGTGTGAGAAAAACATGGGATTGTGGGTAAATCTTATACACATTAACACGTTTTTTTAACTTGTAGTTAAAAGGGCCGGGCTGTAAGGGAACATTTGTCTTTTGGACACCATCCCCCTTCTATGACACTGCAGTGAGAGGCGTGCCTCCACTGCAGCATTTTTATTGGACAGCTGGGACCAATGGTACTTTACTATTGGTCCAAGACTCCAAGCTGTTTATTGAGCTCAGTGCCTCTGACAAGAAGTGAGAGGCACTGTGAGCTCAATCTCTGTCTGCTGCAAACAGAGTGTGTCAGCTTGTATTTAAAGTGGCCGCTCTGTATTTAGCTTCTGACAGGCTGTGCAAGGAGCCCCATATCTCTGGAACCATAGGTTGTAGGAGCCCCAAATTTACCAGTGGTGGGGTAGGACTTAGGCAACATTCCCATTTGGGGTCTCTGTGACCCCGGGTCGCCGAGCTACGACACTCAAAGCTCGATTTTTTTTTTTTTTTTTTTTTAAATGTTCCCTGACTGCACGTACCAGGCTCACACATCTCCAAAACATCAGCAATCCACCTCCGTGTTTCACAGTAGGAATGGTGAACCTTTCATCATATGCCTTGTTGACTCCTCTCCAAATGTAGAGTTTATGGTTGTGGCCAAAAAGCTACATTTTGGTCTCATCACTCCTAATAACTTTGTGCCAGAAGGTTTGAGGCTTGTCTCTGTGCTATTTGGCGTATTGTAAGCGGGATACTTTGTGGCATTTGCATAGTAAAAGCTTTCTTCTGGCGACTCGACCATGCAGCCCATCTTTCTTCATGTGCCTCCTTATTGTGCATCTTGAAACAGCCACACCATATCCTTATAGAGATCTGAAGTTATTTGTGGGTTTTTCTTTGCATCCCGAACAATTTTCCTGGCAGTTATGGCTGAAATATTAGTTGGTCTACCTGACCGTGGTTTGGTTTCAACAGAACCCCTCATTTTCCACTTTTTGATTAGAGTTTGAACACTGCTGATTGACATTCTCAATTCCTTGGATGTCTTTGTATATCCCTTTCCTGTTTTATACAGTTCAACTACCTTTTCCCACAGATACTTTGACAATTATTTTGCTTTTCCCATGACTCAGAATCCAGAAACGTCAGTGCAGCACTGGATGAAAGATGCAAGGGTCTGTCAGGAGTCCAGAAACTCATTGACCTTTTATACACACACTAATTACAAGCAAACAGATCACAGGTGAGGATGGTTACCTTTAATAGCCATTCAAACCCCTTTGTGTCAAATTGTCTGCATGTTGTCCAGCCCAAATCACCAGGGTATGTTAACTTTTGATCAGGGTCAATTGGATGGTTTCTGTTGCCATTATGATTTAAAAAGAGTAAACACAGTTGATTGATAATAAATGGCTTCATCCAAACACTAACCATGAGTGAAATAATTTTTTGTGTTATCATTCATATTCTCTGAAAAATGGCCAATAAATCATAAATTCTGCCAGGGTATGTAAACTTATGAGCACAACTGTAGTTAGGCTAGTGTAATTTGCTCCTCCGCCTAATGAGGGAGCTAGAGGCAAATGTATCATTCTGCCTAACAGTGGTACAATTTACTAGTCAGGACTGCTCATGATATTCTGGTGCTGTTAAGTTTACCTGGGCTCTTCCTGCCTTCTGGAAACTACTAGAGCTTTCTAGAACATAGGTGAGAGTTAGGTAAATGGGCAGCATAAATATGAATGCAGCTCTGGCCAGTTACAGGGAAGGGTGCCCCTGAGCATGCTGGGTGCTTGCATTTATATTCTGTGAACACATAAACTCGGGGGTTTCTTCCCATAGTGGATTGCATCAGCTAGGGGAGAGGCTGCTGCCTCCCCTGGCACCTGCTGCAAAGAGGCTTCAGGGACTAGTGCTTTTAACCCCTCTTTGCTGTTCTCCAGTGCCCAGCTAAAGAGATCACTGGCTAGTAGTCTGAAGAGCTGTGTCTACCTGCCACTTGCCACAAGGGACTTTGCTCAAGCTTCTTTACTTTATATCGCCAATCAGGAGAGGCTCACAGCAAGGGACTTCACCTAAAGCTCCATCTTAGAAAAGCTAGCATCCTCAGGTTGTGAATAGTTTTGTTTCGGAGTATCCTACTGAAAACCCCTTACCCTATCCAAATTCCTCTAAAATAAAACTACAAAACAATGTCCCTAGACTGGTCTTTGACTCTAATGAGCGGATGTGTGTATGCACCTGGCTGTCACTACAGAAGTGGGGGAATACCTGGGCAATACTCTAGCAGTTCCTACTGGGTAGTGCTACACTATTTGTACCCGTGGGAGAGATGCAATGTGAACTCTAAGGAAATACAGTAGATATATTTAACCCATATAAATAAAATGGCACCCAGATTCCTGAAGGACAGTTTCTTTTCATCTACCCTTTCATGGCTCCTGTTAGCATTTTAGCATTTTTCAATAAATTCTTTGCTCACAATAAAATATTCAAAGCAAACTCACCCATTCATCCATATCTCCATGCTCCATGAGAAATCACTTTGAAACCCCCACCCCCAGCATTTATGGGATGTGGCCATCTTGAGTAAGGGCAGATGATTCATGTGGCATCTACTTCCTGGAATGCATCTGCCTTTAGCTCAGACATGCAAGCAGGAGAGGGCGTGCTTAGCTGAGAAAACCCCTCCTCCCCTCCCGGAGACTCCTAGGATGTATGACATCATTTGCCTAGGCATTGAAGCAAGGAAGTAACTGAAGAAATGTAAAAAAACGTTTAAAACAAGCAAATATGATATATTTTCCTATCCATGTACTAATGCTAGCAGCATAAGGATTAAAAGTAGTCAATGTTGATTGAGAGAGTAAAGTTCTGCTTTAGAGACCCTGTCACCACATCTTGCCCTGTGGCCCTAACACACGTTGGCACTCTCTGCTGTAGTATTTGGAGCTACTTACACAGAAATATCAGCACAGGTAGTCTGACAAAAAAATCAAGAGTTTCTGGAGTGTTGGAGTCTCAAACTTCCAGGCTGCCCAGAGCCCCGAGGATATGGTGGCAGGGTTTCCTAAACTGCCCTCAAAATATCCTCTTAATGTATTCTACATTTACGGGGAAGACTATATATATATATATATATATATATATATATATATATATATATATATATTCTATATACAGTATCTCACAAAGGTGAGTACACCCCTCACATTTTTGTAAATCTTTTCTTCTATCTTTTCACGTGACAACACTGAAAAAATGACACTTTGCTACAATGTAAAATAGTGAGTGTACATACAGCCATTAATGTCTAAACCGCTGGCAACAAAAGTGAGTACACCCCTAAGTGAAAATGTCAAAATTGGGCTCAATTAGCCATTTTCCCTCCCCAGTGTCATGTGACTTGTTAGTGTTACAAGGTCTCAGGTGTGAATGGGGAGCAAGTGTGTTAAATTTGGTGTTATCACTCTCACTCTCTCATACTGGTCATTGGAAGTTCAACATGGCACCTCATGGCAAAGGACTCTCTGAGGATCTGAAAAAAAGAATTGTTTCTCTACATAAAGATGGCCTAGGCTATAAGAAGGTTGCCAAGCGGTTTAACAGGACAGGTTCCACTCAGAACAGGCCTCGTCACGGTCGATCAAGAAGTTGAGTGCATGTGCTCAGCGTCATATCCAGAGGTTGTCTTTGGGAAATAGACATATGAGTGCTGCCAGCATTGCTGCAGAGGTTGAAGGGGTGGGGTGTCAGCCTGTCAGTGCTCAGCTCATTATTCTGCATGGCTGTCGTTCCAGAAGAAAGCCCGCAAACAGTCTGCTGAAGACAAGCAGACTAAGGACATTTATTACTGGAACCATGTCCTGTGGTCTGATGAGACCAAGATAAATTTATTTGGTTCAGATCGTGTCAAGCGTGTGTGGTGGCAAGCAGGTGAGGAGTACATAGACAAGTGTGTCTTTGGTGGTGGGAGTGTCATGGTCTGGGGGTGCATGAGTGCTGCCGGCACTGGGGAGCTACAGTTCATTGAGGGAACCATGAATGCCGAAATGTACTGTGACATACTGAAGCAGAGCATGATTTCCTCCCTTCGGAGACTGGGCCGCAGGGCAGTATTCCAACATGATAACGAGCCCAAACACACCTCCAAGACAACCACTGCCTTGCTAAAGAAGCTGAGGCTAAAGGTGATGGACTGGCCAAGCATATTTTCAGACCTAAACCCCATTGAGTATCTGTGAGGCATCCTCAAACGGAAGGTGGAGGAGCGCAAGGTCTCTAACATCCACCAGCTCCATGATGTCGTCATGGAGGAGTGGAAGAGGACTCCAGTGGCAACCTGTGAAGCTCTGGTGAACTCCATGCCCAAGAGGGTTAAGACAGTCCTGGAAAATAATGATGGCCACACAAAATATTGACACTTTGGGCTCAGTTTGGACATTTTCACTTTTGTTGCCAGAGGTTTAGACATTAATTTCTGTGTGTTGAGTTATTTTGAGGGGACAGCAAATTTACACTGTTATACAAGCTGTACACTCACTACTTTACATTGTAGCATACTGCCATTTCTTCAGTGTTGTCACATGAAAAGATATAAAATTTATTTTATTTTATTTATTTCAGGTACTTATATAGCGTTGTCAGTTTACGCAGCGCTTTACATATACATTATACATTCACATCAGTCCCTACACCCTCAAGGAGCTTACAATCTAAGGTCCCTAACTCACATTCATACATACTAGGGCCAATTTAGACAGGATCCAATTAACCTACCAGCATGTCTTTGGAGTGTGGGAGGAAACCGGAGTACCCTGAGGAAATCCACGCAGACACAGGGAGAACATGCCAACTCCAGGCAGGTAGTGTCGTGGTCGGGATTCGAACCAGCGACCCTTCTTACTGCTAGGCGAGAGTGCTACCCACTACACCACTGTGCCGCCCTATATAATAATTATTTACAAAAATGTGAGGGGTGTACTCACTTTTGTGAGATACTGTATATCTATTGCACTTTCATACATTTTTAGTACAATACAAATATGAAAAAACAGGACATGCATACCATAAGCCCGGAAAACCCCCAGCTTAAATGTACCCCTACTCATCAGCCACTGCCTACTTTGTGGTCAGGTGTGCCCAGCTTGAAATTAAACTCCAGTCTTTTTTTTACAAACTGGCAGATTTTCAGAAAAAATAAACCTTCACATTTTCTAACAGCTTTGCATTTGAGTATTTCTGCAATTCTTCCTATTATCTGCATTGCTTATACACAGTATAGTCAAATCTTTGTTAGATCAGGCATACAATTTCTTTATCTAAAGTTAGCATTGCTGAAATCTTGATAATACAAAATACTCCAGATATTTTTTTTAAATAATGTTGTGCAGAGCAAAGAAATAAGCATCCTGGTAAAAAGCATGTATTACCTACCTTGTTTCCCTAGGCTTATCCAAGCTTTTGAAGTTTCCAACAGGGGACTGTCTTGCTTAGTGGGAACTCCTCGAATTTGGTTTGTTGTCTAGCAGCCATGTCTACAAAATCTAGCTGTGTTGATGAATTCACAGGCGTCTATTGAGACCTATTAGGAGAGCAAGTGACAGTATGTACTACATTCTGTTTATTGTTACTAAAATCTCTATTCTGTCCTACTGGTTTGTTGATGTTGATGTTGATGAAGATGGAGGTTATGATAACTGAAAAAGAAACATAGAACTACTCCTAAGTGGTTCCCTGAAATGTTTCTTCTGAAACGATACGCTTGTTGGCTTCATCCCTCAGGGATCTTGACAGTTATTCTGAATAGAAATAAAAGTGCTATGTGGGTGCAGAACCCCCTGACCCCAAAAGCATGTGAGGTTCCTTGGATACAGGGTGGACTTGCATTTCACCTTAGGGACTAGTCCTAAGCAATAGAGGGGCCATGAGTACAGATGGGCATCAGTCACATTTTGATGCAAGAAATGGAGTTCAACACTACTTGGAGAAAGCGTTAGGGCACAGGACACCCATGAACCAGCAGACTCCAAATGAGAGACAAAAAGTACTTTACAGATAAGGGGCAATCTTCACAGATAGAGGACTTCTAGACCAATCTGATAATCTGTAAAATCAGCTCCCAAATGCAAGACTACCGACTCCTTGGGGAAAGACCACCTCACTTTAGTCGAGGTCCAAGCTTTACCCAGCCTCAAACCTAGGCCTCTATCCAGGCTAAAATTCACATTCCTCAGGCAGCAGGCTTCAGAGGATTGGACAGCCATCTTCATCCCTCCCCCAGGCAGAAGGCCTGAGGGAAGACTCATTTCTCAAGGTCACTTCTGAATATTTATAACCTCTCCCAGCCTGCACAATTGGCATAAAAGCCTCCTGGTGCTTGGCCAGGGGAATATAAATATTACAAATTGTACTTCGCATTAAAGCAGAACTTCACTCTCTCAATCAACATTGACTATCTTTAATCCTTATGCTAGCATTAGTAAATTGATAGGAAAGTATATCATATTTACTTGTTTTAAACATTTTTGTACTTTTCTTCAGTTACTTCCTGGTTTCCAGGCCTAGGCAATTGATGTCATACATTCCAGGTATCTTCAGGAGGGGTGGAGGGGTTTTCTCAGCTAAGCACACCCACCTGCCTGCATGCCTGAGCTAAGGGTAGATGAATTCCAGGAGGTAAATGCTACAATAATCATCTGCTTTACTGAAGATGGCCACAGCCATAAAGGCTGGGAAGTGTTTTTCAAAGTGATTTTTCACCAAAATAAAGCGTGGAATGGATGGGTGATTTTTCTGTGAATATTTAAAAATGTATTTAGTTTGTGATAGTAACACTGAGAGTATCACTATCCAATAAATGACCATATAGTGTTCACATATAATCACCCTTTGCCAATTACAACATAATGTCTATACTCTATCCTGAGGTAAGTAGGACGTATTAAGGTTCTAGCTGCACAGTGACTGTTAATACACCTTTCACAGACACAGTCTGCATCATTAGACCATATAGGAGTGTCCATAATCATACAAATTCATAGTTATAGTAAGAAATTACATCATATACTGTATATGTTCATTTTTACATTCACATATATTTCTTTCTTACAATAGTTTGATCATATAATATGCAGGTGCATTTCCACATGAGGACGGACAGATCCCCCCCTGAAGGGGCTGCAGGGAATACAGATGCTAGTGAAATATAAGGTTATCTATAAGGTATAATGATAAGCGGGCTACTATTAGAGATCATGGGGCCCTGTACAACCTACTTGACAGCTCCCCCCAACCCACTCCTGATAATATCAAAACAACATTTTCACTAAAAATACACAAAAATTATTATTAGCGGACACAAACACTCCATAACTTAAAAAAATGCATGCAAAATCTAACAGATAAATCTGTATTGAGTTAATAAACAAAGGTCTGTGTGTGTGTAAATGAGGTCTCGGGGCTCATTCACATGGTTGCTGTGGCCTGTACAGCGTGAATCAGTGTTTCTTTTTAATGTGGGTGGAGCTTTATGCAGGAAACCTATGTTACGCGATGTGGATGAAGCGGCTGTACAAACATAATTTGAGAGGTGTGTGTGTGTGTTTGTGTGTGGGTGCAGGTCTATGGTCCAAAACCCAGATAGTGCATTCGGGGCCACTTACCCGCACACCTCTCAAATTAGGATCTGTGGCTGTGTTCATGCATAGAGTAACAGGCGGCTCTAGTCACACAAACTGCTCATTCACACTGTGTGGGTCAGAGAATCCGTGTGAATGAGCCCTAATTGTGTGTTTTTTGTTTTTATTATTTTTAAAAATTTTTATTTTTTACTATTTTCTTTTTTATTAATTTTTACATTTTTTTAACAGTCCTGTTGGGGGGGCTTTGGTGAAATATCAGGGGTCTAAACAGGCCCCTGATTTCTCACTTTTGTGACACAGAAAGTGATTGAGGACACAGTCCTCAATGTCTATCTATTACTGCAGACTCAGCTGCACAGAATTAATAAACAGCATAGTGTGGACTTTTCTTGGAGCACTTGTTCACCAATAAGTCACGCATTTTTGGGACACTTATATGAAAGTGTTATAAATATTGAATTATTATATATAATTGAGGTTGAGTATTGTATGACCAATTTATGCCAAACAGACCTACTTTATCACACTCATTAACACCTTCTCATCCAGTCCACATCAACTCTTCTTTTACCTTCAACACTCTACTCTGTCCTCCACTGCCTCCACCCACCAACTCACTCACTGCCCAGGAGATTGCCAATCACTTCAAAACTAAGATTAATACAATTCATGAGGAGATCGCCAATGCGCAAAAACCTCCCCCGATCATGCAACACCCCATGTCCACAGATACAATCATTACTTCCCTCATTCAACCCTGCTACTACTACTGAGGTTGCTAAACTTTTATCTAACACTCATCTAAACACCTGCCCCCTGGATCCTGCTCCCTCGCAAATGCTACGCTCACCCTCTGACTCGATTCTACACTCTCTAACTCACATTTTCAACCTCTCCCTCTCTTGTGGCATCTTCCCAAACTCTCTAAAACATGCGCTAGTCACCCCCATACTTAAAAAGCCCTCACTGGACCCCACCAATCTCAACAACTTACGTCCCATCTCCTTACTCTCCTTCTCCTCCAAACTTCTTGAAAGACTGGTCTACAACCGACTAAGTGACCATCTGACCATGAATAAACTTCTTGATCCCCTTCGGTCTGGTTTTCGCCCTCAGCACTCCATGGAAACTGCTCTCCTTAAACTCTCAAATGACCTACTAATGGCTAAAACCAGTGGACACTATTCTGTACTACTTCTCCTGGATCTCTCTGCTGCCTTTGACACAGTGGACCACCCCCTCCTCCTCAAAAAACTCAACTTCTTTGGTCTCCGCGACTGTACTCTTCGCTGGTTCTCATCCTACCTATCCCACCGCTTCTTCAGTGTCACTTACAACTCTACTTCCTTCTCTCCTCTTCCTTTCTTCGTTGGGGTCCCCCAAGGTTCTGTTCTTGGACCTCTCCTTTTCTCAATCTACACCACCTCCTTGGGTCAGTTGATTTCCTCCCACGGCTTTAAATATCATCTCTACGCTGATGACACCCAAATCTATCTCTCCACCCCCCAGCTCTCTCCATCTCCTCACGCATTACCAACTTACTAGCAGACATATCAGCCTGGATGTCACATCACTTCCTCAAACTCAACCTATCCAAAACCGAGCTCATGATATTTCCTCCCTCAGGTGCCACTTCCCCTGATTTCTCTGTCAATATCAACGGCTCAACTATCAACCCATCTCCCCACGCCAAGGTCCTAGGTGTAATCCTGGACTCTGAACTAACCTTTCGACCCCACATTCTATCACTATCCAAAACTTGCCACCTCAATCTCCGCAACATCTCCAAGATACGCCCCTTCCTAACCAATGTCACCACAAAGCTTCTAATCCACTCCCTGGTCATCTCCCTCCTCGACTACTGCAACTCCCTCCTCATTGGTTTACCTCTAAATAGGCTATCCCCACTTCAGTCCATCATGAACGCTGCTGCCAGGCTCATCCACCTCACAAACCGCTCAGCGTCTGCTACACCCCTCTGCCAATCCCTCCATTGGCTGCCACTCAGTCACCAAATTAAATTCAAGATACTAACTATAACTTACAAAGCCATCCACAACCTGGCCCCCAGCTACATCTCTAACCTAGTCACAAAATACCAACCTAATCGTTCTCTTCACTCCTCCCAAGACCTCCTGCTCTCAAACTCCCTTGTCACCTCATCCCATGCTCGCCTTCAGGAATTCTCCAGAGCCTCTCCCATCCTCTGGAATGCTCTGCCTCAATCCGTCCGATTTTCTCCTACATTATCCACTTTCAGATGATCCCTGAAAACTCATCTCTTCAGAGAAGCCTATCTGGCCCCCACCTAACAACTGTACATTTATCTTCTCAATCAGCACATCACCCACAGTTATTACCTCTTGTATCTCTTGACCTTCCCTCTTAGATTGTAAGCTCTAAGGAGCAGGGCCCTCTGATTCCTACTGTATTAAAGTGTGTTGTATTTGTATTGTCTACCCTCAAGTTGTAAAGCGATACGTAAACTGTTGGCGCTATATAAATCCTGTATAATAATAATAATAATATTTACATAGTGCCGCTCTGCTTTTTGGATTGTTTTGGATCAATGTACTTGTAAGTGAATTTTGAATGATCTCAGAAATGACTCAAACAAATGTGATAAGCAGGCTCATCCACACAATGCAAAGCTCATTGACACAGGCCCTAGGGCCCTTTTCACACTTATACGACCTAAAAGTTGCAGGACTTTGATGTGACTTGAACCAATGCCTGTGTAATCTTGAGGTCTATGGACCTCAAGTCACATCAAAGTCGGATCAAGGTAGTGCAGGGACTACTTTGAAGTTGCACAGATATGAACGCTACTCATTGGAAATGATGGGGCATGACTTGTCATGCAACTTTGCAGTCCCAAGTCGCAGGACAAGTCGCACAAGTGTGAAAGGCGCCTTAATCTGACTGATGGATCATGCTCAGTCCAGAGGTTAGATAGCTGATCTCTATAGGCATTTTGTGACTAATTTGTGTAGATTGCCTGTGTTTATTTCTGTCACATGTAAAAGATCCCAAGAGCACTATGGGTTTTCCCATGGTGCTCTGCAGAAAACAAAGCAAAGGTTATTTCCATTCAGTTGTATAAAGAAAAAAGGAACTTGTGCAGGCAATGTTCAGATCTCCCATGGATATCAGAATTATAATCGACTCTAATGCCGTGTATGCACGGGCGGACTTTTCGAGCGGACTGGTCAGACGGAACGAATCCGTCAGACAATCTGATCGTGTGTGGGCTTCATCGGACCTTCAGCGGACTTTTTCTGTCGAAAATCAGAGGGACTTTAGATTTAGAACATGTTTCAAATCTTTCCGACAGACTCGAGTCCGATCGAAAAATCCATTCGTCTGTATGCTAGTCCGACAGACAAAAAAGGACCCAAGGGCAGCTATTGGCTACTGGCTATGAACTTCCTTATTCTAGTCCGGTCATACGCCATCACATTCAAACGACTGGACTTTTGAACGGACTTTAGTCCATTCGTGTGTGTGTGTAAGTCTGGTCGTTCGCAAGTCCGTCGTAGCTATGTCAAAAGTCCGTCGGAAAGACCGTCGGACGTTTGATGCTCAAAAGTCCACCCGTGTGTGCACGGCATAAGATTGATAAAAATTCTTCATTACAGATCCTCAAACAAATTGAACGTTGGAAGACTTCCAAACAGATTTTGATATAGATATTCTTTGTAACAGAATTAAGAGGGGTGATTTCCTTCTGAGTGCTTAGTTTCCAGCCCTAGTATTTCTCTAAAATTAATAAGGGGATTGTTCTGTGACAAAGTGTAGTGCTCTTTAGTTGAGTGGCATGATCTTTTTCAAAAATGTTTTTTTAATGATTGGTTGGTCTGAAACTCTACGGTGACTGTCAGTGGTATGCACACAAACTTGGAAACTCAAAAACAATTTGGCAGCAGCAACAGCCTCCACTTTCAAATCTTGGAAGGTTCCCAAATTCAGAGTAAGCAAGCCGCTTCAGTAACAACGCTCCCTAGTGGTAAGATGTAGCGCTGCATAGATTGTAAACATCATTTCTTAGACCTGCGAACCAGGTCTAATACTATTCAGAAAAAGCCAAAGCTCACAAAGTTTGGGGATAAACTTTAACACGCTCTTATATATAAAAGATCATCCTATAGACAGTCATGATTATTTCTGCTGACAAAATCCTATGTCCCATTATCTGATTCTAATTCTAGAAGTTCAAATTACACACAGCTTAAGGGTCGGAGAAGGGACACAACCTTCTATCTCTGCTCCACACATAGAGTTCCATTTGAATATTCAGTTAGACTGAGGCAGAAAGTGAGCAGCTTGTACTGGGCTTTCTTTTTAGAAAGCCCAAGAATGTCTTGCAAAAGTCACTGTTGTGGATACACTCTGTATTAAATGTTTATTGGTAAACTGAAGATTTTTATATATGTAAAATGCCAGTTATACAGTTTTTTTCTAGCATTGTTAGGCTTCCAAAGATCCTTTAATATGAATTATTTTTACATGATCACTCTTGACCTGGCCACACACATATGAACAGTCTCTGTACATTCTGTTTTAGATTTATCAACTATGTAGTGCAAGGGAAGACCTAACCAATCTGTTCATTTTATATCTAGCAACTTTTACTACATACAGTAGCTGTTGATATAAATTTAAAGGAAACTGTAAAATCAGGTAGTAATATTTAGATCATTGCCTTTGTGTATGGGTAACATAAAATCAGGGCCTTTTTAAATTGTAAGGTTAAGATTGCAGTACAAAAAAAGTGTGATTGTAAAAAAATGTGTAGCGCTAAAAAACCTTATACAGAATGTGTTATATATACTCATTGAAGTGTAAGTAACATCAAGTGCAAAAAATCTCAAAAAATGAATGCTGTATCCACAATCTGAATATGGATAATAATACTGATGCTAGGAATATCTAAATAACCCAAATAACAGATTGAACTAAATCTGAGTTGTGTAAACCGTGTATAAATAAATAAAAATCCAATGGGAGCCAGAGACTCATAAACCATGCGGAAAAACAAATAAAAAGCTTGCATAGTGTAATAACATTTAACAAGGGATTTATTACAAATAAGAGTGTAAACTCACAGTAAAAGATCATCACAGGCTTCATATAGTACAGAAAGGTAGGAGCGGTGAATGAAAGTGGGTCCACCCACCATTTTGGTCTATAACTGTGTTGGCTGCTAACTTTACCTTTATTTACACAGCGCTGTATACCTTTTTTGTTCAGTACAAATAAAGTACATACTTGCTTCTGGTTAGTACTGTCCTGGAATTGCTGGCTTGTGAATATGACATGCCTTTTGCTATTGTGAACACTAGGTGGCAGTCATCTACCACAACTAAGGGTAGCCTTGCAATATGCTGTTAAGTCAAGTCTGATAAATGATCATGAATCACAATAATTGATGCTTAGTATTCTAAACAGGTTTTATATCGGCCAAAGATCAAATGGTTGTTCAGCCTTACTTCTTTATTGTGTAAGAAATATTTTGGCCAAGTTTAAAAAAGAAATCTGCTGTAATTCACATGTACAAAAATGTTCTGGCTATACATACACTTTGACTCACTCCCTACAATACCAACAAACCTTCCAGACATGCAGGGTGTATCACTGATAGCTTTCTCAACTGCCATGAGAAAGCTAGGTTTAAGGGAGAGGACTACTTAAAGCAGTATTAACCCCCCCAAAAATGTAATGTAATGCAGCCCACCCCTTCTTAAATATGGTGGCTGCACTATTTTCCTTTTTTTTTAACCTTTTTTCCCTTTATTTTTACCTGGTGATCCAGCCAGTAACAAACTTCCTGTCTTAGGGTATCTCCACTGTGAATGGTGGACAATGGAGACACAATTTTAGACAGCATCAATGTCAATCTGGAGAGATAGTAGTAATGTACTAGCAGATTTAGATGCACTTGACTAAAAAATTAAAGTCAAAGTCCAGCTAACATGTTTTAAAGTGGAACTAAACCCTCCTATCCTTTACAGCCAAGGAGGCTGCTATCTTAGCCTCTGTTTGCTGCACATGTGACCAGCTATGACACCAGCCATTTGATGGCTTGACTGTTCGGTTGAGAGCTAGCATAAGACCAATAGTAACTGTAAGGCCTCCTTCACATGGGACGTACTATGGCGTATGCCTGTAAAGGGCCATGTTTACCTGCATACTGATATACAGGTGTTCTGTGCATTCTTGTGCAAGTTGTTCCATTAATGTCAATCGGGATGCAGCAGCTGTACAGACACAGCTGCTTCTCCCAATTTGGCATCCAAGTGGGTGCAGGTGCGTCTCCCGGAACGTACATTGTGTAAGTGAACCCGCACACTCCTGCACCCACAGAGATGTCAAATTGGGAGAAGTTGTATCCATGCAGATGCTGTATCCAGTGGCGGCTGATGCTCCATTTTTGGGGGGTTGACAAACAATTCACCTGACCCCCCCGTTCGTTCTCTCATTCGGTCGATCAACCCCCCCCATCGCGTGCTCCATCAGTGAACAACCCCTCTATCACTCGCCTGTCTGACCACCAGCCCTGCACTTACCCCATCCAGGTCCTGAGCAGCTTTGGCGGCTTCCCCCTTGGTGTCTCCGCCTGAGCGGCTTCCCTCGTACCTCTGCTCCCCGGCCAATACAGTCGCTTCTCCTCTCAGCCAATCAGGTCTTGAGACCCGCTTCAATATGCTGGGAGGAGAAGCAGGAAGACAATAGCGAATGTTAATTCGCTATTGTCACACAACTGGGTGGGCTCGGGCGCAATGATCTGCGCCCCAAGCCCACTCTTTTAGAAGCCAATTAGAGCCTCGGGCTCTAATCATGTGCTTAAAAAAAAAACCTCCATTGAAATCCATGCATCCGGCACCCTGCATGTAGATTAGGGGCCAGGCGCAGGGACTAGGGGGGCAGCGCCCGTGCGCCCCTAATGGAGCAGCCACCACTTGATGTATCCCAATTGACAATAATGGAACAGCCTGCATAGGGATGCACAGAACACCTGTACATCCACATGCAGGTACACATGGCCCTCCAGGGGCATATGCCATAGTACGTCCCATGTGAAGGAGGCCTTATAATTATCATTCAATGCATGTCTTGAATGTAACTGTTTTGGTTAACCATTAAACTGATGGGTTTAGTTATGCAAAATTTAGAATTCAAAATCTAGAAAATTAATGCAATCACCACATTTAGGGATTAGTAAACTGCAATATAATAGATTTTCATTTTTGCGTTTAATACCGTTTTAAAATACTTTCAAAATTGTACAATTATTTGATTTTAATAAACTGTGATCTCCAAAAATTCCTAATACATTACAACTTTATTACAAACACACTAGTGTAAAACAGCCTTAAAATGTTACTAAACCCAGTAATATAAATATAGTTCATCTGCCCACCCCCCCACCCCCCCAAATGCCCACAGCTTATGAATCTTCTTTTTACATTAAAATATTGCCACTATATACCTTTTTGGCTGATCTGTATACCATGGTCAGTGATAAACTGCAGAATTTCTCCAGTGCTGAGAGTTCAGGTAGGAGGAGATTTCCCCTGCAGCCTGTATACACGCCCACATGTGTGATGTCAATATCATGTGACCTGGCTAGCTAGGAGAACAAGTAACAACAAGTAAAATGTTCTCTCCAGCATAAAAGACACAACTGAGCATGTGCAGGTTGGCTATTGCCTGTGTGTTAGCTGGCCTTCCCCAGATAGACATTGCAGGGAGGGGGAGGATCTGTGCATACAGGATAAAACAGCTTTTTTACTCAATGCAGAAGATTAACCCCTTAAATTCCACATTGAGTATAACAAGCATGCTATGCTGCTTATACAGACTGATTTTACTGTTGTGGGTTTAGTAACACTTTAAGTTCTTTTACACTATATAAAGTGTACCATATCATATAAGGGATACCATCCTTTGCTGTAGTAGAGCATCATAGGCATTCATACATAAATCCTGTGCTTATAGAGGTTTCCAATGACCTACAGAAAGTGCAGGGATCACTGGAAGCCTTCCTACCTATAGGAACATGTGTACAAACTCTTGCTGCAGCTAAAAGACATCAGAATGTGGCACAGCATGAAGAGGCCATCATCTTGCATGAATGGAGCTCTGGTATGCTCTCCCATTACATGCAGTTACCAAATCAGTTTATTCAACATTTGTATAAGTCTTTCCAAAGAAAATCAGTCCTGGGAGCTGTAAACTAAAGCTGGCCTTATGAAATGACCTATTAAACCTGGATTCTGATCAAAGAATGTTCTTCACAGTACTCCAACAAAGATAGTCAGCCTATGGTGAGCTGGTAGTCGCAGTGCTCCAAGATTCATGGTTTGTACTCCAAACTACACAGCGGATGCACACATCCAGCTAGAAATTGATCTTCCAAAGTTCACATCATTCTGGTTATATTTTTGTTTTTGTGTTCCCTTGTTGTATAGACAAGTGATCCTATTTGAGTTAATTATGATCCTAAAGCAGAACTTTACCTATTTTAACTATTTTACATCCTTATGCTGGTTGCATTAGTAAATAGATAGAAACGGATATTACGGTACTTGTCTTAAAGCGGAGTTCCACACAAAAATGGAACTTACGCTTTTCGGAACCCTCCCCCCCTCCGGTGTCACATTTGGCACCTTTCAGGGGGAGGGGGGTGCACATACCTGTCTAAGACAGGTATGTGCACCCACTTCCTGGCATAGACTCCCACGGGAGTCTATGCCTCTTCCCGTCCCTCCGCGCTGTCTGCTGGGAAACACACAGGTCCCAGGAGATAGCGGGGACCAGTTACGATGCGCAGCGAGACTCGCACATGCGCAGTAGGAAACCGGGAATTGAAGCCGCAACACTTCACTTCCTGATTCCCTCACGAGGATGGCGGCGGCAGCTGCCGAGAGTCAAGCAAGTGATCAGGATCGGCTGCCAACATCACTGGACCCTGGGCAGGTAAGTGTCCATTTATTAAAAGTCAGCAGCTGCAGTATTTGTAGCTACTGGCTTTGAATATTTTTTTTTTTTTAGGTGGACTCCCTCTTTAAAGTGTTACTAAACCCACAAAATCAGTCGGTATATACAGTAAAGCATGCTTGTTATACTCACTGTGGAACCTAAGGGGTTAATCCTCTGCATTGTGTAAAAAGGTTGTTTGATCCTGTCTTCTCTGATCCTTCCCTTCTTCCACAATCCCTAATCTATCTCCTGATAGAACAAAGCCTTGGGGCAAGCTGCACATGCTCAGTTTGGTGTGTATTGCTAAAAGGTTTTTTCTTTCTTGGTTGAGTGCATGTGGTCTACAGGCTTGGGAAGATCAATTTGTAAATGGATAGAAAACTGGCTAAAAGACCAAATTCAGAGAGTAGTGGTTAATGACTCGTACTATGAATGGTCTAAGGTTATCAGTAGCATCAGCTTGTGTGGGTTTAAAATTTTCGTGTTCTATTAATCGATTTTTTAAAAATCGATTAATCGACTAATTTCAATTAATTATAACGCACATACAGATCCAACTACTTTTAGCTGATCTCCTTGCATTGCAACTCTGCATTAGTCAGTGGTAAATGTGGTATACACTATATACAATCACCCGACACTAGTTAGTTTCCACAATCCATGACTTAACTTCACAGTTCACACAAATACGTTTTAAATTCAAACTGTAGCACTGACGTAAGTAATTTTTTTTATTAAACTTTAAGAAAAACGTAGAAAGTTAGTTTAACTTTAATTCTAAAACTTATCTAGTATATTGACTATCAAATTTGGTTATCAAATTTGCCTACACTTAGCTCACTGAATGATCCCAGTTAACCACATCCATATTTATCATCACTGTCCAGGCTTTCCGGTGATGTCACGGACATCGACGTCACTGGACTCCTCCCCCCTTAGCAGACGGAGTCAATTGGGGAAGGGAGGAGGAGTCCGATGACGTCGATGTCTGTGACATCACCGGATCTCCGACGGAACTCCCTGAAGACCCGGAAGCCGGCGGAGAGGTGAGTATTGATCAAAAAAATTAACTATTAATCGAGGAATTAATCTTTAATTTCCACAGCCCTAAAAAAAATCTATAAAGATAAAAGAAAAAAGTAAAAAATAAAAATAAAATGATAATTAAATATAAAAATTGCCAAAAAACCCCGTAGCCTACGCAAACGCGAGCATGTAAACCGCGGTTGCACCACACATGCGACATATCGCTGCAAACATCAGAGTGAGAACAATAATTCTAGCACAAGAGCTACTAGCTAACTCTAAACTGATGAGCAGTAAAGGCTTTTAAAGCATCACCTATGGGGATTTTTGGGCACTATAATTTTTGGTGATATTGCGGGCACACGCAATTTTAAGACATGGAATGTTTGGTATCCATTTAATCGATGCAACCTCATCTTTTGTACTTTAACCAAAAATGGGTATTATATGGTGTGGTTTTGCACTAAAAATTTGTGTTTAATAAACAGATGTGCAAATATCATGTGAAACAAAAATTTGCAACTATCGCCTTTTTATGCTACAGGGCCTCTGCTTTCAGAAAAAATATAATGTTCTGGGGGTTTAATTAATTTTATTTCCACAAATAAAAAATTGCTCTGGAGCCAAACTGGTTAAAGTGATTTTTTAACAAAGTAAAGCATGGAGACATGGACAGATGGGTGAGAATGCTTTGAATATCAAAAGTGACCTAAATAGCGTTTTTAGTTTGTGATGCTCAGATATAGTTAAGTTCCACATTAATGAGTGATTGATCCAATGCAGTCCATTTACTGTTCAAATTTCAATACCAGAGCAATCAGAGATCTGACGGATTAAAGAATAGTCTATATTTTAAGTGCCTAGAAAACTTTCCATAGTATCACAAAAATGTCAGGGTGAGTGTTTGTTGTTCTTTAGGTTGTCTGATAATTAAATAATTGGAATTATGAACATTCATGCTATGCCTGAATCTATCCATTGGTCATAGAGGGGGTGGCTGGAGAGAGGGGGTGGCGCCCATGCCCCCCTTTATGGACGCACCGGTACTGAGGTACACCTCTGATAACTTTAGACCGTTCAGAGTAAGAATCATTAACCACTACTCTCTGAATTCTGTCTTTTAGCCAGTTTTCTATCACTTTACAAACTGATCTTACACAGCAGACTTTACCTTACACATTAGCTGTTTGTAATTATATACATACCTTACATCAAGGCAGCAAAATGTGCTTATTACATATGCAGGCTGTGATTCTGCTTAGTGCTGTACAGTGGTTGTTTTATTGGCTTAACTGAAAATCATAAATTTTCCTACAATCTCCAGTGATGTTCAATTCCTGTAATGTTCCAGAAGCAAGAGACCAAGTGACTTTTGCCTATAATTTAATGACATTAAGGAGCCTGAAAGTAGTTTTGTAATCATGCCAACAAAGCAGTACGCTGAGATCTAGGCAGATGGCAAAAGTGCATGTTGAAGGAGTGGTAAAGTTACATTAAGTATTAATAAAGAGTATTATTCACTCTCAAAATGCTGTATTAGTAATGTTGAAATATTTTCTCTTGGACCTCATGCACACTGGACATGTTTAACGTGGCTATTAAGGGCTTTTGGAGTTTCTTTTTTGCCTCCAAACGCCCCTGCATGTTAGCTTATATTTCCAAGCACACATAGGCGTTTAGAGGAAGAAAAAAAACCTAATACCAGCGTATACCAGGAGCAGCACATTTCGGCAGAAAAAATGCTTGACGAATGTAAACACATGTATAATCCTATTAACTCTAGGCACATTTAGCACTTGAGCATTAATTCATTTTAATGGCCAAAATAAATTATTATTCTGGCCAATGAAGTGAATTAATGCCCAAGCGTCAAGCATACTTTGAAAATATACACATGTCCTCAGTCCATCAGTGTAGGTGCAGCTGCCGGAGAGATTGATACATCAACTTGCTGATTGCACCCCAGGCACACTTTAGATGTGTATGTCCCAGACAGGGAACTAGAGACTACATGGTGTAGACTTCTGCTAAGATGTCTGCCCATCAGTTGCTTGATTACATTCTCAGACCTACTTCTGGAATAGTAATCAAGCAACTGATCAGCACAGCTAAACTCCGCACCATTCAGTGGACATCAGGGAGGAACATGCTGGTCTAAAGGGTTGATGGGATGTGTTCTTTCACTCAGGCTCATCACTCCTCCCTTGCATTGGGGAGTGCTAGAAAGGAGGATTAGATTTGTCCTCTTCTCTCCCAAATTGCCTCCCAGCACATGCCCTCTTACCCCTAAAATGAAAGTTATTCTGGCTGCCACAGAAGGGCCAATTGCGGCATCTGGGACCCTGAAATGCAGGGCAAGTGCCCTAAGTGTCTGCGCTAGCACACTCCTGTTAGCGAGTTAATGGAGTCTAATGCTGGAACTTGTTCTGGCACTGGGCTCTAGGACTCAGCCAGGGTCCGTAGGACTCTGGGATTTTGTACAACTCTCGGGAAGGTTCTGCCAAATGTGGGACGGTTGCGAGGTATGGATTTGTACAAGAAGGGGGGAGAGGATTTGTGTTGGGGGGGGGTTGTGCTGGGAGGGTGGATTTGGGTGGGAGAATTTCTGCTAGAAGTGGGGAGAAGATTTATGGTGCTGTGGGGGATTTGGGGAAAGAAGGGTCTGTGCTGGAGAGAATTGTGGGAATGGAGAATTTTTGCCTAGATGGCAGTTGCGGGATGGGGAAGGGGTTGTGCTTGAAGGGGAGGTTTGGGGGGGTTTAAGTGGATTTGTGCTGGAGAGGATTTGTTCCGGGATTATAGGGGGGATTTGGGGGAGAGAAGGGGGGGGAGAATTTTTGCTGGGAGGGGTATTGGGGGAGGATATTTGTGCTGGAAGCATGGAAGCAGGGATTGGGGGAAGGAGGATTTGTGCTGTCTTTTACTTGTTACGCTTTAATGCAGCTCTTTTCTCATTAATACATCATTAAATGTATTTTAAATACAAGCTGTGTACAGTAAGTTATCTAAATTTGCTTCTTGCAGTCCCGGTATAGCAGGGCTTAATTGTGAGTATAAGGCGCCAATAAGTTCCTGTGCTGACAAGACGCATACATAGGGATAGGAAAAGAAAGCAGAGTGACAGAGAAATGAGCTCATCATTGTGCTGCTTCTCCTTCCACTGTCCAGTCACAGACCTGGACTCAGAGAAAGGGGGTTGAGTAATACTGGTCATCAGACTGAGGACATCTAGTGACAGAAAAAAGTACTGTGGCAGAAATCTCTGGCTTGAAGTTGAATATTGTAGTAAGATCTGTTTTTTATTATTTTATCTTTTAATAGGCGATTCATTTTATCTTATTTATTCCTTTTTTTTTTTTTGCTGGACTTCTACTTTAATGCAGACATATTTCCTAATAATCCACATGAAGTATGACAGTGTATAGAAAAATGCATTTTCCCACAAAACCACATTTATTCAACACTTCAGTTCTCAAAAGGTTTTAACACATTAATATTTTTATGTGTAAATAGTACAAAAAGCTCATTTTCTTTCCATTTATATTATACAATCATATATAAACTGTCTATAAATATGATTATCTATTACAATCCTTCTTGACAATCTATCAGTTCTCATCCCAGCTATGACAACATATAGATACTATTCATAGTTGTGCAGAGAATATTACTCACAGTTCTTATGGGAAAAGAGCTTTACAAACTATTTTTATCCTGACATGTTGTTTGTCTTGGACATATTTTTTAACAGTAGAAATTATTCTAGCAGAATAATTAAAATATCAGGAACAAAATCCCATGGACAAGGTTCAGATTTTTTTCCCAGGGGAATTTCATTGCACAACAATTTTCGCTGAATCTTATCTTTTCTTCAATGTCCTTCTTACATACAGTATACAGAATATCATGAACCATGTTAATAATAGATTATGAAGTATAACCAAGCAGATGAAGTAGGCTAAAATAAAGTGTTTATTCCTCATGTTATTCCAATTGTCCTTATTGTTTTGGATTTATGATGAAAGCAAGACATGCAGATTAGAGATGAGCTAAGGTTTGTACCCGCGGGAAACTGTCACATGACAGCAAGCTACCACCCTAATCCGTTTCAGCCGCCACCTCTCCGTTACATGCAGCTGCAGGGCGGGGATGCTGGTGACAAAATTGGACTAATATGGCCATGTGTACTTCACACTTTGGCCGCGATTCACACTGCTGTGACTTATCATGCAACTTGCGATACATAAGGTTGTGTTACAAGTCCAAACACACTCATTTTCATGGGTGCCGTCTTAATCAATGTGACTCAAGTTTCAGAGAGAAAAGAAAAATTCCTGCACAAATTTTATGTGACTTTGGTGTAACTTTGTAAACCACAAAAGTCGCAAGGAAGTCACACAACTTTGGGGTCGCAAAAGTGTAAAGTGTATGTCAAGGCAAAATAAAAAAATATGCCTTACATCTCTGCAATACATGCACAGGTCCCCAATTTTTAGTAAAATACTTTTACACATGTATTACATGTACAGTATCTCACAAAAAGGAGTACACCCCTCACATTTTTGTGAATATTTTATTATATCTTTTCATGTGGCAACACTGAAGAAATTACACTTTGCTACAATGTAGAGTAATGAGTGTACAGCTTGTATAACAGTGTAAATTTGCTGTCCCCTCAAAATAACTCAACACACAGCCATTAATGCCTAAACCGCTGGTAGCAAAAGTGAGTACACCCCTAAGTGAAAATGTCCAATTTGGGCCCACAGTGTCAATATTTTGTGTGGCCACCATTATTTTCCATCACTGCTTTAACCCTCTTGGGCATGGAGTTCACCAGAGCTTCACAGGTTGCCACTGGAATCCTCTTCCACTCCTCCATGATGACATCACGGAGCTGGTGGATGATAGAGACCTTGCACTCCTCCACCTTCCGTTTGAGGATGCCCCACAGATGCTCAATAGGGTTTAGGTCTGGAAACATGCTTGGCCAGTCCATCACCTTTACCCTCAGCTTCTTTAGCAAAACAGTGGTCGTCTTGGAGGTGTGTTTGGGGTCGTTATCATGTTGGAATACTACCCTGCAGCCCAGTCTCTGAAGGGAGGGAATCATGCTTTGCTTCAGTATGTCACAGCACATGTTGGCATTCATAGTTCCCTCAATGAACTGTAGCTCACCAGTCCTGGCAGCACTCATGCAGCCCCAGACCATGACACTCCCACCACCATGCTTGACTGTAGGCAGAACACTTGTCTTTGTACTCCTCACCTGGTTGCCGCCACACATGCTTGACACCATCTGAATCAAATAAGTTTATCTTGGTCTCATCAGACCAAAGGACATGGTTCCGGTAATCCATGTCCTTAGTCTGCTTGTCTTCAGCAAACTGTTTGTGGGCTTTCTTGTGCATCATCTTTAGAAGAGGCTTCCTTCTGGGATGAAAGCCATGCAGACCAATTTGATGCAGTGTGGTGTATGGTCTGAGCACTGACAGGCTGACACCCCACCCCTTCAACCTCTGCAGCAATGCTGGCAACACTCATATATATATATATATATAATTCCCAAAGACAACTTCTGGATATGACGTTGAGCACGTGCACTCAACTTCTTTGGTTGACCATGGCAAGGCCTGTTCTGAGTGGAACCTGTCCTAATAAACCGCTGTATGGTCTTGGCCACCATGCTGCAGCTCAGTTTCGGGGTCTTGGCAATCTTCTTATAGCCTAGGCCATCTTTATGTAGAGCAACAATTCTTTTTTTCAGATTCTCAGAGAGTTATTTGCCATGAGGTGCCATGTTGAACTTCCAGTGAAAATAAAAGGGGAAAAAACTAAATTAAATCCTGGATCGCTGACTTTGCCTTTTTTTGAAGCCAGGAAGTATAGCTTCCATGCTCCGACAACAAACATGTAGTTTGATAAGGTCAGGGATTTAATTTAGAGTTCTCACTTAATATGATGCCTACGTGTAAATCTGTTTTTAACTTTTTGGCTGTTGAACTCAATTGTAGCTGTTTTTGTTTTCTTGTAACTATATTGCCATGGTGTTGAAGCTTGTGTTCGTAGCCCAGGTGACTCCTGTTGTTGTTTACCCTTGCCCTGTGTGGGGGGTTGTGCTAATGCTATTGTTTGTATAAAAGGCCTTGGAAAGATTAAAGAGCAGCAGTCCATTATGCTCAAGAACTGATACACGGATTTCTGACTCTGTGTCTTAATTCCTATAAGAAGCAATGATTTGGCAAAGCAATATAAACTATAAGCAACTTATTTAACAGTTGCATTTAACATTTTGGCGCCCGGACGAGGAACTCACCGATGATACTACAAGAGGTGGATGAGCTACGCTGACGGAACCAAAAGACAGGCACTCCGGGAATCACAGATCAAAAAAAAAACCTGCGCAGGTAAGAAAAAGCTTTATTTTTCTTATATTCTGTGCTCCCCTGATTTGTGCCTATCCGTTCTGTCAGTTACGGTTCTCCTGGTTTTAAAACACCAGCCTCTGTAGTGGTGAGTCTAGAATTACTGCATATTTTCGTTTATATTGCTGGAATTATTTGTTTGTTTTTGTTATCTGTGTTTGTCTTGTCTGTCTTGTTGAGAAAGTGAATGAGCCTTGTCAAGGATGGTATGAGTTAGAAGGGGATTGCCGAACTAAGCAACGGAATGCGCCTTACCTCACACGATTGGGAACCTGAGGGCTTGTGAGCTTGGGGGTCTGACGCTTATGCTTAACCTCACATCTAACTCATAAACCATAGACGGGTTGAGAGTATAAGCCCTGTCTGCTCCATAAAGCAGGGATAAGAGTGTATGAGAGGGATTCCCAGATACGAGGGGGGAATAAGGTCTCAACAAAGTCCCGAGATCTAGTCGGATACCTGGCCACTTAAAGGAATGCTTGTATATGTTGTAGCCGCATTTTTGTATATGTTGTAGCCGCATTCTGGTTTGTTATTGGGCTAGCATATAAAGTAATTATTTATTTTTGGGCTAGCATATAAAGTAATTTGGTTTCAGAAATCTCATTCCGGAGAGGTTTCTAGAATTCTAGCACCCTAGGAGGAAGGCAACGAGGAACTAGTGTAACTTAGCTGGTTTGCTATAGGGCTAGCATATAAAGTAATTATTCATTCTTGTATATGTTGTAGCCGCATTATATTGTACACTAAGTGTCCCACACGCTACCTAGGCAGGACTGTTAGAATGGGCCAGAGGAACACAAAACCCCGTCAGGGAATTGTGGCGCACTATACGGTGCCACAGATAATTAAGAACATTTATGGGAAAACCGAAGCACAGGACTTAAAGGATGTCCTTCGTAAATTTAAGGTGAAAGGAGCAGCGGGCTTAGACCCGGATGTATGGAGTGAAATAAAAAGGGACAGACAAGGAGAGGTGTTAGAGAAGCAATGGATGCGTCAGGTTCAATGCTTAATTAAGGTCTCAAATAGAGCGAAAGAAGAGGGGTGGAAGTATAATCCAGATTGTGATGGTTGGGATATGAAAGATAGAAGAACAAAAAATGTCGAGGCTCCCAGCTCAGCCATCCCACCCCCATACACTGACGTAGAACGCAAACCACACAAGATATATCCGGTACTTGAGCGGAGAGGATGGGTTTGTCAGGATTGTGGAGCACAAAACCCAGAATGGGCAGTAGAATGTGTGCATTGTGGGGCACAAAAACCTCATCCAGAAACTGTAGCTCCCGTACGCACTGATACACGCATTGTTCAGGTAAACAATCCAGAATTTGGACAAGCAGCCCATCCAAATGCCCCACCTACTGTCACTCGTAGAATGCAAATAAGGACTTGGGCACCATGGTCGGCAGACACCCTTATGGCATTAATACAGAGCGCCCCAGACCCGGTAGCAAAGCCAGCTGCTTTTTGTAGATTTGTGACACAGTTAATGAATACACATGAAGCGACCTGGCAGGATGGGGAGGATCTATGCAGACACAAAATGACTCTGACCCTGTTTAACCAGTTTATGACAGAAACAGGTCCACACAGACCTGCAGGACAAGTTGATGGGGATGGCAACCTGGAGGCAGGACATGTCAGACATATAGACTCAAGGGCCCCTTTTATTGTTAGATTAGAAGCTTTCTGTCAGGCAAAACAACAAGAGAGGGGGTCAATATCACCCATGAAACAAATGCCAGGACAGACTGTATCAGAATTTTACTTGTCTATGGAAAGTATGATGGCAGATGAGAGAATGGATTTAGAGCTGCCAGTCACGATCCGAGCCTTCAATAGACAGTTTATGGAAGGATTAATTCCACAGATAAGTGAAAGACTGAAAGCCTGCACACCACCCTTAATTTGTTGCGATTTTTGGCAGAAAAAGGTTGCAAGGTTAATAAGAAAAAGTTACAAGTGTGTCAGGAAAAAGGTTATCTTTTTGGGACATTGTATATCACAAGGTACAAGACATCTCACTGAGGAGAGGGTTCAAGTGATAAAGGGAATGTTACCCCCACGGAATTTCAAACAATTGCGTATGTTTTTAGGTATCGTGTCATATTGTAGACAGTGGATACCACATGCTAGCGCTTTGATGCAGCCATTATACGATTGTTTGAAAATTGTACCGTATATGCTTACAGAAGTAGCTTACGAGTCGTTTATCACTTTGAAAAAGTTGTTGATTTCTGCCCCGGCTATTGGTATACCAGATTACACCAAGATATTTAATCTGTACATTGCTGAGATCACTGGACACACCACAGGTGTTCTGACACAGGCACATGTAAAACAAAGACCAGTCGCTTACTTTTCAGCAGCATTAGATCCAGTATCTAGAGGTTCACCGTCTTGTGTACGGGCGGTAGCTGCAGTGTCAATTATCATAGATAAGTCATCAGAAATTGTTCTAGACAATCCAGTCGTAGTGCATACCACACATGACATACATGCAATCTTGTCTCAGGTACAGCCCAAACACATTTCAATGGCTAGGCAATTAAGGTTACAGTGTACTTTACTCTTACCTCCAAATGTCACTTTTCAGCGCTGTACAACCTTAAATTTGGCCACCTTTTTGCCTCTTCAGTCACCAGATTTGGCAAGGGGGAATGATAGTGCTAATAGTACTAGTGAGAAAGGAAATGAGGTACCTAAACACTCTTTTGTTTAAGGAAGTAAATGAGCACGATTGTTTTCAGCTCATGGAACAGGAGACAATGGGATTCCCACATGTTACAGATACACCGATTTTAAATGCTGAGCACACCTTGTATATAGATGGTAGTAGGTTTGCTGATGACAAGGGTAAATATCACACAGGGTATGCTGTAGTGACTGATACCCAGGTAATTGAAGCACAGGCCTTACCAGCCCACATGTCAGCACAGGAAGCAGAATTAAAAGCTTTAGAACAAGCCCTAGAATACTTAAAAGAACGAGAAGGGAATATTTACACTGACTCTGCCTACGCTTATGGCGTAGCGCACGATTATGGCCACATATGGAAGGCTAGAGGTTATCTGACAGCAGCAGGTACACCTGTAAAACATGGAGAAGGGATTAAGAGAGTCCTGAACAATCTTCAAAAGGTTAAACGAGTAGCCATTATGAAGATAGCGGCACACACGAGCGCAAAAACAATTGAGGCAAAAGGAAATGCATTTGCAGATTTGACTGCAAAACAGGCAGCTCTAGGGGAAGGAAGCCCTGAGACCTTAGCAGCGGTAGAGGTGAGTATCCCAGAACCAACATGGCAGCAGCTGAGTAAATTACAGGAGCAAGCAGGGGAGAGCGAGAAAGATAAGTGGGTCAGAATGGGAGCAGCACCAGACCTTGACAATGTATGGAGGGAAGGGGGCAAAATATGCCTGCCTGCCTCTCTGTACCCAGCAATGGCAGTGGCAGTTCACCTACCCACACATGTCAGTTCCAATTCCATGTATAGGATTGTGAACCAAGGATGGCTCGCCCCTGGATTCAGTAGTACTGCAAGAAACTACTGTGCAGCCTGCCAAATCTGTCTCCTGAATAACCCAGGACAGAAAGTAAAAACCCCACGAAAACACCAGGTCCGGGCCCAATACCCCTTCCAGAGACTGCAAATTGATTACATACAAATGCCTAAGAGCGGCCCTTTTGAATTTGTCCTCGTGTGTATCGATTTATTCTCAGGTTGGCCCGAAAGTTATCCAGTAAAATCGGCTACAGCTAAAGCCACAGCTAAGAAACTGATCACTGAGTTAATACCTAGGTTTGGTCTTCCTGAAACCATAGAATCAGATAGGGGGACACACTTTACAGGAGAAATCATGCAGAATGTGATGACCATGTTAGGGGTTCAACAAAGTTTTCACACCCCTTACCACCCACAGAGTTCAGGATCAGTGGAGAGAGTAAATGGGACAATAAAGTTAAAAATACAAAAAGCCATGCAAGAGTTAAACAAGCCTTGGCCAGAATGCCTGCCTTTGGCTTTGTTCTCTATAAGGTACACTCCAACAGGAAAGACAGGATTATCCCCATATGAGATACTTTTTGGGAATGCACCTAGATTGGGTTTATACTTTCCACAGAGTATGCAATTGCAATGTGATAGTTTGACTGCATATGTGATACAATTACAACAACGTCTAACTAAGATCCACAAAAGTGTGTATTCTTCTCTTCCAGACCCTAATTCAATAACAGGTACACATACTCTGCTACCAGGGGATTATGTATATGTGAAGAAACACACCAGAAAGACATTGGAACCCAGGTTTGAAGGTCCTTACCAAGTACTCTTGACCACAGCCACCTCAGTAAAGCTGGAAGGAAAACCTACCTGGATACACGCATCACATTGCAAGAAACAACCCGAGAAAACAACATGATGAAATATCTACTTACAGATTTTTTGTTGAAGATTGTTGTTTTACAAATATATGCATGGACTCCTGGTATTAATGTACTTGAAGTAGAGGAAACAACAACTTTCGAATGGGCTATAGATGATCCTAAAGTAGCAAATTATTATTGACAAAGGTAGACTAGTACATCTTTCCTCACAGATACAACAGGATACTGCACCACATTGGTGGGATATATTTAGTGGAATGTCTTCTACAGCAACCAATATCTTTCACTGGTTGTTAAGTCCAATGGTAATTATTATTCTAATATTAATATCACTTACAATCACGAATATATGTGTATACAGGAAAATAAATAGGAAAATTAGGAGAATAGACAGGGCATACCGATAAATGTGTATTGACATCACCCTACTCCTATAAAACTCCTCTTCTTGAATTTTAAGATGTTGGTAATACCTAGGGGGATGGGTTCTACCCCTCTGACAACTCGCGGTCAGGGAAAGGACTCTGGGGAAAAACTGACTAGAACTTATTCATGAGGACCCAGGGGGAAGGAGAGGATGATGTCAAAGGGGGAAATTGATAAGGTCAGGGATTTAATTTAGAGTTCTCACTTAATATGATGCCTACGTGTAAATCTGTTTTTAACTTTTTGGCTGTTGAACTCAATTGTAGCTGTTTTTGTTTTCTTGTAACTATATTGCCATGGTGTTGAAGCTTGTGTTCGTAGCCCAGGTGACTCCTGTTGTTGTTTACCCTTGCCCTGTGTGGGGGGTTGTGCTAATGCTATTGTTTGTATAAAAGGCCTTGGAAAGATTAAAGAGCAGCAGTCCATTATGCTCAAGAACTGATACACGGATTTCTGACTCTGTGTCTTAATTCCTATAAGAAGCAATGATTTGGCAAAGCAATATAAACTATAAGCAACTTATTTAACAGTTGCATTTAACAAGTTCTTCTAATCAAAAGCTCTACTATCTATTCCTTTTCTCCACTGTCCATTCATTAAACACTTTGTATTGCATGTTTGAGTTCACAGAATACAAAGTGTTTTGTGATTGGACAAGAGCAAAGGAGAACCTGACAAATGACAGTTCGAAGAATATTAAAAGTTATACTTACAATTAAAAAAATAACACATTTTAAAGAACAGGCAGTGATCCAGGATGTTGCATACACCTCCTGAGATTTAACTATTTCGAACACAGAAAATTAAAAAAAAAAGAAAAGGTTTTTTTTTTTACTTTAAACAGATAAAAAGGAAACAAATGGGAGAAAATGATTGTTTGTTATAACACAGGTTCAGAGCACATTAAAAGGGCATGAAAAATAGTTGCCACTATATTCTATGAGCTCTTCACTGTATGTTCGATAGGGGGCAGTGTATTGCGTTTTTGAAAAAATCCTTCTTGCTGTAACTTTTGTGTATTTTGGGAAAAAGTCAACACATTGAAAATGCACTAGAAACGCTATATGCATTTTATTAGTGTGGTTTTTTTTTAAGTCACATGCTCATATTTCCAACAGAAACAACCCACAAAATGGAGAGAGGAAACAAATAAAAAGGAAGAAAACACGTTATACACATGCAAAAAAGCATGTAGAATGCGTTTGTGTTATGTTATGAAAAAGCACTGAAAACAGATTATGCCCTTTAAGGGAAATATGCGCATTTTCTAACACAATGGTGTAAATGGGCCCTTAGGGTTTACATACACTTTAATAATGAATTCCATAGCCTCTAACCCATTATTATATAACCTCCATATGATGGATTGGAGATTTCTGAAAGTAGATAGCATTTAAAAAAACTCAATCCATCAAGATTAAAGTTAATTTAGATGGAGTAAGGAGTATGACCCCCCACAAAGACCTTTTGCTGTCCGTGACAATGATGGGAAGACAATCTCATCACCCACAAGGCTTGCAGGATGATGAAAATAAGACGATGAAATAAACATCCTAGTTCCTGTCTCTGGATTACAATTCTCATATATTTATGGATTTAGCTGTGCTCCAGTGGGCCTTAAAGGACCATCATAGCTAACTAATATTGTAGTTTGATAACTGCATGAGAATAATACATGTACTAGTCGTTTTCCAAATACAAATTTACTTTTGCATTGCACATACTTTTATTTATATTCTTCACCACATTTACATACAGGCAGGGCTGAGGTTGGCGTTGGCAAACTAAGCAAATGCCCATGGCCCCTAAGTCCCTAGGGGGCCCCCACATGCTGGATGTGTCTACCAAATGACAACTCCCTGTCCGCCTAAACAAATGTGTACCTTCCTAATCAGCAGTCACTCTCTCCTGGCTGGCCCGGTAAAATATTAGAGTGGGTGGCATCAATCAGTGGCACAGCAAACGACAGTGCTAATACAGTACAACACTAACCTGTTGCTGACATTTTGCCTACCTGAATGCAGGGTTGACCTCATGCCTACTACACTTGAACTTGCAGAGAGCATGGTACCACCACCTAGGGTTGCCACCTCATCCCTTTAAACCCAAACACATATGAATTACACAGGTTCTGAGGCTAATTTAATGCAGAAAAGGCACAGAGTGAGTTTAATTACCACCTTAATCAGCAACAAAACCTGTGTAATTAAATGTGTTTGGTTTTAAAGGGGTGAGGTGGCAACCCTACCACCACTACTCCTCCTGTATGGCCCATATCGCCACTGGCTGCCCACTACTCTACCCCATGAACAGTCACAGACACAACCCCTTTACAGGCACCAGGAGTGGGCAATATAAGAGGGTAAATGTGGATGTGCCAGCACAAGACATGGTAAGGTGTGGGGATCCTGACAATGGGTGTCATTTACTTTGGGTTGGGCTAGGTGACAATAATAACATTTAATGAACCCAGTGCTGAGTAAGGAGACTGGCCAATAGAGTGAAGGTTTGATGGAACCCCCCGGCTGGTATGGTAAACGCAAGTTGACCCAGGGCTAGTGGGTTATTTGAGGAGTGTGGGTGAAGGCTACTCACATGGTGACAGAGATTAAAGGAGTGGAGGGATGCAAACAGCACTGTATTCTGAATGTGAACTGGGGCACTGAAACTAGACACTTGAAATTCATAAAAGCTAAATGAACTTTTGGGGACTTTTTGTTTTATGCACATTATTTATGAATTGCACTTGGTACATAAATATATAAATTTGATACATATGGATTTGGTATAAGATAGTTGTGTATAGGGATAAGCCGAACACCCCCCGGTTTGGTTCGCACCAGAACCTGTGAACGCACCGAAAGTTCACGCAAACTTTAGAACCCCATTGACGTCTATGGGACTCGAACGTTCAAAATCAAAAGTGCTAATTTTAAAGGCTAATATGCAAGTTATTGTCCTAAAAAGGGTTTGGGTCCTGCCCCAGGGGACATGTATCAATGCAAAAAAAAGTTTTAAAAACAGCCGTTTTTTCGGGAGCAGTGATTTTAATGATGCTTAAAGTGAAAAAAAGTGAAATATTCCTTTAAATATCGTACTTGGGGGGTGTCTATAGTATGCTTGTAAAGTGGCGCGTGTTTTTCGTGCTTAGAACAGTCCCTGCACAAAATGACATTTTTAAAGAAATACAAGTCATTTAAAACTGCTTGCGGCTTTAATGTAATGTCGGGTCCTGGCAATATGGATGAAAATCAGTGAGACAAACGGCATGGGTAACCCCCCCCGAGTCCATTACCAGGCCCTTTGGGTCTTGTATGGATATTAGGGGAACCCCACACCCAAATTAAAAAAAGGAAAGGCGTGGGGGCTACTCTGAACAGCAGTGTACAAGACAGGGACTGTAGGTTTGTTGTTAAGTAGAATCTGTTTGTAATTTTTAACTGGTTCGTTTTTAAAGTGTAGCTCCAGCCAAAAAATCTATTTTTAAGCTTTTTGGAAAACATAGGGAAGGGTTATCACCCCTGTGACATTTGTTTTGCTGTCTGTGCACCTCTTCAGAAGATTTCACCCTTACTTTCTGTCCCAAAGACAAATGTTTTTCGAAAATTTGGGGTTTTTAGTGAAACAAGGATTGGTGATGAAGCATCAGTGAAGAGGAGACACGTTTTTCCCATATTAACTCTTACAGGAAAGAATTTCCCTTCCTAGGGGTAGATTTCATCTCACTTCCTGTTGTCTCCTTCCGTTTGCAAGTAGGAGTCATTTGTAAGTTGGATGTTTGAAAGTAGGGGCCTGCCCTATATACTATATATATGCAGAAATTATACTATATACTATACTATATATATGCAGAAATATATATATATACTATATATATGCAGAAATTGGGGCCTTAGGTGTTGGTGTTGCCACAACACTGTAAGCCCTCACAGTTACTCTTGGAGGGCGCAGGAACGGGCCCTGCTGTGAAATATTAGATCAAGAATTGTAATTACAAGCCATTGTTGAACAGTGGTAGAAAAATTGGGCCTTTGGTGGTAGTGGTGGTGGTGCTGGTGCCACAACACTGTAAGTCCTCACAGTTACTCTTGGTGGGTGCTGGAATGGGCCCTGCTGTGAAATATTATATCAAGAATTGTAATTACATGCACCTGTTGAACAGGGGCAGAAAAATTGGGCCTTTGGTGGTGGTGTTGCCACAACACTGTAAGCCCTCACAGTTACTCTTGGTGGGTGCAGGAATGGGCCCTGCTGTGAAATATTAGATCAAGAATTGTAATTACATGCCCCTGTTAAACAGGGGCAGAAAAATTGGGCCTTAGCCACTGTTGCCACAACACTGCAACCCCTTACAGGTGCTATAGTTGGAGCGCAGGAATGAGCCCTGCTGCAAAGTATTGCATCAAAAATTGTAATTATACGCCCCTGTTAAACAGGGGCTGAAAAATTGGGCCTTGGGCACTGGTGCTGGTGCCACAACACTGCAACCCCTCACAGATACTATAGTTGGAGCACAGGAATGAGCCCTGCTGCAAAGTATTGTATCAAAAATTGTAATTACACGCCCCTGTTAAACAGGGGCAGAAAAATTGGGCCTTGGCCACTGGTGACGGTGCCCAGAACCAAAAATGTTCTTACAAGCTATCAGCATGAAAATTGAGGAGGAAGAGGATTGTCACTCAGCATAACAGGATAGTCACTCAGCATCAGCATAGGCAGTCTTGAAGGGATCTCACATTAAAAAAAAAAATCAATCGGTTACATCAGCATCAGGTGCTTGGTAGTTGGCGATCCAAGACTGATTCATTTTTATGAAGGTCAGCCGATCAACCGATTCGGTGGACAGGCGCACCCTGTGATCGGTTACAAAGCCTCCAGCAGCACTGAATGTGCGTTCCGAAAGAACCCTGGATGCAGGACAGGCCAGTATGTCAATTGCATACTGTGCAAGCTCTGGCCAGTGATCCATCCTCAAGACCCAGTAACCCAGAGGATTTTCGGTGGGAAAGGTGTCGAAGTCTGATCTTGCTACTAGGTAATCCTGCACCATGTGAATCAGACGCTGGCGATGGTTGCTGGAACCGATCAGACCTTGGGGCTGCGGACTAAAAAATTGTCTGAACGCATCGGTCAGATGGCCACCTTCTCCACCACTCCTTCTGTGACTGACCGAAGCCTCAGCAACACGTTGTCCAGGAGGACCAGGAAATTGTAACCTCCCAGACTCTGGAAACGCGTTGCACAAACCTTTCTGCAAGGCCTCCCGAAGAAGTTTCATCCTCTGCTTCCTCTGCGATGGCAAGATAGAGTCCACAACCTTACCTTTGTAACGTGGATCAAGGAGGGTTGCCAGCCAGTAATCATCCCTCCCCTTGATACCATGACTACGAGGATCCTTCCGCAGGTTTTGCAGGATCAGGGAGGCCATGCAGCATAGGTTTGCTGAGGCATTCAGTCCAGAGTCCTCTTGGTCACTAAGGAAGACATGATCTGCAATCACCTCCTCCCAGCCACGTACAAGTCCATGGGTTTCTTCGGATTGTAAATGATCCCTTGAAGACTGCTGCTGATGCTGAGTGCCAGGCTCCACCTCCATGCTGACACAATCCTCCTCCTCTTCCTCGTCCTCTTCCTGTGTGATCGGCGGGCACACAGGAACACTGTCTGGATACAGGGGGCTTTGAGAGGTAAGGAAGTCCTCCTCTTCCTCCCTCTGTTCTGCCTCAAGTGCCTTGTCCATTATTCCACGCAGCATGTGCTCCAACAGGTGGACAAGAGGGACAGTGTCACTGATGCATGCACTGTCACTGCTCACCATCCTCGTGGCCTCCTCAAATGGTGACAGGACAGTGCATGCATCCCTGATCATAGCCCACTGGCGTGGGGGAAAAAAAACAAGGTCCCCTGACCCTGTCCTGGTGCCATAGTCGCATAGGTACTCTTTAACGGCCCTCTGCTGCATGTGCAGTCTCTGCAGCATGGCCAACATTGAGTTCCACCTGGTGGGCATGTCACAGATTAGGCCGTTCTTGGGTAGGTTAAATTCCTTTTGGAGGTCAGCCAGCCAAGCACTGGCATTATATGACCTGCGGAAATGCACACAGACTTTTCTGACCTGCCTCAGAACATCCTGTAAGCCCGGGTACCTACCCAAGAACTGCTGCACCACCAAGTTAGGGACATGAGCCAAACAGGGCACATGGGTCAGTAGTCCCTGTCGGAGGGTGGAGAGGAGGTTGGTGAAATTGTCGCAAACCACCATACCTGGCTTAAGCTGGCTTGGCGTCAACCACCTCTGAACCTGCCCCTGCAGAGCTGATAGAATCTCTGCCCCAGTGTGGCTCCTGTCCCCCAAGCACATCAGCTCAAGCACTGCATGGCATGTAAATACTGCAGCTGCCTGCCTGTGGTACTAATAGGATCAGAAGAACACCACCAATTTTCTTCAGGTAGCTTTAGGTGGACACTGTGCAGAGGACACAGTACACTAACTGTAAATACTGCAGCTGCCTGCCTGTGGTACTAATAGGATCGGAACAACAACAATTGTCTTCAGGTAGCTTTAGGTGCACACTGTGCAGAGGATGCACTACACTAACTGTAAATACTGCAGCTGCCTGCCTGTGGTACTAATAGGATCAGCAGAACACCAGCAATTTTATTCAGGTAGCTGTAAATACTGTAAAAACACCTGCCTGCCTGTCAGTAGGAAGAGAATAACAGAAACGAATCTAGCTAAACTGAATACTATATATATACCCTGTTTCCCCGAAAATAAGACCTAGCGTGAGTGTCAGTGATGGCTGCAATATAAGCCTTACCCCCCCCAAATAAGCCCTACCCTGTTTCCCCGAAAAATAAGCCCTACCCTGAAAAAAAGACCTACAAGGACTTTAACTAGGGATAATTTGAGGGGTAGAGCTTATATTGCAGCCATCACGACAATCACGCTAGGTCTTATTTTCGCGGGGAAACAGGGTATGTATATACAACACCTAGGATGTATATGTGTATATATATATATATATATATATATATATATATATATATACACACAATACACTGTAAGTGCAGCTAACTAGCTAACTGACTTGCCTGCCTACTCTATCTAACTTAAATCAAATGACACTGTCTCTCTGTCTACCTCTCTCCACCGCAACACACTACACAAGGCCGCCCTGCAGGCGGCCTTATATAGTGTGGGGCGTGTACTAAACCCCCTGAGCCATAATTGGCCAAAGCCAACCTGGCTTTGGCCAATTGCGGTTCTCTGTACAGACAGCGCTGTGATTGGCCAAGCATGCGGGTCATAGTGCATGCTTGGCCAACCATCAGCCAGCAATGCACTGCGATGCCGCAGTGAATTATAGGCCGTGACGCGCCGATCGAATTTGGCGCGAACGGCCCATAAAGTTTGCAATGCAACGAACGGTCGAACAGGCGATGTTCTTGAAGCTCATCCCTAGTTGTGTACAAATGAATTGATTATCAGATTATAATTATAAAGCAGGCTTCTACTTCAATCAGGCTTGATTGTACCAACTGAAAATGTAGACCTTGGGTGAAAATGACAAATCTTTCTTTAAAACGTAACTCCACTTTCATGGGAGAAACAGTTAGCAAATAAAAATTTTTTAAAAATAGTGTTTACAATTGCAACACAAGTCATATTGTAATTAAATGTTTTTAAAAATGATCTTTCCTTTTCTGTCTTCAGTGCAGTCATTTTCTGTAAAATGCAGTGCAATATGCCTACCTGGAGGCATTCTGTACACAGATGGTCTACAGAACGCCCCCCTGAAATGTCCTGCTTGTGTGATTGACTTACTGATTTTCACAGAAGTCTGTACTAAAATACAAGTCCGATTTTTGGTATCCCATGCAACAAAAATTTTATTTTTAATGAGATACTCCCAAAGGGAAATCACGTGAGGTTTAGGCTGGCCATACACGTTAAATTCTCTTGTACAATCTTCTTTTAGATTTACCAAAAACCATATAATATGAGGTCAAACAAACGAAACAACTTTCGATTGTATTCAATTAGGCAGGCCCTTCCCTTGCACTACATAGTCTAAGGTAAATCTAAAGAAAAATTGTACAAGAAAATTCAACATGTATGGCCAGGGATGCAGGCCCCGACACTTCTCTCATTAGATCCCTGCGGGTGCAGCAGCTGATTGATAATTATAAAACCACTCCCATACAGACTCAGTCAGCATATGGACACAGACAAACAAACAGGTATTCCTTATGAATACCAAGAGGTAGAAATCTGCAAGAGAGTTTGTTAAAATCCTTGCAATGAACATAGGTCAGCCAGAGGAAAATGTTTTTTTCACAACAAAAGTGGAGTTACACTTTAAAGCGTAACTCCACTTTTGTTGAGAAAAACACATTCCCCCCCCCGGGTGATCTATGTACATTGCAAAGATTCTAACAAACTTTGTTGCAGATTCCTACCTTTTTGTTATTCTGAAGAAATCCATGTGTGTTTGTGCCTCTGTGCTAAGTAGGTCTAATGGGAGTGGTTTCATAATTATCAGTCAGCTGTGGCAGCTGCAGAGCAGGAATGAGGAAAGCTGCTGGGTCTGCATCCCTTTAGATGTGTTCCTAATGGAAATATCTCACCAAAAATGACATTTTTTGTTGCAGTAGATGCCTGAAATCAGACTTGTATATTAGGCAGACTTTTAGGAAAAAACAAACAAGCGGGAAATGATGTTTCTGGGGAGTGGTCAGTACACATTCTGTGTACAGAACACCTCCAGGTAGCCCTATTGCATTATTAAAAAAGGTCACTGCCCCCACCTATAACTGGTCTTCACAGCAAGGAGCACTGGAAGGGCAAACGCATGTAAAATAAAACCAAAGAATTTCCAAGCTCAACTTAACAACCAGCCTGCCACCAACCGAATTAACCTGCCTAACAGTATGCGTTAAAAACAGGGGTTTAGTTGCACACATTTGCAAATACATGCATAAGCTGCAGGCCACGGCAAGGCACCCTGGTTTTATTTTACAGCCATATTGCATTGCATTTATAGAAAATTACAGCGGCTGCAGATTGAAAAGGAAAAGTAATTTTTAATAACATTCAATTACAATATGCCTTGTATTGCAATTGTACACGCTATACCAAATTTTCTTTACTTGCTATTTTTTTCCCCTACGAAAGTGGAGTTATCCTTTAAGCACTCTCTGAGAACAACCTGCGTATTCCTGATCTCAAAACTCTTTCAGTAAAAGAACAGAAGTCTTGGCAGTTTATAAAGCCTGCAGCCTAAATAAAGACAACTTGGTACCCAGCACTGACTGAGCCCTAATTATAAAGGGATGAATATGTGCGGCTGTGCTGGGTATCACATGCAATGGTGTTTCATCTCGCGCACACTCAGATGCATTGAATATTGTTGGTGGTTTGTGCAGCTTCATTGTGCCTTGGCGGGAGCTCTCTGTTGGCAATCAACAAAAAGCTGCGTGTGTCTGAAGCTGCACTGTACAAACAGAGATTTATCCACTGTACCCAGAGTGACAAAGCAGTCATCATCCTTGTGTGTCTAAGCCTTGTTCTTTGCACTGTCTCTGATAAGCGTTCACTATTCTCCCAGCTGAGCTTTTCCTTTTCCTGCCAGAGAATCCCTGCAGCTGTCTCAGAATAACATTCATTTCCCTTTCCTGATTAGAAGTCTGGAGTGGTTGGACTCCCCAATGTAACACTGAGAGGGAAGATGGGAGCAGACAGCACATAAGTCAAGAGCTGGCACTGCCCCAATCACTAATGAACTGGCACTGATTGTCTGATGAAAGAGATGGAGAAACAGGACGTGTGCGCACACAATGTCACAGTGTCATGGCCCGTGGACCTAAGACAATAGCATGTGCACAGTTGACAAGGACAAGGGTCCTTTGAAATTTGAGCAAGTCAGCGCGATGCTTACACAAAGAAAAGAGATTTGAACAACTTTGTTGGGATAAGCTTTAGCCTTTTCTTAGATTAATAATAAAAATTCAGAAAAAGTAATGCAAAATGCTAAGCGTTATTTATTAAGCACCAGTCGGGTACCCACGCAAAGCAGTAAAACATCTGCTGTGATATATATGCTTTTGGGCGCCGTAAATCTTTAAAGCACGGTCCAATTCAAGGACAGTAGTACTTAGAAATGGATAATATTCTCGGGAGACTCACAAAATCTAAGTAGATAAAGACTATGGCTGTAATGTGAGACAGAATCCTCCTGTCATATCCCTGGCTTGCACTTAAGCTAATGAGGCTTATCACATGATAAAATTACTGAACAATGGTTGATTGGAGGGGCAGCCAAGGGCCTATTTCACCAAGGGGGCCTGGGGCTAAAACTCCATTAGCTCCCTTATTAATCCAGACTAGACTTTGTATATCATTCTGCCTTGTTGTGCTGCTAGCATGGAAAATTGACATATTAGTGCTGTAAGCTTGGAATGTAGCATGAAGTGATATTTTTTAAATGTATGGGAGTTAAAGGGTCACAGAAATAAATCAACCTGGTCATCTAAGGTTACTAAGCAAATGAGCAGTGCTTTATTACTGCATAATGGATGTAGATGGTATAGGGCTGAAGATGGAAATTTTCTCCATGTTTTCCCATTAACTTGTTGGGTGCCAAGTTTGCGTCACATGAGAGGACTACCCCCGGGGTGGGCTCTTCTGGGCTACGCTAGGCATTTGGGATGGGGTCACTGCATTACACATAGGGTACCTTTGCAACCTTTGGAACAAGGCTGAGGCTGCCGTGGGGGATTACTGAACCTTTAAGGCAGGCCTTTACTTTTAGAGATGAACTTACACCGGGTACACTTACACCATAACTGTTCTCCAGTTAACCCCCAGTGCCTGTGACAATGTACACCTTCTTTGTAACTTGCATTTAGGAGGGACATGCTGAGCCTTGTCCACATCCACTTGTCCAGCGTATCACCGCCACCTCAATCCCAGTAATGGTATGGGGTCCCCTATGCACCTAGCGTGGACTCCATGCGTACACTTGACTTCCTTTAACTCCACCATATCTATTGACAGGCTGGGGATCTCTGCAGCGCAAGTCTGCTCCCATTGCCCCGCTCATGGGGAGAGTGCAGACAACAACCCCCTCCTGCAAGAGGCTATCCCACTCGCCCCAGGCACATGCTTCATGAAAGGCTGCTTGGTAAATCTCTGTTACTATAGGTGACCACTTGTATCTGCACACTTCATCAACTTTAGTACTAACATCTTCATACCCCAAAGTATCTCAGTGACCCAAATTATACAAAGGTGCCAGTTACCTGCATTACACAGCTTGAATAACTTCAGACCGGACGGGAACAAGGTTTCAAAGCTTTACTTAGAAAAAGGGCAAAGACATCTCAGAGTCCAACATGCAGGAACAACATTCCCGTTAGTAGCCGCGTCCTACAGGTCCGCGTGAGGGGCCACACATTGTGGGGGGTGACACGCCCATCCTCCCCTTCCTCGGTCCTCCTCCTCCAGTGGCCACTGTAACAAACCCGGTCTAGGTGGAGGGACCTTGTTACAGCGGCCGCTGGAGGAGGAGGACCATGGGAGGGGAGAACGGACACGCCATCCCTGGATTTTCAAATCCAAGATCCGCAACAGCGGGAGATCGTCGCTGTGAGATATCCATCCAGAATTGGCCTGGGTGCTCCAGAACGCCTGAAGATGCTCCGTGCATGTTGGGCCTCTGTATGTGGCCACGCTGTGTAAAAATCTCACACATGTGGTATCACCATACTCGGGAGTAATAGCAGAATGTGTTTTGGGGTGTAATTTGTGGTATGCATATGCTGTGTGTGTGAGAAATAACCTGCTAATATGACAATTTTGTAAAAAAATATAAATAAAAAAAAAATCTTGATTTTGCAAAGAATTGTGGGAAAAAAATGACAACTTCCAAAAACTCATCATGCATCTTTCTAAATACCTTGAATGTCTTCTTTCCAAAAAGGGGTCATTTGGTTGGTATTTGTACTTTTCTGGCATGTTAGGGTCTCAAGAAATTAGTCAGGTATGATCAATTTTCAGATATTGGCACCATAGCTTTTGGACTCTGTAACTTTCACAAAGACCAAATAATATACACCGATTTGGGTTATTTTTACCAAAGATATGTAGCGGTATAAATTTTGGCCAAAATATATGAAGAAAAATTACTAATTTGCAAAATTTTATAACAAACGAAGAAAAATGCATTTTTTTACAGAATTTTCAGTCTTTTTTCTTTTATAGCGCAAAAGATAAAGAACCCAGCGGTGATTAAATACCACCAAAAGAAAGCTCTATTTGTGTGAAAAAAGGACAAAAATTTCATATAGGTACAGTGTTGCATGACTGAGTAATTGTCATTCAAAATGTGAGAGCATCAAAAGCTGAAAATTGATCTGGTTATTAAAGTGGATGTAAACCCGAATTTTTTTTTTTTTTTTTTTATCATACTGTAGAGTATAAGATTTCCTATCATTTGAGCCCAGTCTTGCCACACAGAGTTAATCCATATCTGAGCAATCCTCTTTTATTGTTCAGTGAGATAAATCTTGACAAACTGAGAAAAACTTTGTCAGATCCTCCCCCTTGCTGTGAGTAACAGCCTAAGACACATGCAGTATTTTTTAATTCCCCCCCCCCCCCCCCACTCCTTTCTTCAGCAGCTCTGCAAGGATTGTCTGTTCCACACCTCAGCGTGATTTGGCATGCTGAAGTCATGCGGTTACTTTCCTGTCTTTTCACTGGATGTTAATGATCATAGCAGAAGTTCAGTGTAAGAAATACACAGGAGAAAATGCATATTGACAAGGGGAGTGTAGAGGTGGGCGGGGAGTCTACTGACATCATGACTCCACCCACCGAGCTCCAGACAACAGACCCACCCACAGAATATGCAGTTTTTCGGGTCTAATAACAGACAGAGGGGAGACATTTGACAGGTAAAGATACATGCAGGAGGCATGTATATCCTTATAGATAACCCCTATGGCAGTAGTTTAGAAAGGATGACATTGGGTTTACATCCACTTTAAGGGGGTTTAAGTGCCCAGTGGTCAAGTGGTTAATGCATGTGTATTTTGGAGGTGTCCTCGTAAACTTGCACTTTACAATAAATGTTGCACTTTATTTGTTGAAAAAGGACTACCTATTATATATATTAGGGTTGGTATCGGTATCGGTGCCAATACCGACCATTTGCACGAGTACTTGTACTTGCTCTGATGCTTGACCCGATACTTAGGCAGCCTCAGAGGTGATTGGTGCGGTGGTTGGGGGGGTAGTTACAAGCACTGATCTCCCTGTATGTATAGCTTTTCTGATAGCCGCTTCTCCTCCTCTCCCTCCCGCGGCTGTCAGGGAGATTAGTGCTTGTAACTGTAGTACCCTCTACCAGAAGGTAGGTGCTAGTAAGGGCTATTTTACTAGGTTGTTCAGCACAGGCAAATTTAGGCAGGCTTATACTGCAAGCTAGGCCGGTCTGTTTTGATCTGGGGGGCTGGGAGTGGTCAGAGTAGCAGTGGGTGTGATCACCTGTACTCCAGTTCTGAGGTGCCTCCCCTGCTTCCAGGAAGAATGTTCTGGAGGAGAGGCTGGGCCTAGAGCTAGAGTGGCAGGCAGCACATGTGGGAGCCCTGACCAATCCCTAAATTGTGTTGGCAGGGGGCAGGCCTCCTATATGAGCTGCGGTCACAAGCTGCTGGGAAGGAGTAGTCGGCTGGGTGAAGTGAGGAATAGAGTGCTAGTCAGCCGTAGGAGAACACCCCCATCTGGGGGGGGGGTATCGATTACAGGAGGAGGCCCTGGGAGAACTGTGAGGGAACATTGCCTCTACATGGTCATTGGCAATGTCTCTGTCACCACACGGTCGGTGGCAGGGAACTCCTGGAGCAGAGGGGCAGGAGAAGCTGTCGGAACGCATGGTCCGGACAAGTTCCTCATCAAGGACTCAGAGCTGGAAGGTCGGTGAGTGTTACCACAGTGGATAGCTGGAGGTGCCAGGGAATCTGTGAGGTTACTCTGCTTCTACACAGTCACTAGCAGAGTTTTTATCATGCACACGGTGGATGGTGAAGAGTCCTGGATAAGAGAAGAGACTGTGGGGATCTGTGTCAAAACACTGTCTGAAACCTGCTTACAGATCCTCGCACGCTGAACCAATGAGCGAGTTGGCGGATTCATGCCCCAGCGGAGGACAGAAAAGAACTCAGCATGCTGCGCGCCAGACACGAGGTGGAGGAAGATGGCGGAGAGTGATCTGAGGATGCCCGCTGTACAATGACTACCTGATAAGCAGGACTGGGTGCTAATTGACACCGGCATCCGATTAGAACTTTGTGGGGGACTCGCCTTGGGAGTGATCGGAGGAGTGGAGCGGCTGTGCATGCTGTGTTCCAGGTGCCATTTACCGGAGTCAGCGCCTAGGCCCGGTGCGGTCACTGTGGGGATCCACTAACCCGCTTGTATGAAGTCTGGCAGTGGGGTGATTTGGCGGATCGTTTGTCAGTAGTGCTAACACCATGGCTACATAACTGCCCCCGTCTGTCTCCCCCTGTGCACCCTGTGTCCTCCTCTGGGTCCCCCTGCGTCCTCCTTGGCTCTCTGTGTCCTCCTCCGGGTCCCAATCCGTTTTATCCTCCGGGTCCCCCTCTGTGTCATCCTCCGGGTCCCCCTGTGTCCTCTCTGGCTCCTCCACCGGTCTCCCCCTGCCCCGGATCTTTCAGGATGGAGATCAGAGGAAGGAGACGGTAAATCTGTCATTTACCGGCTCCTTCCTTTTCCGAATGAACAGAGTCAGTGATCACTAACTCTGTCCATTCATCATAACTGAAACATCATAACCTGTGTTTACGATGCTTCAGTTTATGAATGGAGAGGAGCCTCTGTCTCCTGTTCATTCATTTTCAGTGTAGCTGAGGCTGCAGAGAAAGGGACTGGGGAATCTGTGTCCTCAGTCCCTTTCCCTGTCTCAAAGGAGAGATATCAGGGGTCTGTTTAGACCCTTGATTTCTCACCAAAGCCCAACAGGGCTGAAAAAAGAAATAAAGAAAATATATATTTTAAAGTTAAATTGTAAATAAAAATTAAAAAAACACTGACACCGTCCACTCTGCCCCCCCCCCCCCCCTCAAAAAAAGCTAGCATTGTAATAAAATAACAGAAAAATGTCAAATTGTAAAAAAATTTTAAAAATTTAATTGTAAAAACCAAAAACAAAACTAGTGACACGTGCCACTGTCTCATGACATTAAAAATAATATTGGTAATCGGTATCGGCGAGTACTTGAAAAAAGTATCAGTACTTGTACTCTGTCTTAAAAAAGTGTCGGTGCAACCCTAATATATATAGAGGGCTAATAAAACGGCAAGTACTTCTCTTTCAGGCCTACTTATTAGGCAGCTGGTCAGAGAGGCTGAGAGGAATGGCTGTGTTGCTATCAGAGCTGAAGAGATCTTGATGCTGGAAGGACACCTGTTGCCTCTGACTCGAACCTGCTGGGTGAGCTGCCCTGAACTGGGACTTTGGTATGTGATATGCTGTGGCTGGGAAGCTGAGCATTATTTAAAAGGACTGTCTTATACTGCTAAGAAGAGTTTTTTTGTGTTGTTTGAACTGCCTATGAAGACAAAGCCTGTCATTTTCCTGTTGCTTTTTGCTGAATAAAGCCTTTTAAGTTGACTAAACTGTCTCACAGCTGCCTGTTAACCCCTCGGATCCTGACAATATATATATATATATAGATATATATATATTTATATATATAGATCTATATATATATATATATATATATATATATATATATATATATATATATAGATCTATATATATATATATATATATATATATATATATATATAGATATAGATATAGATATACACACACCTTTTTATTTTTGAGGGGGGGGGGGGTCTTGGGTGAGTCCCCACACTTTTTTTTCCCAGGGCTTGACCCCTGCCAACATGTAAGAACAATATTTCTCCTACATCTCTAATCCTAACTCAGGCTATGTGCTGTGTTACTTACATGATTACTGTAGGACAACCTTTTCCAACCTTTTTACCCAAGAGGAACTCTTAAAATAGTTTTCAGGTATCACAAATCTCTTCTATAATCAATCCACTGTTGGCCAGTAGAAAGAAAGAACCCTTATAGTGGTGATCAGAATGTCACCCTTAACCACTTCCCGCCCGCCCTATAGCAGATTGATGTCCGGGAAGTGGTTCCATTATCCTGACTGAGCATCATATGACATCCAGCAGGATAACATGCCGCCGCTCGCCCCCGGGGGCGTGCATCGCGGCGATCGGTAGAGTGGTGTGTCAGCCTGACACACCGCTACACCAATCTTGGTAAAGAGCCTCCGGCGGAGGCTCTTTACCACGTGATCAGCCGTGTCCAATCACGGCTGATCACGCTGTCAATGGGAAGAGCCGTTGATCGGCTCTTCCTCACTCGCTTCTGACAGACGCGAGTAGAGGAGAGCCGATCGGCGGCTCTCCTGGCAGGGGGGGTCTGCGCTGATTGTTTATCAGCGCAGCCCCCCCTCAGATCACCACACTGGACCACCAGGGATCGCCACTAGGACCACCAGGGAATGGGCAACATGTGGATGGCCAGGTATGTACCCCATGGCCATCCACATGTGCCCAATGTGCCCAATCTGTGCCCACAAATGGGCACTGATTGGCACCATTATGTCCAAGATCTGCCCAGCAATGCCCCCAATGTTTTATCAGTGCTACCTGTCATTGCCCATCGGTGCTACCTGTCAGTGCCCATCAGTGCCCACCTATCATTCCCCACCAGTGCCACAAATCAGTGCCACCCATAAGTACCCATCAGTGCCACCTATATGTACCAATCAATGCCACCTACGAGTGCCCATCAGTGCCGCCTACGAGTGCCCATCGGTGCCACCTATGAGTGCCGCATACCAGTGCCACCTATCAGTGCCCATCAGTGCCACCTATCAGTGCCCATCAGTGCTGCCTATCAGTGCCCATCATCAGTGCCCATCACTGCCACCTCATCAGTGCCACCTCATTGGTGCCACCTCATCGGTGCCCATCAGTGCCGCCGTATCAGTGCCTGTCAGTGCAGCCATATCAGTGCCCATCATTGAAGGAGAAAGCGTACTTATTTACAAAAAATTTTAACAGAAACAAATAAAAACTTGTTTTTTTTTCGAAAATTTTCGGTCTTTTTTTATTTGTTGCGCAAAAAATAAAAACCGCAGAGGTGATCAAATACCACCAAAAGAAAGCTCTATTTTGGGAACAAAATGATAAAAAATTTGTTTGGGTACAGTGATGGATGACCGCGCAATTGTCATTCAAATTGCGACAGCGCTGAAAGCTGAAAATTGGCCTGGGCGGGAAGGTGTCTAAGTGCCTGGTATTGAAGTGGTTAAAAACAGCTGAAAAGATGATTGGTGTCCTGCAACTGACTATGCAAAGTGGCCTTATCTCCAGAACTATGCAAGCACCATCAGTTGGTTTATTAGCTACAGCTCAAGGAACCCATAGCAACCTCTGGAAGGACCCTAGGATTCCTACAGAACAATGGTTGAGAATGGCTGCTCTAGGAGCTGTACAACTGCCTGCTAGTCCTACCATCTGTATAGTGAGTTGTGGATTTAATGTGCCATACCCTATCAATGAAACAATTTAAGATGGATGAAGTCTGAGCTATGGACTATGACTCTTGAAATATGTAAATTATGTAATGATACTTTGCTAGCAGGTAAAATCACAGGATTCATGAAAGCGGTGAAGTATCTGTGAGAAATTGCACTCCCTCCACAAGCAGTGAGGACTTTGGAACTAAACATTTTAATAGACACTACAGGTTTTTTTCATGCAACCTGCTGGAGCCGCTGTACTACTAACCATGCGAGGTTAGTTCAGCGAACTCTCCCGCTGAGCTGTTGTGTTCTGACAGGGGGACAGCCGCCCCCCGCCAGGGTGTACATGAAGCCTAATACTGTGAAAGAGACAAACTGGGAAAGGTCAATTTTTAAGGAAAGGGCCCAGAGGGTGTGTTCCAACTACAGGTGAAACAGACCTCTCAACTTCCTAGGGAAAATCTTTGTTTTCATGCTTGTGAATAATAACAAGTACAATGTCATATGTTCTATCTGTCATACAGCCTTACTTACTGGTATTCCATAGGAAGCATATTCAGGTCTTGGCCAATATAGGTCTTAATGCAAGCTTTGGCCTGCAACAATATCACACACAGTATTAATTGTGACAGTTTGGGAAATCTGTACTGGGTAGGGAATTAGGGCTGTGAGGTTAGATTTGTAATAAGAAGAAGGGAGTAATTTTCGGTACTCTGCACATTGGCCTGTGTGTTACCTACTTCTGATCCCTGCACCCTCTTCGTTGCGTACTCTTAACCCCTGTGCTCTGTGTGTTATGAACTCCTGACCTGTGTTCTACCCATGTACGATAACCACTCCTAAACCCCTTTAGTCTGTATGTCAAACACTTCTGACCCTTGCACTATGTGCAATACACACTCCTGCCTCCTACCCTGTCACCAATACCCATTACCGACCCTGTATTCTGTGCATTATGCACCCCTGATCTCTGCACGTTTAGACACTATGGGGGTTACTTACGAAAGGTAAATCCACTTTGCACTGCAAGTGCACTTGAAAGTGCACTGAAAGTACACTTGGAAGTGCAGTCGCTGTAGATCTGAGGGGGACATGCAAGGAAAATAAAAAACAGCATTTTAGCTTGCACATGATTGGATAATAAAATCAGCAGAGCTTCCTCTCATTTCAGATATTCCCCTCAGATCTAGAGCGACTGAACTTCCAAGTGCACTTTCAATGCACTTCCAAGTTTTCAGCTGGGCCTGCCTAAATTAACCCGCACTGGCCAAAAAACTAACTCTAGCACCTACCCAAGGTAGAGGGTGCTACATAAGCAAGAGCTGTTGGGTTGTTGCACTATTAGCAGACTGTACTATAAGCAGCCTTGTACACACTATAATTTTTTTTCATTCAACCCAGCAGGCTGAACGAAAAAAAAAAACTGAGGAGCTTGCGAGGAACTCGCTGTACTAACTATCTGATGTTATTACAGTAATCTCCCTGCTGAGCTATTGTGTTCTGACAGTGGGACTGCCTGCCAGAACACTCTCAGCCATTGGCTGTGAGTGCTGATCAAATGCCGATCGGCAGATGTTTTTCTGGCATGCCCCTTCGACAGAAGCTACGCATTTGGTCTGCTTCTATCAGATCAGCCGCTATACACAGCGGCCCGAATGTCGGCAGGTTTCTGTTGAATAGAGTCAATAACAGCCGATATTCGGCCCCTATGTACCAGGCTTTAAAGTTGTTGATAGCTACACAAACAATGAATGATACCTTATTGCATGTGTTTCTATACTTATTATGATAAATGTTTTAGTGCCAGGCATAATTCTTATCAAAATGATTCTTATGAAGCTTCAAGTATACCTTTAAATTCCACCCATATGGTTACAGACACTTTTTGCTGGCCACACTCACTTCTCACCATTTAGTGCGCTGCACACGCCACATTCTGCCCCATTAAAAATTGTCCACCTTTGAAATGTTTAAAAGTTGGGAGGTATGGTGTATATGCTGCCTCTTTGTTTTGGAGTGATTTGAACGCAAAGCTGTTTTGTTTTTTTATTATATAGACTTGCTGTACAAAACCCACCTGAACTGAAATTTGTTTGTTTACTGCCGTGCTTAATAAAAGTGCAGGGCAAACCTGCATGGACTATTTCTGGGTGTCCCTGTCTAATGCATAGTTTACTGCTGCCAATACCAGTTGAGCCTGTTGACCTTTGCATATACAATATTTAACATATAACATCTGTATATATACTGCATATGTCTTCAGATATAAGAATCTACTGTAAGTGATGCCACATGCCCTGTCCATGCCAGAAGCAACTATTATTCATGCATAGTTGACAACAGTCCCGATTTTCCCGGGACAATTCCGATTTTGGGACCCTCGTCCCGATTGGAGGCTGTCCCGAATCGGGATTTTCCCTAAGGAAAATCAGGAATGTTGTTTTTTTTCTTTTTGGAGCAGCTGGCTCCAGCAAAATGGCGGCCGGCGCCACCGCTCGATCTTCCCCCTAGTGTTGAGTAAGTCAGTGGAGAGAGGAAGGGGGCTCGATCCGTGCAGCCAATGAAGCGGCTTCTTTAGCTGCACGGCCCCTCCCCTCTCCACTGAAGCAGAAGACATGGCGCCGCAGTTGCCGTGTCTAGCCGAAAAGTTCCCCAGCCCCGTACTGCGCAAGCGCTGCGCCTGCGCAGTACAGGGGGGTCCTTACTTGCCGAGGGGAACTTTCTCGGCAGAACACCGGCCAGCCGCTCCTGCACTGAGCGGGGGGGCTGCACTGAGGGGGGCTGCATTGAGGGGGGGCTGCACTAATCGAGGGGGGGCTGCACTAATCGAGGGGGGGCTGCACTAATCGAGGGGGGCTGCACTGAGGGGGGGTCTGCACTAATAGAGGGGAGCTGCACTAATTGAGGGGGGGCTGCACTGAGGGGGGTCTGCACTAATAGAGGGGGGGCTGCACTGAGGGGGGGTCTGCACTAATAGAGGGGGTGCTCACTGAGGGGGGTGCTGCACTGAGGGGGGTGCTGCACTAATTGAAGGGGGTCTGCACTAATAGAGGGGGGGTCTGCACTAATAGAGGGGGGCTGCACTAATCGAGGGGGGGCTGCACTAATCGAGGGGGGGCTGCACTAATCGAGGGGGGGCTGCACTGAGGGGGGTCTGCACTGATGGAGGGGGTCTGCACTGATGGAGGGGATCTGCACTGATGGAGGGGATCTGCACTGAGGGGGTCTGCACTGATGGAGGGGGTCTGCACTGATGGAGGGGGTCTGCACTGAGGGGGTCTATACAGACTCTGCCGGGGGCACCTGATGCAAGGACAGACTCTGCCGGGGGCACCTGATGCAAGGACAGACTCTGCTGGTGGCACCTGATGCAAGGACAGACTCTGCCGGGGGCACCTGATGCAATGACAGACTCTGCTGGAGGCACCTGATGCAAGGACAGACTCTGCCAGGGGCACCTGATGCAAGGACAGACTCTGCCGGTGGCGCCTGATGCAAGGACAGACTCTGCCAGGGGCACCTGATGCAAGGACAGACTCTGCCGGGGGCACCTGATGCAAGGACAGACTCTGCTGGTGGCACCTGATGCAAGGACAGACTCTGCTGGTGGCAGGCGACGTGGCTAGTGACACGCTCAGGGATCCCACTGATTCGGCATTATGGTGAGTTGAATGATTTAATTTTATATTACAATGTAATAATAGAAATAATGCTCTTCAATCATCCTGACACCATAACAATCATGGTGCCGGGATGATTGAAGCGCTAACACCAGGTGTTTGGAGTATCTTTATCTGCTGATTGTTAAACTTTCTAGAATACACATATTTTTATTGTGTAGGATCTGGGGCTACTGTCCCGTCATTTCCCTCTCCCCCTTTCCCCCTCTCCCCCTTTCCCTCTCCATCCCTCATTCATCTCAGACTCTAACCACACCCTCTTGAGCCACGCCCATTTAAGCCATGCCCACTTTTCACGTAAGCCACGCCCATTTTTCACCGCAACGCGCTTCGCGCGCTGCACTTCTAATTTTTTTGCTAAGCCACGCCTACAAACGAATGCCCCGCCCCCTAATTATTGTGCGGCTCCACCTACAGCCAAAAAAGTGTCCCACATATTTTTTTTGCAATGTTGGCAACTATGTTCATGCATTCCTATGATCTTATAGTTTAACTGCAGTTCTGAGTGTATATCTAAATCTTTGCAAAAGACAATGCATCTCTGCCCTTTCTTTGTTCTTATTGCACATGCACAGTGCCAGAAATGCAGGTCTGTGTTACTGTATGTGTAGTGGTCACCTTCCAGTAAATTAGTAGGGGAACGTGCTTATTGCAATATAGTTTATATGCAGCTCCTGTTATTCCAGTTAACAGTGTCCCTTCTGGTCTGGGATTCTATAGCTAGTTTTAGCTCAGGGCTTGATAACCAGCATAGGCTAGAGCCAGTTTAGTGGCCACTAGTGGGATCATACAGTAGGCTTAGAGGTCCAGTTGCATGGCAGATTAGAAACTATTATGGAGGGACTAAAGCGCAGAGTAGATAGGCTGACTCCAGAGCCACACCACAGTACCTGCTGGTGAGAAGCTCCATTCCAGGCTGGTTGGACAACAGTTGGAAGCTCCCCCGTGACTGCTGATCTTGTCTTCTGGTCTCCGGTACAAAAACAGATGCCACATCATTCTCGGGGGCCCCTGCAAATGGACTTTGCTGCAGCATTCATCTGGATGTATCTCTATTAATAACTATATATATATACCTCTCTTATCAGCTCTTTTGCTGATAATACCTGTTTGTACATTGGATGTATGTAGTGTTATTAATCTCTTCTTATATAAAGCTTGTATTATTTTTATACTGTTGTGCATCTACTGTATATACTTATAGTTAATGTCATATGCTGGTTGCAGTAGTTCTTCTGTTGTCAATTACTTTGTTTAGATTACTGATTAATTTCCCAGGAAGGGAATCCCCTCTGTTCAGAGGCTCTGTCCTGGGTGGAGGCACTGTCAACACTATTATTAAAGCCTCGCTTCCACTTAGTGAAGGCTCTGGTTCTCTTATTTACCCACAGGTTTAGCACAATATCCTGTTTGGGGAGGGACATTTTCATAGCTCCCAACTGTCCCTGATTTTGAGGGACTGTCCATGATTTGGAACAAAGTCGCTCTGTCCCTCTTTCATATATAAGAAAAAGAGCACTCACATAGCCACATCCGTAATATAGAGGGGAAGAAAAAGAAAAGGGATACTTGCTAAGTATAATATCTCTCCCTCTTTCCTCCCCATTTGTCCCTAATTTTGGTCTGATCTATATAGTTGTATATAAAATGCACTTTTTATCTTTCAAAAAATGTTTTCCAGTGCTAAACCTTTCATCTAGTTTCTAAAATTGTTGCATTTGTAAATAATGCTAATATTTTTTCTGTATAATTCTCCTTTAATGGGGCGTGGCAGGGGTGTGTCCTAAGCCTACATACTTTTGCTAATAGGTGTCCCCCGTTCCCATCTCAAAAAGTTGGGAGGCATGCATTCCTCATAAACCCCAAAAGAGGGCTACAGTTGTCAAAAAAAATCTCATGTAATGTGCCCTGCTCCCACGTAATGTGCCCTGCTCCCACTTAGTAATGTGCCCTGCTCTCATGTAATGTGCCCTGCTCCCACATCATGTTCCTTGCCACTACCTAATATGCTCAGCTCTCATGTAAAGTCCCTGTTCCCATGTAATTTGCCCTGCTCTCATGTAATGTGCCCTGCTTACTCCATGTACTGTGCCCTCCTGCCCCCATGTACTGTGCCCTCCTAACCCCCTGTAACCCTTCCTCCTACCCCCTGTACACTGTTTATCTCAGGTTAATATATCTCAGGATCCGTGCAGAAAAATCAAGCACAAGTTTCACATTAAATAGGTACATTTTAATATTAATTCCATTATTGAATGCCATTTCTAAAAAGAATTGTTGTTATATCAACAGCTTGCTGACCCCGCCAATGTTCTGTGAACTGTAAATGTGAAAATTTATTTCAAGGGTTTCCCGAGACCTCAAACTTTTTGTCAAGGGTTCCTCCAAAGAAAAAGGTTTAGAAAGCCTGCATTATACTATAAACTTGTGTTTAGCTTCATTTGTGTCTTTCATTGTCTGGTCTAACAGTGTATAGGGCATTCAGCAATACACCTCAAGCAGTGTTTAACAAGCTTCTAGACTTCAGGAATAGAAGAGGAGTTCCAGCAGCCTATGAGCAAAATTCCCTGACTGGAGGAGAAGGGACAACCTCATAATGCTGACCATGACACTCCACCTAATTAGTGAAAGTATATCATTTAGTAATGACTGAGCATTTACAGGCTCCTTACAGAGCATGATGAACTACCTTAAACAAAGCTTGACTGGGGTATTGCCAAAGTTGCGGCTGCCATGACCCACCACACCCAACATACCACCACATAAATAAATCAAACAAGACCTTCTTTATTTGGTTAAAAATGACCATAGCAGCCTTTTATTAAGCAACAAAAATACCACTTTAATATTACATTCGATGTAAACAAAATAGCAAAAATACTGTAACTAACTGACCTTATAAAATGACCTTATAATAATCATGGGTTTTTGAATGCATATGTAATCTAACAACTGGCTGTATCTGCCACCAGCTTGCATGTCAAGGCCCCCAGCTGCAATTACACCACCTCGGGTATAACTGCTTACAAAGGTACCATCGGATACAGCCCCAATAACCAATAACACATTACTGCCGCCACTTAGTAGGGAAAGGTACACCCATACCTGAGATGGACCCAACCCATTGTTCCTAAAAAGTTTTAACCATCCCCACCTTCAAAAACCCTGAGACCTCTGCCCACTGCTATGACATGACCAACCCATCCCAAAAAGAAAAAAAAACAAGAAACTAGAGTTTAAAATCAAACCACACCACTACCTATTGAAACTGTCTTGGCAGAGGAGAACATAAAGCCAGCAACAATAATGGGAAAGATATAATGACAGAAAGCAATTAAGGGAGGGAGTGCGGGAGAAGCTTATCTGACTCTGTCAATGCTCCAACTGAACTTAGAAGCTAAACCTTCCCCTATCAGACCACTAGAGCCACACCCTGCCCCACCCTCTGCTCAACCAATAAGGTAAGGCTATTTTCCTTTGAAACAACAGAATAAGTGAACCCTCTCCCTACCACAGCCTGGACTTGCAAACCCAGTTATGTAGGCCTTCCACCTATGCAGCTCCAGGCCTCAAACTTTACTGCTACTTTTCTGTTTAATCGTTTTTATTAGTCTTACAAAATAAATTAATACAATTTAGTATACGTGTTTGCATTGTTGAGGCTATCAGAAACAGTAAAGGCATGCAATAGTATCAAAATTCGAGGAAAATCAATACAGTCCCATATGTCAATCTGTTGGTACTCGCAACAGCTCACCTACCTGGGTCCACAGTTTCAATAACCACCAGTTTTGACTCAAAAGATTAAAAAAAAACATCTATATAAGAAAAAAAAGGGGGGGGGGACAAATGCTTTAACTATAATAAAGACTGTCTGAAGCTTGATGCAGAGGAGGAAGGCGGGCTTGCACCAGTCCCTCCACTGCACAGTCCAGCTAGTATAACCCTCTTCCAGGAGTCGACCAGAAGCGGGGGATTAACCCAGGGGTACTAAACGCAGGGTGATCCCATCAAGATTATTATTAACAATATAAATTTGAAGATATAACCGGTTTCACTGTGATAATCATCCAATAGGACCAGTAGTCGAAATATAGGAACCATCATTATTATCAAGGACAATTTAGAAAGTCTCAAAAGAGCAAAAGCAGGAAAAGAGATAAAGAGAAGGGGAAGAAAGGGAACAAGAAATGTCCGTCCAGAGATCCAGGAGTTCAACACCATCTCGCCAAGGAGATCACCTCTAGATATCCGGGACCTGTAAATAAGAGAGCCAGGGGTTCCACATTTTATCAAATAGCAGTTGTTTATCCCTTAAAACACACACCATTTTTTCGTGAAGCATAGTCAGCTTATGCTTCAGCAAGGGGGCTATTGTGATTTTGGCTTTTTTTGGCCAAAAAGATAAAATAAATTAGGGTTTGTGTGTGCCTGGGAATATTTTCAACCAGTTCCTTTAAAAACCCACGCAGGCACAGGGAGAACATGCAAACTCCAAGCATGTAGTGTCGTGGTTGGGATTCGAACCAGTGACCCTTCTTACTGCTAGGCGAGAGTGCTACCACTACACCACTGTGCCGCCCTATACTTCAAGCAGGCAGTTGATTCAGCTAGCTGCAGTGCATTTAATATATATACAGGCTTGTATATATATAGTCTAGCTAAGCCTATACCTGACTGTAGGCCATTCCTGGAGTGCGTGTTCAAAGACACTTTCAGGCAGGCAGGCAGGTGACTCAGTGAGCTGCAGTTCATAAAATATATATCCACTGCATTGTAGTCCAGCCAAGCCTATACCTGACTGTAGGCCATTCATGGAGTGCATGTTCAAAGACACTTTCAGGCAGGCAGGCAGGTGACTCAGTGAGCTGCAGTTCATTTAATATATATATATATATATATATATATATATATATATACAGTCAGACTGATATATATATATATATATATATATATATATATCAGTCTGACTGTATATATATATATATATATATATATATATATATATATATATATATATATTAAATACACTGCAGCTAACTGAATCAACTGCCTGCCTGAAGTATATTAGAAACAGTACAGCAGGAACGGTCTGCAGTGAGATCTAGCTAACTGAATAAACTGCCTGCTCAAAGTAAATGAAATGACACTCTCTCTCTCTCTCTCTCTCTCTCTCTCTCTCTCCACCAGTAACACACTACACAAGGCCGTTGTGCAGGCGGCCTTATATAGTGTGGGGTGTGGACTTAATCCCCTGAGCCATAATTGGCCAAAGGCACCGTGCCTTTGGCCAATTATGGCTCTCTTCGCTGACGGAGCTGTGATTGGCCAAAGCATGCGGGTTATAGTGCATATTTGGCCATTCATCAGACAGCAATGCACTGCGATGACGCAGTGCATTATGGGCCGTGACGCGTCGCTTGAATTTGGCGCGAACGGCCCATAACGTTTGATCTTCGTCGAACGATCGAACAGCCGATGTTCGAGTCGAACTCATGTTCGACTAGAACAGACAGCCCATCCCTATTGGACACAGAGCTCATGTGAAAATTGAGTGGCCATCTTGTACTCATAAGGGGTTATATACAGTCTGAGAGGAGCCTGCAGTGTGGGAAGTTACTGGCATTGGCAGAGACCTGCTTGTGAGGGAGGGGTAGGCTTAGAATTAGGGACAGGTTCCTGTTGAGTAGGGACAACATAGAGATGCTCACATCAAAGGAAGGTCACCATAAGCCTTTCCAACTTTCTTATCTGGTGCTGTTATGTAAGCCACACTGCCTAGGATAGGGGAGCCACCTTTGCATGACTTGAGCATCCTCCTGTATGTAAGCCCTGCATTCCAAAACTGCCTTGTACTGATATGTAGATATACAGTAACTGCCTTGTACTGATATGTAGATATAGAGTAACTGCCTTGTTGTATGGAGTTGAACTTTGAAGGAAGAATAACACATTCATATAACTGCTGATTACTTGACACATGAAATAAAGTAGGAGAAGTTGTGCCACCTATACCCCTAAATTTGTGCCACCACCTAGCTAGCCCTGTCTACACATGCATTGGCATGTGTCGATCAATGGAATGTAAAAGCAATGTATATTTGTATTAGCAGTTCACAAAAAAGCATTGTGCTGATGTGCGCTGCATTGCACTGAAAAAGAGTAGAATATGCCTTATTTTTTTCAGCACAACACATGACGCATGTAAGTGCACCCCAACATGCATAACACGAAAACCCAGTCAGTTGAAGTTTCTTTACAAATAAAGTTAAAAAAAAATAAACGTGTAAAAGTATCGCCGCACATTTAAAAAACAACGTGATGTGAAGGGACCCCGAAGTGTACTTTCCAGGAACATTAAAGCTGCCATTGTCAGAGGAGGTAAGGAAGTGCCTGCAGGGTTAGCTTAGGATAGTTTTTAGGGCTAGGGAGGGAGGGCTGGGGGTATTTTATCTAAAAGTAAACTTGCCCTTTAAAAAAGGAAATATGTTAATGCTGTCCAATTTTTATTTGTAAACAGCCATAACACAGGGTCAGTGTTTGTGATTTCAGGAGAGATGCCAAAAGGTGGTCACAAAAAGAAGGATGTGATACACGTTGAGCTCCTCTTATGTAGTTATTTATGTATTTTAACAATGAGCTGTCATTAACTTAGCAAAGTCTTAACAATATCTCTGGGTGTTTTCTTCCGTCTCATTTGGCCTGGATGTGAATGACGTTCCTTCTGGCACTGACAAGCAGATTTTACTGATAAGTTTATTTAGCTGTTTATTCATTAGTGTTTCCAGTAATACGCTCCAAGAGGTGTATTAAATTAAGCAACATTATGCTTTTCAAACATGTGCTAACAACACGATGGCCAAATATTCACTGTTTTAAGGAAATCTGTAAAATCATACTATTCCATTCAAAGGCTTGTTTAGACTTGCGTTTTGGGGGGGCATTAAAAAAAGTGCAGTTGAGCAGCAGTTTTAGCACCCGCCAACCGCCCCCCCTTAAGCTGCAAAGGCATCAGATGGGGGGTCTTCAAATGTCACAGTGAAGATGCTTTGCTTCCCACCTGCAGAAAAAACTATGGCTACTTGATGCGAATGGAGCAGCAACGCAAACGCCCCACAAGCTCGTTGGTGTGGCAATTACGAGGTTAAAAAAAGGCAATGAGGAGGCATCATTTTGTACCCTCACCGCCTGTCAAACGCTTCTGAAAAGAGATCCCAGCCTGGATCACTTTTCAGAGACACGGCTGTTTAGACGCAAGTCTAAATTTAGCCTTACCTGACAATATCATATGTATTATGACATTAAAATGGATCTACCATGAAAATGGAAGATCTGCTTTTTGCCGTCACCTTATCCATTGATTATAAAACCGTTCCCCCATTAAAAAAAAAAAAAACCTTGCCCCACTTCAAACCCATTGTAGGAGTGCATTCGAGCGCTAATTTTTAATTTTTTTTTTTTTTTTTGGTGGGGAGGTTCTTGATCAATGACTTTCTTAAAGGGGAACTGCAGTCTGCTTACATAATCTGTAATAAAAACATCTTTGCCATTCTGAAGCTTCCCTCCAACTACTTTGCATATTATTTTATATATACTGTGATTCTGTACTTTCCAAATCTGCTGCAGAAATCTCCCTTCACTGAGCCTACCTCCCAACTTTTTGAGATGGGAACGAGGGACACTTATTAGCAAAAGTATGTAGGGATAGGACACACCCCCTGCCACTCCCTCCTAAAGAAGAATTATACAAAAAATATTAGTTAAACTTTTTTTTACCACTACCATTCATTTATATTGGCTTTTGAAATTTACAAATGCAGCAATTTAGAAATTGGATAAAAAGTTTAGCATCGGGAAACACTTTTTAAAAGATAAATAGTGCTTTTTATATACAACTATACAGATCAGACAAAAATGAGGGACAAATGAGGAGAAAAGAGGGACAGAGGGACTTTGTTCCAAATCAGGGACAGTTCCTCGAAATCAGGGACAGTTGGGAGCTATGCACTGAGTCTGGCTGCAACCATTTTAACTGTGGGCAGCTGAAGCTGCTGCCTGTTCACTTCCTGGATTTACACAGACACACAGAGGCACACCTCCAGCTCTGCAGCTCTCATTGGCCCTTCCTGGCAAACTCTCACAAGAGTGAGAGAGAGAGCTGTGCATTATGTCATAAGCCTAGGCTTTTTTACCAGACAAGAAACAAGAAGTGGGCTGTATAAGGCATTTACTGGCAGAAAAAAAATGTTTTACTATCCAAAGTTAAAACAACAAGGGCAGAAGATTTAATAGATGGAAAGTTCTGCTTTAAAGTCATTTGTATTTGGTAGGTGAAAGGCTGACAAAAAGCAAACTCTTTTACATGGAACTTCCCTTTTCAAAAGTGGGCTAAAGCAGAAACCTTGTCTTGGTTTTGTTTGCATTTTTTCAGTCTTGGGTGCTGACTGCACTTACGCTGGCTATACACACGAAGAATGTTCTTTGAAAAATGCGGATTTCGAACACCTGATTTTTTTAATAGGTAATGAGGTTGAATCAACAATCGTTTCTGACCATAGTGAGGAAAAAAATTAGAGGAACGTTTTCTTGAACAAACAAAATTCTCAGTGAATGTGGTTTTTGTGCAGGAAATTCCATTCATTCCCAAATTGAATGTTAAAAACAAACTACATTTTTATAGTACTTTCAAAGCACATTCATCAAGTGTCTAAAGGCATTATCGAATGTACTGTTGAGATTTTTAATACAAACATTTGTACAAAAATCTACCAGTGGCAGTGCATGGCCAACTTTACACTTATATACAAAGATTAGCATGTGAGTACACACCTCATGTAAAATGGAGGCCTCTCAATTGCCCTCTATGAAGAGCTCTTGGTAAAATTTGATTGGGTGGTAAAGAGAAAGAAAGGTCAATTATTCATTTGATTCATTTTACCCAAGAAGAAAATTCTGAAAATGTGTTTTTTTAGACTATATCTGGACTCAGTTTGAAAATAAAAATCACTATTCTGTAAATGAGGAGCTTTGTCATTTAAAGCAATATTGAACTCAAAAACAAAAAGCTATTACACAGTTTACCAATCATTAAAGCGGAACTAAAGGCGCACATACTTACTTTAGTCTAGAGGCCCCTCGCCACCATCGTCATTTTCCCCCCCAAATTCTTCCGGGTGCCAGTCTTTGGCTGTTTTGATTGGCCATCACGGGATGATGTTACTCCCCTGCACACTGGCAATGTGTCAGAATGTAAACAGAGCACGCATGTGCATTTTCTGCCCGTGTTCCTGGAAACGCATGAAGAATGTGGTAAAATACGCATTGTGTTTGCGATGACATCAATTATTTTTGACACCCCAAATGGGGGTAGCAATTGCGCCATTTGCCGCACAATTATCCCGTGAAAAACGAGCATCTTAAAACATGCTTGGATCACTGCCAAAAAAAGGTGTGAATGCAGCCTTAGAGGGTTGAGATAAATCATTTACTACTGACAGGGGTGCTTGTAATGATCAGCTATTATTCATTTATGTATAACCTTTATCCTAAATAAAAAAAAACCTGTTTGCTGTAACTGCTTGAAAAAAGGGTTGCTCCTCCTTAGAGTGGAGCCACCCTAAGATATGAAGTGTGTTACTGGCTGGACTACAAGGTGAAAATAAATGGGGAAAAGCCTAAAAAAAAAAAATGCAGAAAAGTAGATTTTGTTTTTAGGTTTAAAACAGAGAAAATTCCCCTGGTGGACTTTAAAGGCACATATGAAAGAATATTTAGGAGAGTATATAGAGTAAAACGCCAGTTTATTCGTTACAAAAAAGTTTCTCAAGTAAACATCAAACAAATGACATGGGTAAAAACAGGGAATGCAATTCCATAGATCTAAAACTAGTGATACCAATACGCTTGCACCCGACGCGTTTCGGAGTTGCTTTTTGCCTCCTTCTTCAGGGGTGATTATAAGCTTTAAATAGAGATTTCTGTGTGGAAAATGGCATATACAACATATATATAGTAAATATGCATAAAAATCAAACCAAAAAAACATAGAATGACATAAATATATATTTTTTCGTTTACACTTACATTGGTATCTATAGATATTGGTTATGTATTCCAAAGGGTTAAAAGAAGACAAACATGTTGACACATACTGCCCATCAGACGCGTCCCCTGAGCATGGTGTATAGAGCTTTGATGGAATGTATCCAAAGTATTTTTATAGCCTCCATCGAGGTAGAGGTAAATAGGTAGAAAAGTATGGGGTAGTTTTACCTCCTTTCAATAGGAATAAAGGCCCATTAATCAAGGGCGTATAAGAGTTTGGATCTGAGATCACACTGAGGCCAAATGCGGGTCCTGGTCAGCCTACAGTATAAGGATCAGCAGCTGGTAATGGAACTAGAACCGGTAAAGCCCAAATGATAGTTTTGTAACAGCAGCTCACACCGGCAGCGTCCTGCTCCAAGTCATCTGCTTGGAGCAGGACGCTATAAAAATACTTTGGATACATTCCATCAAAGCTCTATACACCATGCTCAGGGGACGCGTCTGATAGGCAGTATGTGTCAACATGTTTGCATATTTACTATATATATGTTGTATATGCCATTTTCCACACAGAAATCTCTATTTAAAGCTTACAATCACCCCTGAAGAAGGAGGCAAAAAGCAACTCCGAAACGCGTCGGGTGCAAGCGTATTGGTATCACTAGTTTTAGATCTATGGAATTGCATTCCCTGTTTTTACCCATGTCATTTGTTTGATGTTTACTTGAGAAACTTTTTTGTAACGAATAAACTGGCGTTTTACTCTATATACTCTCCTAAATATTCCTTCATATGTGCCTTTAAAGTCCACCAGGGGAATTTTCTCTGTTTCAAATTTTGAATTTAGGATGTGGCACAATCTGCAGATAATTAGCCGATCAAACCCCTGTTCTTGTTTTTAGGTTTAATACCAATTTAATTTACAAAGCTAAAATACCAGGATAAAGATTTTTAAACAGAGTCCAATTATTGCCACTAAATAAAACATCTTTATCTTATGTTAAAGTGGACCTGAGCCCAAAAATTGAAAATTTGCTCTGTTGCATATCTTTTTTTCTTAAATCCCTCCTAAAAAATAGCAGTGCGCTTCCTGTTCCTAGGCATTCCTGTACTTTCAGCCTCATAGCTGTATATCTACAGTGTGAGATCATCTAATCACTGCTGCGTCTGACTGCTAGTCTTAAGCCTAGTACACACTATTGTCCTGTACACACGATCGCACATTCCGACAACAAAATCCATTGGATTTTTTCCGACGGATGTTGGCTCAAACTTGTCCTGCATACACACAGTCGCACAAAGTTGTCAGAATTTGCGAACGTCAAGAACACGGTGATGTACAACATGTATGACGGGAATATAAAAGGGAAGTTCAATACCAAGTGCGCCACCCTTTGGCCTCCTTCTGCTAATCTCGTGTTTATCTCGTGTTAGTAGAAGTTTGGTTAGAGACGATTCGTACTTTTCAGATCGATTTACTGCTGTTCAGTTTTTGATTGTGAGTTTGTATCTGGTTTTCAGTGTGTGTAGACAGTTCGTATCTGGTTTGTCAGTGCGTTCTTGTCCGCTTGTTACTGATTTTCAGCTCGCTCTTCACAGGCCTTGCTGTTCTTCAGTGCGTTCTGTTAGTTCGTTTTGATCAGCCGACCGTTTGGAAGCCATGTTGCGGGTACATACTTGTCGGTGTTGGGCTTCTAGCTTTGACACAAGCCCAGTCCATGAACAGGGCGAGCTGCTACAGCGTGACCAATTCTCTCACATGCCTTTCCCTTATTACCATGACTGTAATATGCTGTGAATGTCCTAGCCTAGTCACTTAACAATGTATTTTGTCAGCTCCATTGTAGTGCTTACCCTAAACACCCCCTAAAATGTGTACAAATGTTATTCGTGTCCTTAAATTTGTATATAAAATACAAAGAATACTTTGCGGGTAGGAGGGCCATTGATATGCCAGACAATGTCTGAGACATTTTGAAAATAAATTTATTTTTGAAACTGAACTAATATTTGCTTTGATTTACTGCTTGGCTTTCTTTTAGCTAATGGTCTTTTTTTTTGGCATTTTTCTTCAACAGTGCAAACTAAATTTCTTTGAGACATGAGGTGACAATCTCTTCTTCGGCTAACTATTATTATTATGTTGTGGGTCTGCTACACACACACACACCTTGTTTTTGTTGTTAATGTATGTAATGCATTACTGATAAAAATATTCATCATTTTCAGCACCATGACAGAAATTTGGGGAGTCATGGAAATGGCGTGATTGTGGCAAATTATAAAGCACTGTGGGTGTTATTTACTAAAGGCAAATCCACTTTGCACTACAAGGGCAGTTGAAACTGCCCTTGTAGTGCAAAGTGGATTTGCCTTTAGTAAATAACCCCTCATTGACATTAAAAACACCAACTTTACTTCAAAAACTGCTTTTGAGCATTGAAATAAGAAGCCACACATTGTTGATTATAAAACTTTTTACTCAAACACATTCACATGTGCGTTTATAAAAGGGTTTTTGAACAAACCAACATCTTTGGTGTATAACATTTTTTTTGGTCAGATTAATTAGAAATAGCCTTTTTTGGTTAAACAGGCATCTTTCAAAGCATAACATACACAACTCAGGAACTTAAAAAGTTCAACTTTAATAAAGTGAAGGCAATATCAGACATTAGTATGTCCAAAATGTGTTGATATTGCCTTCAACAGATGGGGTGATGTCACCCCTTTGAAAGCCAAATTTAGAAGATGCACACAAATTGGGATTCAAACTGGGGATTTCCCTCCTGATTCCATGCCTAATGTCAACATGTGCTATCTCCCATCATGGGGGATCAATGGACGTGTTTTGGGGTGCAACCCCCTCATCTCAGCCACTTTAGTAGCGAGGAAGGGGTTGCACCCACAGAACGCGTACATTGATATTCCCTGATGGCAGATAGCACATGTTGACACACTGTGTGCATCTTCAAAATTTTGCTTTTAAAATACTTTAAAACTTTTTTGGAAAAACAAAAATAGACGAGAAAAAATGTTGTTATTTTTGAGTGTTTTATATTCTCCCTAAAACAGCAATAATGTTCTTCATTTTTTGTTGAACATCATTGATGTTTTCCTTTAGATTTTCTAAATCGTGATTGCAACCCATTATCTCCCCGATGAGGATCTGGGCACTTTCACTTGTGAAATGACATTCTTCTTCCACAACATCCACATCACCTAAAAAAAAAACAAAAAAAAAACCACACCATTTATTATAAATATGCAGGCATACATCTATTACCTGAAGCTGTGGTCTCTGGCACTCACCTGTTGTGGTGACTATTTCGCCAATTTCAAAAACATCTCCCTCCTCTTTCTCTGCTTGTGTTTTGGGGAGTTCCCCTTCTTTCGGAGGTGGTGGGTCCCTGATCTCCTCAGACGTCCCAAGTCTTTTCTCCCCTATGTGAATAAAAAAAAGGTATACTTAGCACACAGATATTTGAGGGCAGAACTAGCAATATGAAACATTGCTTGGAACTGTCGTACACTTTGTCTTTTTTGGCAGAGTTCCAAGCTGAAAACATTATTTTTTTCCCTTTCTAAAGCTGGAATACTTACCTGTTTTGTGCAAGTTTCACAGATGGAGACACCCCTATAGTATCCACTGGAGCACCTGTGTGAGACACCCTAATAAAAAAGGTGTTCTGGTGTCCCACACTAGTCCTCCTGCACCCAGATGTGTAAACAGCTGCTGAGTGTCCTCTCCTTACACTGAATGAAGTTTGCATTTCATTCTAGTTACAAACCCATCTAAACAACAAACTTCTTTTAATAGAAATAGGCCTGAACAAATGTAGTTAACTGCATCTGCCAAAACATTGTATTTTAGTGGGCGAACGAACAATATTTCCTACGAATGATTAATGTGCCCATGAACATGAAAGTTGCCATTTTAAACTGTACAGCAGTAAAGAAAATCACATGGTGCAGCATGCAAGTAATAATAAGAATAGGAACATGCGACAACTACTTACTTTTTTGAATAACTCTTTTGATCCTTCTGTACTGATTGTTCTCCCTCAGTTTCAGGTCTGACCAGCGTTTCCTCAATTGCTCCTTGGATTGTCGTACCCCAAAATTCCTGTGCAGACTCTTCACAACTTTAGTCATGATCTTGGCCTTTCTCACATTTGGGTTTGGGTAAGGTCCATACTTCCCATCATAGTTTGCCCTCTTCAAGATGTCCACCATCTCTACAAAGGCCATATTTGAGGCCTTAAACCTCCTCCTCCTGGATCCGGACGTTTCTTGCTCCGGGCTTTCCTCCTTGTTACTGCTATTAAGCACCTGCTGTGTCTCCGTCATGTTCCTCTCCCACTACGACAAAAGAGCAGGGAATATTCTAGAATGAATGTCAGGGGCATGCGACGCAGGCAGAGTTTCACGCATGCGCAGTGTATATAAAGCGTAACATGCGCGTGTCGTACATAGAATCTGTTAGCAGAGGACGAGGTAACGGAAGGGAGGATCGTTCTAACGAAGGTACAATTTGAACTTGGTGCATGAGTGGCCTATACTGCTTATAGATTGAGACCTATATTGGGTCAAGATTAGGAGAGTTTGGCCTGATATTACTGTTTGTCTTGTGTTGTGTCTTACAGAGAAAATGGATGGGTTCAAAGACCACAGCTTTCTCCTAATCTTCATAGACAAGTACAGGGAGCTGCCCTGTCTGTGGCAGGTGAAACATCCACAATATAATAACAAATTAAAGAGGCAGGCAGCGCTGGAGAAACTACTGGAGTTGGTGAAGACGCAGGTCCCTAGGCAACCATCCCCTATTTAAAAGCCAAAATTGGTGGCCTGAGGAGCACTTATCTTAGGGAGCGCAAGAAGGTCCAGGATTCCATGAGATCAGGAGCAGCAGCAGATGACATTTATGTCCTCAGGCTGTGGTACTATGAGAGACTGCATTTTCTGTCAGACCAGACTGAAGTCAGGGAATTCCCAACCCCACCTTCCACGCTTCCTTCCACCCCAGCTGAGGCTTCCGATGTCCAACCTGGGCCTTCCAGCCAGTAAGAAGTGGAGGAGCCCAGCTTGAGTCAGGTATAGTATTGTTCAACATATTTCTGGTCAAAAAATAAATGATGTTTACTAGATGTTCTTATTGATCACTAATTGCTGATTTAATAAAGGAGTTTACATATCAATAGACAGTAGTAGCCAAAAATAAATGGAATAAGAATGAAAAATGCTGGGGTCAGAAGGATAGTCTTTTATATTTGTTAACATTCAATTTGCAACAGTCATGAGCTGAAAATTGTGTGTGATTGATGAACCAAAAACTAAAATTATGTCCCTTTTTCTTACACAGGAATACCTCAGCCAGGAGGAGGGTGTGGAATGTGGCAGCCAGGAGGAGACAGGGGTTAGTGTCAGCCAGGAGGTGACTGGGCCCAGTAGCCTCACAGAATCCCAGGTCCCTCCCCTCCACCTTCCAACCAAAAGACCCAGGAAGGGGAGGAGTGTGGAGAAGTCAGCACTCAGAACCACCCCCACTCGTCAAGAGGCCTTTGCCTCAATGGCAGCATGCAAACTGCAGGACATGGAGGAGGGGCAACGCCTCTTGTGTGAGGAAATCATGTACCACACACTAAATAAGGGGTTGAGGGGACAAATCACCAACAAAACCCACCTGTGTGAGTTGGACCATCCTCCTCCTCCTTCTCCTGCCACACCACCAACACCACAGGCACAGCCTAGAAGCAAGCCTGGAAGGAAGAGTGAAAGGAAGACAAAAAAGTGATGGCCTGGGTTCAGTCTGGTCTGATAAAAGATAGAGGCTCTTGTATGACCACAGCCTGGTGACATGTATGTCATCTGCTGTTGTTCCTGATCTCTTGGGCTTCTGGATAAGATTGTACTCCCTTATATATGGACTCCTCAGGCCACCAATTAAGCCTTAAAATAGTTAATGTGTGCTCTGGGGGCCAAAGGCTTCGCCAATTTCAGCTGTTTGTTCAGCGTTGCCTTCCTCTTTATTTGGTTATGACCCCTAATAAAGTTTTTTTTTTTTTTTTTTAAACAAATACTTGCCTATGTGTTTTACTTCAAAAAGGACAGTTTATTTGTGAGTAGGCAGGTACATTTCGAAAATACATTGTGAAATTAACAAGGGACACCAACACCAAACAACCTCCTTGAGGTTAAAAAATACAAGATAATAATGTTGTTGTGGTAACTTGACACACAAAACCCACAAAAAAAATTATGGAGATCACCAAAAAAAAAAATGAACAGGAGATCTTGATTAAAAAAACAACCACAAAATAAAATGATCAGGAGATCTTGATTAAAAAAACAACCACAAAATAATTAAAAATATAAAAACATAAAAATAAAAAATTATTCGGGCGATCTGACGAATAAAAATATTATATTCATGAAATCACTAGAAATAATAAAGAAAGAAGTTTGTGAGAAGTCTGTGTGAATATGAGCAGCAAAACAACTTCATTCTTCTAGCATTATAAAGAAGAAGAGAATGCGCTGCATTAAACAATTTAAAACATTGCAGCGTGCCGAATGTGCTATATCCATTACGAACGCTAGTTTTACCAGACCGAGCCCTTCTGTCTCGTAATTTATTCTGAGCATGCGTGGCACTTTGTGTGTCGGAATTGTCTACACACGATCAGAATTTACGCGAATGGATTTTGTTGTCGGATAATTTTAGAGCCAGCTCTCAAACTTTGTGTGTCGGAAATTCCGATGGAAAAAGTCAGATGGAGCCCCAGCCAGAGCCCTGACTTAAACCCAATTGAGCATCTCTGGAGAGACCTGAAAATGTCTGTCCACCAACGTTTACCATCCAACCTGACAGAACTGGAGAGGATCTGCAAGGAGCAATGGCAGAGGATCCCCAAATCCAGGTGTGAAAAACTTGTTGCATCTTTCCCAAAAAGACTCATGGCTGTATTAGATCAAAAGGGTTTTTCTACTAAATACTGAGCAAAGGGTCTGGATACTTAGGACCATGTGATATTTCAGTTTTTCTTTTTTAATAAATCTGCAAAATTGTCAACAATTCTGTGTTTTTCTGTCAATATGGGGTGCTGTGTGTACGTTAATGAGGAAAAAAAATGAACTTAAATGATTTTAGCAAATGGCTGCAATATAACAAAGAGTGAAAAATGTAAGGGGGTCTGAATACTTTCCGTCCCCACTGCCCCAGTGTCCTAATATTAAAAGTCACCAGCTACAGTATGTGTAGCTGCTGACTTTGAATTTTGTACTGGGGGGGGGGGGGGGGGGACTTGGCTTTAAGTCTGGTATACACAATGAGAGTATTGGACAAATGATCGTCCATTTTTTTTTTTTGCATGCAAGTCTTATATCAAAAACAAATAGGTTACTAGAGTCCCAAAAATTCTTGTAACACATAATATAACTTCCCGCGATTATGTAATTGTACTGTATTGTAATTCTTGTATGTATTTATAATGTATTATTTCCTTTCCAAGCATTCGCAGTTTTGGTCACTTGATTTTTTATGGATGAATATTGTGCTGATTAAACTAAAAACGTTCATTCTGTTATCTTATGAGAAACATTTTTATACTTGTCCCTTCTATTAATTTTGCATAAACTGTCTTGTTTGACTCTCGAAAGCTGTGTATTAAGACAACAGGAAAATAATGTATTTGGACTTTAAATATACCTCCCACTTGCCTCCATAAAGACACCAAAAAAGAAAACAAATATACAGCTTTTTTATGACAACATTAAAATATACAGGTTGAAAAATTTCAGTAATGTTAGGCTTAATGTACACAAAACGCTGGGGCAACCTCCTCTGAACAAATTTTTTTACAGCTTCAAACCGGCGTTTAAAAACGCCCATTTTGCCGCGTTTGCATGCTGCGTTTTGCAACGTTTTGCCGCGTTTGCGTCTAGGAGCATTTATTTAAGATAACATCATAAGACCCTCCCAAAGACCAAAAACAGTATTATTTAACTATTTCAGCCATTCTGTGAGACCAGAGTGAGTAACAGCAGCTGAGAGAGCAGCAGTATAATTGATTATTAGAATTTTTTGTTTAATTTTTTTTAAAAGCTGTATGTGTAATTTCATTTTTTATATTAATTTATTTTGTCTTTTTTATGCAAATTTTAATTTGCTATTTTTTAAATATTTCTAATTAACCCTAACCGGAAACCTTAACCCTAACTTGTTCTTCAAGGGGAAAACCCTAACCCCCTAACCCTAATGGGAAACCCTAACCGGAAACCCTAACTTGTTCTTCAAGGGGAAAACCTTAACCATAACCCCTAACCCTAAAAGGAAACCCTAACCCTAACTTGTTCTTCAAGGGGAAAACCCTAACCCTAACCATAATCCCCTGACCCTAATGGGAAACCCTAACCGCAAACCCTAACCCTAACTTGTTCTTCAAGGGGAAAACCATAACCATAACCCCCTAATCCTAATGGGAAACCCTAACCGGAAACCCTAACCCTAACTGGAAACCCTAACCCTAACTTGTTCTTCAAGGGGAAAACCCTATCCATAACCCCCTAACCCTAATGGGAAACCCTAACTCTAACCCCTAACCCTAACCAGAAACCCTAACCGGAAACCCTAACTTGTTCTTCAAGGGGAAAACCCTAACCATAACCCCCTAACCCTAATGAGAAACCCCAACCCTAACCCCTAAATTTCACGCAAATATGTTTGATCAAGTCGGGGGTGAAGCTCAATGGTGGGGTCATCTGGTTGAAATCTAACAACATATAGGTCAAATTCCAATTATACTTTGGCTAACAGCAATGCTAGTGGTGTATTGGATTGGATCATGCTCATTAGGGGTATATAAATGGTCTATGAAGCATAGCAAGCAATTACTATTTTTTTTTTTTAAAAATAGTGTTTTTTCATCATTTGCTATCATTTTTAAGTTTTGTAATGTTAAAAAATAGGGCACCTGTAAAAACGCTTACAAACGAAAACGCGGCTAAACACCGGTACCACGTTTAGCCACGTTTAGTGGCGTTTAGCAGCGTTTAAATGTCTAAACTCATTTTTTTGCCTTCAAAGAAAAGCCTATAAACGCAACTGCCTAAAAACATCATTAAACGAACCTGTGTACATGTACACATAAGATAACATTGGATGAGTTCAGGAGCAGCTGCAAAAAGCAGCCAACTGCCTCTGAACGTCCGTTTACCAGCAGCAGTGTAAATGAAGCCTAAAAGTACCATGATCTAAAATCCAATGTCAATAGTGCCACATGTCCTCAAACAGGAATTGGCAAAGAGATGGATAAATAAGAGTCCAGTGAGATCACCATCTGAAAGTCAACTTTGCGGGAACCTGCGCTTCATCTGGACCTTGGATCTCAAATATTCACTGATCTCAAATACCCAGTGATTTGATGGAACTGTAATAGTTTTATATTTTCTAGTTTTTTCAATATCTGACTGGTGGCAATTTCACATTGGTCCAGCGTGATTCGTCCGGATTCATTCCCCTATGCACATATGGTCATGATCATTATTTGAGATTGGAGGGGAATTGAATTTTGAGTTGGCCCATTAAGCTATAACAGTTTCAACTCTTCTAGGAAGGCTGTCCACAAGGTTTAGGAGTGTGTCTATGGGAATGATTGGACAGCCGTCCCAGAAGGGTTGAAGCTGTTATAGCTGCAAAGGGTGGGCCAACTCAATATTGAGCCCTACAAAATAAGACTGGGATGCCATTAAAGTTCATGTGTGTGTAAAGGCAGGCGTCCTAATACTTTTAGTAATATAGTGTATATATTATTTTTTCAATATGGTTTCAGTGCCCATCTTTGTGTATATTTGATATCCAATCCTGATGAAGCGTGGGTTCATGCAAAATGCGTCTACATTCAGGTGGTGATCTTACTGGACTCTTATATATCCATCTGTTTGCCAATTCCTGTTTGAAGACATGTGACACTATTGACATTGGATTTTAGATCATGAAACTATTGCATTACTGAAATTTTAAGGTTTTTCAACCTGTATATTTTATTGTTGTCATCATAAAGCGGTATCATTTTTTATTCATTTGGTGTCTTTATACATTATCTTTGGAGGTATATCTAAAGTCTCAATATATTCCTTTCCTGTTGTCTTGTTATTATGGAGATGATACCTCCTAAAGATTTGATGTTTCAAGTATAAATGCCCCTCCTCTCTGTTCACAAAAGCTGTGTATTAATGATCAGATTATTGGACGATCGCTCCGGAAAACTTTTTTTTTTGTCCTATTTTCTCATCATGTGTGCTAATCATTACAGTCTTGCTTCTGCCTTGTTACCCTGACATGCATGTTTTTGATGGATATTCCAATATGCCTTTTTAACATACATTGCATGGGCATGTTACATTGTTTTCACCATCAGGTATCCCACCATGAGAAATGTCATGCATTAATTTCTGTAATGTGTGCATGTAGACATAAAGTGGCTCCAAAGACGCTACAGGAGATCAGCAGCACTGTAATGTAGCAAATATAACAAAAGGACGAAAACAGGTATTTTATTTAAAAAGGGCAATTGTTTATGATACACAGTACTTTAGCAAACATATCATTCAGTTAGGGTTTATGCCTAATTTAAAGATGAATTCCATGTCGCTCATTCAATGAATGCAAAGCGTTCTCTTATTGGACAAGGTTGAGAGGCAGGGTGGTCATGTCATGATCTCCACCTCGTCCAATCAGAGAACACTTTGCATCTATTGAGATGGGTGGGTGACCTCATGTGTTCAGCAAGCAGCAGGGCAGCCACTTGGCAGGGGGCCTAGAAGCTAGTAGAGATTAGTGTAGTAGTAATGACTACTACAGTGGTTTTCAGCTGCCACCGGGGATCTTCTTGGTATGGCACATACATACTTGCATTGCTCAAAGCTGGACCAATGTAACATGTAACTATGTTAAAATTGGCATTCGTGGAATTCAGTTTTTTTACCCTCCTGAAAATCAGCTGTGGACATAGGGCCCTGAGGATGTAGATGCATCCTAGATGCGTGGCATACTAGCACAATATGCCATTGCCTTGCATGGGATTTTTTATTATTGCCGTGGTTTACTATCACTTTAATGTTAAAGGCTAAGCTTTTAAGTCCTTTGCAGCATACTACGTGTTACACCATATTTAGGGTGTAACATGCTCCAGACCTGCCCCCTGCATCCCAATCCCCCCTCCCTTTGACAGTGGGTGGGGGTTCTTCTCCCCGCACCACTATCACAGATTAAAAACAAAAATATGTGCATTTATTTGTTTTCAAAAAGGTGAACTTATCATTTAAAGCTGAAGTTTGGTTATTAAAAAAATTAAGAGGCTAGGTTATGTTAAAAAAAAAAAAATTGCTGCAATAATCACCTTGAATCTGGAGCTTTCCTCTACAATATTTCTTCTACACAAAAAGATGTTGCCATCCTTCTGAGTTGAATGACAGCCAGCATCATTCAACCCACATCCTGTGAGTCTAGACTGTCATGGACCCACACCAACCTGGGCTCACAGGACAAATGTGTACTGTAGAGACATAGTGCTGCTCTTTGCAGTATTTAGGACCTGACCACCTCCATGGAGAAAGATGACTTCTGATGACACATGACTAAAGACACCTAGTATGATTTTTTTTATATATGTGGGAGCATGGGGTTTGTACGCGGGGAGAGGGGGGAGTGAGTGGGATGAAGTGAATGCTACACTTCAGCTTTCAATTCAACCTTATTCAATTTTATCCAATTTGATTTTTTCCATAGAAGCTATGTCAAATGCCTGCGGTTAATAATTCAAGGCCTTGAATGAAATCATTCTTACAAAACAAAAAATCAAAAATCCAATAACATGACCAAACCGGTCTAAATCAAACGTTCTTAAAAGTTTAAATTGATACTACCTTGAAAAATAGCTACCCCTTCAAACCTTCAAGAGACCATGATCATGGGGTTACATCACTGTATCTGATTATTGGAAGGGTACATTAATAGTACCTTTTCTAGCCAAGCTGCAGCCCAACCAGATAATCTTTTGCTTTGACAGTCATGTACCACAGGCCGGGAAGAAGAAAAAATAGCACTGTCTCACTGAAAATAGTATGTGTGTATATATATATTGGTGATGGACAAAGAGTGGAATTTGTATATAATCTGCTGGTTGACACCACAAAAATGCACTTCAGATCCGTTCCAGATGCGTTTCTGCATGCATGTTTTTAATGCGTCCCAGTGCATTTTTGATGCGTTTCCGGATGCATACCAGGTGTTTTTTTTCTCCTGTTTTCCTGTTTTTTTCTCACTATACTAGGGTCCAGTGCGTTTTTGATGCGTTTTACTGCATTTCAGTACAGTCCAGTGCAGGAAAAATGCAGCATGTTCTACTTTTTTTTCTGGAACTGAAAAGCCCTGGAACTGACCCCACTGGTGTGAACTATGCCATTGTAAATCATATAACCTACTTTACCCTAACCTTGCAGAACAAAAACACACTGGACTGCATGTGATGTGAACTGGCCCAGTTCACACCACATGCAGTCCAGTGCGTTTTGTTTCTGCATCAAAAACGCATGGAAAGTAGGTTATATGATTTTCAATGGCATAGTTCACACCAGTGCTTGCAGTTCCAGGGTGTTCCAGTTCCAAAAAAAAAAAAAGTAGAACATGCTGCATTTTTCCTGCACTGGACTGTACTAGAACGCTGTAAAACACATCAAAAACGCACTGGAAAGCACCGGAACGCACCTAAATGCACTGGAACACACATGTCCTTATTTAAGGTTAAAAAAAGAAGGGGGGGGATGCACTGGACTGCATCAAAAATGCACCAAAAACACATCAAAAACGCGTCAAAAAAGTGCATGCAGAAAAGCATCTGGAGCACATTCGAACTGCGTTTCTATTGTGTGAACGGGCCCTTAGTGCATGTAAACTGTACAACAGAACATCACACATTGTAGCTGTATCTCACACAAAATCTCTTTTCACTAGACAGTGTGTAGTTGTTTGTAAAGTTTTGCAAGTGTACAATCATCTTTTTTTTTGCAACATATTCTAAGGGCTGGAATATGCCTATTTGCTATTATGCCAAGAAACATTGGTGTACATGGGAAAATTTGAATGTTCTAATTTCTGTACTGGAAACTCTCTTCTTTTTGTAATTCAAATAAAATAAAGAATGAAGCCAACCGTTCCCTGTGTAGTGCTACCCCCACAGGAGCCACTGGTAAGTTTGGGTTCTCTGCTCTCTATAGCCCTAGGTGAGGCCTCGCCCTCACTGACACCACCAAAATACCTTAGCAGATGTACAAAGATTACTTAAACTGCCCTTTAAAAATATAAGCAGACTGTATTGGCAGATTTAAAAATCACAAATATAACAAAGCCGTTTGGTACATCAATATCAATGCACATAAACACAACAAAAACAGATATATTGCATCCAACAGAATTACCTCTAGAATCAATCCCAGCATATACTGCAGTACCAGGAGTGTGAACAGTAGCTCTCCGTATTAGAGGTTACGTCTCAAGTGACCAAGGCGGATTATAAAGAGATGTAACAGACTAGGTCACTTGAGAGCTCTCCAACAAAGGGGCTAGGGTTAGGCCTTAAAACCTGAACTCAATAACAGCAACCCAGTTCAGCCCTCAGGAATGTAGTGGACAGTCTTTATGATGAGCTTTCGCTGGCAACATTGGGGCCATTTAAAAAGTTGGCATGCAAAAAGGTGGAGATGACTCAAGGGGGTGGCATTCAACAGCAATCTGTTGTAAAGTTAGGCTCAGTAGGTGTAAGATCCTTAGTGCAGCAACTGAGAAGGAGGGGCAAGATCAAAGGGTAATGGGGAAGATATGAAGATCAAGATATTATGCAACAAGGGGGAGCAAATAGAAAGTCATTGTTCTGGGATATGAATGGCTTTAGGCTCTGTATTTGGCTTTGAGGGCTGCTGCTTACTGATGGATGCAAAATCAAGTGTGATAGAACTTTTGTACCAAAAAGGGCAGTGGAGATTCTTTGTCAAGTCTAGTCTGAAGGAAGGTCTAACAATTATAGGGGTAAAATGGGTCAAAGACCCTCCCACCCAAGTGGTCCCTGTGGTGGGGGACCCTTGAGCAGCAGATGTGATGGTGACCTGGACAGCAAATTCTGGATAGCTGATGCCCACATCCAAATTAGCCTCCTAGCTCCAGTGTCTAGCATAGCAGTCTGCTCTCTCTCTCTCTCTCTCTCTCTCTCTCTCTCTCTCTCTCTCTCTCTCTCTCTCTCACTACATAGCCTGGCACAGCATGGCTCTCTCACTCTTACCCTTTTGGCATGCTTCCCCAACTGCCCAGCTCCTTCCTGAGTTTTTACTTTTATATGGTCCCTCCTGCCCCTAGGTGCTTATGGGCCTTGTAGCTGCAGCCCATGGAGGGCTGTAGTTATGCTCCTTCTTCAAGACTACATCTTCCAGACTGCTCCTGGTGATTGTAATCCAATCAAAGTCAGGCAAGATTAATTGGCAGTGCCATCTTTTGGGCAAATAATAGTTCTGCAATTCAGTAACAGTGCCCAGTCTTAAACATGCCCAGTTGTGCTATGTTGTCAGCTCCTTGTAGCTTACCGGCAAAGCCCTTGCACTCTTCCCCATACATGGATATAGCCCCCACCATTGGGAGACCCAGCCTTAATCATTTACGTGCTGATGCCAGTGCTCAATGCCCATATTCCTCAGCTTAGTATGTTGTACTGGAGTTGAACACAGGTACCCCATCACACCATAACAAACTTGCAATATGTATAGTTATATATGTGTGATTCACCTACAAATTCAAAAAAAGTTTTATTTTGCAGCAGAAATATCCACTTTATGTAAAAAACAAATCTGTCATCGCAAAGGGTGTATTGATTATTTATTTTCTTATATAGTGCTGTCAATTTACACATTGCTATACATATACATTATAGATTTGCATCAGTCCCTGCCCTTAAGGAGCTTACACTCTAACTCACATTCATACATACACATGGGCCAATTTAGACAGGAACCAATTAACCTACCAGCATGTCTTTGAAGTGTTGGAGGAAATCGAAGTACCCAGAGGAAACCCACACAGGGACAAGGAAGAACATGCAAGATAGGTAGGTGATGCCCACCTAACCAATTGTCCCTTGGATCCTGTTCCCTCACAACTACTACGGTCACCCTTTTCTTCTATCCTATGCTTCCTCACCCACATCTTCAATCCCTCCCTCTCTAGTGGCATCTTCCCGTGCCCTCTAAAACATGCGCAGATCACTCCCATTCTTAAAAAGCCCTCACTGGACCCTACCAACCTGAACAACTTAAGACCCATCTCATTGCTCCCATTCACCTCTAAACTTCCAGAACGCTTAGTCTACAACCGTCTTAGCTCCTACCTCAGTGAAAATAACCTTCTTGACCCATTACAGTCTGGCTTTCGCTCGCAGCACTCCACGGAAACTGCCTTACTAAAACTCACTAACGATTTACTAACTGCTAAAACCAACAGCCAGTACTCCATACTCCTACTACTTGACCTCCTTTTATACTGTTGACCACCCGCTCCTTCTCAATAAACTACATTCCCTTGGCCTCCGAGATTCTGCTCTATCCTGGTTCTCTGCCTATTTATCACAGCGCTCCTTTAGTGTCACCTACAACTCTGTCTCCTCCTCTCCATTGCCCCTTTCTGTGGGGGTCCCCCAAGGCTCTGTTCTTGGACCCCTTCTCTTCTCTATCTACACCTCCTCCCTTGGTCACTTAATAACCGCCCACGGCTTCCAATACCACTTATACGCTGATGACACCCAAATCTATCTGTCTACTCCTCACCTCACTCCTTCAGTCTCCTCTCGCATTACTAACTGTCGTCTTAGCATGGATGTCACACCACTTCCTTAAACTAAATCTCTCTAAAACTGAGCTATTAATATTCCCCCCCCGTCCGTGCCCCCCTCCATTACTTTTCCATCAAAATCAACAATGCAACAATCAGGCCCTCCCCTCATGCCAGGGTACTAGGTGTAATCCTAGACTCTGACTTGTCATTTCAGCCTCAAATCCAATCGTTGTCAAAAATTTGTAGAATTCACCTCTGTAACATCTCTAAAATTCGCCCCTTTTTAAAAAATGAAACCACCAAGCTCCTCATTCACTCCCTTGTTATCTCTCGCCTGCGTAAACTGTTGGCGCTATATAAATCCTGTATAATAATAATAATAATAGTGTCGTAGTTGGGATATGAACCAACGACCTTTTTGCTGCTAGGTGAAAGTGCTAATCACTAACCACTGATTATAGTTAGAGACCAAGGTTATTAGCAGAAAGTTTACCCAGCTAGGACCCTGGCCCTTCCAACATGAAGTCATCTTAAAAAATGATGTACAGTCAGGTCCATAAATATTGGGACATCAACACAATTCTAATCTTTTTGGCTCTATACACCACCACAATGGATTTGAAATGAAACGAACAAGATATGCTTTAACTGCAGACTTTCAGCTTTAATTTGAGGGTATTTACATCCAAATCAGGTGAACGGTGTAGGAAATACAACAGTTTGTATATGTGCCTCACACTTTTTAAGGGACCAAAAGTAATGGGACAGATTAACATTCATCGATCAAACTTTCACTTTTTAATACTTGGTTGCAAATCCTTTGCAGTCAATTACAGCCTGAAGTCTGGAACGCATAGACATCACCAGACACTGGGTTTCATCCCTGGTGATGCTCTGCCAGGCCTCTACTGCAACTGTCTTCAGTTCCTGCTTGTTCTTGGGGCATTTTCCCTTCAGTTTTGTCTTCAGCAAGTGAAATGCATGCTCATTCGGATTCAGGTCAGGTGATTGTCTTGGCCATTGCATAACATTCCACTTCTTTCCCTTAAAAAACTCTTTGGTTGCTTTCGCAGTATGCTTTGGGTCAGTGTCCATCTGCACTGTGAAGCGCCATCCAATGAGTTCTGAAGCATTTTGCTGAATATGAGCAGATAATATTGCCTGAAACACTTCAGAATTCATCCTGCTGCTTTTGTCAGCAGTCACATCATCAATAAATACAAGAGAACCAGTTCCATTGGCAGCTATACATGCCCACGCCATGACACTACCACCACCATGCTTCGCTGATGAGGTGGTATGCTTTGGATCATGAGCAGTTCCTTTCCTTCTCCATACTCTTCTCTTCCCATCACTCTGGTAGAAGTTGATCTTGGCCTCATCTGTCCATAGGATGTTGTTCCAGAACTGTAAAGGCTTTTTTAGATGTTGTTTGGCAAACTCTAATCTTGCCTTCCTGTTTTTGAGGCTCACAAATGGTTTACATCCTGTGGTGAACCCTCTGTATTCACTCTGGTGAAGTCTTCTTTTGATTGTTGACTTTGACACACATACACCTACCTCCTGGAGAGTGTTCTTGATCTGGCCAACTGTTGTGAAGGGTGTTTTCTTCACCAGGGAAATTATTCTTCGGTCATCCACCACAGTTGTTTTTCATGGTCTTCCCGGTCTTTTGGTGTTGCTAAGCTCACCGATGCGTTCTTTCGCTTTAAGGATGTTCCAAACAGTTGATTTGGCCACACCTAATGTTTTTGCTATCTCTCTGATGGGTTTGTTTTGTTTTTTCAGCCTAATGATGGCTTTCTTCACTGATAGTGACAGCTCTTTGGATCTCATATTGAGAGTTGACAGCAACAGATTCCAAATGCAAATAGCACACTTGAAATTAACTCTGGACCTTTTATCTGCTCCTTGTAAATGGGATAAAGAGGGAATAACACACACCTGGCCATGGAACAGCTGAGCAGCCAATTGTCCCATTACATTTGGTCCCTTAAAAAGTGGGAGGCACATATACAAACTGTTGTAATTCCTACACCATTCACCTGATTTGGATGTAAATACCCTCAAATTAAAGCTGAAAGTCTGCAGTTAAAGCACATCTTGTTAATTTCATTTTAAATCCACCGTGGTGGTGTATAGAGCCAAAAAGATTAGAATTGTGTCGATGTCCCAATATTTATGGACCTGACTGTATGTATGCTAAATATCCTGTATGACATGACATTTTCTCAGGCCATGACCTTTATCACCGCTCCCCCCTTTTTAAATTGTAATTACATCTTTACACCTAAAAAAGAAAGATTCATTTCCCACTCCTCCTGTCCCCGCTGCACTTATCTGCTGTGCCGAAAATGATTGGTACAGTTTTAAACTCTGTATAGAGCTCCAGAGGTTGTGTAGCAGCATAATGCTGGCAGCCCTCTGTTATTGGTCAGCACTGTCACATAACTGGGAATTCATCTTTATTTTTTATGGGTAGAGGTGAAATGACCATTTAAGAGGTTTACAAAAAACTGAAAGAGCTGTTGACAAATATTTATTGCTCTCTGCAGCAGCTTTACTATTGCCAATTAAAATGACAAATCTCTAAAGCTGTGTTGTCTGAATAAATTAAATGAACCCTCTGTTTTAATTTCTCGGGAAGTTTGCAGTTATGGAGTGGTTGTTACTGTTGGGCCATTGTGAAAAACTGACCTGAGCCAGCACCCTTTCCGCCAGTGATAAGGCATATCACTTGACACTCCATCATGGCTCTGCTGAAAGCCCTGAGAGGCTGTTTATTTGTTTTAGCTTATTTTTACTACCACTTTTTTCTTTTGTTTAGAGTACTTTTTTAACTAGTGAGGTTTTTAGGCCAACTATCCTGAATAAGATTGTACTGCTGGGACCTTGAAGAAGGGGACATACTCTGAAAGCTTGTCCTGAAAGATTGTATGTTAGTGCAAATAAAAAAAAGCATCGGGGAAAGTACTCAATTGTTTCTAAGATTTGAAATCCCTCCGTAGTAGAGGGCTGTAATATGTGTTACAGACCAGCTTCCAGACTCATCTCCGTGTGTCCAAACCCATTGTTTTATTTTCTTATAGTGAAACAAGCAGTTAGTAAATATATAATCAATATGTTGAAAAGTAAAGAGAATACAATTAAAAAAGAACAATTATTGCTATTAGTATAACCATACAGGTTATCATAAGAAATGACCAAAGCATTGTTTCTCAACCTTTTTTCAGTCGTGGCACCCTTTAAAAGTAAGCAAAATCTCAAGGCACCCCAGGCGTAAATGTAAAAAACATAAATTTTACTTATCAATGGAAAACCTCAGCCGGGGACAATACACACAACCACCTTGATGAAATTAACTTCACATTAGAAGCCCCCTTCACAAAATAGCCCCCCAGATAGCAAGCAATTGACCTGAAAGTTTGAAAATGACTTGCTAAGCTATTGCCAGGCTTCACAAGTTTGTTGCACGATTGCAGCAAGTCCACATTGCATGACTCCAGATTATCTTTCTTTGCAAACATTCTGCTAGTCAGCTGCAAGTTTTGGTTCAGTTATGTTGTACAATAGTCATCCCACCACATGGGTCACTGTGGCTGAATTTTCATGCTTGCAGAGCTCTTGCTGTAGACTCAGCACTGCAACTTTGCTCTTGCTAGAGACTTGCCATGCAAATTTTCTACAAATTGGAAAAGTGTCAACTAGAACTTGTGCTTCAAGTGCTCTGCAAGTGTACAACTTTCCAGTAAAAATATGCAGCAAGTTAAAAAGACTTACAATGCAACACTGCCACACATTTGTGGCAATTTATCCTTGCTATCTGGGTCAATACTGCAGGGCGGTAGCGGTGGTCAGGGGAGGCAGTGTTCCATCTTCTCCCAAATGCTGGGGGTGGCCCCACATACTGCCTTCCCTTTATCAGAGTCATGCATTGCCATGGTACGTCAGAGCCAGATGTCATCACTATAGCAATGAATGAGGTCATGATAGTGGCCCTTTGGGTGTCATAGGTTTTAATGATGCTGGGGGATGACCCACCCGTACCAGGTCAAACTGGGTTCCGTGTTTGTGGCACCCCAGGGGAACCTAGATGGCACCCTGGTTTAGAAAAACTCAACTAAAGGAACCCAAAGTCCTCACTCTAATCAGCGCATAGCATAATAAGACCTTCATAAAAAAGAAGGCATTCACATGTTTCATTCCATCAAATATCCCAAAAATAGAAGAATTATTCCTCACTTCAGCACAGGAATGCAAACAATTCTTTTGCACCACAAACAGCCAAATGCACATCCAGAACTGCTAATATTATAGAGTCATTTATTCTAAACTTCATACAGCTCTATAATATTTTCATCCTGCCGGAAATCCAGTGAACACCTGCTGTTCTACCCTGCTTTATCACAGGACATCTTGTCTTCTTCTGATCCTCAGGAGGAGAAATGCTGGATGTGTCATGCCATGGGTAGTCATTGTCTCTTCCACAAAAAAATCTAAATTGGTAACTTAGTGATGATGTTTGTGACAGCATGAGCAGGCTGGCATCAACAGCAAGTAGCAGCTTTTTAACTTTAATTTGTCTATGATTGCCAAAAAAATGACTGCATCAACATTACAAACATATGGAGATCTTGACAAATACTGTATATACAGTCAGGTCCATAAATATTGGGACATCGACACAATTCTAATCTTTTTGGCTCTATACACCACCACAATGGAATTGAAATGAAACAAACAAGATGTGCTTTAATTTGAGAGTATTTACATCCAAATCAGGTGAACGGTGTAGGAAATACAACAGTTTGTATATGTGCCTCACACTTTTTAAGGGACCAAAAGTAATGGGACAGATTAACAATCATCCATCAAACTTTCACTTTTTAATACTTGGTTGCAAATCCTTTGCAGTCAATTACAGCCTGAAGTCTGGAACGCATAGACATCACCAGATGTTGGGTTTCATCCTTGGTGATGTTCTTCCAGGCCTCTACTGCAACTGTCTTCAGTTCCTGCTTGTTCTTGGGGCATTTTCCCTTCAGTTTTGTCTTCAGCGAGTAAAATGCATGCTCAATCGGATTCAGGTCAGGTGATTGACTTGGCCATTGCATAACATTCCACTTCCTTCCCTTAAAAAACTCTTTGGTTGCTTTCGCAGTATGCTTCGGTTCATTGTCCATCTGCACTGTGAAGCGCCGTCCAATGAGTTCTGAAGCTTTTTGCTGAATATGAGCAGATAATATTGCCCGAAAGAATTCATCCTGCTGCTTTTGTCAGCAGTCACATCATCAATAAATACAGGAGAACCAGTTCCATTGGCAGCCATACATGCATGACACCACCACCACCATGCTTCACTGATGAGGTGGTATGCTTTGGATCACGAGCAGTTCCTTTCCTTCTCCATACTCTTCTCTTCCCATCACTCTGGTACAAGTTGATCTTGGTCTCATCTGTCCATAGGATGTTGTTCCAGAACTGTGAAGGCTTTTTTAGATCTTGTTTGGCAAACTCCAATCTGACCTTCCTGTTTTTGAGGCTCACCAATGGTTTACATCCTGTGGTGAACCCTCTGTATTCACTCTGGTGAAGTCTTCTCTTGATTGTTGACTTTGACACACATACACCTACCTCCTGGAGATTGTCCTTGATCTGGCCAACTGTTGTGAAGGGTGTTTTCTTCACCAGGGAAAGAATTCTTCGGTCATCCACCACAGTTGTTTTCCGTGGTCTTCCGGGTCTTTTGGTGTTGCTGAGCTCAAAGGTGCGTTCTTTTTCAAGAATGTTCCAAACAGATGATTTGGCCACACCTAATGTTTTTGCTATCTCTCTGATGGGTTTGTTTTGTTTTTTCAGCCTAATGATGACTTGCTTCACTGATAGTGACAGCTCTTTGGATCTCATATTGAGAGTTGACAGCAACAGATTCCAAATGCAAATAGCACACTTGAAATGAACTCTGGACCTTTTATCTGCTCCTTGTAAATGGGATAAAGAGGGAGTAACACACACCTGGCCATGGAACAGCTGAGCAGCCAATTGTCCCATTACATTTGGATTTATTCAGTAACATCTTGTAATATCTAGCATCTATTTGTTAGCAAATACTGTATAATGTGAACTAGAGAGATTTTTTGAGTTTTTAAATGTAAGCTAGTAGCTGTAGATGTAACCAATTATAAATATGAATCAAGCTTTAGGGCAGAGTTGCTTGACAGATATTAAAGACCAACCTTAAAACCCCTTTCCAAAATTGTTCCACAGTAGTACATGACTGCCATGTAGTGTATGTTTTATATTTCTATTGATTAGATTGTAAGCTCTTCTGAGCAGGGCCCTCTTAATCCTCTTGTATTTTATTGTAATATAACTGTATTGTCTCCCTTTTATATTGTAAAGCGCTGCATAAACTGTTGGTGCTATATAAATCCTGTATAATAATAATAATAATATAACATTTACTATAGCATAATGTAACATTTTGGAGATTTTTTAAGGGATAATATACCATCACATAGTATAGTAGGTGAGGTTGAAAAAAGACACCAAGTCCATCAAGTCCAACCCATCACGTTATCTTATACATGGACTCAGTGGGGAGACTTATTTTAGGGAGAAATAAACTGGGCATAATTCATTTCCTTGGAGTTTTGGTAAGAAAATCTACTGAAATTAAACATTTGTGAACTTTGTGTTCTTTATGTATTCATTTTTGTATCATTTCAAATAAATGATTTAGTGGTTCTTCGTATATTGACTAGATGATGCAACCAGTTTGATCCTTAAGCCTTACACTAGCAGATTAAATGAATGTTTGTAAGAAAACTTGTACGAAAATTCTCAGTACAGTTGATGACATGACCAATTTCATTCGAAAGTTTGCTTTTAACATTCAATTTGGGAATAAATGGGCTTTTCCAAACAAAATCCACATACCCCATTAGGAATGTATTTCTTTGAGAAAACATTTCCATCCTGCTCTGAATTTTCTCATCACTGCAGTCAAAAGCAAACATCGATTTGTTCCCACTAGGGATTAGAAAAGGAATGAAGTTTCTTAAAACAAAATATTTTGAACAAAATTCCACTAGTGTATGGCCAACTTTAGAGTTGACCACACATTGAAAGATTTATGCGATCTTTAAATAGGGTTTCTGATCCAATCAGAACACTAATAATTATCACACCTTGTTTGACAAGATTAAGAATAACTATAGCAATCGTGTTGATGAGTGTCATGCTGTTTTGTCTTCAGATGTACACAAAGGGGTTAAAATTAACTCTTCTTAAGTATCGGCAGGTATCCAGACCCCAAGTCTATAAGCACGGTCGGGTGTGCACACATCGCTTCCTGTTTTTCCTCTCCCTTTCCCCTGCTGGATAAATGAAATGATCCTACAAGCAGTAGAGGAACCCAGAACTACTGATTGCTGTTTTTTCAGAAGGGCTCCTCTGACCCTCTTAAGACAATGGCAGGAAAACGCTTAGAGACAGGCTGATGTTTTCCCCAAATGTATATATATTTTCTTTCAATCAGGTCTTTTTTTATCTTAAGTTCTCTTTCCTGGTCTCTTCACCAGTGAATCACTGTTGGCCTTCAAACCATGATTTAAATTAAAGCTCCTGTTTTTATTCTGGTATCTCAAGGGGAAGTGTATGATTGAGGAAAAGCAGCTATTTATTCAATTCAAAACACTTTTTTTTTATGAAAAAAGTTATTAACCTACATCCGTTATCTTCACAATCTAGATTACAGACATAATACAAGCCAGATAGTCAGAACGCAGAGCACTGCACAGTCAGTGTCCCTGTTCCTGTTTCCAGTAACACTGTAAACACTATAACATTAGTAGTTATTACTGAGTTCCTGTACAGTAAAGGAACTGAAGCTGTGATAAAGGGCACTTTTAACTTGTAACAGCTTGCACTCCTGAGGTAATGCTGAAAAATATCGTATGTCTCCATTAAAATATCTTCATTATATATTCTACAAATGATAATGCCAAACATAGGCGTGCGCACAGGGTGTGCCAGGTGTGTCTGAGCACACCCTAATCAGCCCATGTGGCACAGATTCTCCATACTGCCCGTCCGCCACCTCCCCACCCCGCAGTGCTTCCGGCTTCCCTCCTCTCCTCTAACGCCGGAAGCTGCGGGGGATGCTTTAGGATGGAGAGCAGGGAAAAAGGTTGGTAAACATGTCATTTATAAGCCCCTTCCTTTTCTAAATAAACACAGCGAGTGAACGATACCAATAACTCACTGTGTTTATTCATAACTGAAGCATAGCAAGCTATGTTTGCTATGCTAGAGTTTGTGATTGAACAGGAAGCCGCTCCACACAGGGCACTTTCCATTCATTCACTGTCTAGTGTAACTGAGGCTACAGAGAAAGGGGCTGGGGAATCTCTGTCCTCAGTCCCTTTCTCTGTCTTAAAAGTGAGACATCAGGGGTCTGTTTAGACCCCTAATATTTCACCAAAGCCCATAATGGGGCTCCTAAACAATGTAAAAAAATACATAGTTAAAAATAAGATTGAAACATGTGTTTGAGCTTTGGGGTGCACACCCTAATGCAATAGGCTGTGCACACCGATGAGGCTAAATGTATATTATGCCTGCTTCTGGGCAGTTCTGGTGGTAATTTTAGGGATTACAGAATATAATGGTTCTTCATATTTTTAGGAATCTGCTGCACTCACAGTAACTGCACTCCACTTGCAAAGGAAACTAGCTGGGTAGGTAAGCCCATAGTCTGAAATAAGCAGAGTAGAGTTATGTTAATAGAATCAATTATGATGGTTGGGAACAGACCGTTACACTTAGAGGCAGCTTTGATAAGCTACATTTAGTAAAGTTTTGAAAAGAGTAGTAAGAGTTCTGTCAGAGTATTATTTATGAACTTCAAGGGAAATGGGTTCAAAGCCTAAGTGCAGCCAGAATAAAAAAAACTGACAAATCAGCATAAGGGACATAACCTAAAGTCAGTAGGATGTGTCCCTTGTGCTTTTTGTCAAGAGTGTCAGTCACCAGATAGCCCACTTCACCTTATAGACAGCTGCTGACTCTTTTCTGCAGTTTTTTTAAGATTCCCTTGCAGATGGGTTAATGCTTTCAGGACCTTGTCCTTGTAATCAGGGTTTGGTGGCTCTTTCCCACCCAATGTCTCTCTGAGTCCCTGAATTCCAGGTCCCATACGAGGACTTACCAATCCTAAGAAAACTGTAAATCAGTCCTCTTCTCTCCAACTTGATTACCCCGTAACCTCAATAGGAAGTGACATGTGCAGGGGGAAGGCACACCACAGTAAACTATTAATCCACGAGTCACCAAACATTAACTTTAGTGTGAAAAATACAAATAGCATTTAGGCACCTGCCTACAACCTCCACGTCATTATTAGAGAAGAGGTACAGGTTTGCTGCTACCATGTGGTTGCAGCAGATTGTACAGCTTCGCAGGAACAAATGCTTTGTAACCATAATGCACTGCCTGACCTTTCAACTGTGGTCAGTAGGCTTATGCCCCGTACACACGGTCGGATTTTCCGATGGAAAATGTCCGATCGGAGCGTGTTGTCGGAAATTCCGACCGTGTGTGGGCTCCATCGGACATTTTCCATCGCATTTTCCGACACACAAAGTTGGAGAGCAGGAGATAACATTTTCCGACAACAAAATCCGTTGTCGGAAATTCCGATCATGTGTACACAAATCCGACAGACAAAGTGCCACGCATGCTCAGAATAAATAAAGAGATGAAAGCTATTGGCCACTGCCCCGTTTATAGTCCCGACGTACGTGTTTTACGTCACCGCGTTCAGAACGATCGGATTTTCCGACAACTTTGTGTGACCGTGTGTATGCAAGACAAGTTTGAGCCAACATCCGTCGGAAAAAATCCTAGGATTTTGTTGTCGGAATGTCCGAACAAAGTCCGACCGTGTGTACGCCCTATTACAGTGGCCGATAATATGGGCTTTGTCATGTTCTTATCCCATCGGCTACTGGTCAAGACTAGAGACAAAGAGCTGTCTATCACAACTACAGTAAGTCACTGTGCTGGGAGCATGCAGTGAGCACAGCACAGAAACCTTTCTCAGCACAGAAACCTCAACTGTCAATGGATGCATATGTATGGCATGTAGACTTTGAAGCATTATGTATGTGTTACATGGGCAGGAAGAGCTTAAACTTTTTGTGAATAATTGATAGGTATGACAGGTAGTTTGGAGAATGTGGGGTTGTGGTTTTAAAGTGTTTTTATGCACTTTATGGTTTGAAATGCAATTAAACATTTAAGACGATGCAATGTGGTACTGTGAAAAAAATCGTTTCACAAACTATTCTATTAAACTGTTTTTCTACTGACTAAAAAGTAAATGTAAAAGTAAAAAAATAAAATTAAAAAAATCAATCTCACACCTAAAATGATGTCAAAATGCAGTGCCGCTAATGCTGTCAATGAAGATCCTACTGTTCTGTAACAAAACTCCCCATGCCTTTTTGATAATAGCAAGCCTATTAGCCTTGAAAATGGCCTAAATGTTGTATCCCCATCGATACACTTCCCTGCTAAGTTCGGGATTCACAAATTTCAATAGGATTCGATGACCCTTCCTCTTGTGAATCAAACCTGGGCAAATTTGCCCAGCCTCATTAATTACAGCATGCAGCGATGATGTGAAGGTTAGCAGGAGGAACCAGTGACAGCTGCTGGGGACCTAGGATCGGGATCATGTTGGTACTCAGTGGTGCATGCTAAATCAATGGCTGGTGCTGATAATGTATAATTAATAAAATCTATACATAGAAGCTAATTTGCTATATATTATAGTTTATGAAGGTTTAACTTTCATGCTAATCAAAGCTGTTTAAATTGAAGACGTAAAACTAAAAGTGCAAGAAATCTCTTACCAGTCTTTAAAGAATGCTATTATTCAAATATCAGATCACGCCCCGAGGATGACTTAAGACAGACAACATGTGTCTGACATGGAAAGAGTTATTACCTATGAACAGCTAGACTATGCTGTGGAAATGACCCTCAGTATAGAATGTCATGTGTTTTTTGTCCAAAAAGTTTTTTCCTTTAAAAAAATAATGTAAGTAATAATATTTATGGTAATGGTTGGAGACATTTCCACCAAGCATTCACAAAAAAAATATAACAAGGTTGGCCCTAGTTAGGCAGACACATTGAGATTATTCAACAAGCTGGAAAGTCTCTGCACAATGAGAAGCATTTATGATAGTTAAATGCAATCATTATCGCCCTGTAGTGTAGGTCTGATCAGCTCAACCTAGCACTTAGGAGAGTCAGACTGTAGCTCTCACACACAAAGTAGTGGTCGAGCTCTTTCTGAACGCTGCTCTAATGAAAATTGTTTCTGGAGCAGCACTGTTGATTGGAGGAGTGTATGTGGAAAAGGGGTCGTGTCAGGCCGCTGGAGAGCTGGGCTGCTGCTTTTTGTCAGCTGCTTCGTGGTCTGACTCTCATATGTGCTGCCAGGACAGGATATTTTAAACCTTGCTGCAATTAAAAAAGTCATAGGACCATGTTTTTTACTGTATATATAGCCTAGGCTCTTTTGGGCTTTAAATATATAAAGTGTTTTATTGCACCAAAAATTTCATCCAACCTCAAAAAACAAAAATTTGTTTTTTCAAATACTAGTATAAAGAAGTCGTGAAAAGCACTTTTGTTTCACACAAAAATACAGATACTTTATTGGGTTTAAAAACTGCTTGTTGCAACTATAGGTTCATCAAAAAGAATCCGTTCTCAGTATCTCAGATGGTAAGCTGTAAGGAGCAGGGCCCTCTGATTCCTACTGTATTAAATTGTATTGTACTAGCACTGTCTGCTCTTGTGTTGTAAAACACTGCGTAAACTGTTGGCGTTATATAAATCCTGTATAATAATAATAATTATACTTACCTGTCTGACAGATGCTTTAATGAAATCCAACATTCTCCACCCCACATCTATCTTTTACTTTGGGGCTGGGGGTACTTTTCTGCTTGACTGCTACTGATGTGGCTACTTCAAGACTAGTTAATAGTGATTTGCTAATCACTATTAACTAGCAGATCCGCTCTCCGTGTCATACTGTAATGTTGGAATGTGATACACATTTCATGTGACAGGACCAGGCGGCTCTATGCCTAGAGCAAAGAATGCTGTGAAAAGATGCTGCTTGCAGAATCCAAATATGTTCAGCTTAAAAATAAATGTGATGTTCTGTGCAACTTTCTACAGACATCTGACAGATTTGAATGCTGGTTGAAAAAATAAATTATGTTAGCTGATAAACAGAAATAAACAATGATTTTTTGTAAAGCTCAAAAAACAGTCGCATGTATATTTTCCAACATACTGAAAATCAGTACATGCTGAAAAATTCAGTCATCAACATTTGAAAATAATTTCAATAAATTCATCACTCACAATGAGAGCTGTCATTTCTTGGAACTTTTGTTCATCATACCAAACATCAACATCATACCAAATGGATTAATGGGTAGCAAAGTACATGCACCCAGGAGCAATCATTTGGGCAATGAAGTCTGATGCCTTTTAATTTATCACGAGGTCTCATATTCAGAAGCTAAAAATAGAATTTTCTTGTAGGAAATGAATCCTCCTTGTAGTTTCTGTAAGAAGTGAAGAGGTTAAGTCTGAGCAGACACTTAGCCATCTGCCTATGGATTTTTTAGGTAACCCCACACAAGGGGGCAAGTCCCAGAAATGTTTTATTTATTTATTTTACAACTTGTTAAGAGAGAGAAGTCAGCAGATGGCTTCCTGGACAGTCCACTGAAACCTGAAGGTCTAAATTCCACTTTTAGCTGTTGTGGTGTCTTTTACCTCTGGCACTCGTCTAGCTCTTGAAATCTGTACCTAAGGCCTTGTGGAAGGTAATAAATATACAACGTACTTTCTAACAAAGCCATCTGTTAACATGTTGTACCTTCTGCTGACTAGCAGCATGCCATGGGCAACATCTGATGCATAACAGTGTACACTCAATTATTAACAACAACAGCGAATAAAAAGGGCCGCATTTAAAATAGACATTAATGTCTGCAAAGAGTTACGATAATGTGATTCAGCTCTCCACTAAAGTGTAGAATAATCCAAACATCTCCTATCCTAAACCAGACTTTTTTGTTTATAGTGTGGTCAACAAAGAGGTCTCAGGGAATTGTGGGGTTAGAATCAAAGACTGCAAAAAAAAAAAAAAAAAAAAAAAAAAAAAAGTACGACAAATAATAAAGAATACTGAAAAACATAAAAATTGTTTTGTTCGGTGGCAAAGTCACATAGAAGATGAGGTGGACTGGACACGAGCCTTGGAAACACTTCCCAGGATATCTCTCTCGCCCTCTCAAAGGCTTTCTCAGCTTTTTATTATACATAGGGCTCATTAGACCCCACAAAACTCCATGCTTGGGGAAAAAAACACAACACCGTTATGCCCACGATGCTCTCTATTTGATGACTCTCTTCTCCACATGCTCTGGTGATGTCCAAAGCTCCATCGTTACTGGGAAAAAAAATATTCATAACCTTAAACTTACTATGCTCCAATGAGATAACAGGGACACCCAAACTTGCACTACTTGGAATAATACCTGATGGAGCACTACCTGTAGAGATGTACACTATGTGGATAAGATCTTTATACTTAGCGCGTAAAGTTATTCTGCAAAAATGGATCTGCTGATCCTCCAACCCATAAACAATGGGTTAAGAAACTTACTATATACTTAAAAGAGAATAATTTATGTATAAGCACAGAGGTACACTCCAAAGGTTTGTTAAAATATGATCATGGTGGATAAAACCTAGTACTGAATTTTATGACGGTTTATCTACACCCTGTTCCAAATTATTATGCAAATTCTATTTCAGTGTCACAATAATTAAATATTTTGTTTTTCAGTTTAACTCATGGATGCATTGTGTCTCAGGGCTCTTTTGATCACTGAAAACAATCTCGGACACCTGTGATAATTAGATTGCCAGGTGAGCCCAATTAAAGGAAAAACTACTAAAGCAGAGCATCATTTTCAAGCAATATGGGGAAGAAAAAGGATCTCTCTGCTGCTGAAAAGAGTGAAATAGTTCAATGCCTTGGAGGAGGTATGAAAATCTTAGATGTTTCACAAAAACTTAAGCGTGATCATCGCACAATTAAAAGATTTGTGGCTGATCAGAGCACAGACGGGTTTTGTGCAGATAAAGGCACGCTGAGGATAATTTCTGCCAGACCCATGCATCGGATCTAGAGAGCAGCTGCTAAAACACCATTACATAGCAGCAAACAGATATTTGAAGCTGCTGGTGCTTCTAGAGTTCCACGGACATCAAGGTGTAGAGTCCTCCAGAGTCTTGTAACTGTGCATAAACCTTCCATTCGGCCACCACTAACCAATGCTCACAAGCAGAAATGGCTGCATTGGGCAGAAAAATACATGAAGACTCATTTTCAAACAGTCCTGTTCACTGATGAGTGCCATGCAACCCTGGATGATCCAGATGGATGGAGTAGTGGATGGTTAGTGGACGGCCACCCTGTTTCAACAAGGCTGCGACGTCAGCAAGGCGGTGGTGGAGTCATGTTTTGGGCCGGAATCATGGGAAGAGAGCTGGTTGGCCCCTTTAGGGTCCCAGAAGGTGTAAAGATGACCTCTGCAAAGTATGTGGAGTTCCTGACTGACCACTTCCTTCCCTGATACAGAAGGAAGAACTATGCTTTCCGTAATAACATCATCTTCATGCATGACAATGCACCATCTCATGCTGCAAAGAATACTTCTGCATCAATGGCTGCTATGGGGATAAAAGGAGAGAAAGTCATGGTGTGGCCTCCATCCTCCCCTGACCTCAATCCTATTGAGAACCTTTGAAGCATCCTCAGGCATAAGATCTATGAGGGTGGGAGGCAGTTTACATCCAAACAGCAACTCTGGGAGGCTATTCTGACATCTTGCAAACAAATTCAAGCAGAAACTGTCCAAAAACTCACAAGTTCAATGGATGCAAGACTTGTGAAGCTGCTATCAAATAAGGGGTCCTATATTAAAATGTAACGTGACCTGTTAAAATGTTTAAAAAGTTAAAAAATTGTTAAAAGTTTGATTGAAATAGCTTTTGATTTCAGTAAATATGCTGCAAACACAACAAATGACAATTTTTTAGTTCTTTACAACCTATAAAGTGATTTGAAACTTACTGTGCATAATAATTTGCAACAGTGCATTGTAAGTTTTGTATTTTGAAAAACAAAACTGTTATCATTAGGAGGTTTGTTCAATAAAATTTGAATTGTACTCTTAATAGTTAATAACATGAGAATTATGCTGACTGTTGTTTACATCAATTATTTAGGCAAATGAGAAAAAACGGAAAATTGTATACTCACCTTTCCGTAATTTTCCTTTCCTGACGCATCTTCATGGCAGCACACACTGGGTTGTGACTCCGCCCCCACAACCTGACAGGATTGGTCTATCTATAAAAGTTGAAGAGAGATGACCCCCACCATTCTCTGTATATATCATTTAAAACAGGGTGGGAATCTGTGTGCTGCCATGAAGATACGTCAGGAAAGGAAAATTACGGAAAGGTGAGTATACAATTTTCCGTTTTCCTGACGCCTTCATGGCAGCACACACTGGGAAATAACTCGCCAGTCGGGAGGGTGCAAATTAAAGTTTATTATTCTAAAGAGCTGAGGAATTGGCTGTAATAATGGCTCTGCCAAAGTCCGCTGTAGTTAGTTGTGCAGAGTCAATTTTATAGTGAGAAGTAAACGTATGTCTTGACGACCAGGTAGCTGCCTTACAGATCGTTTCCGGTGAAACTCTGCAATATGCTGCCCATGAAGTTGCCACTGCCCTGGTTGAGTGTGCCTTGATGCCTTCTGGGATGGCTAGCTGCTGAGATGAATATGTCTTTTTAATGGTGTTGACTAGCCAGGATGCGATTGTTCGGGAAGTTGCTGGATGACCTTTCCTAGGACCGTGAGGAATTATGAGAAGAGTATCTGATTTTCTGAAAGAGGCTGTAGCTTCCAAATAGCTGGTAATGATAGTTTTAACGTCCAATGCATGCGGTTCACCCTGGTTATTAATAAAGGATGGAAGGTTGATATCTTGATTATAATGAAAAGAAGATGATACCTTGGGAGTGAAACGTTCCGAAGGCCTCAATACCACTCTATCGGGATAGAAGACTAGGTAAGGTTCTGTTATCAGTAATGCTTTAAGTTCTGAAACTCTTCTCGCAGATGTAATGGCGATAAGGAAGGTTACCTTCAGAGTCAGGTTCCAAAGTGAAATTGTCTCAGTCGGCCAAAAAGGAGGTTTGGATAATGCATCAAGAACTGTAGAGAGATTCCATGGTGGAAATGTGGGTTTCTTTGGAGGTCTGATTTTTAAGCAGGCTCTCATGAACTGAATCACTAGAGGATGTAGTGCCCATCTAATGCCTGTTTTAGCTGAAAGAGCCGAAATCTGGACTTTAAGGGTACTAGAGCTTAAGCCTTTGGTAATACCTAACTGAAGAAATTCTAGAACTTGAGGAGGTTCTGGTGATACTGGGTTCCATTTTTTTTGTTGAGCCAGAGAACAAAACCTATTCCATACTTGTGAGTAGGTCCTGTTGGTGGTGCTTCTTCTAGCTTGAAGAAGAGTAGAAATGACCTCCTGTGAGCATCCCTGCTCTAACAGCCGAGTCCTTTCAATTTCCATGCTGTCAGGTGTAACTTCTCTGGAGCTGGATGTAGAAATTGACCCTGGGACAGAAGGTCCGATGTTACTGGGAGAGGAAGCGGTTGTTGTAGGCTGAGTTGTAGTAGGGTTGTGAACCACGGTCTCCTCGGCCAGAAAGGAATTATGGCTATTACAGTTGCCGATGATTTCCGAAGCCTGGATAGGAACCTCGCAATTAAGGGTACTGGGGGAAAAATGTAACCCAGCTTGAAATTCCACGGATGGGTTAGACAATCCATCCCTTCGGCTGATGGGAAGGCTGCTCTTGACAGGAATCTCCGACATTTGGCATTCGCAGGTGTGGCTGCTAGGTCGATTTCTGGTGTTCCCCAAGTTGTTGCAAGAAGGGAAAAGGCCCATTGGCTCAATGACCACTCGTTGTTGGAGAGAAGCTCCCTGCTCAAATAGTCGGCCAGCATGTTCTGGGCTGCTGGGACATATACCGCTTTTAGGTCTATTAGGTGTACTTGAGCCCACTCCATGATAGGGCGTACCTCCTGCATCAGAGTGCGACTCCTCGTACCCCCTTGCCTCTGGATATATGCTACAGCGACTCTGTTGTCCATCCGTATCACCACGTTCTTCCCTATCAGGTATGGAGTGAAGGCTAGAAGTGCCTGAAAGGCCGCTCTGAGCTCTAGTATGTTGGATACTATCCCCTGGGCTTGAAACTTCCATTGCCCTTGTGCTGCTAGATTTTGGTAATGAGCTCCCCATCCTAGCTGGCTGGCATCTGAAGTGACCACCTCTGGCTGTGGAGAAACTAGAGATTTGTATCTCTTGAGATTCCTGGCTCGTGTCCACCACCACATCGATTGTTTCACACACCTGTGTATGTAGATCTTCTGAAGCATTGATACTCCATTCCACTGCCTCAGAAAAGAATTCTGCAAGATTCTTGTGTGCCATTGGGACCACTGAATCATGGGCAGAGTCGCAGACATGGAGCCCAGGATGCTCATACATACTCTGGCTGGCAAGTGTGTAACCGAGATTAGCCTCTGAACTTTCTGAATCAGAGGCATGATTTTCTCCTGAGGAAGCTGTACTCTGTTCAGGATGGTGTCTAGCTCCGCACCGAGAAAAATCATCTTCTGAGTGGGCTGAAGCTTGCTCTTCTGCCAGTTCACCAGCCAGCCAAAGTTTTGCAGAGTTGATAGTAGGATCTCTCGGTGTTGTATCAAGACCTGGCGACTTTCTGCTAGAAGAAGTATATCGTCCAGATAATGATGTACTCTCAGACCTCTTTCTCTGAGGTATGCGATGAGAGGCAGAAGAACCTTGGTGAAGGTTCTGGGAGCTGATGAGATGCCGAAGGGTAGGCACTTGAACTGGAAGTGGTGTTGATTGATTGAAAAGCGGAGAAATCTTTGAAAAGCAGGATGTATTGGGATGTGAAGATAGGCGTCTGATAAGTCTATGGACAGCATCCAATCTTCTAGATTCACTGCTAATAGGATGGACTGTAGACTCTCCATCTTGAAGGTTTCTATCTTGATATTTTTGTTTAGTCTTTTTAAGTCCAGCACTGGCCGAAAATCCCCCGTTTTCTTTTTTACTAAAAACAGAGTAGAAACCTCTGCCTCTTTGACATAGTGGAACCTCAAAAATTGCCTCCTTTTGTTTTAGTTCCATTATGTATTGCAGAAGGATTCTTCTCTTTTGTTGAGAAGCCGGGAGTTTGGTTGGCAAAAAATGGTTTCTGGGGATCTTGTTCAGGAATCTCCACCTGTGACCGTACTTGATCGTAGAAATGGTCCAATGATCCCTGATGTTTTCTGACCATATTTGTGTGAATCTTTTTAGTCTGGCGCCCACCGTCGGGGGATGGGCGGGCGTACCTTCAAAAGGACTTCTGTTGTTCGGTAGAAGGAGTGGCCTTGGTTTTCCGCATCCTCAGGAAAGAAGACTGTGTGTTCTTCCAGTTTCTTTTGAACTCTCTGCCTGGTCTGTATGTTTTTGCTTCTCTGTACCTTTCTGGAAGGTTACCTTTGTAAACGGGACCAACCTCTTCGGTTCCAAATTAGATACGGCAATTTCCAAGGTGACAGGGGGAAAATCTGGGCTCATTCCCTCTGTCAGAGGGAATGAGCCCAGATTTTCCCCCTGTCACCTTGGAAATTGCCGTATCTAATTTGGAGCCGAAGAGGTTGGAACCATCGTAGGGAATTCTGCACCAATTTGTTTTTGATGCTGCGTCTGCTACCCAGGGTTTTAGCCACAGAGCTCGTCTTGCCATAACCGAGGCTAACATTGCCCGGGCCGAGCACCTAATAATGTCCACGGAGGCTTCTGCGATAAAATCGCCTGCTAATTTAAGTTCTTGTAGAGACGTAACTACTTTCTCCAAGTCTATCTCTCCCTGAAGAGATTTTTCAATATTGACAGTCCAGCCTGAAATGGCTCTACCAACTGCTGCTGTGGTGACTGCTGGTCTGCAAGCGCCCCCTGCTGTGGAATAGGCTTTTTTGAGTTCTAGGTCTATTTTCCGATCTAGGACGTCACGGAAGGAGACGGCATCTTCAATGGGTAGGGTGACATGCCTTGCCAAACGCATCAAAGAGGCATCCACAACCGGGGCATTAATTAAGGAGGAGACCTTAGGTTCTCTTAAAGGGTACATTTTTGCAAGTCTGTTGTTTAGGTTAGGCCTCTTGTCGGCTCTCTCCCATTCATCTTTGATCAAATCATTTAATTCCTCGATGAAAGGGAAGGTTTCTGGGTCCCTTTTCAGGTTTGGAAAATATTTCCGCGTTTTTTGAGGTGTTTCCTCAGATTCTTCCCAACCTATGGCCTCTTTGACAGATTTTGCAAATGGTTCGACCAAGGTGAAGTCAAAACCTGTTGGCACTTCCGATTCTTCGTTCTCTGAAGGAGATTCTGGATCTGCCCTTACTTCGATTGCTGAGCGAGGAGGAGCTATGGAGGTACCTGGTTCTGACCTGGCTGGCAGGGGTGCAGTTGACTCCATTATAGATTCTCTGACTGATTCCCGAATCAGGTCAATTACTTCTCTGATGTCCGATTCTCTCTCTTTCGTAGCTTCATTGAAGCACGAGCGACATGCTAATTTATCTGGCAAAGCCGTGGCGCCACATACCCAGCAGCAATTTGCTGCGGGACGGGTGTGCTGGGTTTGCTTGCGACGTGATGAAGGCGATCTCCTATGATGAGATCGGCTACGTCGAGAACGACTGTGGCGTGAGTGACCACGACGAGAATGGCTACGGTGAGAGTGCCTGTGACGAGATGAGGAGCGTGATCGGCTTCTGCGGGATCTTCTGCTTGAGGCATGGCTTGATCTCTCCCTGCGTCTTGATTTAGACCTGGACGGACTGATAGAAGAAGTCTTGTCAGAAGATGTGCGCTCTTTTTTTTTCTCTCTTCAATACTTACCATATGGACAGCCCCTTACCTTACAGGACGTGGGTGGTCTGCTTGGGCAGTGGTCTCCATGAGCAGAGAAGAAGAATGTAGGCAGAAATAAAGGTCTGGAATGGGGTTAAAGAGGAAAACAAAAATATACATATATATATATCTATGCCAAGATAATAATAATAATAATAATATTTTTTCTTATTTCTCCCTTTTTTTTTTTTTTTTTTAAATATTATTATATTTTTTTTTTTTTTTTTATAAAAAATACCCTTGTAACGATGAATCAGGAAGGATCAAAATGACTTACCAGTCTCCAGAGGGAATTTCAGCTTCAGGATGCCAAGAAGAGTCAGCCAAAACGAGCAGAATAGCGAACTGTTGTATTGAAAAGCCAGAGCCCTTTTTTAAATAATACCGTCGCGCCAAAAATGACGCTTCGCGCATGCGCAGAAGCGCCGTGATGGCTCCGGCGCCATGTTGGAAGCTGGCAAACGTGAAGGCTGTCTCTGTTCGATTCTCCCGCGCATGCGCAATGCGGAGCGGGACGCGCCGGCGGCCATCATGCATGCCTAGAGCGCTGTGGGACTACAGGTACCAGAGGGAGAAAGAATTAGGAAAAAAAGAAAAAGAATAGAAAAAGAAAAGAAGTGGAGACCACTGCAATACTTCAGCTTCTTTAAAGCCTACTATGTGCCAGATGATCCATGATGCTGCCCCTGAGACCACCAGAGTGGGGGCTCCCTCCATAGAAGCTCCTTTAGAGACTGTACAAGAGGGACTTCCAAACAGGAGAGGCTTGAACCTGCTGGGGCGATGCGGTAAGAGGCTCTGCGATGTCCAACCATCTTGTCAGGTGAGGATAAAAAAGAGAATGGTGGGGGTCATCTCTCTTCAACTTTTATAGATAGACCAATCCTGTCAGGTTGTGGGGGCGGAGTCACAACCCAGTGTGTGCTGCCATGAAGGCGTCAGGAAATATCATTGGCATAATAATTTGGAACAGGGTGTGGTAGAGAGGAGCAATGAAGATATGGGAGTAAAGAGCTGAGGTAAAAGGGTGTGGAGTAGATAAGAAGAGAAGAAATTAATATGTAAAAGAAAGATAATCTGAAGCTGCATAGAGGAAGCTACCATAGTCTGATGACTGATATTAAGGGAGCTTAATTTGATGAGTAAATTGTATTTAGGCTCCTATTATGTTTTGTTTATTATATGTTAAGTTACTTTAATACTAGAGGTGCAAGGTTTGTTTGGTTTATGTGTTTTGGGGGGGGGGGGTTGTTTCTTTTTATATTACTTGATATTTAATGAAATGACTTGATCTATTATTTGTTTGCATGTATAATTATAAAAAAACAAAAAAAAACGATTTGATATAAAAAAAATGAATGCCAACATGTCCTGTGACATACTGAAACAGAGCACGATTCCCTCCCTTCGGAGACAGGGCCGCAGGGCAGTATTCCAACATGATAACAACCCCAAACACACCTCCAAGATGACCACTGCCTTGCTAAAGAAGCTGAGGGTAAAGGTGATGGACTGGCCAAGCATGTCTCCAGACATAAACCCTATTGAGCATCTGTGGGGCATCCTCAAACAGAAGGTGGAGGAGCACAAGGTCTCTAACACCCACCAGCTTCGTGATGTCGCCATGGAGAAGTGGAAGAGGACTCCAGTGGCAACCTGTGAAGTTCTGGTGAACTCCATGCCCAAGAGGGTTAAGGCAGTGCTGGAAAATAATGGTAGGCACACAAAATATTGACACTTTTGGGCCCAATTTGGACATTTTCACTTAGGGGTGTATTCACTTTTGTTGCCAGAGGTTTAGACATTAATGGCTGTGTGTTGAGTTATTTTGAGGGGACAGCAAATTTACGCTCATTACTGTACATTGTAGGATTTTTTCTGACGGATGTTGGCTCAAACTTGTCTTGCATACACATGGTCACACAAAGTTGTCGGAAAATCCGATCGTTCTGAACACGGTGATGTAAAACACGTACATCTGGACTAAACGGGGCAGTGGCCAATAGCTTTCATCTCTTTATTTATTCTGAGCATGCGTGGCACTTTGTCCGTCGGAATTTCCGACAACGGATTTTGTTGTCGGAAAATTTTATATCCTGCTCTCAAACTTTGTGTGTCGGAAAATCCGATGGAAAATGTGTGATGGAGCCTACACACGGTCGGAATTTCCGACAACAAGGTCCTATCACACATTTACCGTCGGAAAATCCGACCGTGTGTACGGGGCATTAGTCTCCTACGCATGAGGGTGAGGGTATAGTTAATAATGCACTGCACATCTGGGTAATCTTTTAGAACCTTGCTGCCCTCAAGGACTGGGGATGTATTTCTATTCTATTTTCAACTGTCTTCTTTTAATATATGTGATCAATGTGATTCCAATAGTCTTGTGCAAATTAAAAGCACATACAATAGCATTTTAAATTCTGGTCCATCCTGGCCCACTCAGTCAGCACTGTTTTGTATTTACATTTCCAAAAATGTAAACTTTTATATAAACCAAAAAAATGCATTTTTTTTTTAATATGATCCTTGGCCTAGGCCCATGATTTTTTTTTTAAGAGACAGTCCTCTACATGGCCACAGACAGGTTGCTTTTTCATCCAGTTCAATGAAAATGTGACAAATTCAATAATGGCAAATAAAAAAGTGAAAAAGTTTCAGTCGAGAAAGCAGGGAGATACTGTAGCTGTTAAAAAGATTATGATGTTTTCAATCTGCTTAAGTAATTGTTCTCAAAAGTGGATGTCAACGCTTTGGAATCTATGTAACAAATCCAGAATTCCACATATCATAAACAATTCCCAACCACCAATTTTCTAAATGTCTAAGTAATTTCTGCAAAGTGATTTTTCATGATAATTATATTGGTGAATTTTCCTTAAAAAAAAGATAAAAAATGGACCGGTCTAGCCAGCTTTCCATCACCCAGTTATGATTAGTAGTGAAAATTTGTGTACTAAATGGATGGCGCTAGTTCTGTAGTACTGGACATATTGGTATGTTCTGCTTTCATCACACTATACACATTATACCTTTTCCCTGTATATTTAAGAGATTAATGAGACAAGATCCTGCTGTTTGGGACAACCTGCCCCATGGCTTCAAGCCTCAGCAGTGAATATGAGTGTGGCTGGAAGGTAACGGTCTGCTACAGGCTTACATTTCAGTTGCCATTTAGGAGAGATACCATATTTTAAACTTTAGAATTAAACTGTAATTAAATTGTAGTTTAAAAAAAAAAGGTTTTAACATTATTAATGTCAAAACAATTCTCTTGAAGCAGGCCTAAAATCTTAAAGTAAAATGCACAGTCCAGCATGAGCCAACATGACCAAACATACAATAGGGTGTGCTAGAAAATTTGACATTGTGAAGATAAATACGTTGTACGTAAAATGAATGGATTCTCAATGCTTAATATTCACAAGGAGTCTTGGCAACTTTCGGACCTCCAGATGTATCTCAGAAGATTATCATCATGCTTCCTCCCCCTATTCTGTCCAGATTTCTTCTCTAGTTCACAGGAAACAATCTTTAAAAAAATCTCAGCATCCCCTGACTCCTTCCAATCCCGGGGAGGACAAGCTGCAACCAAGAGGAGAAAAAGCAACTGGTGCCGGTGTTCTATCGATTTGTGCCCTCCGCCGAAAGGTGCCCATGCATGCGCAGAACAGAAGGGCACTCCAGCTGATTTGCCGATCAGCTGGATTGACGTCACCATAGCACACGCGCACATCTTAGGAGGGTTTTTTCGATGGGAGACACTATTGCACAATTGAAAGCTATGCCAAGAGACGAGGGAAACGGCAGATGTCAGATTGTGCCTCACGGTAAACCCATGGCGCAACAGCGAGGCACAATATGACAAATACGGTGTCCCTCCGCTGTTTGCCTAGCATGAAATTGTGGCTGTGAAATGGTATCTCCAGATGAAAAAAGGCTCCTACGATGTGCGCATGCGCTATGGCGACGGCACTCCAGCTGTTCGGGAAATCAGCTGGAGAGCCGTTCCGTTCTATGCATGCGCGGGCACTTTTCGACGGCGGGCACATATCGACAGAACACTAGCTGCGCTGGTGGCTCCCAGCGCTTCCAGGGACTCAGGTAAGCTCAGATGCAGTCGCTGACATCACATCCGGATGAAGAGAGGAGTGGGGAGATGCACGCGTTCAGAGCATGTGTGCTCCTTCATCAGGCATTAGCAATACACCATGATTCACTGAACTATTTCTGACCCTGCATGTCAATAATGATCACTCGTCAGACAACAAGTGATAAAGTATACAGGAAGTTTATTTGTGGGGAGAGTATAGAGTGCTTCTGACTGTGAAGTCCCAATGACGTGTTTGACACGTGATATAAAAAGGCTGCCATGCAAGATGCAGCTGTACTAGTATCTCAGCAATGCTCTCCTGTGATAGCTTCTGCTTACTCACAAATGACAGACTGGATGTAGACAGGCAAATCTCTTCTGAAGAGCATGGAAGGTCAGATTTGATGTAGCTAAGGCTGGCCATACTCTGAATTTCAGCCAGTTTCTAACAAACCTTCCAAAATTTACACACTGGAACGCCCTGTCAGCACCACTCCGTCTGACATTCTTCATTAGAAAATTAGAAGAAGCTAGGTGGAAAATTGATGGTGGGGTGGCGCCTGCATCCAATCAGATGCAGACATTCTTGGGTCTTCAGACAGATGGCACAATCTCCCTATGTATGCCAGCATTAACACCATGTTTCCAGATAAGTTCCACAGTACTGCTTTGTATGTCTATGGCAAACTCGGATGGCCATAGAGGGCCCAATTGATATATGAGATGCTCCCCATTTCAAGAATCTCTTTAGATCAGGGTTCTCCAAACTTTCTAAACACAGGACCAGTTTACTGTCTTTCAAATTTTAGAGGGGCCTGACTTTGATCGATGGGAGTAAAAAATATGCCCCAGCATCAATGGAAGTATACAATGCCTCAGGCTTGGTGGTCAGTAGGAGTAAAAACAAAATAACCACACAGTGCCTGTGGCCAGCAGGAGGAGGAATAGTGCCCCATTATTGGTGTTATTGGCAGGAATTATGCCCCATCGTTGGTGTCATTGGGAGGAAATATGCCCCATCATTGGTGTCATTGGGAGGAAATATGCCCCATCATTGGTTTCAGTAGAAGAAATGGAGCTGCATTGTTGGTGTCAGTGGGAGGAATGGTGCTGCATCATGGGTGTCAGTAGAAGGAGCAGTTCCTCGAATCAGTGTGAGGAATGGTGCCCCATCATTGGTGTCATTGGCAGGAATTATGCCCCATCGTTGGTGTCTATGGGAGTAAATATGTCCCATCACTGGTTTCAGTAGAAGAAATGGAGCCGCATTGTTGGTGTCAATGGGAGGAATGGTGCTGCATCATGGGTGTCAGTAGGAGGTACAGTGCCTCGTATCAGTGTGAGGAATGGTGCCCCATCATTGGTGTCATTAGCAGGAATTATGCCCCATCGTTGGTGTCTATGGGAGTAAATATGCCCCATCATTGGTGTCAGTGGAAGAAATGGAGCTGCATTGTTGGTGTCAATGGGAGGAATGGTGCTGCATCATGGGTGTCAGTAGAAGGAATAGTGTCTCATATCAGTGGGAGGGATAGTGCCCCAGGAGCCGGATAAAGGTAAGTAAATGCCACATCTGACCTGTGGCCTGTAGGGGGTTTCTTATGACTCCACAATTAGAGCATCAGGAAAAAAAAATGTCATCTGTTTACCCAAATAAAGGACTGTTCCCATCTAAATATGATACAATTTTTTTGTTGAAATCACACCCACAAAAGACAGGGGACTTTTACGTTAGATTCACACTTGCATATTGGTCTGACAGTGTGTACATGAGAGAACCCAGGGGGGTTTCCAGCGATTAGCTGCAGGAGATAGCCTCATTCAAAGCAATGGGAGGCTGTGATGGTGGGCTCTATCGAATAGTGCCCACCATCAAAATGTGCCCGCGCATGCGCAGTACGGCAGGGAACTCCAGCTGATTTCCCAAACAGCTAGCGTGACGTCACCATAGAGCATGCGCACATTGTAGGAGGCATTTTTTGACGGGAGATAGCATTTGACGGGCAGAATTGAAAGCTATGCAAACAGCGGAGGGAGACCGCAGTTGTCAGATTGTACCGCGCTGTTGCAGGGCGGGTTTACAGTGTGCTCAAGATCGGGTTTTGTCTGTGTTGCAGGATGGTTTTGTTGTGTTGAACGGCGGGTTTTGCCTGTGTGTAAGGGTGGGTTGCAACACAGACAAAACCCGCCCTGCAACAGTGGGGCACAATCTGACAACTACAGTCTCCCTCCGCTGTTTGCACAGCTTTCAATTCTGCCCATCAAAAATGCCTCCTACGATGTGCGCATGCGCTATGGGGATGTCACGCCAGCTGGAGTGCCTATCCGTACTGCGCATGCGTGGGCACTATTCGATAGAACACCGGCTCCCTCAGCTAATTGCGGCCACTTGTATGTCATTGCTATGCAGCAATCACCTGTGAGTGATCAGTCCTGGACTCTGGCTGGGGTTCTCACATGTACTCGCTGCCAGGCCAATTTGCAGGTGTGAAGGCCTAAAGCAGAACTCCATCCAAAATAACACGATAACAATTATTTAAAAGGTCAAATAAAAAAAACAGCTTTTGTTGCAATATTCACTTTCAACACAGAGCTCCCCAACACAGTACTTCTTATCACAAGATGCCCTCAGTACTTCTTATCACAAGATGGCCCTGATGGCCACTACTACTCAACCCACTTCATCTGAAACCAGATTGTCAACTATTTTCATTATTGATTAGTTGGTCAGCCGACTGGTTGGCCTGTATACAGATTGCAGCATTTGTTTACATGTCAGTATACACAGTGCAGCACACATACAGCTCAGTACACCATCCATACATGTCAGTATACACAGTGCAGCACACATACAGCTCAGTACACCGTCCATACATGTCAGTATACACAGTGCAGCACACATACAGCTCAGTACACCGTCCATACATGTCAGTATACACAGTGCAGCACACATACAGCTCAGTACACCCTCCATACATGTCAGTATACACAGTGCAGCACACATACAGCTCAGTACACCGTCCATACATGTCAGTAGTGTCTGAGAACTTGTGAATGTGCTGTTCATCACAGCCAGTGAGGAGGGAGCGGGGGCGGGCCCAGTCCCGTTCTCTGTGTCTTATGGACACACAGAATGGGGCTTGGGAGCCAGCAAGCACAAGTGACCCCATAGCAAGCGGCTTGCTATAGGGGCACTCAGCAGAGGGGAGAGGATGGCTGCATTACATTTGACTGGTGGTGGTGGAGACGAATGCTCTGCCTACCCTCCTCTTGCGGATTTGGTTCACTGGTTGTTTGATTCTCACTCATTTGATACGTTTAATCTTTATTATTTCGACTATTTCCTAAAGCGCTTGAGTGTGCGGGCCCCATTTTGTTCACATTTATTTAAATTAATTTATATTACTATTGTAATGTGCGTGTTCTAAGCAGCCAATCACATAGTGCTCAATATGTAAATATACAGATCATGATATTGCAAAGCGATCAATGCTACAAACTCATTTAACAGTCCATATTTAGTGAAAGTTTATGTACTGTAAACTATGCAGTGCATGAACTTTCACTGAATGTCGACTGTTTAATGAGTTTGCATTGATTTCAGCATGTGCAAAGTGCCCCATGCATGCTAAAATCCATGCAAAAGAGGAGTTCTGCCCCCCCCACCGTGATAAAGTTAAAAGGTCTCTTACACGCGGGCGGTCCTCCCGATGGACTCAGCTTTGCTCAGTGGGGGGACCGATCCGTTGATCCCCGCTGAGCAGGCAGATGACAGGTCCGTCTTCACTCACTGTGCAGGGACGGACCTGTCAAAGCCCCGCTGTCCTCTATGGGGAGGTCGAATGAAAACGGATCCGCCCGTCGATTTTCATCCGATCCAATCCGCCAGACGGATGGAAAATCAGGTCTCCATCCGTCTGGATTTTGCGGACAGGATCGGATTGGATAGCAGCGGGTGTCAGCAGACATGTCACCGCTGACATCCACCGCTCCATAGCCACTGCAGGACCGCCGCACGCCGATAAAAATCTCTTTGAAGAGGAATGACGTTGTTATGGCAGCAGTTATCTGCCATAACCGGCGGTATCCTCTTCTTCAGCAGGTGGTCCGCTTTCAGATAGAAGTGGTCTCTGTGGCGGATTCGCTGTGAGATCACTTTTATCGGGGGCGGGAGAGGGCCCCCCTCCCGCCGCTCTCCGGTGCCCTCCGCCGCTTACCGGAGACATCGGTAGCAGCAGAGGCAATGGGATCCTTCTTCTTCTCCTTACTGGGTATGGAGACGAGTGAGGGGAAGATGGCCCCTATCCGTCTCCATACCATTGCAGGGCGGAAGCCACGTCAAAACATCACTTCCGTTCATAGCTCTTAAAGGTCCATTTTTTATTTTATTTTTTCAAATGACAATTTTTTTTTATTGCATTTTAGTGTAAATATGAGATCTGAGGTCTTTTTAACCCCGGATCTCATATTTAAGAGGTCCTGTCATGCTTTTTTTCTATTACAAGGGATGTTTACATTTTTTAAAAAACAGTGTAAAAAAATAAATAAAAGGTAAAATAAATAAGTAAAAAAAAATTTTAAAAGCTCTCCGTCCCGCCGAGTTCGCGTGCAGAAGCGAACGCATACCTGAGTAGCGTCTGCATATGAAAACGGTGTTCAAACCACACACGTGAGGTATCACGGCGATCTGTAGAGTGAGAGCAATAATTCTAGCCCTAGACCTCCTCTGTAACTCAAAACATGCAACCTGTAGAATTTTTTAAACGTTGCCTATGGAGATTTTTAGGGTAAAAGTTTGCCGCCATTCCACAAGCCGGCACAATTTTGAAGCGTGACATGTTGGGTATCAATTTGCTCGGCATAACATTATCTTTCAGAATATAAAAGAAATTGGGCTAACTTTACTAAGCCAAGCGGCCATCTTTACAAACCAGAAGCGATGTTTTTTTGATTTTCGGCGGCCATGGAGCTGGCTCTCATTAGGGGTGATCCTCTTATAAATACACAGTGACTGCAGTGGACAGGCACCCCAGATTATGTCTTATTGAGACGAAACCGGTCGGGACAGGCTCTGCTGATGCCACTGCGATATTTGATTTTACTTACATGCCTTTTAATGCCTTCTCAAATGTGAGGATTCGTTCTTGATCTTTGGTCACTGTTCTCTTGGTGGATACCCATTGATGTTATACATTGTGACAGACCCCTGCCTGATTGGTCTACATCGGAAACCGTGTATACTGATTTTCTTCCCTGAGTGTGTTACACCACAAGCTTTGTTGACTCATCAGGCGTATGCCTAGTTGGGTTCAACTTATCTGCTTTGTTTATATACTCTGGATATCAAACGGGGATTTATTGGAGGTCACCATCTTGCCCCCTTCTGTGTGGGAAAAAGCCTTAAAGCCGAGCACGAGAGTGTAAGGCAAGAGGAGCTGGTGAGTTTATTCGCCTAAGGGGAGTGGAATCACAAGTCACAGAGGTGTGGTGGAAGATTGAATTATTGAAGATCTGCACTATATTACGTTATGGATTACCACTAAATACCACTACGTTTCACTGAATATTTGACTTTATATGTTTGCAGAAATTTATGTTTTTTAAAGTTTTTTTTCAAAAAAAATCTTTTTCACACAGATTTTATACGCATTTAATGAATTTTGATTTTGGACACAGGTCACATTGTGTTGATACAGGGTGGTGCAAATTATTAGTCACATATAATTTTTACACATATTTTTAGGGAAATTAATTTAGCGCTGCTATTTGATTTCACTATTGGTTGGGGCTAGTGTATAGTGAATCATTTATTGTTTTGCACTGTTTTGAATATTTAAGCGGCTGCTCAGAGTGAGGCTTTAATTCCACGAGCGCAGCGTCTGGCACATAGGAGGGGGCGGATAACCTGTGTACCATATTACTAACTTTACTGTTGTCTTAACTTTTAAATCAAAAAAGTGTATTTTTTCCACAAAAAGTGCACTTGTAAGACCGCTGCGCAAATACGGTGTGACAGAAACTTTTGCAACTGTTTTTAACTTGTAAACAACAAATCTCAGGAAGAGGCTCAGTCCTTAAGTGGTAGGAGTGAATGAAGTGTCTGATCAGGTCCACCTGAAAAAGTGACAGGCAGACCTGATCGGACAGCCCATGTGAAAAGACCCAAAGTCAGCAGCTACAAATACTGTAGCTGCTGACTTTCAATATTAGGTCACTTACCTGTCCAGGGTTCCTGCGATGTCAACACCCCAGCAGACTTTTGGATTGGCTCTCGGGTGCTGCCGCCATTATGGCCGGTTTCCTACTGCGCATGTGCGAAGCGCGCTGCGCTTTTTGAATGGTGCGGCGGAGGAGGGGGTGTGGTTTACAGATTATAGGGTGGGTCTTAAACAGGAAGGGGTGTGCCATTGACAGGGAGGGGTGGGTCATATTTAAATTTGGGGGTGCACGAGTTCAGTCAGGCCTAGGGCAGTACGAAACCTAAATACACCACTGCTGTCAGTCACTGCTCTGTGCTCTGCCCCCCCAGCACTCACCGGAGCGCTGGGCTGTGGAGGGACGGAAAGGGCTGGTTCAGTCTCCCAGCAGTTTGCTGAGAAGCTGAGCCAGAGGCTGGTCCAGGCATCTCGGTGGATCCCAACTGTAAATTCAGGATCTTTCCCAAGCCCGGCCCAGCTGAATGATGTCAGATGACAGTGGGCTTTAGCCCACTGACATCTGAAAACGGGTCAGAGGAGTGCAGAACAAACTGCATTCCTAACCATATAGCTGGTTATTTATATTTACCACTGCATATGGATATTCAAGAATAATTTGTGATTTTTTAACTTAACTAAATCGCACACCGCATTTTTTCTTAAGGTTTTTATCAGATTAATCGATTAACCGGTTCCCGACTGGCTCACGTCTTATTACGGGAGCAGAATGGCACCCCTGAGTGAAATCCAGTACGGGTTTCCCTTTAAGAACCACCAGAGGGCGCGTGCTACACAGCAGGGGACCCGATGCGCATGTCCGGCAGTCGCGATCGCCACGCATGATCGTGTGCACAAGAGCCAGCAAGGGGATTTGTGTGTGTAAACACAAAAGTCCCTGTTCTGTCAGGGGAGAGAAGACATGTCATTTGTTCCTGCTAAGTAGGAACAACGATATGTCTCCTCCCCTAGTCAGTCCTATCCCCATACAGTTAGAACACACTGAGGGAACACACATTTAACCCCTTGATCACCCCCTAGAATTAACCCCTTCCCTGCCAGTGACATTTATACAGGAATAAGTGCACATTTATAGCACTGATCGGTGTATAAATATCAATGGTCCCAAAAATGTTTTAAAGGTGTCCAATCTGTCCGTCGAAATGTCGCAGTACTGCAAAAAAAAAGTCGCAGATCACCGCCATTACTAGTAAAAAAAATATGATAATAATAAAAAGGCCATAAATCTTTCCCATCGTTCGTAGATGCTATAACTTTTGCGCAAATCAATCAATATACGCTTATTGCGATTTTTTTAACCAAAAACCTGTAGAAGAATACATATCGGCCTAAACTGATGAAGAAATTTGTTTTTTAAAAAAGAAATTGGGGATATTTATTATTGCAAAAAGTAAAAGATATTGTTTTTTTTTTTCAAAATTGTCGCTTTTTTGTTTATAGCGCAAAAAATAAAAACTGCAGAGGTGATTAAATACCACCAAAAGAAAGCTCTATTTGTGGAGAAAAAAAGTATGCAAATTTAGTTTGGGTACAGCGTCACATGACTGCGCAATAGTCAGTTAAAGCGACGCAGTGCGAAATTGTAAAAAGTGCTCTGGTCAGGAAGGGGGTAAAATCTTCCGGGCTGAAGTGGTTAATCTAAACAATTATCAACATTAGGAAAATAATTGTTAGTTGCAGCCCTGCATTTAAAAAAAATACAATTAATCCCTTTTTAATAATTACAGTGTGCATTTATTTGTGTATTAAATCGCCCAGGTTTCTGCTTTAAAATGAACTCTGGGATAAAGCATATACTATTGCCTAAATACATTTGACATCTGTATTCTTACTTGAATCTTGGTGGGCTTTGTGTATTCCTTCTATATCTGTGCAGTAGTCCAGTGTGAAACCTCTGTACAGGAGCTTCCTGTAATAGAGACCGGTCACTGCTGTTCTCTCTCCATGTGCAGGGTGACTGGTCTTGTCTCCACCCACCTCCTGTAGTTTTTTGCAGGCAGCCTGTAGTGGGTGGGGCCTGCTGGGTCCCTCCCAAAGCCCTGCTCTCTACACAGGCTCAGCACAGTGATGATGTCACTCCTGTTTTTCCAAAATAATATCTGGGTTTGCAAAAGCATTTTGTGAACACAAAGTGGATTTATATTCTTTGTGGCGATTCTGGAATATATTTAGATGAAAGTTTTGTACTCAGAGTTCAGCGGACCCAAAGTGTAAAACTGACTTAAAGTGCTTGTAAACCTTAGACATGAAATATGAACAAACCATGGCCTTCTATAGTATGTACTTGTCTCAGTACAGAACACTTATGCCGCGTACACACGACTGGTTTAGCCGTCGGAATAAACTCTGAAGGTTTCTCCGACGGGACTCCGACGGAATTCCATTCAAGCTGTCTTGCATACACACGATCACACCAAATTCTGACTGTCCAGAACGAGGTGACATACAACACTTACGACGGGACTAGAAAAAGGAAGTTCAATAACCAGTAGCCAATATGCGTCATTTTTGGTCCGTCGGGACAGCATACAGACGATCGGTTTTCCCGATAGGAATTGGTTTCGTCGGAAATATTTAGAACATGTTCCATTTCTAGGTCCATCAGAATTTTCGAAAAAAAAAGTCCGATGGGGCATAAACACGATCGGAATAGACAATGAAAAGATTCCGTCGGACTTTTTCTGTCCGACATTCCGCTCGTGTGTACGCGGCTTTATGCTATGTACACATGATAGGATTTTCCGACAACAAATGTTCGATGTGAGCCTGTTGTCGAAAATTCCGACCGTCTGTAGGCTCCATCGGACATTTGTTGTCGGAATTTCCAACAACAAAAATTTGAGAGCTGGTTCTCAAATTTTCCGACAACAAAATCCATTGTCGGAAATTCCGATCGTGTGTACACAATTCCGACCCAAAAATTTCACGCATGCTCAGAATCAAGCAGAAGAGCCGCACTGGCTATTGAACTTAATTTTCTCTGCTCTTTGTACGTGTTGTAAGTCACCGCGTTTTTGACGTTCGGAATTTCCGACAACATTTGTGTGACCGTGTGTATGCAAGACAAGTTTCAGCTAACATGCATCGGAAATAAATCCACGGTTTTGTTGTTGGAAAATCCTATCGTGTGTACATAGCATAAGTGTCATTTCTGTCTGCTGTCTCCTTCCTCTGCTACCTGCATGAGTCACTTCTGACAGGCTTTCCTGACACTAAAAGCTGAAAAGGTGAGGGAGCTCCAGCACACATCCTGTGACAGCCTCAGCTCTGTTCTTGTGTACTGTGTCCCTTCCCTTCAATCAGCTCTCAGCTCTCCTCTGAGCTCCGAAGAGTGTAATTTCAGCTCTCCGCCCCCTGCTTTCGGGAATTCTGCACTTTGAAGGGCTGTAGAATAGACAGGGCTAAAGATAAACAGGTATAACTTATGTAGCAGGTTTTATCTTTGTGTATCACCTGAGGCCAGTCACTTCATTGGATACTGTATATGTAAGGGTTTACAACCACTTTAGAGAATGCTGGCAATCCTTGCTATAAAATATGGCTTCCCCAGTATACCTCTTTCTTGGAGCAGGGTTCTCCAAAGACTGCTATCCTTACTGACAATTCAGTCTCTTTGATACAGGGAAGGTCAAATTCTTATAAGGCTGTTGAGCAGCCAATCAGGGTGTCTGTCTCATAAAGCACCCACATTAAGCCAAAAAGAAGAAGTACAAGTGTCAGTGAGGACAGCAGCCATCTGTGGACTCGAGGTAAGAACACTCCAAGAAAAAGGTAAGGAACTAGGAGTCTTAATTTCAGTAGAAACAGGGACCAGTGGACATGCGAATTTAAGGAATACCGCCGACTGGCTGAAAATGTAATGATTAAATATGCACATGCAATATTCCATATTTACCTGATTAATAAATATCACTTTTATGAACCAGAGCAGTGAGGCATTTTTTTTGTGACAAACAAGGCTTTCTTTTGGTGATATTGTAGGGCAAAAATTATTTTATTTTCTATCACAATCTATAGAAAAGTATCAAAATTTTAAAACTAAGATTTTTTCTACTTTGATCAGTGTTAGTTTTAAAGCAATTTTAGTGTTATTGTAGAAAAAAAAAAGTATAAAACGTATTCTATAATTTGGTTTATAATAACACTAAGGCTGGGTGCATACTAAAGCCGAATGGGGCTGACAGCAAGGGTCCGGTGTGTCCCTGATTTCCATTTCAGGGACGACTCAGGCCCAAATTTTTGGCTAAATTCGCCCTGAAACAGAGCCAAAGACGCACAGGACTCCTGTTCAAGCTGCTCCGGAGCCGCCATAGATATATGTGAACCGACTCCATGGAGCCTGACATGCGAATCGGATGCGAAGAAAATCCTCATCTAATTCGCACTAGTGTGAACCCAGCCTGAAGTTACAACTAGGATATAAAACAGTGGTCTCCAAACTGTGGCCTGGGGGCCGGATGCAGCTCTTTGCCTGCTTTTATACGGCCCTTGAGGCATTATTGCCCCCATTGTCAACAACAGTGGGGCATAGTTCCTGCCACTGACACCAACAGTGGGGCACTGTTCCTCCCTTTGACACCAACAGTGGGGCACTATTCCTCCCACTGACACCAACAGTGGTGCACCATTCCTCCCATTAATACCAATGATGAGGCACTATTCCTCCCACTGACACCAACAATGGTGCACCATTCCTCCCTTTAATACCAATGATGAGGCACTGTTCCTCCCTTTGACACCAACAGTGGGGCACTATTCCTTCCACTGACACCAATGATGAGGCACCATTCCTCTCACTGATACCAATGATGGGGCACTATTCCTCCTAATACCAATGAAGGGGCATTGTTTACTCCCACTGATGCCAGGACATTTTCTTCTCCCAATGGCCACAGGCTGACCCCCTGTAGTTTGAAGGACAGTAAACTGGCCCATTGTTTATGAAGTTTGGAGACACCTGATATAAAGCATTAAAAAGTTCTTTACAAATGAAATAAAGTTCTTTTTCAATGTTACGCATTTTTAATGTGTCACAAAAAAAACTAACAAACAAAACTAGTGAAAAAAAATAAGTTAAAGCGGACTTCCGCAGATTTTTTTTTAAAAAAAGTCAGCAGCTACAAATACTGCAGCTACCGACTTTTAAAATATGGACACTTACCTGTCCAGGGCGCCCGCAATGTCGGCACCCGAAGCCGATCTGTCGCTTGGCTCTCGGGTGCTGCCGCCGCCATCTTCAGTAAGGGAATCAGGAATTGAAGCCTTGCGGCTTCACTTTCTGGTTCCCTACTGCGCATGCGTGACTCGCGCTGCACATTCCTACTGGCCCCTGCTGTCTCCTGGGACTTGTGTGTCTCCCAGAAGACAGCGGGGGGCGGGAAGTGGCGTAGATACCCACGGGTGGAAGTGGGAGCAAAATACCTGTATTAGACAGGTATCTGCTCCCCCCTCCCCCCTGAAAGGTGCCAAATGTGACACCGGGGGGGGGGGGGTTCCGAAAAGCGGGAGTTCCATTTATGTGTGGACCTCCGCTTTAAATATTAATGGTTAAAAAAAATAGAAGTAATTAATAAATCATCAGCAAAATCATACCTAAAGGGAAGAAGGGAAAGAAAGAGTCTATCAGGGCTGGTTAGAATTAACTAATGATTAATAAGAAACAAAGACTTCTATGTTTCAGCAATATTCTTCAACCCAATTGGTCACCATACGCAATCCTTTTTACTCCTTGCACACTGTAGTTTCACTTTATGCTACCTTTCACATTTTTCACTAGTCACCCACCTTATCACCTTTAACCTTTCATTATTACCTCCACATCTTATGCTTCACTTCCGGTGTGGGGTTATCCAGGTCACTTATTACCCTACAATATTTATCCTATGCCAATTACCCCCGTCATTTTGTTAGTTCCCCCAGGTCGCCGTGGGAGATCTCCCTCGGGTGGTGGGGCCACGCGCCTGGGGCCTGTTGGGACCTGGGTAAGCAGACTCGCCTTTGTTCCCCCCTCCAATTTGTATTACCCTGGTGTAAATGTTGATGCTGGAATATAACTTTACTCACTATGTATTTTGGTAAATTCCATTGTATTTTTTCTATTTGTCAGGTTCAGACTGTTTAGTCAGAATATAATCATCTCTAGATTTTCTCCTGATGAAGCGGTTTATGTCCGCGAAACTAGTCGAGGAACATGATATCTGAGATTTTGTGTTGTACTGTATACCAATGATCCCACTGGTGATATACTTGTACTTTTATTATGTCTTATTCTATTACTTTTGTTTTGTCTTCTGCATCAATAAAAACTATCATATTTTTATTTTTATCGTTATATGCTTCATATTATTACCCACTATTATTGTACCGGAATAGTCCAATATGCTCCTGTTTTTGGTCGCCTGACTGGGGATCTGGCTTCCAACCCTTTTGATTATTGATTTCTGGATGATGGTACATTTATATTTGTTACTTCAACATTTCATTATAGAGGTCACTTAACTGAAAATTCCTTTCTTATAACCTTAGAACTTTAAAAATGTAATGGTTATTAAATCAACAATTAAACCTTTATAGATTAAATATGGCTCCCTCCCCTTTCTTTGGAACTGCTTGTATCCCATATATGCTGCTATTGTGCAAGGATCAATGAGGCTCCCAATTCTAATATGACTTTTTTTTAAGGGTAAGCAGATATCTTCTCCCTATTTTCTGCCTGTCTGAAGACATAGTAATAAAGTTCAGCTCCAGCCAAAACCATTGTTTTGGATAAAGTAGAACAGGTGGAACCTCTGATGGCTTTTACTGTCTGTATCTCTGCTGGGAACATATTAGGAGTGTCATCAATATAGAACTTATAGGGAACTTATTACATATAGCAGTGTCTCCGATAAAGAAAGTACAAGGAAATCTCCCTGAAAGATATACAGACTGGGCTGGATGTTCTCCACTGGAACTGTAGGCCCCCAGATAGGATTACCTCCTTTACCCAGAAAATGTTCTTGTTTTACTGGACATAACCTGGCTTGTAATATTGTAAGGACACATAAGGTTAGAAAGATTACGTATATACTGATGATGGGAAAAATTTGTGAGGTCAATAAACACACAAAGATAAAGTGGCCTCCTTGCCTCTTCTGCCTTTAGACCAAGGCATTCTGTGCCCACTGGTAAACCCAATCCTGGCCTTAAACCAGAATTAAACTCACACTTTGTACTTTCCCCATCAGCAAGTACATGCCTCTAGTACAGAGTTCGGCAACCCGTTGATCGCAATCTACCCATCAATCACGGTCAGGTGACGGTTAGACCGCGATCCTTCCTTGCCGACCCCCGGAACTTGGACAGGAGGGGTGGCACTTACTGGTACCCATCAACTGTATTTTCCTCCTGCAGCCGTTGAAAGCCGCCTCTTTTCCCCTATTTCCCACTGGCATTCAGTGGCTGCAGCAGAAAAGAGGATCGGTTACAGTAAATGCCACCCCTCCTGTCCCTGTTTCTCTTCTTTCGGCTGCCTGGCCCCCCATGTGCTCCCCTGGTCCCTCCATAGGGCTGCCAGATTCCCTCCTTTCCTCTCCCACCAGCTGCTGCAGGGAATCGTTTTTGGGATGGAGCGCAGAGAAGGAGCAGGTAAATATGTAATTTACCAACCCTTCCTTTTCTGAAAGAACACAGTGAGTAATCTGTATTGTTCATAATTGAAGCATCGTAAACCATGTTTATTATGCTTCAGTTTGTGAATGAACAGAAAACCGCTCAGCACAGAACACCTTCTATTCATTCACTACTGAGGCTCCAGAGAAAGAAACTGATCTCTATCCTCCCCTTCCCTGTCTCAAAAAGTGAGACATTAGGGATATGTTTAGACCCCTGATATTTAACCAAAGCCTCCCAACGGAGCTCCTAAAAAAGTGTAAAAAAAAATAATATTGTACAAAATAATGAAAGAAAAATTAAATTGTAAAAAAAAAAAAAATGAATATAAAAAACTACTGACACCGTCCACTGCCGTACTGACACCATTCATTGTTCTACTGACAACGTCCCCTGCCCTACTGAAAAACCTACAACGTCCACTGCCCTACTTACACTGTCCACTGTCCTACTGACACCAACTTCTGCCCTTCTGACACCATCCACTGCTCTACAGATACCATTCAATGCCCTATTGACATCGTCCTCTGTCCTACTGATACCAACCTCTGTCCTATTGACAGCATCCTCCTGCCCTACTGACACCAACCTCTGTCCTACTGACACCATTCACTGCTCTACTGACACTGTCCACACATCGTCCACAAGTGCTCGCCCCCCAGTGCTCCCCCACTCACCAGAAATAATCACCCCTGCAGGGGTACCGAGCGACAGAGTGGGTGCCTTAGGGCGGATGATATTCACTCCAGTTCTGCTGCCGTTCCTCTGATTTATGCGATCCTTACGACTGTGCCAGGAAGAGTTATGTGCTCTAATGTGACCAAGCTACTCCATCGTATACCACCTTTGTCTGTTAAACTCTCCAGAGATCCAGAGAAAAGAGAAACACAAGGGGGCTTCCTTCGTGAAGTATGTCAAGTTTTTTTATTGCACATAAGCCAAAAAGTCCAAAATAACAAGCCACAAAGTAAGATAATAGTAAAACAGGCACCGCTGTATGCAGGGATGGGACCAGCAGCGAGCTGTGAGCGTGCGTCCCACCTTGCGTTCCAGCCTGCACTTCCGCGGAGTCACGCTCACATGTCATACCCGGAAGTGCAGGCTGGAACGCAAGGTGGGACGCACGCTCACAGCTCGCTGCTGGTCCCATCCCTGCATACAGCGGTGCCTGTTTTACTATTATCTTACTTTGTGGCTTGTTATTTTGGACTTTTTGGCTTATGTGCAATAAAAAAACTTGACATACTTCACGAAGGAAGCCCCCTTGTGTTTCTCTTTTCTCTGGATCTCTGGAGAGTTTAACAGACAAAGGTGGTATACGATGGAGTAGCTTGGTCACATTAGAGCACATAACTCTTCCTGGCACAGTCGTAAGGATCGCATAAATCAGAGGAACGGCAGCAGAACTGGAGTGAATATCATCCGCCCTAAGGCACCCACTCTGTCGCTCGTACCCCTGCAGGGGTGATTATTTCTGGTGAGTGGGGGAGCACTGGGGGGCAAGCACTTCAAGTCACCATTTGAATAAAACGCACAGAAGTCACTGGTGTGTGCCCTCAAGGGTGAAATAAACAGTATATACATTGAATCCTGCTTTTCCATCTGGTTAAAAATACTCTTTTACATGGATTATGTATAAAAACTTTGTAGAAGTTAATTATCACAGCTATAAAACACGAGAGACTGGAATTAATCCTTTATGCATGATATCTTTGTATATCCACTGTATCTAATGCTCAGGGAGCGTTTTATTTGGATTTTATTTTATATTAGCTTGTCACACATAAGGACACTTCACGTTCAGTAGGCGCCATATTGTCCCAATATTTTTGAACTTTGGGGTTAATCACAACCCAATTTAATTTTTTGCATAAATTACGAAAGGGGTAACACTGTTATTGCACTGACACTTTTAATTTACTTATATTTTTTCACTATACAACTTTCTCTCTGGCGCAATTTTGTCCCAAAACTTTTGAACATTGGGGTTAATTTTCTATTTAATCATTTGCATCGTTTATAACATCATATTTTCACTTAGCCACCATACTTTTCACATGGCAGACACAATTTTTTCACTGGGGGGACATATTTAATTAAGTAGTTTTTAAATCACTGGTGTTTTTTATTATTTTCATTACTTTTTGTTTTTCTCCAAATATATGGTCTTCTTTGTTCTAAGACCGCATTATGACAGTTATTGATGGAGCTCTTATACATCGCAGTCATCTGAATTTAGCTTGTAGTTTGTGATATCTGTACCCACAACTTATTAACATAGAGGGCAGCGCCTTTTGTATTCCCATATTATTTATCTATTTATGCAATTAGACCCCTAGGGGTACTAATTAGGGATAGGCAGCAGCTCTTACACTGTCCTAAGCGCGGATTTATCTATTTATAACTGTCCACACACCGTCCACTGCCCTACCAACACTGTCCACACACCGTCCACTGCCCTACCAACACTGTCCACTACTCTACTGACACTGTCCACACACCGTCCACTGCCCTACCAACACTGTCCACACACCGTCCACTGCCCTACCAACACTGTCCACACACCGTCCACTGCCCTACCAACACTGTCCACACACCGTCCACTGCCCTACCAACACTGTCCACACACCGTCCACTGCCCTACTAACACTGTCCACTACTCTACTGACACTGTCCACCCACCGTCCACTGCCCTACCAACACTGTCCACTACTCTACTGACACTGTCCACTGTTAAGGTAGTGTAAGTTTATATTTTTACAGTGACCTTTGTTTTATTATATTTTTGTAAGTTTTCTTAGCATTTGGTTAGCTTCTGTAGGGTTGGAGATCACGCTGGACTGACTCAGTCGGTTGTAAGTCGATGACTAGGTGATGGTAGTGGTTGGATGGAAGAGTTCTCTTCTAAAGCTTTCTTCCCTACTACACCTGTAAGGAAGATGGTAAGCTCTTTATGGGGGCCTAGGCTGCTTCCTTTGTGTATGGCCTTGAGGTAGTTTCCGCATGCACTGTAAGGGGTAGGGAAGGAGGGAGTGCACAATATCCAAAAAAAAGCAAAAGATGGTCAATCCAATGCGTTTCTGGGGAAAAGACCCCCCGTCCTCAGGTCTGCTACTGTTTGTAGGTTGGTGAACGGGGAAAAGCCCACATGGGTGTGTCTGTAATAGCAGAATCAGAATTTCTCTAGGATCGCTGTGCTGAAACACAACAATCCTAGAGCAATTCTGATTCTAGTATTACACACCCATGTGGGATTTTCCTCATTCACCAACCTACAAACAGTAGCGCCCTGAGGAAGGGGGGTCTTTTCCCTCGAAACATGTTGGCTTGTACAGCTTTTGCTTCTTTCAATAAACTACCACAAAATATATCCCTTTTTTGTATTTCTTTAGATATTGGGTGATCCCTCCTTCCTTAACAAATCTTCCAGTGCTGTGCCATTACTGAGATATCAATATTTGTTTTAGTTGAAGGCACACCAGTGCATGCATACTATATTCTACTGTGTATCCCACTGTCTGTGCCGGGATCTGCAGAGTGCCTTGCCATGGTGACAAATTGCAGAAAGAGAAGGAAAGTAATTTTAAAAGATGACAGCCTTCAAGTAGAGTGCAAAAAAACAAGCTCTGTCAGATTATTGGACGAATTTTCATCAGTTTTGTGTTTGATGCTAGTCTCAAATCGAAAGTCTTGTACACACGGTCAGATTATTGGACGAATTTTCATCAGTTTTGTGTTTGATGCTAGTCTCAAATCGAAAGTCTTATACACACGGTCAGATTATTGGACGAATTTTCATCAGTTTTTTGTTTGGTGCTAGTCTCAAATCGAAAGTGAAGAGGGTACTCACCATCAGAAAATTTTCTGATGACAGAATTCAATGTCAGAAGTGACGTAATGTGTTGAATTGTTTTGTATGTGTTCTTTCATTTCTGAGCATGCCTAGTCTTGCTCTTCAGATTTTTTTTTTTGTCAGAAAACCATACTAATGAAAAGGAAATCGGATGTTGTGGTCACATCAGACAAAAATTTTCAAGCCTGCACATCCAGTTTTTGTTTGCTGAAAATTCATAACCGGCTGTCAAAAGCAGCATACTAACAATCAGAAAATCGGCAGATCGTTCATCGGACAAAGTTCATCTTCAGATTTTCTGACTGTGTGTACGGGTCTTAGATTGACCTGTATTTGGTTCCATCCATCTTCCCATCAACTATGACCAGCTTCCTTGTCTCTGCTGAAGAAAATCATCCCCACAACATGACGCTGTCACCACCATGTTTCATGGTAGGGATGGTGTGTTCAGGGTGATGTGTAGTGTTATGCCGTGTACACACGGGCGGACTTTTCGACCGGACTGGTCTGACGGAACAAATACGTCGGACAATCCGAACGTGTGTGGACTTCATCGGCCCTTCAGCAGACTTTTTCTGTCGAAAATCAGACGGACTTTAGATTTAGAACATGTTTCAAATCTTTCCGACGGACTTGAGTCCGATCGAATAATTTGTTTGTCTGTATGCTAGTCCGACGGACAAAAAAGGACGCAAGGGCAGTTATTGGCTACTGGCTATGAACTTCCTTATTCTAGTCCGGTCGTACGTCATCACGTTCAAACGACCGGACTTTCGAAAGGACTTTAGTCCATTCGTGTGTGTGCAAGTTCGGTCGTTCGCAAGTCTGCTTGTGTGTACACGGCATTAGTTTTCCGCCACACAGAGTTTTAATTTTAGGCCAAAAGGTTAAATTTTGGTCTCATCTGACCAGAGCACCTTCTTGCACATGTTTGCTGTGTCCCGCAACATGGCTTCTCACAAACTGCAAACGGGATTTCTTTTGGCTTTTTTTCAACAATGGCTTTCTTTTTGCCACTCTTCCATAAAGGCCAGATTTGTGGAGTGCATGACTAATAGTTGTCCTGTGGACAGATTCTCCCACCTGAGCTGTGGATCTCTGCAGCTCCTCCAGAGTTACCATGGGCCTCTTGGCTGCTTCTCTAATTAATGCTCTCCTTGCCCGGCCTGTCAGTTTAGGTGGATGGCCATGTCTTGGTAGGCTTGCCATACTCTTTCCTTTTTTCGGATCATGGATTGAACAGTGCTCCGTGAAATGTTCAAGCTTGGGATATTTTTTTATAACCTAAGCCAGCTTTAAATTTCTCCATAACTTTATTCCTGACCTGTCTGGTGTGTTCCTTGGCCTTCATGATGCTGTTTGTTCACTAAGGTTCTCTAACAAACCTCTAAAGGGCTTCCCAGAACAGCTGTATTTATACTGAGATTAAATTACACACGGGTGAACTCTATTTACTAATTAGAGGACTTTGGAATGGAGTGGAATTGGTTCCACTAGATTTTAGTTAGGGGTATCAGAGTAAAGGGGGCTCAATACAAATGCACGCCACACTTTTCAGATAATTATTTGTGAAAAAATTTTGAAAACCCTTTATCATTTTCCTTCCACTTCACAATTATGTGCATGACACTACCTGCCTGGAGTTTGTATGTTCTCCCTGTGTCTGCGTGGGTTTCCTCCGGGTACTCCGGTTTCCTCCCACACTCCAAAGACATGCTGGTAGGTTAATTGGATCCTGTCTAAATTGTCCCTAGTATGTATGAATGTGAGTTAGGGACCTTAGATTGTAAGCTCCTTGAGGGTAGGGACTGATGTGAATGCACAATGTATATGTAAAATGCTGCGTAAATTGACGGCGCTATATAAGTACCTGAAATAATAATAATGTGCCACTTTGTGTTGGTCTATCACATAAAATCGCAATAAAATACATTTAGGTTTTTGGTTGTAACATGACAAAATGTGGAAAATTTCAAGAGGTATGAATACTTTTTCAAGGCACTGTAATTTGAGTTTTTAATACCACCATTCGCAGGGTAAAGTTTAACCACTTGACGACCGCCTCACGCCGATTTACGTCGGCAAGGTGGCACGGACAGGCAAAATCACGTAAATATACGTGATTTGCCTTCCGCGGGTGGGGGGTCCGATCTGACCCCCCCCCCCCCCCGGTGCCCGAGGCGGTCGTCTTTTGTCCAGCGGCGATCAGAGGTGAGGGGGAGGCCATCCGTTCGTGGCCCCCCCCTCGCGATCGCCGCCGGCCAATCACATCATTCCTTTGCTGCTGTATGCTAAACAGCAGCAAAGGAAATGATGTCATCTCTCCTCAGCTCGGTAATTTCCGTTCCGGCCCGAGGAGAGAAGACAGGTATGTGAGTGCACAACACACACACAGTAGAACATGCCAGGCACACTAAACACCCCGATCCCCCCCCCGATCGCCCCCCGATCCCCCCCCAATCACCCCCCCCCCCCCCCCCTGTCACAAACTGACACCAGCAGTTTTTTTTTTTTTTTTTTTCTGATTACTGCATTGGTGTCAGTTTGTGACAGTTACAGTGTTGGGACAGTTAGTATTACCCCCCTTTAGGTCTAGGATACCCCCCTAACCCCCCCTAATAAAGTTTTAACCCCTTGATCACCCCCTGTCACCAGTGTCGCTAAGCGATCATTTTTCTGATCGCTGTATTAGTGTCGCTGGTGACGCTAGTTAGGGACCTAAATATTTAGGTTCGCCGTCAGCGTTTTATAGCGTCAGGGACCCCCATATACTACCGAATAAATGTTTTAACCCCTTGATTGCCCCCTAGTTAACCCTTTCACCACTGATCACCGTATAACTGTTACGGGTGACGCTGGTTAGTTTGTTTATTTTTTGTCAGGGCACCCGCCGTTTATTACCGAATAAAGGTTTAGCCCCCTGATCGCCCGGCGGTGATATGCCTCGCCCCAGGCAGCGTCAGATTAGCGCCAGTACCGCTAACACCCACGCACGCACCGTACACCTCCCTTAGTGGTATAGTATCTGTACGGATCAATATCTGATCCGATCAGATCTATACTAGCGTCCCCAGCAGTTTAGGGTTCCCAAAAACGCAGTGTTAGCGGGATCAGCCCAGATACCTGCTAGCACCTGCGTTTTGCCCCTCCGCCCAGCCCACCCAAGTGCAGTATCGATCGATCACTGTCACTTACAAAACACTAAACGCATAACTGCAGCGTTCGCAGAGTCAGGCCTGATCCCTGCGATCGCTAACAGTTTTTTTGGTAGCATTTTGGTGAACTGGCAAGCGTCAGGTTAGCGCCAGTAGCGCTAACACCCACGCACGCACCGTACAGCTCCCTTAGTGGTATAGTATCTGAACGGATCAATATCTGATCCGATCAGATCTATACTGGCGTCCCCAGCAGTTTAGGGTTCCCAAAAACACAGTGTTAGCGGGATCAGCCCAGATACCTGCTAGCACCTGCGTTTTGCCCCTCCGCCCGGCCCAGCCCAGCCCAGCCCACCCAAGTGCAGTATCGATCGATCACTGACACTTACAAAACACTAAATGCATAACTGCAGCGTTCGCAGAGTCAGGCCTGATCCCTGCGATCGCTAACAGTTTTTTTGGTAGTATTTTGGTGAACTGGCAAGCACCAGCCCCAAGCAGCGTCAGATTAGCGCCAGTACCACTAACACCCACGCACGCAGCATACACCTCCCTTAGTGGTATAGTATCTGAACGGATCAATATCTGATCCGATCAGATCTATACTGGCGTCCCCAGCAGTTTAGGGTTCCCAAAAACGCAGTGTTAGCGGGATCAGCCCAGATACCTGCTAGCACCTGCATTTTGCCCCTCCGCCCGGCCCAGCCCACCCAAGTGCAGTATCGATCGATCACTGTCACTTACAAAACACTTAACGCATAACTGCAGCGTTCGCAGAGTCAGGCCTGATCCCTACGATCGCTAACAGTTTTTTTGGTAGCTTTTTATTGAACTGGCAAGCGCCAGCGGCCTAGTACACCCCGGTCGTAGTCAAACCAGCATTGCAGTAACACTTGGTGACGTGGCGAGTCCCATAAGTGCAGTTCAAGCTGGTGAGGTGGCAAGCACAAGTAGTGTCCCGCTGCCACCAAGAAGAAGACAAACACAGGCCCGTAGTGCGCATAGTGCCCTTCCTGCTGCATTCGCCAATCCTAATTGGGAACCCACCGCTTCTGCAGCGCCCGTACTTCCCCCATTCACATCCCCAACCAAATGCAGTCGGCTGCATGAGAGGCATTTTCTTTATGTCCTCCCGAGTACCCCTACCCAACGAACCCCCAAAAAAGATGTCGTGTCTGCAGCAAGCGCGAATATAGGCGTGACACCCACTATTATTGTCCCTCCTGTCCTGACAATCCTGGTCTTTGCATTGGTGAATGTTTTGAACGCTACCATTCACTAGTTGAGTATTAGCGTAGGGTACAGCATTCCACAGACTAGGCACACTTTCACAGGGTCTCCCAAGATGCCATCGCATTTTGAGAGACCCGAACCTGGAACCGGTTACCGTTATAAAAGTTAGTTACAAAAAAAGTGTAAAAAAAAAAAAATATATAAAATAAAAAAAAATAGTTGTCGTTTTATTGTTCTCTCTCTCTCTATTCTCTCTCTCTTGTTCTGCTCTTTTTTACTGTATTCTATTCTGCAATGTTTTATTGTTATTATGTTTTATCATGTTTGCTTTTCAGGTATGCAATTTTTTATACTTTACCGTTTACTGTGCTTTATTGTTAACCATTTTTTTGTCTTCAGGTACGCCATTCACAACTTTGAATGGTTATACCAGAATGATGCCTGCAGGTTTAGGTATCATCCTGGTATCATTCTTTTCAGCCAGCGGTCGGCTTTCATGTAAAAGCAATCCTAGTGGCTAATTAGCCTCTAGACTGCTTTTACAAGCCGTGGGAGGGAAAGCCCCCCCCCCCCCACCGTCTTCCGTGTTTTTCTCTGGCTCTCCTGTCTCAACAGGGAACCTGAGAATGCAGCCGGTGATTCAGCCAGCTGACCATAGAGCTGATCAGAGACCAGAGTGGCTCCAAACATCTCTATGGCCTAAGAAACCAGAAGCTACGAGCATTTCATGACTTAGATTTCGCCGGATGTAAATAGCGCCATTGGGAAATTGGGGAAGCATTTTATCACACCGATCTTGGTGTCATCAGATGCTTTGAGGGCAGAGGAGAGATCTAGGGTCTAATAGACCCCAATTTTTTCAAAAAAGAGTACCTGTCACTACCTATTGCTATCATAGGGGATATTTACATTCCCCGAGATAACAATAAAAATGATTAAAAAAAAAAAAAAAATGAAAGGAACAGTTTAAAAATAAGATAAAAAAGCAAAAAAAATAATAAAGAAAAAAAAAAAAAAAAAAAGCACCCCTGTCGCCCCCTGCTCTCGCGCTAAGGCGAACGCAAGCGGCGGTCTGTCGTCAAACATAAACAGCAATTGCACCATGCATGTGAGGTATTGCCGCGAAGGTCAGATCGAGGGCAGTAATTTTTGCAGTAGACCTCCTCTGTAAATCTAAAGTGGTAACCTGTAAAGGCTTTTAAAGGCTTTTAAAAATGTATTTATTTTGTTGCCACTGCACGTTTGTGCGCAATTTTAAAGCATGTCATGTTTGGTATCCATGTACTCGGCCTAAGATCATCTTTTTTATTTCATCAAACATTTGGGCAATATAGTGTGTTTTAGTGCATTAAAATTTAAAAAAGTGTGTTTTTTCCCCAAAAAATGCGTTTGAAAAATCGCTGCGCAAATACTGTGTGAAAAAAAAAAATGAAACACCCACCATTTTAATCTGTAGGGCATTTGCTTTAAAAAAAATATATAATGTTTGGGGGTTCAAAGTAATTTTTTTGCAAAAAAAAATAACTTTTTCATGTAAACAATGAGTGTCAGAAAGGGCTTTGTCTTCAAGTGGTTAGAAGAGTGGGTGATGTGTGACATAAGCTTCTAAATGTTGTGCATAAAATGCCAGGACAGTTCAAAACCCCCCCAAATGACCCCATTTTGGAAAGTAGACACCCCAAGCTATTTGCTGAGAGGCATGTCGAGTCCATGGAATATTTTATATTGCGACACAAGTTGCGGGAAAGAGACAAATTTTTTTTTTTTTTTTTTGCACAAAGTTGTCACTAAATGATATATTACTCAAACATGCCATGGGAATATGTGAAATTACACCCCAAAATACATTCTGCTGCTTCTCCTGAGTACGGGGATACCACATGTGTGAGACTTTTTGGGAGCCTAGCCGCGTACGGGACCCCGAAAACCAAGCACGGCCTTCAGGCTTTCTAAGGGTGTGAATTTTTGATTTCACTCTTCACTGCCTATCACAGTTTCGGAGGCCATGGAAAGCCCAGGTGGCACAATACCCCCCCAAATGACCCCATTTTGGAAAGTAGACACCCAAAGCTATTTGCTGAGAGGTATAGTGAGTATTTTGCAGACCTTACTTTTTGTCACAAAGTTTTGAAAATTGAAAAAAGAAAAAAAAAAAAGTTTTTTCTTGTCTTTCTTCATTTTCAAAAACAAATGAGAGCTGCAAAATACTCACCATGCCTCTCAGCAAATAGCTTGGGGTGTCTACTTTCCAAAATGGGGTCATTTGGGGGGGTTTTGTGCCACCTGGGCATTCCATGGCCTCCGAAACTGTGATAGGTAGTGAGGAGTGAAATCAAAAATTTTCACCCTTAGAAATCCTGAAGGCGGTGATTGGATTTCGGGGCCCCGTACGCGGCTAGGCTCCCAAAAAGTCCCACACATGTGGTATCCCCATACTCAGGAGAAGCAGCTAAATGTATTTTGGGGTGCAATTCCACATAGGCCCATGGCCAGTGTGAGCAATATATCATTTAGTGACAATTTTGTGCAAAAAAAAAAAAAAAAAAGTGTCACTTTCCCGCAACTTGTGTCAAAATATAAAATATTCCATGGACTCAATATGCCTCTCAGCAAATAGCTTGGGGTGTCTACTTTCCAAAATGGGGTCATTTGGGGGGGGGTTGTGCCACCTGGGCATTCCATGGCCTCCGAAACTGTGATAGGCAGTGAAGAGTGAAATCAAAAATTTACACCCTTAGAAATCCTGAAGGCGGTGCTTGGTTTTCGGGGCCCCGTACGCGGCTAAGCTCCCAAAAAGTCCCACACATGTGGTATCCCCATACTCAGGAGAAGCAGCTGAATGTATTTTGGGGTGCAATTCCACATAGGCCCATGGCCTGTGTGAGCAATATATCATTTAGTGACAACTTTTTGTAAATATTTTTTTTTTTTTTTTTGTCATTATTCAATCACTTGGGACAAAAAAAATAAATATTCAATGGGTTCAACATGCCTCTCAGCAATTTCCTTGGGGTGTCTACTTTCCAAAATGGGGTCATTTGGGGGGGGTTTTGTACTGCTCTGCCATTTTAGCACCTCAAGAAATGACATAGGCAGTCATAAACTAAAAGCTGTGTAAATTCCAGAAAATGTACCCTAGTTTGTAGACGCTATAACTTTTGCGCAAACCAATAAATATATGCTTATTGACATTTTTTTTACCAAAGACATGTGGCCGAATACATTTTGGCCTAAATGTATGACTAAAATTTAGTTTATTGGATTTTTTTTATAACAAAAAGTAGAAAATATCATTTTTTTCCAAAATTTTCGGTCTTTTTCCGTTTATAGCGCAAAAAATAAAAACTGCAGAGGTGATCAAATACCATCAAAAGAAAGCTCTATTTGTGGGAAGAAAAGGACGCAAATTTCGTTTGGGTACAGCATTGCATGACCGCGCAATTAGCAGTTAAAGCGACGCAGTGCCAAATTGGAAAAAGACCTCTGGTCCTTAGGCAGCATAATGGTCCGGGGCTCAAGTGGTTAAGGGGGGTTTTTAATACAGAGTTTAAATTCCCCTATTTATTATGTACAAACAAAAAAAGAAAGGCAAAATGAAACACACCATACCATATACACTGCATGCAAGCCAATACATCCTATACTTTCTGCCAAATAAAACATGTACATTTGTACGCAAAAGCTACAGAGTAGATTTACTGGGACCGACACTCTGTCTAAGTAATCTTGAGTGATGAGCCCCAGAGAAACTAATTACTGCTCTGTCCTGAGGTTCTGGGGCTTTCCCAGAAGCAGTGCATGATCCGGGTCTTTGTAAGAGACAAGTAACAGCTGGACTAAGACAGAGGGTGAGGAGGACTGATGAGAGGTGAAGAGCAGAGGGTCACCAACTTCATAGTGAATGTCAGGTATGTAAAAGTCACTTATGTTAACTCCTTGCTCGCCAAGTATGGAACTTCATAACTGCAGGCTTTAAATAAATATCCACAATTTACATGGAAATCATTTTTAAAACCCAAAATAAAGACGCTTGGACATGCAGCAGTTGTTAGATAAACTAAAGGTGGCCAAAGAAATGTTAGGGTGGCCACGCTCTGGGAGCATGTCTTTTGGCTGGTGCTTCTCCAAACATTTTTGCCTGGCTCACCTGAATCTTTACATAAATTTAGAAGGGAAAGAAGGAGGAACTGGCTTATCATTGGGAAAACAATTGCAATCAGACCAGGTTTTATGATCATTGCTTCTCCCCAGGAGCTGTAAGCCAGGAGGTGTCTGCTGCTGTAATTGTTTTCTATGTGCCCCAGCGGTGACCTGCGTTTATTGAGTGCAGAAAAACACAGGACAATGCACATATTGTGACTGAGCCACTGCTAGGCATGTAGAAAATAATTGTTTTCTATGTGCCTTGTTCACACTGAAACACTGCTGTGATGAACAGTGCAGTGCGCAAAAATACAGCATGTCTGCATTTTTCTGCAAGACACTGGGTAGCATCACATATCACACTACGACAACACAACGCACCGTGCCGCTGCAGTGACAATTCACATAAAATTGTAAAAAAAATGTGCATCGCACTGCTTTCTGCTGCAGCCAGCACTACGCTAGCCATCACAGTAAAACAATGCGTTTTACCATGCAGGCTATTGTGAAGGTAGCCCGGACTGAGTGTAACTTGGAAGTCCTAGTAATACAAATAACTATTTGTACAAACAACTTCAATATGAATATATGATTAACATTATGGGTTATAAAAAGGGTAGCAACATTCAAAAAAGAGCAGTGTAAAGTATATATAGTACTTGCACAGTGTACAGAATAGAGCAGTCTGGAGCATGCCATGCATAGCATAATTTGCACAGTGGAATGGTTCAGAAAGTGTAACTAAAGCTGGCTACTCATTATACAATTTTCTTGTACATTTTTCCTTTAAGTTATGGTAAACCTTGCTGTTTTTTTTTTTTTTTAAATAACAAACATGTCATACTTACCTCCAGAGGCGTTGCTAGTTCTACAAAAGATCTGGGGCTAGAGCCCATAGCAGCATAGTAAAGAAAGTAAAGAAAGTCATACGCTTGGGCGAGCATACACATGTATATACAGTAATATACGTGTGTGTGTATATATATCCCCAGAGAGCCCCCCACTTACATCAGGGTCCCCAGAGAGCCCCCTTACATCAGAGTCCCCAGAGATCCCCCCTTATATCAGGTTCCCCAGAGAGCCTCCTCCTTACATCAGAGTCCCCAGAGAGCCTCCCCCTTTCATCAGGGTACCCAGAGGGCCCCCCAATTACATCAGGGTTCCCAGAGAGCCCCCCTTACATTAGGGTCCCCAGAGTGCCTCTCCCTTGCATCAGGGTCCCCAGAGAGCCTCCCCTCCCCTTGGGGACCCCTGCAGAGACTCGGGGCTATTGGCCCCAGATTCGGGGCTATAGCCCCAGAAGCCACCCCCTAGCGACGCCCCTGCTTACCTCCACTGTGCAGCTCGTTTTGCTCAGAGTGGCCCCGATCCTCCTCTTCTGAGGTTGCTCGGCGGCTCTCCTGGCTCCTCCTCGCATCAGATAACCCCCTAGGAGAATCGCTCTGCCAGGGGGTTACCGAGCAGGCGTGCTCCTGAGTCCAGCATTTGCGTCCATAGACACGAATGCCGGACTCAGCCCCGCCCACGGAGCCCGTTGTTTTTTACACCAAATGATAGGATTTTATCCCTGTAGAAAATGTGTGGTTTGTGAACACAATCTTCTTAAAAATAGGAAATATTTATCTTTTCAATCTAATGTCACCTTCAAAACGTATGATATTAAACCTTTTTTAACCTGAACATCCAAAAATGTGGTGTATATCATAACTTTATTATGTGGGCCGCACTGTCCGTACATTCCAAGTTAGAACGAAGGAGCACATTGCAAATATTCGGAAAGGCTTCCCCAATCATAGTCTATCAAAGCACTATGATTTGTGCCACAGACGTAATTTGAAGGTTACATCATTCATGGCAATAGATCAATTTGGCTCCAACTGGAGAGGTAGCCATCTAATAAGGGAAATATCCAGGTTGGAAACTAAGTGGATCTATTGGTTAAAATCTTATACGCCCTATGGTCTTAATAAAGAGTGGGATGTCAATGCTATTTATTAATTCGGTGGCTTCTGAAGGCAATTGGTTCCACTAGATTTTAGTTGCAGGAATCAGAGTAAAGGGGGCTAAATACAAATGCATGCCACATTTTTCACATATTTGTAAAAAAAAATGAAAACCATTATCATTTTGTATGACATAAAATCCCAATAAAATACATTTAGGTTTTTGGTTGTAACATTTATTTTTATTTTATTTATTTCAGGTACTTATATAGCGCCGTCAATTTATGCAGCGCTTTACATATACATTGTACATTCACATCAGTCCTTATACCCTCAAGGAGCTTACAATCTAAGGTCCCTAACTCACATTCATACATACTAGGGACAATTTTTAGACAGGATCCAATTAACCTACCAGCATGTCTTTAGAGTGTGGGAGGAAACCGGAGTACCCGGAGGAAACCCACGCAGGCACAGGGAGAACATGCAAACTCCAGGCAGGTAGTGTCGTGGTTGGGATTCGAACCAGCGACCCTTCTTACTGCTAGGCGAAAGTGCTACCCACTGCACCACTGTAACATGACAAATGTGGAAAATTTCAAGGTGTATGAATACTTTTTCAAGGCACTGTATATAACCACCCACACCTGCCAGTGTCACACACCAGTCATTTCAATATACAGTATATATCAATAAAATCAACATTGAAGAGTCTGCATAGATACCAATGCTAAAGGGGCTAGATCTGCAATCTGCAGCCATGGATTCCACAGTTTGTGAAACTTAAGAGGAGTGCCTCGTTGCAATAGAATTTGCCTTTCCTTAAACAAGGTAGTGTTTTTTAAATAAATATATTACCAAATACGGATTGCTATTTTCTTGTGTTTTTGGTGGTACTCTATGGAAGAATAAAGCTAGCCATATATGTTTTTTTTTTTTTTTTGTTCAGTCAGCAGGGTAAGCAAAGAAAAAAAAGAAACAGATTCCTCCATCCACACAATTGATGGAGGTATTCCTCCCGCCACAATATTGCATTCTGACACTAGGACCTGATGCTGTCAAAAGATACTGATCAACAGCTGCAACCGTTGATCGACAAAAGTTCTCCGGTCCTTGCCGAACAGGCCAAATTTCAGTCCATCTATGGCAAGCTTGAGTATTTGTTTGAAAAGGTTTGGGTCAATTGCATGAAATAAAGCCTGTCAATGGCAACAGCTATTAGACACCAGTTGTTTAGTGTCTAGACTTGGATGATAATCGCACTGTCCTGTGTAGAACCAAAAATGGCAGCAGATAACCACTGATAGCCAAATGTTCTCCTAGCCAGTACTGAGATAAGCATGGTGCCATTGGTTACAATATGCACACTTGTCAGATACAGGCAGACCTTTGTATTTCATGGTAGGGAGTTGAACCATGACAGTGGTCAGAAAATTGTGCCACTTTATAATTTTTAGTTAAAGCCAACCATAGAAGGAAACTGGACATGAGCTGGCCGTCCTCAGACATCTTTATCTGTCAGCTCAGTGATGGTTTTGTTTAGGTCTATAAAATAGGGAGAAGGAGACAAGCTCAAGACCCCTTCAGGTCTTTGTACTGGGGGGATATAACCGCAACCAGACAAGGTTTTTGTAAACCGATGCGAAAGCTATTACCCCCCACAGCCAGCGTTGTCTGTGGGCAGCTCATAGACATTAGATTGTTGCCAGATCTGGCTGGATCGGGAGACTGATGTGTCCAATTTACAGTGAGCAAAAAGGCACCTCAGAAAGACCTTATTTCAAAGAAAAGCTAAAGCAGTCATTACCCTTGCAGCGACCAGTGTGATTACAGGGCCAGAATAATTGAGCATCAAGTTCAAGCCTGTCCTTGTTAATTCACTGCTTGCCACAGGGTCACATGTGGTTCTCCCATACAGGGAAGATTAGCAATTGCTCAGAGACATTTATCAGTTTGTGATGGACATTTTGTATATTTAGCTGTCAGATGTAAAAAGAATGTGGCTGGGAGGCTTTATAGCAGAATCCAAATTTGATCCCTCCTAGTTGCCTTTTGGATAGTTAAATGCTGTTGTATGACGTATCATATCGTAATATAACATATATTCAAAGGTCATTCAGTTGTGTATTGATTAACAAAAGCTTTCCAGCGTGTCCCTTCGAAATAATTAAACCTAACGACTAACTTCTGTTGAATGGGGATGGTCACATATGTATTGAAATTCAGCTGATCCCTGCTAACCCGGCCAAATTTCCACCAGTCTATGACCAGCTATAGACTCTCAGAATCCTTATCTGATTGCATCATAGGACAGTCTCTCTCTTTGTTTGAATAACTTTAAGGCCTCATGCACACTGGACGTTTTTTTACGTTTTTACAGCAGCTGTTTTTGGCTGTAGACGTTTTTTTCTACAGTCATTAAACTCTCCATCATGTTATCCTATGAGTCCATGCACACATAGGCTGTTATCAGCAGTTTTGGGCATTGGCATTTTTGAGCAGTAAACAAAACACAAAACTAGTGGGTTCTGAGAGACATTTTTCAGCTGTAAAAATGCTCTAACGCTGATTAATGCTGATAAACGTCGATAAACGCTCAAAAATGTCGCTCATCGTCGGTTTTTACCATTTTTGATCCTTTGAGAAAAAAATTTACAAAAAGTTTTTTTTTCTTCAAAAAAAACAGCTAATGCGGAAAAACACTAAAAAACGCTAATAAACGCTAAAAAATGTTATTGCAAAAACATTGAAAAAAGTTGAAAAACTCACTACAAAGCTACTGATGTTTTTATAACATTATTTTAACATCCAGTGTGCATGAGGCCTAAATCTGGACTCCAGAAATGATTAGTTTTGCTTACCTACATTGGTCCAGCTTGGAGCAAAGTATGTGTGCCTGTCTCATACCTATGGGGACCACCTCTCTTCCTCCTCCTTAGCAGTGATTGACAGCTGCTCAGTGTCCCTCTCTCACTCTGGTGCAGTGCTATTAACGGCTGCAAGGTGTACAGTTGTAGGCTCATTGCAAGTGTGCATATACAGGAGAGTCCTACAGGGCTCCATAAAGTCAGGGTACACATAGAATGGCAAGGTAGCAGTGCGGTCGGTGGAGAGCTATAAAAGCAGCTCTGAGGAGGAAAAAAAGCATCAAATACATGTAAGTGTAGCACTCTGTGATTTAGTCAGGGAGCTCCTCACCAAATTCCTTAGCAGGGGTAGCTACCATAGTTAAATTGTTAGAGATCCATTGATTTCTCCCTAAGTTTGGATTTGTTGTACTTTTCTCTTCTACCACTAGGTGGCCGGGCACTTGGTGGTACTAGATATGAGAAGATCAACCCAAGGTCAGGTTATGGGTATGTGGGTGTCCCAGCCAATGGGCAGGGGTTTTCTTTAATTCCTTTGGCCTGCTGGGAGAGCCTATATATTCAGGTGAGGTCAGGTGATCTATGTTCTGTGACACCCAGACTGCCGTCTGAGTGGACGTGTGTCGTCTGCCCCGGGCTGCTAGGCTGGAGATTGGGCCTATCCCGGGGGCATCTGGCTGCCGGGCTGTGTGAGGGCCTATCCAGAAGTAAGGAGAACCTGTCAGTGGTCGGAGGTAGAAGGGAAGCTGTCGCCACAAAGGGACCAATCGTCTTTACCAGGGACCACAGTGAGTAGCTGAAGCAAGTACCGGAATTATATTCTCACTGAAGGGCAGGGTGGAGAATCAAGCGATGATCAAGTCAGGGACCCAACCAGCGGAGGAGACCCTTGCAGAGCGGCCTTGTGGGTCAAGCCAGGGAGCAAGCTGGTTAGCAGGGGTGAGGCTTGAGGAGTATCTGGAGTGCCAAGCTAGGGACCCAGCAGAGGAGTGACGCTTGAGGGAGATACCACTGCCGACCTTGGAGGAGCTCAAGGGATTCATAGTCAGTAAATCAGTGGGTCTAGTGAGAGACCAGGAGCTCAGTACTGAAGAACTACAAGGAGCATTTGTAGTGGAGCTGAAAGAACTGATACGTTGAGTTAGGAACTGTTAAAGGACTGTTACCATACGAGACAGCAATCTTGAACGTGCAGAAGTGGCGCCTTGCTGGGGCCTTTCCCTGTACGCCTGTCCTCCTACTGAAGTCTCGGAGTCTGCAACTATCTAAGGGTGTTCTGGCCCTAACCCTCTTTCTCCCTAAATATATAAAAAGGACTGTCAAAAGAAATAAAACCTCTTTTACATCCAAGAAGTGTCTGACGCCCAATAACTTTCACTATCTTTGCACCCACTATACCTCACAATCCACCACCAATTGAAGGATGTTGGTTATCTTTGGCTGTGGAGGTTCTTATTAGACCAAAAGAGGTAAAAGACCTTGCTACATAAGTTACATTATTATTAATTGATTTAGGAAAAAAGGAATTACAATCACTTCAGGAGAAGTCATACCAGAAGTTAATGAGTTTTGTTAAATCCCCAGGGAATCCTGTGCACATAGTACTTTTCCTTGTGCTGTGGTTTTTAAGCAACATTGTTGGATAGCTAGCTCCTCCCACAGTTATCTGACAACACAGAACAAAGGAGACAGACCTCTGATTGACTGTACAGAGAAGGGGTGGTCCAGACACAGGGCCCACACAGCCCCGCCACCTTTGAACACTGGAGATGGAATATTTGCAGCCCTCCTTGTCGTGCATCCCTGTGCCTCTTCTGCTCCACTTGTACTAATAAAAAGGTTAAGTGCAAATCCTCCCAGAGCCTCCTCTCCATTCTGCAGCCACGCCTCTTTCAGACGTGCTGTATTTGTTCGCTGTTTTTCTGATTGACAACACTTCTCCCCAGCCGCTGTCATTTACACAACACAGGCCAAAAACTACTATTGTAGTCAATCTCCTTTGAACAACCAGCCACTACAGGATTGGCAAGCGTGGGATAATTTCACCCTGCACGTGCACAGGAATGCAGTCATCCCAGCACACAGGCACTGTGTTGGAATTTAAACTGAGCTGCGCATGCTCGTTCTTCGTGAGCAGGCAGCTAAGTGTATTTGATTGCAGAAGAAACATTTTCTTCTGCAATAAAGAGCGTGCCTGTTCACAGTTTTTAATGATGGGACTTCCGCTTTAAATTATGCAGTAACAAGCTGGGCAGGTCCTAGACCAGGGTGTATTGTTTAACTCCGGAGGCCCCAACCCCCAGGCTACGTACTGGTCCGTGGCCTGCCAGACTGCGGGCTGCACTGCCTCCAGGAGCAGAGGCTGTTTGTCTCCATAGCGGTGTGCTGCTCGCATCATCGCTTCCTGTCCTTCCTTGTGTGACTTGGGTCCGCCTCTTATGATTTCAGTGGCGCATTGAGTTCTCATATGAATTGAAACCTACTGTCAACTACGCATGTGCCAATTGTAGGGTTCCCGCTCCTTGAGAATGCCAGCTGCCTACTGATTTGTGATCTGGCTGGGATGGTACCACTGGGGAGAGGAGAGTCCAATTTTACGCTATTTCCGGTATCACTGACGTCACTTCCGGTCCCGTGGAATGCACGACAGGAACGGCGTTTTTACACCCACAGCTCCATTTTTGAGGCTTGTTTTATCTTACTTGTTGTAAGTACCCACTCTCTTTTACAATAAAACCTTTTTTAATGGTACTTCACTATCAGTTCCCTTCTTTTTTACTTCTGGTTACCTGTTTTTTCTGGCTGAGCAACTTCATAAACGTACTCTGGACCTGATGACCTATCACCATATCCGCCATCCCTGGATATCTTTAACTGCTTGCTGACCGCCGGCTGTCAATTGATGGCCAGGCAGTGCAGCTCTCGTTGCGGGCGGGCGTCATATGACGGCCTCGCTTTCCCAGCCCACCAGGGGGCGCGCACGCGCCACCGACAGCGATCGCACGCGCCCGCCGTGTCACTGGGCACCCGATGCGCGTGCCCGGCGGCCGCGATGTCCGCCAGGCACCCGCGATTGCCGGTAACACAGCAGGACCATGGATCTGTGTGTGTAAACACACAGATCCACGGTCCTGTCAGAGGAGAGGAGACCGATGGTATGTTCCCAGTACAGAGGATCACCGATCGGTCTCCTCCCCTAGTGAGTCCCCTCCCCCTACAGTTAGAAACACTCCCTAGCAAACACAGTTAACCCCTCGATCACCACCTAGTGTTAACCCCTTCCCTGCCAATCACATTTATACAGTAATCAGTGCATTTTTATAGCACGGATGGCTGTATAAATGTGAATGGTCCCAAAATTGTGTCAAAAGTGTCCGATATGTCCGCCGCAATATCGCAGTCACGATAAAAATCGCAGATCGCCGCCATTACTAGTAAAAAAAAAAAAAAATAATAAAAATGTTATAAATCTATCCCCTATTTTGTAGACTCTATAACTTTTGCGCAAACCAATCAATATACGCTTATTGCGATTTTTTTTTACCAAAAATATGTAGAAGAATACATATCGGCCTAAACTGAGGAAAAAATTTGTTTTAAAGAAAAAAAAATTGGATATTTATTATCGCAAAAAGTAAAAAATATTGTGTTTTTTTTCAAACTTGTCACTCTTCTTTTGTTTATAGCGCAAAAATTAAAAACCGCAGAGGTGATCAAATACCACCAAAAGAAAGCTCTATTTGTGGGGAAAAAATTATAACAATTTAATCTGGGTACGGTGTTGTATGACCGCGCAATTGTCATTCAAAGTGCGACAGCGCTGAAAGCTGAAAAATGGCTTGGGCAGGAAGGGGGTGAAAATGCCCAGTATAGAAGTGGTTAACAAGCTTTAAGTGACCATCCAGACTGAAAAGCTGGGGGTCGTTCTGATCTGGTGAGTGGGGATACATGAGGGGGTGTTGCACACCTGAATTCTTCTGAAGCACCTTATATTTCCTGCACTTTGGATTGGAGCACCTTTAGTCACCTTACTTGGACTTTGTTTCTTTTATATTCATTATATTTTCACTCATTGTGTTTGCGAGCGCTATATTTATTTTTATATGTTTTTCAAGTGATTAGCACTTTGTGTGTAGCAGCTGCATTTTGTATTTTCATTTACTTGTTTGATACACCATTAGCGCGAGCGTATATATTTAGTTTATATATTTTCACAACGGTGGCAAGTGACACGCTGCATTTGGTGGCAAGTGACGGTGGCAAGTGACACACTAAGTCTGGTGGTAGGCGACATTGGCAAGTGACACGCTGCATCTGGTGGCAGGCAATGGTGGCAAATGACACGCTGCATCTGGTGGCAGGCGATGGTGGCAAGTGACACGCTGCATCTGGTGGCAGGTGATGGTGGCAAGTGACACGCTGCATCTGGTGGCAGGCGATGGTGGCAAGTGACACGCTGCATCTGGTGGCAAGTGACACACTGCATCTGGTGGCAGGCGATGGTGGCAAGTGACACCCTGCATCTGGTGGCAAGTGACACACTGCATCTGGTGGCAGGTGATGGTGGCAAGTGACACACTCAGGGCTCCACTGATTCTGCATTATGATTAGTTGAACGCTTTCATTATATACTGTATTACAATGTAGTAAGAGAAATAATGCGCTTCCACGAAAAAACTCCCTGGTGCCAAAAAGATTGGGGACCACTGGTTTAACTGTATTTAACTGTATCCGAGTCTACAGAGAACTGAATCTGGTAAGGCAATGTAGCTGGTGGATCTGTATCACAACACTGAGCAGAATTACTAATCCTTTGGCATCCATCTACATATATTTGAACTGTGTTTTTAACTGCTTTCCTTGAGTTTAGCTTAAGAACTCTCAAGGCATCTCTCAAACAAAGCAAAGTCTGCTATTAGGTCAAAGGTTCCTTCTGGTTTGCAGTAATATTAGGGAGCACATTAGTATCTTTTCCTGTTATTCGGTTATCTGTTAAATTAAAAGAAACCCCAGGTGCCATGTTCATTGTCTACAGGATGTAACTCAAAAGTCTTCTGGTAACCCCAGAACAGCAGCATTTTGTAGGTCGGATAAAATGTGTATCCTATCATAAACGGAAGTCCATTATGAACATCTCATCCACGTTGATTTATTTTATGTGGTGCACAGATGTATGCACTTGTGCTATTACATCATTTCTACTGCTCCTAACTGGCCATCGGAGTAGATCACTACTGTTCTGCCTGTGATAAGTGGCACTGTCACCATCCGGGCCCTTCATACTCCTCCTGCACCATTTCCTTTATAATCAGATAAATGTGTACATTCAGTTAATCTAAGGTTGTATGTCTATGAAGCAGTCTATAGCACTTGGAATACAGACCTGTAGAGAAGGCAGGTGAGGATCAAATATACTTCAACTTGCTCTTTGCCTGGCAGTCACTGGTTTTTGTTTTTCCTGTATTGGAACAAGCATGCAGACCAAGAAAGTAATTTTAAAAAAGACATTGTCACTTTCCCCTTGCAGGGAAAAGTGACAGTGTGTTTATAAAGTGCCCCTGCCCGAGTTATACCCAGCTTACCAGTGCTCTCTTACCACTCATTCCTTTGCTGCAGCCGACATCGAAATCCAAGATGTCGGCTGCTTTAGGCAAACGATAGGCAAACGAAGGGAGTGGTAACATCATTCTCTGTACAGTACTCAGGCCTAGTGATTGTCTGCTAGACCCCAGCACTGTCACATACAAGGAGGTTACATGCTCTGCTATAACCAGAAGGTATTTTTTTCTAGCTGTAGCAGAGGCATGAGCTGTGAGGGTAAGCTGGTAAATTGATTATAACTAGAGCTGGGTGGCAGTCTTTACAAAAGCACTGTTACTTTTGCTCTGAATAAGTAAGGTGACTGTTCCCTCAAAGCAAACCTGAATATAGCCAATAAAGCATCATGGTTTATTTATTCCCTCACCCCTCCACTGCATTCCTGTGGCAAAGCACAAGTTCATTTAAGGTCAAAACACCTGATCTGCATACTTGTTTGGGTCAGTGATTGGGAATAGAAAGGAGCTAAGGCCATATTAGGTCAATGTGGTCATATTAGATCAATGAATTCACCATCATTTCTGCCCCTTTGTTCCATGGCCACGGCTGATTGGGCTGGTGGCCTGGTATCGTATGACAGTTTTTGACGGGTTCAACATTAGCGTATGTACTGAAGCCATGAGCTCAGCTTAAAAGCCAGGAAGCCAGTATTTTCAGCACGAGAAGCCAAAATACTGTATATTCACATGAGCTAACAATCAAATTATTCCTTCTAATGCAGATGTTAAATAGTAGGGTTTTCTGCTAAATGTTATTGCAGTTCTTTCCTCGCTTACATGTTTCATAATGGCTTGCTAGGACAGGCTTATCACTTCCATCTTTAGGCCATTCAGTGGGAAATGTGTCTCTATAAAACTAATTGAGCTAATACATTTTCATGTGTGTAGATTATTATTATTATGGATTTATAGAGTGCCAACAGTTTGCGTAGCACTTTACAAAACGGAGGCAGACAACACAGTTACAATACGATTCAATACAAGAGATATCAGAGGGCCCTGTTCATTAGAGCTTACAAACTTAAAGGGCAGCACAGTGGTGTAGTGGGTAGCACTCTCACCTAGCAGTAAGAAGGGTCACTGGTTTGAATCCCAACCATGACACTACCTGCCTGGAGTTTGCATTTTCTCCCTGTGCCTGCGTGGGTTTCCTCCGGGTACTCCGGTTTCCTCCCACATTCCAAAGACATGCTGGTAGGTTAATTGGATCCTTAAGGTGAATGTACAATGTATATGTAAAGTGCTGCGTAAATTGACAGCGCTATATAAGTACCTGAAAATAAATAAAGATTTAACATGATTGTAAAGTCACATATTTTTTGCAGTAAAAATAACAAACATGTTATACTTACCTGCTCTGTGAAATGGTTTTGCACAGAGCAGCCCAGATCCTCCTCTTATTGGGTTCCTCTTCTGTGCTCCTGGCCCCTTCCCTCCTGTTGAGTGCTCCTACAGCAAGCAGCTTGCTATGGGGGAACCCGGCCCCGCCCCCTCTCTCTTCTCATTGGCTAACTGACTTTGATTGACAGCAGCAGGAGCCAATGGTGCTGCTGCTGTGTCTCAGCCAATCAGGAGGGAGAGTCCCGGACAATCAAGACACTCGTGGACATCGCTGAATCAAGATGGGGCTCAGTTAAGTTTTAGGAAGCTGAGGGGGGCTGCTGCACACAGAAGGCTTTTTATCTTAATGCATGGAATGCATTAAGATAAAAAAATCATTTGACTTTACAACCGCTTTTACTGAAGCTGATCATACCTGTCAAATCCAGGTATTTGCTCCCACCTCTGGGCAACTACGCAATGTCTCTCCACCTCCCCGCTGTCTTCTGGAAGAGACACAGGTCCCAGAAGACAGCAGGGACCATTCAGAATGCACGGCGCGCCATGCGCATGCGCAGTAGGGAACCAGGAGTGAAGCCAAAAGCCTTCACTTCCTGGTTCCCTTACCAGGAATGGCGACGGCAGCAACCGTGAGTCGATCCGAAGATTGGCTTCGGGTGCCGACATCGTGGGCTCCCTGGACAGGCAAGTGTCCATATATATATTGTGTATAACATTAGTAAAAAAACAAACAGTAAGATAGTTGCAGTGGCGGAAAACACTATTTTTTTTAAAACTCTAAAGTAGTATTAAACCCAAATACAAAAATGTAATACAGTATATTGCAGCTTATGTGGTGGCTGCATTCGTTTAGTCTTTTTCCCTTCATTTAACCTGGTGATCTGGCCAGTAAGTCTGGTATTTTTTAACAGATCAAGCTGCCCACCAAAAGCGGCAGTTAGAGGAATGAGACAACCCATTTAATAAAGGCAGGGGTGCTTACATTAGCCATCTTGTATTCATTTATGTAAAATCTGTATTCCAAAAGGTAAAAAAAACTGTTGAATCAAAAGTGTTGGCTGGATTTTGAGTTTAATTTCTTAGTCAAGGCTATCTAATATTGTTAGTGCATCTAACACTGCTTTTTCCCTTAATTGACAATGCTGCTGTGGAAAAGTGTCTCTGCTGCTCCTCCATTCTGAGTAGAGACACTCTAATGCCGCGTACACACGGCCGGACTTGCCAATGGGCTAAAGTCCGTCGGCAGTTCCGACAGAAAGATTTAGAACATGTTCTATATGTGAGTCCCTCGGAAATGCCGACAGAAAAAGTCCGATGGGGCATACACACGGTCAGAATGTCCGACCGAAAGCTCCCATCGGACTTTTTCTGTCGGGAAGTCCGAACGTATGTACGCGGCATAACACAAGAAGTGTGTTATTGGTCAAATCACCAGCTAAAAAATAAAGGGGGAAAAAAAAAAAGAAAACAAAACAAATGCCTTCACATTTAAGGGTTGGTACGCCGCAATATATTACATTTTTGGTTAGATACCACTTTAATGTAATGTCACCAAGCACACTGTATAACATTTCCAATCAACAAGTCATTGAATTGCTAAGTTGATGTCCAGGCAAAACTAAAGTCACAGCATCCACGTGGTTCTCTTTAAACATGAATTTCCTGTATGAGGAGGTTACTTTTTTTTTAGGCATATCTAAGCATGCTATGCTGTCGGGTCAGCTTTCTGCATTACATCGAAACCAGTTGTTGACCTTATTGTGTTCAAACAAAACAGTAACATTATTCAAAGTATCCCCACTCCCCTGTTATAGGTGACACTGAATTTCTGTACGATGATGAACTTGGAAGGCAGAGGTGACAATATGGATGGTGTTTGGGAGCACAAAAGAGGATGACGCCCAGAGAACACAAAACTGTTTTCTATTGGGATATACACCTTCCAACAGCTGATACCCCAGGTAAATCCACATGTGACATCAAAGCTTTGTCTGGAACCCTGTATCTCCCACCTAAAGAGAGTCTTTCAGAGTCAATAAAGCCCTTTCACACCTTCTAATCCCACAACTGAGGCACAATTCTTGAATTGGTTTTCAGGCTGCAGGCCATCTCTGTACACACGCCTGTGAAAGGTGCATTAAAGAGAGTGAGGTGTCAATTTTGACACGTTTGGACTTGCCTAGATCTAGAAGTACTAAATGCATTAAATTTGGCTTAGCTAGGCCACTGTAATCCCTTTGTGTTTCCAAAGGATTGGCTTAGCTTTCTTTAACAGTCAAGTCTGGTTTCATAGTGGAAAGCAAGGGATTCTTAATTCATTCATCTAATCTTTTTCTTTTTAATTATTTATTGAAAGCTACAAATTTTTGGCATCTTTTTCAGACAGCATTCTTCTTATTTAGATTCCTCAAAAAACGAAAGATAAAAGAGTGACAGCAGAAAAAAGACCAAGAGCTCCACCATCGAATCTGCCCCATGTTTTTATATATATATTTATATTATTATTATAACACATATATATCGAAATATATAAATAATATTATATATATATATATATATATATATATATATATATATATATATATATATATATATATATATATATATATATATATATATTATATATATATATAATTACTATTATTATTTATAAATATATATATACATTTTTATATTATCTATAATTATATCTTTTTTACTTTTTTTGTCTAGTATAGTATAGATCTATGTTTGTCACAAGCATGTTTGAATCCACGTACTGGTGAGTCTCTTCTAACCATCAACTACTCTTTTGGTAAAATAATACTTTCTAAGGTTAATTTTGAAATCTTCTCCTGCACGTTTGACTTGATGCTTTCCCTGAAATTCTTTTCAAAGGACAATGGGCCATTCCCATCAGCTCCTGCCATTGAAGGAACTTACATTCTAATGTCTCCACCGTAGTTTTGGCTGCAAGCCACTTGAGCTACTCTGGAGGATCCAAAGGAAACCCACCCACACTGCATTCACATAGTGTCCTTGGTGGAGATCAAACCCAGGACCTTTGTACTGCAAGGCAAGAATACTAAGCATTTATCCATCATGATGGCCTGCAATGAATTTGTTATACAAGTCTAAAAAATTGGAGCATAGCCAGTACCCTTTGTCTTACAAGGCATTATCTTAAGTGACTGATGGAGAGGTCTCAGCATTACATTGTGAATGGGTGAGTCTAAGCACTGGCTTTTTTATAAATCTGGCATTAGCCTGGTAGATGAGCTTTCAGGGTACCCAGGTTTGCTTTGCTAGAAGCCAGCAATTCCTGCTGACACCTAGTGGCGTTTGCTGTTATTCTGAAAGTTTATTTTGCTAAGCATAATTAGGTGGCAGATGTTAAGGTAATGTGGGAAGAACTAGGGGAAGACAGCATGACTAGTTTCCTAGGGCACAGAGAAGGCAGGGGGTGTAATCTTAATTTGAGGGAGGAAAAAACTTAAAGTGAATCCATCATAGAAAAAGAGAACAAATAATATAAATCTCCAAGACCATGCACCACAGGGAGCCCTTGCATGCAGACTGACTAAACTGCAATTTATGTGCACCGGCCACCAACACACAGGAAAGTTTGGGGGTCTTTAGCTACACAGAAAAAGCTCAAAATAAAAGAACTAGGCAGATACCTTGTAGCGCTTGCACATTGGGACTATTTTTTATGACAATTTCCCTTCAAAAATGCCGGTGGGGTCTGGCAGATCCTCACATGTATTATGCCGCGTACACACGGTCGGACTTTTCGGCTACAAAAGTCCGACAGCCCGTCCGACAGACTTTCGACGGACTTTTGGCAGACTTGCGGCGGACTTGCGTCAGACTTTCTAAAGAACGGACTTGCCTACATACGATCACACAAAAGTCCGACAGATTCGTACGTGATGACGTACACTGGACTAAAATAAGGAAGTTGATAGCCAGTAGCCAATAGCTGCCCTAGCGTGGGTTTTTGTCCGTCGGACAAAGGATTTCTGGGTCCGGCGTAGTTACCATGTAAAGATTTGAAGCATGTTTCAAATCTAAAGTCCGTCAGATTTGCGGCTGGAAAAGTCCGCTGAAAGTCCGGGGAAGCCCACACATGATCTGATTTCAGCCAGCTTTAGTCCGTCGGCGTCCGTCGGACTTTTGTAGACGAAAAGTCCGACCGTGTGTACGCGGCATTAGAGTTTTTAAATAAATTCAGTAGCATGAAAAATAAGGATAGGATTATGAAAACTGACAAATTCTGGGTCCAGAGTGTAAAAATAGAAAGTTATATCTGAGGCAAAAAAAATCTAAAAAATGCACACATGAGTTCTTGTATTTTACATGTACATGATGTATAATATAAAGCATAAGTACACACTGTACAGGTAATTGCACAATCATAAAGTGACACTAAACCATATCCTTATTCTCCAAAAATAATCCGTAAACATTCACAGCTTAATGGCCCTGGCCTGTAATCGATTTTTTATGAAGTTGTTTTTCTATTGTGTTTTCCTGCCTCATTGTAGTTTCCTCTTTGTGCCCCCCAACTCTCCTTTTCCTCCTCACTATGGAAGTGTGGAAAGAAAAGCCCGGAGCAGCAGCATGCAATGCAATAGGTGCAGGGCGTGCATGACGGTGGTAGCAGTGTGGTGAAGAGAGTTAAAATGGAGCCGAGGGGGAGGGACAATAGGGGAGGGGTTATATAAATAAGTTAACTCGCGGGGAGGGGTTATCAAAAAAGTGGAGGAAAGTTACAAGCAGCCTGGCCGAAGTGGAGCGTCTCATGGCCCAACTACGTGAGGAAGCGGCAGTGAGGGGTACGGCATGGTTGCAGGAAGCTATTGGGTCGGCAATTGGCAGAGCGGTACAGCGGTCGAGTATAGGAGAGAGGAGCGGCGTCAGAGCGCGCAGGTCACGGCCGCCTGAGCGATTCTCAGCGGACCGCGCAATGGCGGCACAGAGACAGGAGAGCAATCGTGGAGCGGAACTCCTGGGGGGCCCACCGGCCAAGAGAGTGGCAGGAGGAGCGAGCGGTGGCGCTTACACGGCCCCGGCGGGACTGAACAGGGCGCAGGCAGGAGCGAGTGGTAGGCCTAGCAGACGAGGACGTGCGAGGAGCGCGAGCCCCGCCCCCAGGATGACGGCGGAGGGCTCCAACATTACTGTTGCAGGAGAAAATGTACTGGTCCCTGGGCTGGCTAATTCCGCGGCAGGGGACAAGCGGAGGGAAGAAAGAGGCAGACCTGGGCGGACAATGGGAAGAGCGGAGGCCTGCAGGACTGTGGTATCCCACACCGGTCCGGGTAAGGCTGTCCACAAGTCGGCGAGCGGTTACGCTGCGAGGAGGCGTGGGAGGATGGAGAATGCTGCGGCAGCCACGGTCACCAGGCCGGGTGGGCCTCCATCGGCGGAGGAAGAAGAGATGGGTCCAAGAGAGCTGGATGGGATGTCCGGATCGGAAGAGGAGGCGGCCCCCCTTTCCAGGAGCACAGATGCGGAGGAGAGCAGAAGGTCGGCTGATGGGGCGACACCTGTGCAGCCCGGTAAGTTTCAGCACTTGGGGTCTGACACGGGTAGCAGGGTAAGGAGTGAAGTAAGGATGCTTGAGGCCAGTGCAGAGGGGGTTGTCCCAGCTGTGGGGGGGCTCAGGTTTGTTGGGTTTTTTGGAGGGCATCAAGGAGCAGGGGGCACCGGGGTGAACAGTAATTCAGCGGGGGCGGGGACGCCTGCAGAGACGGCTGCGTTCACGGTACCCGTTCAGGAGGCCACGGTAAGTGGGGTTGCGCAGGGGAAGGAAAAAGCTGCGGTGTCAGGGGAGGAAACAGAGAGGCAGGACATAACCAGGCTGGCTGACACAGCTCGTTGTGAAGTGTATGTGTGCTACAAAGGGCCTTTAGGAGCTCACCTGAAACAAGAAGTGCGTGAGAAATTGTGGAAAGGTGAGTATGTGGAAATTTTTTCACTGCTGCCTTTAGAGAAGTTTAACCTTGATAGAGTTAAACCAGATAGTTCCAAGAAAGAGGATGAAGAAAAGAGGAGGTATCGGTTGATCCCTAGGACATCTTCCAACTGGTTGCAGGCGTTTGCAATTATGGCAAGTGTTATAGGGGAGAAACACCCAGAAAACTGTTCGGCGTTGTTCTGCTATCAAGATGCAAAAGGGGAGGCATATAGAGTGTATGGCGGCACGGCTTGCCTGAGGTACGACGAACAGTTCAGACAGCGGAAAGCGATACGTCAGGAGCTGCGTTGGGACCACAAAGACATAAGCTTGTGGATGCGTTTGATGACAACGGCGAGGGCTCCTAACCAGTTTTTTCAGGGAGGAGCCGGTGGACCTTCGGCCCAGGGACATTCGGCTGGAAACAAAAAGGGGTTTTGTTGGCAGTATAACACCGGAACCTGTAAGTTTGGTGCGTCATATAAGTATAAGCAGGAGTGCTCAGGATGCGGGGGAACGCATCCAGCATCTAGATGCTTTAAACAAGGAAAAGGTAGAATTGGAGAGATTGGGAACAAAAGGGAGGACTCCGGTGAAGGTGGAAAGGATGAGGCCGTTCCTCGGTAAGTATCCTGACAAACAAGCGGCGCGGTTACTAGAAGAGGGTTTCTCGGTAGGCTTTAAGATCCCATGCAGGCTGACGGTTGTTTCCCCTGTGCCCAAAAATTTACGGTCCGCATTGCAACATCCAGAAGTGGTTTCAGAGAAACTGGCGAAGGAGGTTGCAATGGGGAGAATGGGGGGTCCTTTCCAGGCGGTACCGGTAGCCGATTTGGTGGTATCGCCGTTAGGTGTTGTGCCCAAGAAAGAGCACAACAAATTCAGGCTCATTCACCACTTGTCCTTCCCAAAAGGGGGATCGGTGAATGATGCCATCGATCAGGAGGCGTGCTCGGTGACTTATACTTCATTTGATGCCGCCGTGGGCTGGGTGCGCCGCTATGGAAAAGGAGCTTTGATGGCCAAGGCGGACGTGGAATCAGCTTTTCGGCTGCTGCCAGTACACCCGGAAAGTTTTCGGTTACTGGGGTGCCATTGGAAGGGTGAGTTCTATGTGGACAAATGCCTACCGATGGGTTGCTCGGTATCGTGTGCGATATTTGAGCAATTCAGCTCTTTCTTGGAATGGGTAGTATGGGATGTGTCGGGAGCGAATTCGATAATTCACTACCTGGATGATTTCTTATGCATTGGCCCGGCTTCTTCTAGAATCTGCGCGGTGTTACTGGCTTCATTGCAACATATCGCAGACAGATTCGGCATTCCATTGGCTGATGAAAAGACGGAGGGACCTTGCACGGTCATCACGTTCCTAGGCATTGTACTGGATTCAGAGGCAATGGAATGTAGGTTGCCAGAAGACAAATTGGAAGACTTAAAAAAAGAAATCGCAGGTTTAATTGGATTGAGGAAGGTGCAACTGAGAACGTTACAGTCAGTGTTAGGCAAGCTGAATTTTGCATGCCGCATATTACAGATGGGTAGAGTGTTCAGCCGCCGGCTGGTGGCTAGCACGAGTGGTATCAAATCACCAAGGCATTTCATGCGATTGGTTAGAACGCACAGGGATGATTTACGGGTATGGCATACCTTTTTGGAGTCCTTTAATGGAAGGGCGATTTGGATGTCTGGACCAGTTAGTAATTTTGACTTGGAGCTTTTCACCGATGCGGCAGGGTCCACAGGTTTTGGGGCGTTTTTTCAAGGGCGATGGAGTGCAGGTCCTTGGCCTCAGTCTTGGATAGCTGAGGGCTTCACAAAAAACTTGGTTTTGCTGGAATTCTTTCCGGTAGTGCTAGCAGTGGAACTATGGGGCGCATTGTTCAGGGATCTGAAGGTACGTTTCCATGGGGACAATTTAGGGGTGGTGCAAGTGATAAATAGGGTTACGGCATCATCTCCGCCAGTGATCAGGTTGCTGCAGCATTTGGTGTTAAGATGTTTGCAATTGAATGTGTACATTCATGCTGTTCACTTACCGGGAGTCGAAAACGTTGTAGCTGATATGTTATCTCGCTTTCAGTGGGACAGGTTCCGAGAGTTGGCACCAGAGGCAGAGCAACATGGGGTACCTTGTCCCGAGTGGCTGTGGGGGACACCTTTGGCATCATCGCTGGATAGATACGGCAGTCGGTAAGTGGGGCCACATGGGCAGCATACACTAAGGTATGGAGGGAGTGGATGGTTTTTGTACAAGGGGTCGGCGTGGAGCCGACAGGGCGGTCTCTGCATTTGCTGTTGTTATATTACATGGCAAGGAAAATGGAAGAGGGTGCGTCAGTGTCGGTTTTGAATACACATTTAGCGGGGTTGGCTTTCCTTTTTAAGTTACAGGGTCAGCCTGATGTCACAAAAGATTTTTGGGTGCATCAAGCGCTAAAGGGGTATAGGAAGTTGGGAGTCAAGCGTGATTCCAGAAGACCGGTGACTTTTGAGATTTTGGGGAGTATTGTAGCCAAGTTGGGGGAGGTATGCTCTTCTGCGTATGAAGTCATCTTGTTTAACCACTTCAATACCCAGCTATAGTCATATGACGTCCTGGGATGGGATCTTCCATCCTGGGTGGACTTCATATGACGTCCTGGGATTCCCGGCCGTCTAGGGGGCGCGCGCGCCCGCCGCGTTGCTCGGGACCCAGTGCGTGTGCCCGGCGGCCGCGATGTCCGCCGGGCACACGCGATTGCCCGTTAACCGGGCCGGACCGTGGATCTGTGTGTGTAAACACACAGATCCACAGCCTGTCAGCTCTGAGGAGAGCGATCTGTGTTCCCAGAACAGAGGAACACTGATCGGTCTCTTCCCCTTGTGCGTCCCCTCCCCCTACAGTTAGAATCATTCCCTAGGAAACATACTTAACCCCTCCCCACCCCCTAGTGGTTAACCCCTTCACTGCCTGTCACATTTACACAGTAATCAATGCAATTTTATAGCATTGATCGCTGTATAAATGTAAATGGTCCCAAAAATGTGTCAAAAGTGTCCGATGTGTCCGCCATAATGTCGCAGTCACGAAAAAAAATCGCAATCGCCGCTAAAAAAATAAATAAATTTTTTTTTTGAAAAAAATGCCATAAATCTATCCCGTATTTTGTAGACGCTATAACTTTTGCGCAAACCAATCAATATACGCTTATTGCGATTTTTTTTTTACCAAAAATATGTAGAAGAATGCGTATCGGCCGAAACTGAGGAAAAAATTTGTTTTTTAAAAAAAAATTGGGATATTTATTATAGCAAAAAGTAAAAAATATAGTGTTTTTTTCAAAATTGTTGCTCTTCTTTTGTTTATAGCGCAAAAAATAAAAACCGCAGAGGTGATCAAATACCACCAAAAGAAAGCTCTATTTGTGGGGGAAAAAAGGAAGTCAATTTTGTTTGGGTACAACGTCGTACGACCGCACAATTGTCGTTTAAAATGCGACAGCACTGAAAACTAAAAATTGGCCTGGGAAGGAAGGGGGTGAAAATGCCCGGTATTGAACCGGTTAAGGTGGCTTTTGTGTTGGCGTTTTTTGAAGCACTCAGGATAGGTGAACTGGTTAGTCCTTCAAAAACAGTTCAAGGGGGATTGGGCTGCCATGAGGTTAAGTTGGAGCGTGAAGGTTTAACGTTGTTTATCAGGAGGTGAAAAACGGATCAAGTAGGTAGAGGCAGGCTAGTGAGGGTTTACCCGATTCAAGGATCTCTCCTGTGCCCGGTTGGTACGGCCCGGGAATTCTTGACAGTCCGTCCGGACTTTCAGGGCCCCTTTTTGGTGCATTTAGATGGGAGCCTGTTATCTAGGTTTCAGTTTGGGGCAGTTTTTAGGAAATGTCTGCAGGGTGCGGGACTAGGGGAGAAGGAATTTTCATCCCACTCTTTTCGAATAGGAGCGGCTACAGAGGCAGCTAGAAATGGGCTAGATGTGGAGGCGGTAAAACGGATTGGACGGTGGGAATCGAATAGGTTCCAGTCTTATGTACGGCCTCATTTGGTGGTAGATTTGTAGGGAGTAGGTGGGGATGTTTCATGTATTTCAGTTATGAAGGTTTTTTCAGGATAGTGTTTGAGTAGAGTTTTTATTTGTCTTCTTCTAATTGCAGGTTTGGCGCCAGGAATGGTCTGGATTATGGGCCATTCTTATGTGTGTTGGGGGGGCAAGAAGGGGGATGCTCGTTGGGAGGGAAGACAGCTAGGCTTTGATAAACGGGAGGTTTATATCAAGTGGTTGGGGATACCGGGTATGTTGTGGGGTAGATTGTTCCCGGAGGTGCAGCGTTATGCCCAAAGGGAGGGACCACCTGATGTATTAGTTTTACACGTTGGCGGCAATGACCTAGGTCTCAGATCCATGATAGACATCACTCGCGACATCAAATATGATTTGTGGCGCTCGATGGAAGTATTCCCCAAGACTATTATTATATGGTCAGACATGGTGGCCCGGACGTCTTGGAGAATGGCCAGGTCGGTGGAGGGTGTGAACAGGGCCAGGAAAAAGATAAATAGAGAGGTGAGCAAATTTATGGTACGCAATGGTGGGTTGGCAATTAGGCATCTAGAATTGGAATTCCAAACATGGAGCTATTTGAAACCTGATGGGGTCCATCTTAATGATGTGGGGATAGATTTGTGGGCCTTAGGATTGCAGGATGGGATACAACGAGCTATCGGGTTTGGAGGGGCACCCAAGAGTAAGGTATTACTCGTGGGGTGCGGTGGCGGGCGTTGGTCTGTGCAAGGGAAGGAAGATGGCAAAAGTAAGTGTGGGATCTAACGTTGTTATGGATCCGGATGTTTTGGTTCCGGTTAACAGAGGTTAGCCGGGAAGTAATAATGGGGCACTGCAGGCATTGGCAGTCTCTGAGCCAGCTTGTCGGCTTGAGGCCTAGTTGATACATTTGATAAGTACTGCAGTGCCCCATGGGTGATGACCATCAGACTGTATTAATAAGTGAACGCGCAGACCAACGCTCTTTAGTTTAAGGTTTTCTTTGTGTAACAGATGTTTTGTTGTTTATTGTTTTGATGACAGAATTTTATAGGAAATTTATAAATATATATTGTTTTAAATAAAGTAGGCTGCTACGGCCTTATTACTCCAATTTTGGTGTGGTCTTATTTATTGGGAGTAGAAGTTAAGGGGGTTTAGATAAAGGTGTACAACATCTGTTATCCATCAGTCAAGAAAAGCCCGGAGCAGCAGCAGCATGCAATGCGATAGGTGCAGGGCGTGCATGACGGTGGTAGCAGTGTGGGGAAGAGAGTTAAAATGGAGCCGAGGGGGAGGGACAATAGGGGAGGGGTTATATAAATAAGTTAACTCGCGGGGAGGGGTTATCAAAAAAGTGGAGGAAAGTTCCCGCCCACCCTCCCTTTGATAGGCTAATGGTAGGTTTGGGGGACGTTGTTTATTTTTCAACAGGCTATGGATGATGAACTGTCGTGGCAGAAGCGGGCGTTGGTCTGTGCAAGGGAAGGAAGATGGCAAAAGTAAGTGTGGGATCTCACGTTGTTATGGATCCGGATGTTTTGGTTCCCGGTTAACGGAGGTTAGCCGGGAAGTGATAATGGGGCACTGCGGGCATTGGCAGTCTCTGAGCCAGCTTGTCGGCTTGAGGCCTAGTTGATACATTTGATAAGTACTGCAGTGCCCCATGGGTGATGACCATCAGACTGATTTAATAAGTGAACACGCAGACCAACCCTCTTTGGTTTAAGGTTTTCTTTGTGTAACAGATGTTTTGTTGTTTATTGTTTTGATGACAGAATTTTATAGTAAATTTATAAATATATATTGTTTTAAATAAAGTAGGCTGCTACGGCCTTATTACTCCAATTTTGGTGTGGTCTTATTTATTGGGAGTAGAAGTTAAGGGGGTTTAGATAAAGGTGTACAACATCTGTTATCCATCAGTCATGAGCAGTGCACGCTATTTGCACCAATGTGCGCTGCTCTATGCACAATATAAATCCCATAGTTTAGTCTACAGTGCTACTTGGGAGAGAGCAAGAGAGGCTACATTCCTACATGCAGCCATATATTACGCAATTTGCTTTCCTTCATACCCAGGTTGAAAAAAGCATTGCAATTGTTTAGGCTGTTCAAAGCCTAAATATTAAACATTAGGGCTGGCCATTCACAGAGCAAATTTCTTTCCTGCAATCACAGGAAAGAAATTAGCTTGATTCCCCCATCAACACAGACAGTGTTGATGCAGGAATCCCTCCTGCTGGGCCATTGTCTTCCCCTAGTGGGGGGTGGGAAAGGCTAGCAGCCGCTAGTGATAATAGCAGGTAAAACCTGGCATGCTGGTTGTACTAGGGTTGCCACCTGTACAGGATTCACGGGGACCGTCCTGGGTTTTGAATCTTGTGTCTGGGTTTCAGGCGGACTGAAACCCGAACACATTATTTAGAGCAGGCTGTGGCTCCCCAAGTAACCCAGTCACACACAAATCTGTTGCCACCTGGCAGCTGCGGACGGCTGTCTGGGGGCAGGCCCGGCATCACTGTAGGGCAGGGCAATGATGTAAGCAAGAGCAATTTGGCTACACCCACCGTTCGCTGCGGCACACTATGCGAACCGCATTACTACTCTCCTTGGGGCACCCATAGGTGTCCCAGCCCGCTAAAGTGTTTGGGTTTGGCTTGAAGAAAAGGTGGTAACCCTAGGTTGGTACCCAAGTTGATTGATCGATAAACTTGGTACATTCAACCTGCCCATACAAGGTTTGAATCTTGACCGGTTCCTGCTGAACCTGCGGAGATTTGAACTGTATATATGGCCTGCCTCTTTGTTGGTGCAACGGAGCGCATGTTTTTATGTGTATATATTCATTGATTTTAAGCCAGCCCATTATTATTGTTACCATGCGTTTTGGCATATGCAAATGCACACACGTTAGCAAGATGCGTGGGGGTGCCTTTGAGGATCAATGGCCCCATTGGGTGTCTGAAAAAGGGCTGCGTATGAGGGAAAGCCTGCAATTTTGCACGCATTCTATAACGCACAAATATGAACCTAGCCTTAGGTTTTGCATCTAGATTAGGAGAAATATATACTATATAACCAACATGGTACACAAAGGGAAGCTCTTCAAGTAAGGAAATGACAGAGGGTGCAGCAGGAAAACGGTGACAGAGGAAATGAAGATAAGTAAAGGAGTGAGGACTTCAGGGTGGACACAAGGAAAAGTGTGAGAGTACAAACAGTGCACAAGTCATACACACTGTTATAAAAACACAGCAAAAATCCATTTTATGGCAGTAGAGCAGTTTCTACCGCTGAGCTGGTCAGACAACATATACGAGACATCAGAAAAAACAGGCTAAAGGATAGGGTGCCATACGTCAAGGTGCTGCAGAACACAGCCAAGGGTGTAAAGGGGCCCATCAGACCAAATGTTACCCTTGTTAAAAGAAATCAAAGACGTGTTAGACTCACACTTACACTGCAGCTAGTTCCATGCTATGATAACAGATGTCACTGTATGAAGTGGATACACTTCTCTATAATGCAGTAACTCAGCCTCTGTTGTATCAAACATAGGACACAGTAATGTGATCCTGCCATCAGTATATAACTGTAAAGGCAGCATAGACAGCTCAAATTTCCGCCGTTCAACCCATGACGGAGTGAGAGGAAATCGCTAGATTCCCCCAATCCATGCTAACAGCATGTATGGAGAAATCTTTAGTATATTCCGGTGGCTGTGGCACTTGCAGCTGCTAGTGCTGCCAAACAGTGACTGCATCTGAATGAATGAATGAATGAATGATTTGTAAAGGGCTGCAAATGCGAACTGAATCGCCTCAAGGCGCTAGATGCGTTCTCTGTTGTCAGCATCTGATAGGAAGCAGTCACTGTTCGGCAGATAATTGTCCGCCCACCTCAGTCAACCTTTGTCAAGCCAAGTTGTACTAACAGGGCTAGCTAAATTCAAGCTGTCTATGAAGGCCTTAAAGTATATGTAAAGGTTCACTTTTTCCTTCTGTAGTGTTGAATACCTAAATGTCTTTCTTTGCTTCTGTGTCTCTACCTCAACCTTTTTTTTGTTGCGGCACCCTTTCAAAGTATGCAAAATCCCAAGACACCCCAGTTTAAAATGTAAAAAACCATAAATGTTACTTATCAATGGAAATCCTGAGCCTGGGATGCTGCACACACAACCGCCTTGATGAAATTAACTTTACATCAAAAGACCCCTTCACATCATAGGTCCCATAATCATGTCAGGGGCCCCTCTTAAGGTCAGAGGCCCCATCACATCATAAATCACCCTATAGTTCAGAATTTCCCCTATCCCCCTATCACATCATATTCCCCCCATCACTCAGTCCCCTCTTCACATCAGAACTCTAAAGCCGTGTACACACAACCGGACTTTTCGACCGGACTGGTCCGACGGAACGGACAATTCGACCATGTGTGGGCTTCATCGGACCTTCAGCTGACTTTTTCTGTCAAAAGTGGAACACTTTTCAAATCTTTCCGACGGACTCGAGTCCGGTCGAAAAATCCGTTTGTCTGTATGCTAGTCCGACGGACAAAAAAGAAAGCAAGGGCAGCTATTGGCTACTGGCTATGAACTTCCTTATTCTAGTCCCTTCGTATGTCATCACGTTCAAACAACCGGACTTTCGAACGGACTTTAGTCCGTTCATGTGTGGACAAGTCCGGTCGTTCGAAAGTCTGTCGTAACTCTGTCGAAAGTCTGTCGGAAAGACCGTCGGACCTTTGTTCCTAAAAAGTCCGCTCGTGTGTACACGGCATGACTTTTCCAGTAGTGTGGCAGAGGGTGGGAGGTGGAGCTGGTCTGGAGAAGCCGTAATTCTGTCTTCTGCTGAATACTGGGGGCAGGCCTGGATAAACATTATGAGTTGCCATGGTGCGGGGCAGCCAGCAACCAACACCATACCAATGAAAGTCTCAATGCGTACTGGCCTAGAGTATCATTGGTTGTTATAGTGCTGGTGACTGCACCATGGCAACGCATGACACTCATTCAGGGCAAATTGGGTCCTGTGCTTGCGGTACTCTTGGGGAACCCAATGGCACCCTGGTTAAGAAACACTGCTTAAAGTGGTTGTAAACCCTTACAGACCACTTTTGCCCACAGGTAAGCCTAGATTAAGGCTTACCTGTAGGTGCAAGAAATATCTCCTAAATCTACATGGTTTAGGAGATACTTGCAAAAGACAGGCACCGATGTCTACGGCACATGTGACGTAGACAATGGCACACAGGCGCACTGAGCGTGCTGTTTCTAACGGCGATGGTGCCATTAGTGGTGGCTCCCGTGCGCATGCGTCATTGCGGCTTAGGCCAATCACAGTGCCGGAGCCACGATACCCGGAAGGAAGAGGGGACATCGGTGACATCGCAGGCTCCTGTGTCAGGTAAGTGACACATAATGGGCTACTATGCGATGCATAGTAGCCCATTATGCTTTACCTTTGCAGGGAAACAAAGAGGAAGTAAAACCCATCTACTTCCCATTTACTTCCTCTTTAAGACCCCTTTCACACTGAGGCAGTTTTCAGGCGTTTTGGTGCTAGAAATAGCGCCTGTAAATTGCCTCCCATTCATTACAATGGGTGCTTTCACACTGGGGCAGTGCGCTTGCGGGACGTTCGGAAAAGTCCTGCAAGCAGCATTTTTGGGGCGGTTTGGGCTTTCCGAAGCACCGCAACATGGGAGTTTTTAACCCCTTTTTTGGAGTTAAAAGCGCCCGCTAGCAGCCGAAAAGCGGTGCAAAATTGGCGCTTAAACAGCAGTAAAGCACTGCTAAAGCGAGCGCTTTACCGCTAATGGCCGGCACTTTCATTGTGAAAGCAGCCTTATAGTCAATGTCCTCCCCTGTTTTCATGAAATCCTTACTGACTTTTATGGCTCATCCACGATTCCTATCCTAGGGTGAATACCAGCCCTTAGGCTGCTTTCCTACTGAAAGCGCCGGCCGTTAGCACAAGAAAAGGAGCACAGGTTTAGACGTGAGCAGAGGTAGGACTTAAGAAGTCAGATTTTCATATTTGCTCTGTGATTTTTACAGAAATTGTTTTGTGATTTCACTATAGGGACAGCTGTACATAATATAATTACATTTTCTAGTATTATTTCATTCTATTTTAGGATACACACTGTACATTTGAAATAAGTCGGTGGTTGACAGTACAGAAAGAAGGTTTCATGTATGCAAAACAAGGTAATAACAAAAATGTATTAAAATAGATTCCATTAGGTCTAGTTATGATCCTTGTCTGGAAACACACCAAATGCTGTGTATTTAAGAAGAACAACCAATCCCCAGTGAAGGTTTAAGCAAAAAGATTTCCAGCATGCTGACAAATCTTTTGTTACCAGCCCTCAGTTGTTCCCATCTCCATAACAAAAGGGGATGATTCTCCCACTGTGGATTCAGTTAATGTATTGCTGTCCATTGATTTTCAAGATATTGATCCAGTCGTTTCAATGGTCAGATGTTAGACCAATTGTTCAGGACAATGCCAAAAGTAAATTTTGTCTGCATGGATCTGATCAACAAAAGGAAGCAGGCGTTTCTGTGAAAACATTCCTTTTGTGTCCAAGACTGACTGCTTTGTTTAACTTAAAATGACTTTCTCTGAGTCTAAGTCAATCAAAGTTATACTGGGACAAACAATCTCGGCTAAAATGATTTCAATTTTTCAACCCATCTAGACATTTCCTTGCTGGGATGTCATGGCGTGAAATTGCTCATAACATGTTACCATCTGATTGTACCTTCTCATATAGATTTAACAACAACTATGCAATGTATGGGCCTAGTAGATTCAATATTGAATGCTTAGGTAGGCCCTTGTGCTGCCAAAGATGTTGGTAAATCTACAGCTGACCATACACTATACAGCCTGATTGCACAATCTCATTTAGGTCTACCAGCAATGTAAAGTAAAAAAAAAAAAACTTTGTTGTAGGACTGACCTACACAATTTGGATTCAATCAGGCAGGCCCTCCAACTACATAGTTGATGGTAGATCTAAAGGAGATGCAATCAGATTGTATAGTGTATCGCCAGCCTAATAAATACAAAGTGAAAATCACATATTTTATGTAAAGTTTAAGAAGAGTGTACAGTCAGATTGTAACGTTTATCGTCATCCTAAAACAGGATTATACTGACATTGTACAATTAGATTGTAATATGTATGGTCAGGTTCAAAGTATGGTGAAAAACAATTGCTATGTGCTAGATTGACATATCAAAAAAATCTGATTGCTACAGGACAGTATAGTACAGTAACTACGTAATTGCACAGTCTCTCCCTAATGCTGGCCATGCGAATAACAATCAATGATCATAGATTTGATACAAAAAGGAGAAATCATTTATTTGACACAAATGATTTCTGAAAGAAACAATGATTTCATTCAGAGGATCAATATATAGAACACGTGTATTGTATGTGTATGGGCAGCTGAAAGATGTCCATGGGCATGAGAGGGCAGTCAGAGGACCTGCCTGCCAAGCAATCACACTTCAGAGTGGGCGCTCTAAAAAACATGCACTGTTGTACCAGCTGAGCGTGAATTGTATGCCAAGAAATTCTAACCCAGCTGCTCTGCAGTGTCTTCAGAATTTCTAATTTGCCCACTTTTTAATATCTAATTGTCCCGTGACCCCAATGAAATCACAAAGATCATACAATGAGTATCTCATGTCTATTGGGCATGTTAACACTTAATAATGCTCAATACTTCACATTTTAGGGGTATGTTTATAAAAGCTGGGCAAATGCATGCACATTTACTGCACTTTCGCAGGCAACATTATTCACTATTTGTACAGCTGGCCAGGGAACATTGCAATTGGGATGATTGGATTTGCCAGCTTGGAGTGGTAAGTGTTCATATCTTCTTAGAGAAAGTATTACTCACAACTATAGAAATGTGCTGAAGTTGGCATGTGAAGTAAACCTGCGATAAGAGACATATGTAGGCTGCAGCTGCTGAACTCTTCTTTTGAAAATACTATTATTACAGGTTCTTATATACCGCTGTCAATTTGCACAGTGCTTTACACATATATTGTGCATTTACATTGGTCCCAGACCTCAAGGAGCTTACAATCTAAGGTCCTTAACTCACATTCATACATCTACTAGGGCCAAATTAGACAGGAGCCAATTAACCTACCAACATGTCTTTGGAGTGTGGGAGGAAACTGGAATACCTGGAGGAAACCAACGCAGGCGCAGGAGGAACATGCAAACTCCAGGCTGGTAGTGTCATGGCTGGGATTCAAACCGACAACCCTACTAATTGTCTATCTGCCATGCTTATCCTCTGGGTTTATAGCCTAAGTCCAGGATTTACATAAAAAAACACTCATGCAATGAGGCCCCCTCCACTGCAAGAGTTAAAAGCTCATTAAAAGATAAGTATATCCAAAGCCTTTTTGGCCATACTTCTTCTGTGGATCATAGGAGTGCACTACTTTAGCTATTCTGTGACCCAGAATCAGCTTATAGTGGGCTATTGCTCCTTATCAACGGACAGCACAGAGTCTTTCCAGGCTCTGGAAGGATCCCAACAATATTGTCGATATCCACCCAGCTGCCTGCTTGACCTTTTTCATCATGTGGCTGAGAGACAAAACTAACCGCGCCTGCCCCCTCCGCAGCCCTGCGCTCTAGTGCAGTTTGATCTGGAGTGCAGAGCAGATCGGGAACTGAGTGATCAGCGGTCATGTGATCGCTCAGTTCTCAGCCGGCATGGAACAGTTACAGCATCACACAGATGCTGCAGCATAGTGGTGAGCAGTGGTGTCGCTAGCGGGTGGCTCCTGGGGCTATAGCCCCGAGTCTCTTACCTAGGGTTGGCTCTGGGCTCCATCTGGTCAGCTGGTGCTGGGGGAGGAACATGACTAGTTAATGTTATCAGGCACATGTTCTTATCTATATTCAGCAGTTCCGACAATTTAATCATTGTCCCGACGTCCACATCTGTACCAATCTGCCGGGCAATGTAATTGTCAGAAACCGCAGTCCTCCCCCTGATGTAATGGGGGGCTCTCTGGTGACCCTGATGTGTTGAGGGGGGCTGTGATTTAAGTGGGGATCCACACTCAGATATGTAACAATATTTTATATATGATATTATTATATATATATATATATACATGTGTATGCCCGCCCAAGCGTATGACTTCCTTTACCTCTCTGCTATGGGCTCTAGCCCCAGATCTTTTGTAGACCTAGCAACGCCCCTGGTGGTGAGTAAGAAGGTTTGTGTTTTAATTTTAACGTAACACATTAAAAGCGTGCTAAAAATGCAACACGTTTAAAGAAAAAAACACATATCGTGATTTCTAATGCATAGGTGTCAACATGCCCTGACACCCTATTTCTCACCCTCTATACGTAATGAGCATTTCATTCTTACAAGGGTAATTTTCTTGTAATTCTTGGAGTTGGGCTTTAATACTTTCTGAGTCACTGACCTGGAGCAAGCATGTCGAACTTCAATTTAGACTTTACTGCTCTCTAATATAGAAGCAAGAAAATTAAAAACTAGTAAAAGAGTCCTAAGTGCAAGCACTCAAGTGTGAGTACACCGTTACCAATAAGGAATAAAACTACATACATAATCCCTTACCCACCACAACACATAACTTGAAACAATACAAAAACATGAAAATAATGTATTTGAAACCTTTTGTATATATCTGGTTAAGCACCTACTGCTGCAGACACCCTATGTGTTCCCACATATAACGAGTTCCACAGTGTCGCAACAATATTATATTAAATATAATATTAATAATATTAAAATTTAAACCAACAATCTCTCTAAATGTATATACAACTATTAAACATATATTTCTTATATCCAAAATATTCGGGAAAAAATGTTAAGCAGTTATAATAGTCCACAATCATGTGCATCCAAAAAATACAAAGTCTCTCAATTATAACAATGCTTGTCCATTTTTTTTTTTTTCATAAATAAAAATACCAATGAAAATGTATTGTTATTATTGAGAGACTTTTTATTTTTATTTTATGGATGCACATGATTGTGGACTATCATCACTGCGTAACATTTTTTCACACATATTTTGGATATAAGAAATACTGTGTATGTTTAATTGGTACATATACATTTAGAGAGATTGTTGGTTTCAATTAAAATATTATATTGGCTGGCACTGTGGAATATTGAATTATTTAAAAGCAAGAAATGAATCTCATTAGAACTAGTAAATGTCAGCGAACAATTACTGCGAATGTGCTTTATAAATCAGATGGTTGTCGATGAATGTCTGCAATTGCACCATTCAAACTTTTAGAACTAGATGTCTAAGTCTGTAAAATAAATATCACCTATCATATGTATTACAAAATTTGTATTTGCATGTTTTATTTTTTGTCTAGAGCAAGAGAATGGGTCTACAAAATAATATCTGAGTGTCCTAGCTGGTGGGAATAAGTAGTAAATGGTGCAGTACATATTTTCTAGGGGAGACAGCAGGGGATGCAGAGGGGAGGGAAGATGAAGACAGTGAGCCTAGGGAATAGGTGGGGAGGAGCTGAAATAACATGGATAGACTCCTGATTGATGTCAGTGGGTGGTCTTTTGCCTTTAATTTGTCTTTCTGGGGGTGGGGAGTTCGGGGGATTCTTTAAAGAACTTGAGTGAAGGCTGTTTTCATATCTCAGGTCAGAGCACAGACACACTACAGAGCCTGGAATCTACTGCTTGCACAAGTTCACAATCCTCATCTGCCTCTCAGCTTTCAGCAATGACCAACTATGGGGATGAGCTAAATAATGAAACAGACTATTTTGACTATGAAAATGGAACTGAAGATTGTATGGAAAAAGACTGGGACCTGTCATCCTCCTTGCTACCTGTATTTTACATGCTCGTCTTTGTCTTGGGACTGTCTGGAAATGGTGTAGTCATCTTCACAGTATGGAAAGCAAAGCCCAAGAGGAGATCTGCAGACACCTATATAGGTAACCTTGCCATTGCTGACCTGGCTTTTGTTGTTACCTTACCCTTATGGGCTACCTACACCGCTCTTGGCTTTCACTGGCCCTTTGGTTCTGCTCTTTGCAAGATCAGTAGCTACCTGGTACTGCTGAATATGTTTGCCAGTGTTTTCTGCCTCACCTGTCTGAGTTTTGACAGATACCTGGCCATTGTTCACTCGCTCTCTAGCGCCAACCTGCGCTCCCGTTCAACAACAATGCTGTCTCTGGGAATTATATGGTTCTTCTCAGGGTTCCTGGCACTACCCAGTCTGATTCTACGCGAAACCCGTCCTGATGGCAATAAGACTGTCTGTGACCTGGACTTCACCGGCATCTCCGAAAAGGAGAATGAGAATTACTGGATTGGAGGACTCAGCCTCCTCACCACCGTGCCAGGTTTTCTGCTTCCGCTACTCCTCATGACCACATTCTACTGCTTCATTGGCTGCAAGGTAACCATCCACTTCCAGAATCTCAAGAAAGAAGAGCAAAAGAAGAGAAGGCTTCTAAAGATAATCATCACGCTCGTTGTTGTGTTTGCCATTTGTTGGTTGCCATTTCATATTATCAAAACCATCCACACCCTGGGGCTCATAGGTGTTCTAGACCTCTCCTGCTCGCAGTTTAACCTGATCCTCAGCCTGCATCCTTATGCCACATGTCTGGCATACATCAACAGCTGCCTCAACCCGTTCCTCTATGCATTCTTCGACCTTCGGTTCCGCTCGCAGTGTTTTTTTTTTTTTGGACTTAGCAAAACCTTCCATGGACAAATTAGTAACACCTCCTCCAGCCTGAGTGCCCAGACACAAAAATCTGAATTACACTCTTTGGCAACTAAAGTGTAATTAAAGAATAGAGAGGATGGACATGAACAGTAAGGACAATGTACTTAGGAGACTTTGGAGGCTAATTAAACTTATCTCTATGCTGGTAGAGCATCTGCTGATAAAGGAACAAGTCTGCTGGACTTTACTCTGGAGACTGGAACATCCTATTGATGCCTCCTTTTGCTTGCACTGGAAAAAAAAAGACTGAAAGCACTGTCTGTAGGACATCAAAGTCTTGTTCTGTCTCTCTCTGTGGTACAGGAGAGCTGGAAGGATGGGACAAGATATGCCGTTAAGTTTCACATTCATTTTTCACATAACTTCTATAATGATAATAGCCAGAAAATACAGTATTATACTGATTCATTTTTAGTACTTTGCGCATTACTTTAGAGACTTTAATTCTGTGTATATTTGGCTTTTTGAAGCACTTGTATAATGTTATAGAGCTTATATCTAACATACTCATAATGGATATTGTGGGATTTTAAAACTAAAAGGACAAATGCTATAAATTGTTTTAGTCTACGTTATTTTTCAGTGTTGAATCCATTCTGTTGCAGACAGATGTTAAAGCTGTCGGCACTGAAGAGGTTAAATATCAGCTGCATTTTTTTTGTTAACCTCTTAGTTGACAAAAAAGGCAAGCATCTCCTTGCAGGGCAATGTATTGCTGGTCTCTATGTTAAGTGCCTTTGACTCTGTAGAGCTGTTGGCCAATCTCTGACTCTCCAGCTGCTGTAGAACTACAAGGAACAGCTTGGCCAGCACGGTCATGACCGGAATTTGTGTTTCCCTAGCAGCTGTAGAGCTGTAAGTTATCCAACATTAGAATATGTAAATATGTATATAAATAAATGAATGATCATAACATATCCCCTCGGAGAGGGGCTTCGTTGACAAGGGTTGGTATACTTTTGTAATATGATGCAATAAAATTCTTGTACTTACTAAAATATGTTGTTGTGTGTTTAATTAATTAAACCATAAAAAGGTCAAATGATATGACTTGTATCACCAATAGTACCTTACCTCTTTCAATAAATACTGATTTGAATAATTAAACCATGAAGAGGAAATGAGATGCAAAACTATATAAGCTAACTGGCCTCTGTAACAAGCATAATAAAACTGAATTTGGTACAAACTAAACTAGGGTTTTATATTCCAAGTTTGTATTCACCTGGGACTTTAAATGAAGCACATGACATCAAAGTAGTAAATATCAATACACATGATTACAAAGTTATTAGCGTTTTATATTAATTATTAAATTAATTTAAACTTTTGATAACAGTGTCTCTTAAAAGGCTGTGATATGTGCCACAAATAAAACGTGGTATGTTTATTAGGCATAGTTGATGCAGATGTTTAATATTTGGACTCGTGTACAATGCAGCACTTACTACTATACATTACTAAGGGCTCCTTCAAACCACTTCAGTGGAGGTGCATTGATCAATGCAGGCTCAAAGACAGGACACATAGGGGTTGATTTACTAAAACTGGTGCAGCTCTGCATAGAAACCAATCATCTTCCAGGTATTTTGTAAAAGCTTAATTGAACAATCTGAAGTTAGAAGCTGATTTGTTTCTATTTACAACTGCACCAGATTTTGCACTCTCCAGTTTGAGTAAATCAACCCCATAGAAAACAATTTTCTACGTGCCCCGCACACACCACAACACTGCCTTGAGCTGGGTTGCATAAAAATGCACCACACTTCACCTTATGTGACCACCAGTCACATGCAGCCTTTGTCAGATCTGATAATGATTCTAATGACTACAGATGCTATTAGACTGAACCAGACAACCCTGGCCAACCAGGATTTTGATCACCTTGATTTCTTCAGCTAACTATGATTCCCTTTCCAACCACCCCAAAGAAAACCTGATGGCAGAGGTGCGCTACAAAAATATCTTTCATAGGAGGACTGTGCCCTTTTGTTTACCCTCAACAGAGTCTGTGGCCAGTCCATCAGACTGCCCTCTGATAAAGGGTACTGTATGTCTGTTCACCTCTGACATCTTTTACCAACTTACGTAGCAATTGCGTACTGACCTTGAAACATTTTTTATTTGCACTGACATCCAAACTTTCAGGACAAGCTTTGAGGATGTACCCCCTTCTTAAAGGTCCAAGCAGACGTTAGTGGATGTTAGTGCAAATAAAAAAAGTATCACAGACAGAACTCAATTGTTTTTATTGCTAGTGAACTAATTTGGCTACAATCACCTCAACAGTGTCATAAAGACTACTAAAGTAAGTACAGTATACTGCCTAATATTTGAACTTGCACAACAGTTAAGTGGTAGGCAATCTTGCATTGCATCTCTGGGATGTGGAGTTTGACGTCCATAAAAGACACTATCTGGATAGCATTTTTATGTTCTCCTAATTTCCTGAAACATGGTGTTTGATGTCCACAAAAGACACAATCTGGATAACTTTTTTATGCTCTCCTAGTTTCCCATGGGTGTTGTCCTTCTACATTCCAAAATCATACTGGTAGGTAAACTGACTCTTCTAAATGTTTGGGTATGTATTACTTTATTAAAGACATAAAGCAGGCCATACACGGGTTGCAGGAAAGAAATTCAGACAGACAGTGGTGACACGGGAATCCCTCCCACCGAGCCATTGTACTCTCCTGGCAGGGAAAGGTGTCCCTGCCAGGAGAAGACAGTGATTATCGCTAGCGGCTATACAAGTCGCTAGCGATAATCACATGTAAAATCTGACAGGCTTGTTGTACCCAAGTTGATCAATCAACTTGGTACATTCAGCCTGCCCATACATGGTTTGAATCAGACTATGGCCAGCCTGGGATTTGATGGATTCATTTTCTCTATAAAGTGCCACAGAAAGTTTGCCAGCAATATATACAGTCTAATGCCCCTACCATAGTCATACAGCAACACCTACGCACTGGGGTCATTTTGGGTGAAAGACAATTAACCTGTATGTTTTGAGCATAGGTGTGCACAGCCTATTGCATTAGAGTTAGCCCAAAGCTCAAACACACATGCATGTGGTGTGTGTCTATATATATATATATATATATATATATATATATATATATATATATATATATATATAAAGGCATACCCCACTTTTAAGTACACAATGGGGTTTATTTACTAAAGCTGGAAAGTGCAAAATCAGGCTCACTTCTGCATAGAAACCAATGAGCTTCCAGGTTTTATTATCAAAGCTTAATTGAACAAGCTGGGGTTAGAAGCTCATTGGTTTCTATGTAGAAGTGAGCCTGATTTTGCACTTTCTAGCTTTAGTAAATAAACCCCATTGTGTACTTAAAAGTGGGGTATGCCTGTACTGTACACATGCAGACACACAAACACACACACTCCTATAAATAAATGTAAACAAACACTTTAAAATGTGTCCGTAGGGCAGTGGATGGTGTCAGTAGAGCAGTGGATGGTGTCAGTAGAGCAGTGGATGGTGTCAGTAGAGCAGTGGATGGTGTCAGTAGAGCAGTGGACATGTCAGTAGAGCAGAGGACGGTGTTAGTAGGGCAGTGGATGGTGTCAGTAGAGCAGTGCACATGTCAGTAGAGCAGAGGATGGTGTCAGTAGGGCAGTGGATGGTGTCAGTAGGGCAGTGGATGGTGTCAGTAGAGCAGTGGATGGTGTCAGTAGAGCAGTGGACATGTCAGTAGAGCAGAGGACGGTGTCAGTAGGGCAGTGGATGGTGTCAGTAGAGCAGTGCACATGTCAGTAGAGCAGAGGATGGTGTCAGTAGGGCAGTGGATGGTGTCAGTAGGGCAGTGGATGGTGTCAGTAGAGCAGTCGACATGTCAGTAAAGCAGAGGATGGTGTCAGTAGGGCAGTGGATGGTGTCAGTAGAGCAGTGGACATGTCAGTAGAGCAGTGGACATGTCAGTAGAGCAGCGGACATGTCCGTAGAGCAGAGGATGGTGTCAGAAGGCCAATGGATGGTGTCAGTAGGGCAGAGGACAGTGTTAGTAGAGCAGTGAATATATATATATATATTTACTATTTTTTTTTACAATTTTTTAGGAGCCCCATTGGGGGGCTTTGGTGAAATATCAGGGTTCTAAACAGACCCCTGATGTCTCAATTTTGAGACAGAGAAAGGGACTTAGAACAAGGATTCTGCAGTCTCTGTAACCACAGCTGCACAGGACAGTGAATGAATGGGAAGTGCTCTGTGCTAAGCCGCTTCCTGTTCATTCACAAACAGTTTATTGGTACCGTTCATTAAGAAAAGGATGGGGCCCTGCTGGCCCCTTCCTGCACTCTTCTTCCTGATACATCCCCTTGTGTGCCTGCAGCAGCAGCCAATGGTAGAGGAGAGCAGGGAAGCCAGAAGCACTGTGGGGGGGAGGTGGGCAGCAGGGGGAATTGGCACTGCACGGAGGATTAGGGTGTGCCCAGGCACACCCGACACACCCCTTGCGCAGACCTATGGTTTTGAGATGTGGGAAGAAAGAGACTGGAACCCACATAGACCCAAGGAGTGTATAAAAACTCCATACAGGTAGTCTTCCTTCTAGGAAACAAACTCAGAACATCAGCGATGCAAGGCCAAAATGCTAAAACTTTTTACCAGTACTTTGCAACATCAATATTATGCAGTGTATTTACTAAAACTGGAGAGTGCAAAGTCTGGCCCAGCTCTGCATAGAATCCATTCAGCTTCCAGTTTTTTTTTTTTTTGTCAAAGCTTAATTGAACAAGCTGAAGATAGAAACTGATTGGGATGACGTAACGCGCATCACGGAGGGAGGGAGGTGAGGGTGTCAGAAGGAGAAGCAGACTCTCCTAGGATCCCCGGAGCTCGTCTTTCCAGCCGCCGCTCAGGACATGCCCGTGGCTAAAGAGGGGAGGAAGATCCTTGTTCGCCGCGACGAGCGCTGCTGCTGAGGCTCCCTGATTCCAACAGGGCGACAACTCGGAGGCTCCACACGCCGCTCCACACGCCGCTCCACACAACGGCGTTCTCCCCTCCTCCCCCCCCTCCGGCTTTCCCCCCCCTCGGTCACTCCTCATGACTTTCCAGGCAACTTGTGACCCCGTTGGAGTTCGGCAGAGTCCGGTGGTGGTAATGTAGAAATAACTCTGCATATAATGAACATAATATCTGCATACAACACCTGTCCATATGTACCAGCTTTTATGTCTCAGTGTCATCTCACTATAACAGCTTGATATAACGGTGGTTGAGCTAATGACTAAAGATAGTAGCTGAAACTGCTGTCCCTATCTGAAACTTCACTTAGCTTTGGGATTGTAAGCAGGATCTATCATAATATCTGTTATACGACAAAGATATCTGAAGGAGGATAAAATCTAAAGCTATTGATGTATTGGAAGCCTGCAGACATGATTATATAGGAAAAATTCTCTTTACAACCTACTATAACAGTCTGAGTGGTTAATGATTGATAATGTGTCCGGAGCAGGTGTGCTGATTGACTCCCTTAGCCTGGGTGTTATTGCTAATGCCATTACTAATATCTGTCAACATATGCTGGATTTATCGGGGACAGAAGTAAACTGACTGAGGTTTCGGTTTTGGGATGGTACCTTCCCCCGACGTAGCAATGAAACTTGTCTTAAACCTGTGAAAAAAAAACAAAAAAAAAAAAACAAAAAAGGGGTCCTTAGGTGGAAATTTCAGACTGGGGACCGACAAGAGTGACGCACCTTTGAGACACCGGTCCTGAGAGGGCCTGGGTCATTTCTGGGAGGTGTTTTACCCCCCCTTCCCACGGACGGAATATTTTAATAGTATAAAGGTGGGGTACTATCTGGAGTAGGACTCAGGAAATAACCCCCAGGGCCGAGACCCCTGAAGGATCCATTCCTATAAGAGGGGGGAAGAAGTTCAGAAAATCCGGGGGAAACCAATAGGGGGTCAGAGGAAGAAAGGAGGAATGAATAAAACGACAACAAAAAAAGGAGGGGCACCTAAAACGCCGAGGGATAGGACAGCTGGTAGCTCAATAAAACAGTTTATGTCCCAAGGCGGGAGTCCAAAAGGAGGGGAGCAGGGAGCCCAAGGAGGAAGAGGGGGAACTCCAGACAAAAAGGGGGATAAAACGATTCAATCAAAAGAAAACTCAATAGCGGAAAGTGTTGAAAGTGAAGGAGATCTAAACCGGATAGAAGGGAGAAGTACAAGCGCCCCAATGCTTTCAAAGGAGGAAATGAGAGACATGCTTAAAAATCTAGAGCTTTCAATAAAAGTTGAAATAGGTCTGGTGAGAGCAGACCTGGGAAACTTATTGGAGAGGGTAGAAACAACGGAAAAAAGAACGGAGGAATTGGAAAAGGAGATAATGAACCTCAAAGAACAAATTAAAATCTCTGGACAAAACCAGAAGATAATTTTATATAAGATCGAAGATCAGGAAAACCGTGATAGGAGACAAAATATAAGACTGCGTAATATCCCAGAAAACAAAGGAGAAGATCTGAGAAGGATGATTCCCCAAATACTGGGGCCTCTGGTTGGAGAGGAGGATAAGGAATTCCCAAAAATAGAAAGGACACACCGAGTTGGAAAATTACTCAACTCAGACCACCAGAGGCCGAGAGATATTATAATTCGTTTTAGGTTCTATGAGGACAAAGCTCGAATCTTATCCAAAATGAGAGGCAAACCCCCGGAAAAATTTGAAGGGTCAGAGTTCCAAATTTATGCGGACCTTGCCCCCGAAACCCTCGCTAGGAGAAGGCTGTTGAAGCCCTTATTAGAACAGATGAGAGAACTAAATATTAAGTATAGCTGGGGTTTCCCGGCATGTCTGAGAGGCTTTAGAAATGGAAGATCGGCAAGATTGAGGTTCCCAGAGGATTTAAGGGACTTTTGCGATAGGCTTGATATGGAAGTACCGGAGTTGCCGGGCTGGGTGGGGGGGTGATCGGCTGTATGTGGGGGGGGGGGGGTGGGGGTGGGGTGGATGGGTTTGGGGGTTAAATTAGATTAGTGGAGTGGAAGGGCGGCGGGAGGGAGGAGGAGTGGTTCTGTGTGTATCCGGATTGCCCCTCTCTGCTTTACAACACCAGGCAGGGGGGGGTAAAGGGCACAACTCGGGCTCCCACCTCAAATAAGTGATTCGTTAGGTTCCATGGTATCCATGGCGCTGGGCGAATGGGGAGCCAGGGGGTGGCTGAAGGGTAGGGAGGGAGGGCTAGGGAGAAGGGAGGGGAAAGGGGAACCCGGTGTACAAGGAAGTAAGAGGGAAGGAGAAAAGAAACAAGATAATAAAGATAGAAATCAAAATAGCTCAGTAATACGAATCCAACCAAATCAAAGGGAAAAAATAAAAAAAAAAAAAGGTGAGGAGATGGGAAAATTGAAGTTTATGACTTATAATGTAAAGGGTCTCAACGAGCCCACTAAGAGATATAAGATCTTGAGGGAATTAGAGAGATATGGGGCTGAGGTTGTGTTCCTTCAAGAAACCCACTTAACATATTACTCAAAGATTAAGATAAAGTCTAATATGTATCCAACTTGGTTTTATGGAGACTCAACAACATCAAGAGCGAGAGGAGTAGCAATAGGGATAGCAAAAGGGATAAATTTTAGGGTGGAAGAGAGGTTAATAGACCAGGGAGGAAGATATATGTTCCTGAGAGGCTCCTTGGAGGGATGGAAGGTTACACTTGCAAACATTTACGCCCCAAACAAAGAGCCGAGTGGTTTTCTAGTTACAATATTAGAGAAACTAATAGAATTTAAAGAAGGAAACCTGATTATGATGGGTGACTTCAATGTCTGTATGGTTCCAGGAGTGGATAGTTCGTCTCGTGCGCAGGGGATAATGAACGGGAAGTTGAAGAAACTAAAACAGAAGTTGCATTCGTGTCAAATGGTGGATGTATGGAGGATTATGAACCCAAATAAGAGGGATTTTTCGTTCTATTCCTCTGCGCACGGGACGTACTCTAGGATAGATTATATATTGACGGAACACTCATTGTTGGAAAGAGTCCGGGAGGCTAAGATAGAAGTTATTACCTTATCAGACCATGCCCCAGTTAGCATGAGATTGTCGATACCGAGAAATCAGAGAACCCCAATAACTTGGAGACTAGATGAAGATCTTTTACAAGAAGTATCTAATGTGGAGAAAATAGAACAGGAACTAAAACAATATTTTTCAACGAATGATACAGTAGGGATCTCAGGATCATCTTTGTGGGAGGCCCATAAGGCCTACATAAGGGGAGTAATAATGAAGTTAGGGGCAAGGAGGAAAAGGGAAATAAGGGAAAAAATTAAAAAACTAACAGAAGAAATACATGATCTGGAGCAAGAACATAAGGGGGGCCAGGGCCAAGGAAAGAAGGTCTATCAAAAATTGGTCAAAAAAAGGGAAGAGCTAAAGGAGCATACAGATTTAGAAATAAAAAAAGCATTCTATAAGGTGGCGAAAGAAAATTACCAGAGTCGGAATAAGAGCAGTAGACAGCTAGCCAAAATAGTAAGAAAGAAAAAAATTAGAAATTATATTGATAAAATCCAAAATAGTAAAGGAGAAATGCTCCATACAACAAAAGAGATAGGGGAATCCTTTAAGGAATATTACAGTAAGTTATACTCAGTAGCCAAAAATACAAGGCCAAGAGGTGCAAAGGATAGGAAAACAGTAGAATTTTTGAATAAAGCCAACCTCCCGAAGATCAATGAGATAGACAGAGAAACCCTAGAAAACCCCATAACGATAGAAGAAATTGATAGAGCCTTGTCAGAATCAGCTTCAGGTAAAAGCCCGGGGCCCGACGGATTTACCTGTAGGTATTATACTAAATTTAAAGAAATATTGACTCCCAGACTATGTGAGTACTTGAACGGGTTGGGTAGAGACTATGACTTGAGTAGAGAAGCTCTTAGAGCAGAGATCACGGTTATCCCAAAAGAGGGGAAAAACCCGACGCTATGCTCTGGGTATAGGCCGATATCGTTGATCAACACCGATGTTAAACTATATGCCAGAGTTTTAGCTAATCGACTAAAAGAGAGCCTCAATGGTCTGGTACACCCGGACCAAGTGGGTTTCATTCCAAAAAGAGAAGGACGAGACAATGGCGTAAGGGCACTCCTCTTGCTGCAGCATATCAAGGACAAGGGACCCCCAGGTCTACTCTTGTCTATAGACGCGGAGAAAGCGTTTGATAGAGTAGACTGGGGGTTCATGTTCCAAACACTGGAATCAATGGGTATAGGTCCAAAAATGATGAATAGGATACGTGCTCTGTACAAGCACCCTACTGCTTCGATAAAAATTAACGGCTCCCTTACAGAGGCTTTCGAAATGGAAAATGGAACGAGGCAGGGGTGCCCTTTGTCCCCCCTGCTTTTCATTCTCTCCTTGGAGCCACTGTTGTCGACGATTAGGGCGGATCCGGACATTTGGGGTATAGGGGTTGGGGATGAGGAGCACAAGATCGCGGCCTTTGCCGACGATGTTCTGCTGTTCATGACCAACCCCAGAATTTCGATGCCTAATTTCCTCGAAGTTATGAGGCAATATGGTGAAGTATCAAACTTTAAAATCAACTTGGCAAAATCGGAAATCCTGAATATCAACTTGGGAAAGAGGGAGGAAAAAATGTTGAAAAAGGAATTTAAATTTATATGGAAAAAAGAAATAAATTATTTGGGCATAAAACTGGCCAATTCATTAGGAAAGATCTATAAAGTAAATTTTATCCCACTGCTGGATGAAATAAGATCTGAGAGTAAAAGGATTACAACTAAACCACTTTCATGGATTAGACGTATTAACGCCATAAAAATGATTTTACTACCTAAGATCACCTATAAACTACAGATGCTTCCACTGAATATCCCTCAGTACTATTTTAAAAAATTGAAATCTATCATTATGAGAGCTGTTTGGAAAAATAGAAGGGCTAGAGTATCTTTTGATATCTTAAAACAGGAAAAAAGAAAAGGGGGCTTGGCGATTCCTGATATTCAGGGTTACTATAGGGCAATACTGGTCACAAGAGCGATAGAGTGGTTTAGAGAAAACACACAGAAAAGATGGGTAAATATTGAGAATAGTTTGAGTAAGGCGCACTTAGGACATTTGATTTGGAACCCTCCACATTATAGGGTATTAGATGTAAATACACATCCACTGACAAAGGTGGTTTTTAGAGTTTGGGATATAGTTTATAAACAAGTAAATAACACGTATAATTCTCCGTTAATTTCACTTTCAGAGAATGATTATTTTGCACCTGGCAAAAAGGACATTGGGGGGAGTTGGATAAAAAAGGGTACACTACAGTTGAGAGATATTATTAAAAAGGGGAAGATAGTCACGTTTCAGGAATTAAAGCACAAAACAGATATTTGGGTATTAGATCGCTGGAGATACCTGCAGTTAAGCCATTTTATCAGCCGCCTACCACATCCAATAAGATCAGGAGAGGAGCTATCAGACTTGGAAAAGATATGTACATCAAATAATACTAAAGGTATAATATCAAAACTCTATAAACTGGGGTTGGCAAAGAGCAGCAGGGAGAAACCACCATTTATTATTAAATGGGAAAATGAACTAGGAGTACAGTTAGATAGTAATAGATTAAAGAAAACTCTGGAGCTCACCCACAGCTCGTCAACTGATATTAGTGTTGCCGAAATGAATTACAAAATTCTAACAGGCTGGTACATTACCCCGGAAAGGGCAAGTAAATATCAAAAAGATAAAACTGCGGAGTGTTGGAGGGGATGTAAAGGTGTAGGAAATATGGCTCACATCTGGTGGGTTTGCCCCGTAATTAAACGGTACTGGCTAAAAATTTTGGGATACATCAAGCAGATAACTAAGATCGAGGTTAAACTAGACCCCTGGATAGTGTTACATCACGGGATAAATGGGGAGGTAAAAATCTATAAAAACACCCTAGTACCACACCTGTTGAATGCGGCGAAAAAGGTTATTGCAAAGAACTGGAAGAAGTTAGAGGGCCCATCAATATGGGAGTGGGTCGATGTAGTAGAAGGGATTCGGTACATGGAGGAAGGAGGACCTGTAAGAGAAGTTGAATCAGCAGAAGGGAGGAACAACTGGCAAAACTGGAAGGAGTTTAAAAAATCATGGAGTATTACTGAAGGCTTGAGGTCAAGAATTGATTAAAAATAGAGATAACATCTAATGTACACAAGAGGTGCGGGGGGGGGGGGGGGGGAGGGAGGCGGGGTGGTGGGGGGGGGAGAGGGGTGATGTAGGAGGGAGGGGAGGGGTTGGGGATTCTCTTCCTTTTGTTTTTGCTGAATTGAATATAAGATATACACACGTGATTAGTAAGCTACAAATGATGTGAAAAAAAGGAGAGACACAGATGACACTGACTAAGTGGATCAGGTCTCCAACTATAATCACTGAGGTGGCAAAAAAAAAAAAAAAAAAAAAAAACAAAAAAAAAAAAAAAAAAAAGAAACTGATTGGTTACTATGCAGAGCTGCGCCAGATTTTGCACTCTGCAGTTTTAGTAATTAAACCCCAATGTGTAGTTTATCCTAACATTTAAAACAACTGCACCTATGAACAGAACCTGCAATGAAACCAGGCATCCATTATTTTTCTCCCAACTATAAAGTTGTATGTGCTTTACTATCTTCCCACTCAAGTATGTGGATGGGAAACACTTTTGGACATGCATGTACAGTACATGGCCAATCTATCAAATATGTATGTTTCATCAAGTTTTCAGGTATGCACAGATAAGGCAATAACTGCATATACGAGTACTATAGGATCATACACCCACATATACTTCTTCAGCTCTTTAGCTCTGTAATCGAAACAGCCTGCTAATCTGCCTATTTATTGGCACCATATCTATTTTTTGTCAGCATACTGCTGTACTTTGCAGTGGCGTAGAGTCAGAGCAAGGAACCCCAGTATGATTTGGTGGTCACAGGCGCTCCTACGAATGTAGAATGCTAAAGAGACTGAAGCTAGCCTTACAATAAGAGATTTAAAAATTCATATGAACATTTGTAAGAAAGTTCTCAATGCATTCAATGATTTGACTAATGGTGTTCTAAAGTACCGTACTGCAAAATAATGTTTGCTTTTAACATTTTATTTTGGAAGGAATGGACTTTCCTGAACATAAACCACATTCACTGTTAGAAATTCATTGGACAAAAAATTTCCACCCTGCTTCCATCTTCTCATCACTGTGGTCGACTCGAAAAGGAACGTCGATTTGAACCAACTAACAATTAGAGAATTGTACGAACATTCCTGAAATGCAAACTTTTGAATGAAATTCTACTAGCTTTAGGACCCTTTCACATGGGCTGTCCGATCAGGTCCGTCCGGACCTTGCACTCTCCCCTATGGAGATCCGATCCGATCCTGCCCGCAAAATCCAGACGGATGGTGGTCCTATTTTCAATCCGTCGGGCAGATCGGATGAAAATGTAATGGTGGTCCGTTTTCACCCAATTTCCCCATAAACGACAGCAGGACTGTGTCCGTCTCCGCTCTGCACAGTGTTAAGCTGGCCATATACAGGGCACCCTCCCACGTGACATCCTTCTAACTGGAAATCAAAGGAGCTGGGTGGAAAATTATCAGCCTAACAGCGACTGCATCCAGTCAGATGCAGTCAGTGTTTGGGTATTTTGATAGTCGCAGGTGCCAGAATACAACAGCCGGTGGTGCAGATTCCTCTATCCACTCTATTTAGTGAGGATGGGGAAAATCAATAGATTTCTCTTGTTAAGCTAACAGGGCTGACCAAGAAAAATCCTACAGTGTATGGCCACTGTTACTGAAGGAACTTCCATTTCCATCTTTGTACTTGCTATAATACTAACTATAGACAACCTTTCTTGTCTTCTGACATAGGAGCAGTAGATAGAGGGTCTTGCCAGTCAAAACTTTTATCTAACAACCTCATCTTGCAGGTCACTTTGTAGTGCTCTGGATAGTCTCAGACATGGAAAGCCTTGACATTTGGGAGAGATGGTCCTCCATTATCACCTGGAAGCCTGTTTTTTCTAACTTGCCTCCTGTGATAAGCCATCTGTTACCTCTCTATTTCCCACCCCATGTGCAAAACAAGCATCACACTGCCAGAGACTTCTTTTATCATAGAGAGGTTCATTTAATACACAAGTCTTGGGGGCTTGTATAACAAGGCAGTGCACAGATCAATGCCTAAAGTGACCCTGTCAACAAAATTAGAAAAAGAGTACCTTGAGAAGAAAACAGGTTTATACATACCAGTTAATTGATCTATTTGCTGCAACTTAACTGATGCATTGTGCCTACTCAGACTCAGGGGTTGCAGTAACGCATGGTAAAACATGTGTTTTATTGTCTATTATTGAAATGATCGACAATGTGCATACAGAGAATTATTGCGATTCATTCAGATGGCACCTAAATACTGACGACACACACATCTATCTCTCTAGTCCGCGCCTCGCTTCTTCAGTCTCCTCAGTCATCCATTTTAGCATTAGGGATGAGCTTGATGTTCGGGTGGATGTTCGGGTGTGAGAGCTTACAGCGTTTTGGTACCACCAACACCTAAGGCCCCATTTTCTGCAGAGTATATAGGGCAGGCCGTATAGTATATATACTGCTGTTCAGAGTATATAGTGCCTGAGGGCCTGGGGGACCCCTACGCCATTTTTTTTAAAATTTAGGTGCGGGGTTCCCCTCAATATCCATACCAGACCCAAAGGGCCTGGCAATGGGCTGGGGGGGGACCCATGCCATTTTTTTTCAATGATTTTAATCTATATTGCCGGGACCCGACAATACATTACAGCCGCAAGCAGTTTTAAATGATTTTTTTACCTTTAGAAATGTCATTTTGCTGTGGTATTGTTCTAAACATGGGAAAACTGCACCACTTTACAGGCATACTATAGACACCACCCAGGCACGATATTTAACCACTTGCCGACCGCCTCACGACGATATATGTCGGCAGAATGGCATGGGCAGGCAGAATCACGTACCTGTACGTGATCTGCCTCCCGCGGGCGGGGGGTCCGATCGGACCCCCCCCGGTGCCCGAGGTGGTCGGCGTTTGTCCCCCGGCGATCGGAGGTGAGGGGGACACCATCCGTTTTTGGCCCCCCCCTCGCAATCGCTCCCGGCCAATCAGATCATTCCTCTGCTGCTGTATGCTAAACAGCAACAGAGGAAATGATGTCATCTCACCTCAGCTCAGTATTTTCCCCTCCAGCGCAGAGGAGAGAAGACATCAATGTGAGTGCACAACACACACAGTAGATTCCCCCGATCCCCCCCAGATCACCCCCCCAATCACCCCACCCCCCCCCCGGTCACACTGACACCAAGCAGTTTTTTTTTTTCTTTTTCTGATTACTGCATGGTGTCAGTTTGTGACAGTTAGTGTGGTAGGGCAGTTACTGTCAGCCCCCTTTAGGTCTAGGATACCCCCCTAATAAAGTTTTAACCCCTTGATCACCCCCCATCGCCAGTGTCACTAAGCGATCATTTTTCTGATCGCTGTATTAGTGTCACTGGTGACGCTAGTTAGGGAGGTAAATATTTAGGTTCGCCGTCAGCGTTCTATAGCGTCAGGGACCCCCATATACTACCTAATAAAGGTTTTAACCCCTTGATTGCCCCCTAGTTAACCCTTTCACCAGTGATCACCGTATAACTGTTACGGGTGACGCTGGTTAGTTCGTTTATTTTTTATAGTGTCAGGGCACCCGCCGTTTATTACCGAATAAAGGTTTAGCCCCCTGATTGCCCGACGGTGATGTGCGTCGCCCCAGTCAGCGTCAAATTAGCGCCAGTACCGCTAACACCCACGCACGCACCATACGCCTCCCTTAGTGGTATAGTATCTGAACGGATCAATATCTGATCCGATCAGATCTATACTAGCGTCCCCAGCAGTTTAGGGTTCCCAAAAATGCAGTGTTAGCGGGATCAGCCCAGATACCTGCTAGCACCTGCGTTTTGCCCCTCCGCCTGGCCCAGCCCAGCCCACCCAAGTGCAGTATCGATCAATCACTGTCACTTACAAAACACTAAACGCATAACTGCAGCGTTCGCAGAGTCAGGCCTGATCCCTGCGATCGCTAACAGTTTTTTTGGTAGCATTTTGGTGAACTGGCAAGCACCAGCCCCAGGCAGCGTCAGGTTAGCGCCAGTACCGCTAACACCCACGCACGCACCGTAACCTCCCTTAGTGGTATAGTATCTGAACGGATCGATATCTGATCCGATCAGATCTATACTAGCGTCCCCAGCAGTTTAGGGTTCCCTTGCTGCATTCGCCAATCCTAATTGGGAACCCACCACTTCTGCAGCACCCGTACTTCCCCCATTCACATCCCCAACCAAATGCAGTCGGCTGCATGAGAGGCATTTTTATGTCCTCCCGAGTACCCCTACCCAACAAACCCCCCCAAAAAAGATGTCGTGTCTGCAGCAAGCGCGGATATAGGCGTGACACCCAGTATTATTGTCCCTCCTGTCCTGACAATCCTGGTCTTTGCATTGGTGAATGTTTTGAACGCTACCATACACTAGTTGAGTATTAGCGTAGGGTACAGCATTGCACAGACCCGAACCTGGAACCGGTTACAGTTATAAAAGTTACAGTTACAAAAAAAAGTGTAAAAAAAAAAAAAAAAAAAAAATATATAGAATAAAAAAAAGTAGTTGTCGTTTCATTGTTCTCTCTCTCTCTATTCTCTCTCTATTGTTCTGCTCTTTTTTACTGTATTCTATTCTGCAATGTTTTATTGTATTATGTTTTATCATGTTTGCTTTTCAGGTATGCAATTTTTTATACTTTACCGTTTACTGTGTTTTATTGTTAATCATTTTATTGCCTTCAGGTACGCAATTCACGACTTTGAGTGGTTATACCAGAATGATGCCTGCAGGTTTAGGTATCATCTTGGTATCGTTCTTTTCAGCCAGCGGTCAGCTCTCATGTAAAAGCAATCCTAGCGGCTAATTAGCCTCTAGACTGCTTTTACAAGCAGTGGGAGGGAATGTCCCCCCCCCCACTGTCTTCCGTGTTTTTCTCTGGCTCTCCTGTCTCAACAGGGAACCTGAGAATGCAGCCGGTGATTCAGCCAGCTGACCATAGAGCTGATCAGAGACCAGATTGGCTCCAAACATCTCTATGGCCTAAGAAACCGGAAACTACGAGCATTTCATGACTTAGATTTCGCCGGATGTAAACAGCGCCATTGGGAAATTGGGAAAGCATTTTATCACACCAATCTTGGTGTGGTCAGATGCTTTGAGGGCAGAGGAGAGATCTAGGGTCTAATAGACCCCAATTTTTTCAAAAAAAGAGTACCTGTCACTACCTATTGTTATCATAGGGGATATTTACCTTCCCTGAGATAACAATAAAAATGATTTAAAAAAAAATGAAAGGAACAGTTTAAAAATAAGATAAAAAAGCAAAAAAATAATAAAGGAAAAAAAAAAATCACCCCTGTCACCCCCTGTTCTCGCGCTAAGGCGAACGCAAGCGTCGGTCTAGTGTCAAATGTAAACAGCAATTGCACCATGCATGTGGGGTATCACCGCGAAGGTCAGATCGAGGGCAGTAATTTTAGCAGCAGACCTCCTCTGTAAATCTAAAGTGGTAACCTGTAAAGGCTTTTAAAGGCTTTTAAAAATGTATTTATTTTGTTGCCACTGCACGTTTGTGCACAATTTTAAAGCATGTCATGTTTGGTATCCATGTACTCGGCCTAAGATCATCTTTTTTATTACATCAAACATTTGGGCAATATAGTGTGTTTTAGTGCATTAAAATTTAAAAAAAATTGTTTTTTCCCCAAAAAATGCGTTTGAAAAATCGCTGTGCAAATACTGTGTGGCATGTTTGAGCAATATATCATTTAGTGACAACTTTTTGTAATTTTATTTTTTTTTGTCATTATTCAATCACCTGGGACAAAAAAAATTAATATTCAATGGGCTCAACAAGCCTCTTAGCAATTTCCTTGGGGTGTCTACTTTCCAAAATGGGGTCATTTGGGGGATTTGTACTGCCCTGCCATTTTAGCACCTCAGGAAATGACATAGGCAGTCATAAACTAAAAACTGTGTAAATTCCAGAAAATGTACCCTAGTTTGTAGACGCTATAACTTTTGCGCAAACCAATAAATATACGCTTATTGACATTTTTTTTTATCAAAGACATGTGGCCGAATACATTTTGGCCTAAATGTATGACTAAAATTGAGTTTATTGGATTTTTTTTATAACAAAAAGTAGAAAATATCATTTTTTTTCAAAATTTTCGGTCTTTTTCCGTTTATAGCGCAAAAAATAAAAACTGCAGAGGTGATCAAATAACATCAAAAGAAAGCTCTATTTGTGGGAAGAAAAGGACGCAAATTTCGTTTGGGTACAGCATTGCATGACCGCGCAATTAGCAGTTGAAGCGACGCAGTGCCAAATTGTAAAAAGTGCTCTGGTCAGGAAGGGGGTAAATCCTTCCGGGGCTGAAGTGGTTAAAGGAATATTTCATTTTTATTGTTTCACTTTAAGCATTATTAAAATCACTGCTCTCGAAAAAAAGCCAGTTTTTAAAACTTTTTTTTGCATTGATACATGTCCCCTGGGGCAGGACCCAGGTCCCCAAACACTTTTTATGGCAATAACTTGCATATAAGCCTTTAAAATTAGCACTTTTGATTTTTCGCGTTCGTGTCCCATACGGTGGGGACGGAAAGTATTCAGACCCCCTTAAATTTTTTCACTCTTTGTTATATTGCAGCCATTTGCTAAAATCATTTAAGTAAATTTTTTTTCCTCATTAATTTACACACAGCACCCCATATTGACAGAAAAACACAGAATTGTTGACATTTTTGCAGATTTATTAAAAAAGAAAAACTGAAATATCACATGGTCCTAAGTATTCAGACCCTTTGCTCAGTATTTAGTAGAAGCGCCCTTTTGATCTAATACAGCCATGAGTCTTTTTGGGAAAGATGCAACAAGTTTTTCACACCTGGATTTGGGGATCCTCTGCCATTCCTCCTTGCAGATCCTCTCCAGTTCTGTCAAGTTGGATGGTAAACATTGGTGGACAGCCATTATTAGGTCTCTCCAGAGATGCTCAATTGGGTTTAAGTCAGGGCTCTGGCTGGGCCATTCAAAAACAGTCACAGAGTTGTTGTGAAGTCACTCCTTCGTTATTTTAGCTGTGTGCTTAGGGTAATTGTCTTGTTGGAAGGTGAACCTTCGGCCCAGTCTGAGGTCCTGAGCACTCTGGAGAAGGTTTTCGTCCAGGATATCCCTGAACTTGGCCTTATTCATCTTTCCCTCGATTGCAACCAGTCATCCTGTCCCTGCAGCTGAAAAACACCCCCAAAGCATGATGCTGCCACCACCATGCTTCACTGTTCAATACACTGTATTAGACAGGTGATGAGCAGTGCCTGGTTTTCTCCACACATACCGCTTAGAATTAAGGCCAAAAAGTTCTATCTTGGTCTCATCAGACCAGAGAATCTTATTTCTCACCATCTTGGAGTCCTTCAGGTGTTTTTTTAGCAAACTCCATGCGGGCTTTCATGTGTCTTGCACTGAGGAGAGACTTCCGTCAGGCCACTCTGCCATAAAGCCCCGACTGGTGGAGGGCTGCAGTGATGGTTGACTTTCTACAACTTTCTCCCATCTCCCGACTGCATCTCTGGAGCTCAGCCACAGTGATCTTTGGATTCTTCTTTACCTCTCTCACCAAGGCTCTTCTCCCCCGATAGCTCAGTTTGTCCAGATGGCCAGCTCTAGGAAGGGTTCTGGTTGTCCCAAACGTCTTCCATTTAGGGATTATGGAGGCCACTGTGCTCTTAGGAACCTTAAGTGCAGCAGGATTGTTTTTTGTAACCTTGGCCAATTCTGTGCCTTGCCACAATTCTGTCTCTGAGCTCTTCAGGCAGTTCCTTTGACCTCATGATTCTCATTTGCTCTGACATGCACTGTGAGCAGTAAGGTCTTATATAGACAGGTGTGTGGCTTTCCTAATCAAGTCCAATCAGTATAATCAAACACAGCTGGACTCAAATGAAGGTGTAGAACTATCTCAAGGATGATCAGAAGAAATGGACAGCACCTGAGTTAAATATATGAGTGTCACAGCAAAGGGTCTGAATACTTAGGACCATGTGATATTTCAGTTTTTCTTTTTTAATAAATCTTCAAAAATGTCAACAACTCTGTGTTTTTCTGTCAATATGGGGTGCTGTGTGTACATTAATGAGGAAAACAAATGGCTGCAATATACCAAAGAGTGAAACATTTAAGGGGGTCTGAATATACTTTCTGTCCCCACTGTATATATATATATATATATATATATATATATATATATAAAAATATAAATATATATATATATTCTCTGCACACTGAATATCTTCCTCCCCCATCTCTCCATCTCCTTATCTATCACTCATTCTGATAAACCCCAGATGGTTCTTGTTCCTTCAAATGAGAGACTTGGCGTAAAAAGAAAAAGAAAAACATTTACCACCTGAAATCTTTTACAGCCTTGTACAGTATGAGGTCAAGTCTTGACATTTGGACAGCCAGAGGAACAGAAAGCTGTCAGCAGATTGTTAATAAATGTTTCAGTTAGTTCAAAATGAATTGCGCTCCCTCTGGAATTTTCAATTCTTTTTTATTGTATTCAGTAACCAAACAAGAACACAGTCGGCAGTTGTGCTGGAAGTGCTTTTAGAGGTGGAGGACCTGGAGGTTACCTAATAATTAGGTTCCACTTAGTTGCAAGCTTAGAAAATGTAGATCTTAGAGTACTCCAAGACAGTCTAAACACATTCCGGTCTAAACAAGCTTTCTACCGTTTTTATTTTCAGAACTGTTTAGATCTCTAATTACACCATATTATCAAGTTTGTCTAAGGGCCCTATGTATACAGGGAGTGGGACAATGTAGTAAATACTCCACATTGCTCCTGCAATTTTTTTTTTAAATCATATACTAGTGCTTCTTTATACAAATTAACTAGAGGAATGAATAATGAATTATTGTCTGCACTTAAAATGAGGTATAGACTCCTTTTTTTTAGATTCATAATAGAAGTGGGACAAGCAAATACCTTCTGTTTTAATATACACTCACCGTACACTTTATTGGGTACACCTTGCTAGTACCGGGTTGGACCCCCTTTTGCCTTCAGAACTGCCTTCATTCTTCATGGCATAGATTCCACAAGGTGTTGGAAATGATAGAGGGTCGTTGTTACAAAAGGCACAAGGTATAGAAGCAGACTTAGCAGAAAACAGTCGAAAACATCCGGCCATCAATACGGTTGTAGATTCCCAAGAACCAAGCAGAGGTTCCTATCGCAAACCCCTTACTTGTTATTACTGTAACAAGATGGGCCACATCAGACGCCACTGCAGAAAGAGAATACGAGATTAGGGAAAGGAGGGTGTTGATTACCCAGTTAATCAGAGGAGGAACTGGCCCAGGGACAGCAATAATGGTGATGTTAGGCGGCAGGGAGATGGTCCACGAGCATGACTCGCTCCGGTTTTAGAAAGATCCAAAACTAAGATGCTTAAGACTACTATAACGGTTGGTAATAAGAAAATCTCTTGTCTAGTAGATACAGGCGCTTCACGTTCGTTACTTTCTGATTCTGAACTACTCCCTGAGCAAGAATCACCTGACACTTTGTTAATAACTGGATATGATGGCATTTTAGCAGACGCCCCGCTCACAAAACCCTTAAAAGTTAAAGTAGGGAACCATATGTTCCTTTCACGTTTTCTGGTATCTAGAGGAGCCCCCACTAATTTGCTAGGAGCTGACATTTTGCAGAAAATAGGAGCTAACATTACCTATCACCCAGATGGCACTGTCACCTTAGCTATAAGCGATGATCAAGAACACATGGAGATGTGTAACCTGATACAATACCTGGAGGAGGAATCGGAACTGTCTGGTCCACCACCTCCAGATTTGGATCAGGTCTTGTCATCCCTTCCGGAAGAACTATGGGAAAAGCATCCAGCTGATGTTGGACTTTTGCCCGTACCTCCGGTTACCCTACAGCTGATTCCAGGAGCAGTGCTACCCCAACAAAAACAGTATCCACTCAGTGCACCCCAAGAGGCGGCTATTGAAATGCAGGTCCAATCCTTCTTAAAAAGTGGAGTTTTAAAAGAAGTAAAATCGCCGGCAAATACTCCTTTGTACCCGGTAAAAAGAAAACGATAGCCGGTAGTCCGGTTAAGTATAGGATGGTCCAAGACCTCAGAGCAATCAACAAAATACTAGCGCCAATGACACCTGTAGTACCCAATCCACATATGTTACTGTCACAAATACCCTCAACTAGTATGTACTTTACGGTTATAGATTTAGCGAATGCTTTCTTTTCTGTCGCACTTGCTGAAGAATGCCAACCATGGTTCGCATTTACAATAAAAAAAACGGCAACTAACCTGGAGACGCCTACCTCAGGGTATGGCGCACTCACCTACCTTGTATTCGCAAGCATTGCAAACGGTGTTGGGAGAATGGGTACCACCAGATTCTTGTGTATTGCTGCAATATGTGGATGATTTATTGTTATGCTGCCCGGACAAGGAAACTTGTTTGGATACCACCCTTAATTTGTTGCGATTTCTAGCAGAAAAGGGTTGCAAGGTTAATAGGAACAAATTACAAATGTGTCAGGAAAAAGTTATCTTTCTGGGACATTGTATATCACAGGGTACAAGACATCTCACTGAGGAGAGGGTTCAAGTGATAAAGGGAATGTTACCCCCACGGAATTTCAAACAATTGCGTATGTTTTTAGGTATTGTGTCATATTGTAGACAATGGATACCACACGCTAGCGCTTTGATGCAGCCATTATACGATTGTTTGAAAATTGTACCGTATGTGCTTACAGAAGTAGCTTATGAGTCGTTTATCACTTTGAAAAAGCTATTGATTTCTGCCCCGGCCATTGGTATTCCGGATTATACTAAGAAATTCAATCTATACGTTGCTGAGATCACTGGACACGCCACAGGTGTTCTGACACAGGCACATGTAAAACAAAGACCAATCGCTTACTTTTCAGCAGCATTAAATCCAGTATCTAGAGGTTCACCGTCCTGTGTACGGGCGGTAGCTGCGGTGTCAATTATCATAGATAAGTCATCAGAGATTGTTCTAGACAATCCAGTTGTAGTGCATACCACACATGACATACATGCAATCTTGTCTCAGGTACAGCCTAAACACATTTCCATGGCTAGGCAATTAAGGTTACAGTGTACTTTACTTTTACCTCCAAATGTCACTTTTCAGCGCTGTACAATCTTAAATTTGGCCACCTTTTTGCCTCTTCAGTCACCAGATTTGGCAAGGGGGAATGATAGTACTAATAGTACTAGTGAGAAAGGAAATGAGGTACCTGACACTCTTTTGTTTAAAGAAGTAGATGAACACGATTGTTTTCAGCTCATGGAACAGGAGACAATGGGATTCCCACATGTTACAGATACACCAATTTTAAATGCTGAGCACACTTTGTACATAGATGGTAGCAGGTTTGCTGATGACAAGGGTAAATATCACACAGGTTATGCCATAGTGACTGATACACAGGTAATTGAAGCACAGGCTTTACCAGCCCACATGTCAGCATAGGAAGCAGAATTAAAAGCTTTAGAACAAGCCCTAGAATACTTAAAAGAACGAGAAGGGAATATTTACACTGACTCTGCCTACGCTTATGGTGTAGCGCACGATTATGGCCACATATGGAGGGCTAGAGGTTATCTGACAGCAGCAGGTACACCTATAAAACATGGAGAAGGGATTAAGAGAGTCCTGAACAATCTTCAAAAGGTTAAACGAGTGGCCATCATGAAGATAGCGGCACACACGAGCGCAAAAACAATTGAGGCAAAAGGAAATGCATTTGCAGATTTGACTGCAAAACAGGCAGCTCTAGGGGAAGGAAGCCCTGAGACCTTAGCAGCGGTAGAGGTGAGTATCCCAGAACCAACATGGCAGCAGCTGAGTAAATTACAGGAGCAAGCAGGGGAGAGCGAGAAAGATAAGTGGGTCAGGATGGGAGCAACACCAGACTTTGACAATGTATGGAGGGAAGGAGGCAAAATATGCCTGCCTGCCTCTCTGTACCCAGCAATGGCAGCGGCAGTTCACCTACCCACACGAAAACACCAGGTCCGGGCCCAATACCCCTTCCAGAGACTGCAAATTGATTACATACAAATGCCTAAGAGCGGCCCCTTTGAATTTGTCCTCGTGTGTATCGATTTATTCTCAGGTTGGCCCGAAAGTTATCCAGTAAAATCAGCTACAGCTAAAGCCACAGCTAAGAAACTGATCACTGAGTTAATACCTAGGTTTGGTCTTCCTGAAACCATAGAATCAGATAGGGGGACACACTTTACAGGAGAAATCATGCAGAATGTAATGACCATGTTAGGGGTTCAACAATGTTTTCACACCCCTTACCACCCACAGAGCTCGGGATCAGTGGAGAGAGTAAATGGGACAATAAAGTTAAAAATACAAAAAGCCATGCAGGAGTTAAACAAGCCATGGCCTGAATGTCTGCCTTTGGCTTTATTCTCTATAAGGTACACTCCAACAGGAAAAACAGGATTATCCCCATATGAGATACTTTTTGGTAGTGCACCTAGATTAGGTCTATACTTTCCACAGAGTATGCAATTGCAATGTGATAGTTTGACTGCATATGTAATACAATTACAACAACGTCTAACTAAGATCCACAAAAGTGTGTATTCTTCTCTTCCAGACCCTAATTCAATAGCAGGTACACATACTCTGCTACCAGGGGATTATGTATATGTAAAGAAACACACCAGAAAGACATTGGAGCCAAGGTTTGAAGGTCCTTATCAAGTGCTTCTGACCACGGCCACCTCAGTAAAGCTGGAAGGAAAGCCTACCTGGATACACGCATCACACTGCAAGAAACAACCCGAGAAAACAACATGATGAAATATCTACTTACATATTTCCTGTTGAAAATTGTTGTTTTACAAATACATGCATGGACTCCTGGTATTGATGTAATTGAGGTAGAGGAAACAGCAAATTTTAAATGGGTTATAGATGATCCTAAAGTAGCAAATGATTCAGGATATGAGATGAATAAGTATTATGATGTAGGTAATTACACTGTTAAAGGACACAGGCGACCATTTCATATAGATGTAGGTATTGCATGGATACAGGCAGACCCACTCTCAGAAGTAACTATAACTTTCCAGTGGAATGACAATATGCGCTTTCCTTTCAATAACAGTAAAAATCATAGGTGCCATAAAATATCCCTTTCACAGACATGGAAACAAGCACGGGAACGGGTAGTAGGACAAATGTACCAAATATTAGTCCATAAAGCAGGGGGAAAAAATATATCAGAAGGGATGTTTAATCTAACAGATATTACTGTTAATCAATCAAGTACTTTCCTCTGTGCCTCTTGGTGGAGGGAAGAGAGAAATGATGGGTGGTATTGGAATGCAGAGGCCTATAGATTTCACATACAAATGGAGGAAGAAGTAACGCCAATAATTGAATCTTCCATATTAACACCCGTACCAAACACTTGCATAAATGTATCGACATCACAACAGAAAACAAAAATAAAATTCAATATCACCTTTCCCCCAATACCGGAGTGTAGGTATAAGCGAGAATGGTATGATACTCTATTGGGATTAACAGGTACAGGAATGGGAGTTTTAAACTCGGTCGAAATAGAAGAAATGAACAACAGATGGAAGCATGCAGGGGGACACATAGCTGACAGTTTGACTATTACAAGCAAATGGTTACCCACCGCTTTTGAAACCCAACTGCAAGAAATACCCCTATTACAATTTTTGGGAGGGTTAATAAATCACACTATAGGAGCAGAGCTCCAGCTGTGGAATCAAAGTCAACAGTTTGTAAATTTCACACAGTGCTCTTTTAACCTCTTATCCTACCATATACAAATAAATAGGGCCAGAACAGAACTACAGTTGGGAAATTATCATACCTGGATGAAATATTTTAAAGGTCTAACTGACGATGGTGTATGGTTCCAAGTAAAAGGGGATAAAATAGAATGTGAGGAGAAATGGTGTGTAGGAAGGTTTGAAGCATACCGGGTAGAAGATGTAATGGAAATGTGTAAAATAGTGGTTATGCCACTAGTAATTAAAGACGAGTTTTGGTATCCAGAAATATATGGGAAATATGTAGATAAAGGAAACAGAACCCATGATTTAACTCTATGTGAAGGAACCAATAAGGGAATGGTATGTGGCAGAAGCTCCCCAGTATATGAACCTTGCTTGTTAAAATACCAAACTAGCATATGCAAAATGCAAAGAACACCGATAAATGTGAACAATAGATTCATAGAAATAGGACCCCAGCATATTTGTATCATTACTAATGATAACCGCACCATGTCAGCATTAAATAAATCGGCGCCGTTTGCGGGATGTATAAAAAAAGATTAAAATATTACAATGGGGTAACGACACCTATCTTTTTGAACCAGACGCCGATAAGGTATTCTCTTCAGTTTATGAGGTACATAATCTCACTGACACTACACCCTTTATAATTTCTTTAGACCCACTAAAACAGGTTTTGGAACAATCAGAGTTGTTAAAACAACACATAGAAACACTAGAACATACCCTACAAAATAACCTCGTATCCGCAATTATTGACAAAGGTAGACTAGTGCATCTTTCCTCACAGATACAACAGGATACTGCACCACATTGGTGGGATATATTTAGTGGAATGTCTTCTACAGCAACCAATACCTTTCACTGGTTGTTAAGTCCAATGGTTATTATTATTCTAATATTAATATCACTTACAATCACGAATATATGTGTATACAGGAAAATAAATAGGAAAATTAGGAGAATAGACAGGGCATACCGATAAATGTGTATTGACATCACCCTACTCCTATAAAACTCCTCTTCTTGAATTTTAAGATGTTGGTAATACCTAGGGGGATGGGTTCTACCCCTCTGACAACTCGCGGTCAGGGAAAGGACTCTGGGGAAAAACTGACTAGAACTTATTCATGAGGACCCAGGGGGAAGGAGAGGATGATGTCAAAGGGGGAAATTGATAAGGTCAGGGATTTAATTTAGAGTTCTCACTTAATATAATGCCTACATGTAAATCTGTTATGAATGTAACTTTTTGGCTGTTGAACTCGATTGAAGCTGCTTTTGTTTTCTTGTAACTGTATTGCCATGGTGTTGAAGCTTGTGTTCGTAGCCCAGGTGACTCCTGTTGTTGTTTACCCTTGCCCTTTGTGGGGATTGTGCTGATGCTATTGTTTGTATAATTGCCTATAAAAGGCCTTTGAAAGAAGTAAAGGCAGCAGTCCATTATGCTCAGAAACTGATACACGGATTTCTGACTCTGTGTCTTAATTCCTATAAGAAGCAATAATTTGACAAAGCAATATAAACTTAAGCAACTTGTTTAAGAGTTGAACCTAACAGAAACATTCCTCAGATATTTTGCTCCATATTGACATGATAGCATCACGCAGTTGCTGCAGATTTGTCGGTTGCACGTCCATGATGAGAATCTCCCGTTCCACCACAAAAGTGCTCTATTGGATCTCGATATTGGATCTATTGACTGTGGAGGCCATTGGAGTACAGTGATCTCATTGTCATGTTCAAGAAACCAGTTTGAGGTAATTTGATCTTTGTGACATGGTGCATTATCCTGCTGGAAGGAGCCATCAGAAGATGAGATGGGTACACTGTAGTCATAAAGAGATGGACATGGTCAGCAATAATATTCAGGTAGGTCGTGGTGTTTAAATAATGCTCAATTGGGACTAAGGGGCCCAAAGTGTGCCATGAAAATATCCCCCACACCATTACACCACCACCACTACCAGCCTGAACTGTTGATACAAGGGAGGATGGATCCATGCTTTCATGTTGTTTATGCCAAATTCTGATCCGACCATCTGAATGTCGAGGCTGAAATTGAGACCAGGCAACGTTTTTCCAGTCTTCTATTGTCCAATTTTGATGAGTCTGTGTGAATTGTAGCCTCAGTTTCCTGTTCTTAGCTCACAGGAGTGGCACCCGGTGTGGTCTTCTGCTTCTGTAGCCCATCTGCTTCAAGGTTTGATGTGTTGTGCATCCAGAGATGGTATTCTGCATACCTTGGTTGTAATGAGCGGCTATTTGAGTTACTGTTGCCTTTCTATCATCTCAAACCAGTCTGCCCATTCTCCTCTGACATCAACAAGGCATTTTCATCCACACAACTGCTGCTCACTGGATATTTTCCCTTTTTTTTGGACCATTCTCTATAAACCCTAGAGATGGTTGTGTAAATACCAACAGATCAGCAGTTTTTGAAATACTCAGACCAGCCCGTCTGTCACCAACTACCATGCCACGTTCAAAGTCACTTAAATCCCCTTTCTTCCCCATTCTGATGCTCAGTTTGAACTTCAGCAAGTCATCTTTACCACATCTAGATGCCTAAATGCATTGAGTTGCTGCCATGTAATTAGCAATTTGTGTTACCAAGCAATTGAACAGGTGTACCTAATAAAGTGTCTGAGGAATGTAGATCTACTGTTCTTCACAGGGCTTTTTGGTTCATGTTTCCTTATGATCCTCACCAAAACCTGTCTAGTTGTGTTGTCCTATTGGTCCATAAATTCTACTCCATAGAAGCTACAATTTCCATACACTCTACTAATGATCTGAAGTCTGAAACTACAGTATGCAGTTTGGGATAAATGATTCAGTAAGATTTGGTTGTATCTGTACTATAAAGCAGTAGAGATCTGGATAAACAGTTTGCTTAGAGGCATAGATAAAAGATTTGCATGTACCTGCTAAAAACCCCACAGTATGAAATATTCTCCTAATTATTTTCTATTATGGAAGTCGGACATAAAGATACATTTTGTGGTAAGAATACCATACCTCCCAACTTTTTGAGATGGGACTGAGGGACACCTATCAGCAAAAGTATGCAGGCATAGGACACACCCCTTGCCACGCCCCCTTAAAGTAGAATTGTACAAAAAAACAAGATTGGTTAAACCCACAAGTGCTTTTTTTACCACTACTATTCCTTTATATTGGCTTTTGGAATTTACAAATGCAGAAATTTAGAAATCAGGTGAAAGTTTTAGCACCGGGAGACACTTTTTGATAGATAAAAAGGGCATTTTATATACAACTATATAGATCAGACCAAAATGAGGGACAAATGAGGAGGAATGAGGGACAGAGGGACATTGTTTCAAATCAGGGACAGTCCCTCGAAATCAGAGACAGTTGGGAGCTATGAGAATACTGCACTGTCTGCATTATTTGTAATTAATAAAATGAAAAGTGTTATGTTCTGTGGAGTGTGTAAAGCTGCAGAGAACAAAGGAGGGCCCTGTAACACAGCCCGTCAAAGTCATTTGACAGGTTCCCTTCTCTTCCCGGTACATCGCCCCCCTCTCCTTTAGCCTCAGGTAGGCAATACCACTGCTTTATAAATGGGTCCCTAATTGTGTAAAGCTGGTTAAGCTACTTGTATTCAAATGATCTGATTTCCTATAGTAGACACCTAGAATTATTTTTTATTGTGCTTGTTCAACTTTTTAGTTTTTGGGAGCCAGGCGGAGCATGTGCTATACTACAGAAGCAAATACTCTTGCGCACAGGTGTGTAAGCTTGATGCTCCCAAGGGTTCTGAAAGGACAGTGAATTTTGGCCTGGCTGCTCTCCAGGATGGGATTATCCTACCCTGTTTCCCCCGAAAATAAGACCTAGCGTGATTGTCAGTGATGGCTGCAATATAAGACCTACCCCCCAAATAATCCCTAGTTAAAGTCCTTGTAGGTCTTATTTTCAGGGTAGGGCTTATTTTCAGGGAAACAGGATAGGGCTTATTTGGGGGGTAGGGCTTATATTGAAGCCATCACTGACAATCATGCTAGGTCTTATTTTCGGGGAAACAGGGTAGTAGTAGATGATAAGAAAAAAGAAAGAGCGTACTGGCCTAGTGCATTATTCTTAGGATGAATTTATTAAAAACAAGATAAAATCTACTCCCAAAGGTTGGAAGAAAAAAATCGCACTGTATACAGTCGCAAAGTGATTGATCCACTGGTAGCAGTTTCCAGGACCTAGGAAGAGGACATATGAACCACTGCTGGCTAACGCGTTTCGAAGGTGTCCCTTCTTCATCAGAGCCTTGTGCTATATCTGTACATGCCCCCACTTCTGACAGCTGCCAAATTCAGAGGAGCATAAGTGGCTCAAGGCTTTAATCAAACAGGAACACTTAAGGCTGGTACACAGAATATCGGCCGGTTCAACAGAAACTGGCTAACATTTTGGCCAGTGTTTATAGCAGCCTGTCCCACAGAAGTCGGCCCAAATATCCAGCTTCTGTTAAACGGGCTTCCTGAAAAATCATCAGCCGATCGGCATCCGATCAACACTAGCAGCCAATGGCCGGAGTCCGCTGTACTAAAATTGCTTGTTAGTACAGCAATCTCCTCCGTTTTTTTTTTTTTTTTCAGTTCAGCCCAGAAAAAAACTTGCATTGTATACCAGGTAGAATTCCTTTTGAATCCCATTAACATCTGGGTGTTGCCATGTATGCACTTTTATACACGCTTTACGTGCTTTTAAATGTGCTTTATGTGCATTGAACTCTATGTAACACTTCCATAATGTTGATGGAAACAGCATCAAAGATGCAACAAGCAGGACTTTTTCTAGCACAATGCAACCCCAACAGGCCCTCAATACATAGATGTTAATAGGGCATTAGAGTTACTGAGGGGTTCAGACACTAGCACAAGTTCAATACAAATAAAGGACTACAAGTAGCTAGAGCAATATGCCATCCACTCCCCCCACCCTGTGAGAATGAGAAATATAGTCAGACCGTTCACAGGCTTTAGAGGAGCTTTTCAATTTTTACTATTTTGCCTTTAGCAAATTCACATAAGATGTGTGTAATGGACAAAGGAGCATTCAACTTTAAAAACAGCTGGTTCTTTATAGTTATATATCTCTTTATATACAGTATCTATGAATACAAAGGCACTGCGTGTACGTTGTAGTAACAAACCAGTCTGCTGTATGATAATGTTGGTGTTTTTTTTCGGAAATTCAGCCTTCTCCCCGGTAGGTGGGTCTGCCTGGTGGAGCAGTACAAATGATCAGTGACTCCAATAATGACAAAGGTTACAGTATAAATTTAGTCTGGCTTGGAGCTGATAAGTGTTTATTGAGCTTAAACTGATAATAAACCCTCTGTTTTTTTTATTTTTTATTTTTTTTATTGCATAAACATTTTATTGAGAAGATACAAACTTAGCATATACATCCATGGCTCAGTGAGCCTGTCTTACTAATACATATACAATTACAGTTCAATCAGATAGAGGCACTCTGAACCCGGATTAAACAACTTTATATTATGAGCAGAGAGTCAAAGGTGATTATGATGGCTATTTGTATATATCTTCAAAGGGAGGTTTAAGTGGGGAAAAGGGAGTTAAAGTGGGGAGAGAGGGATACATAAGGAAGAGACAGGAAGGAAAAGAGGGAAAGAAAAGAAAAACAGAAGATATATATAATAGATTAAAAAAAATGGAAGAAAAAAGGGGGGGAGAGAAAGAGAAAGGGGAGGGAAGAGGAGGGAGGGTGAAGGTACTGAGGTGAAGAGCAAGGGGGGGAGTGCTGCTGAGGAGAGGGGATGAATTCTGTACCAGCTACCCTCTCCAGTGTCTAGTGCTCAGTACCCTTAAAGTATCACAGGCGTGCTTAAGTCTGAATTTGGCTTCAAGGACAGGGGTTGAATCGCTCCAGTTAGGAGTTAGTTTGAGGCATTCCTAAGATCTTGATACGATTTGGGTTCTTGTGAATGTTATCCATGCTTCCCAGATATCTGTGAATTTGGAGATATAGGGCGGCACAGTGGTGTAGTGTGTATCACTCTCACCTAGCAGTAAGAAGGGTCGCTGGTTCGAATCCCAACCACGACACTACCTGCATGGAGTTTGCATGTTCTCCCTGTGACTGCGTTTCCTCCGGGTACTCCGGTTTCCTCCCACACTCCAAAGACATGCTGGAAGGTTAATTGGATCCTGTCTAAATTGGCCCCTAGCAGTGGTGTATTTAGGTTTTGTGCTGCCCTAGGCCTGACTGAGCTTGCGCACCCCCTAATTTAAATATGCCCCACCCCTTCCTGTCAAGGCCACACCCCTTTCTTTTAAAGATCCGCCCTGTCATCTTCATTGGAGGAGGACAGAGAGGCATGTGGCATCTTTTCATTTGGGGGGTAAGGGGATATGTGCTAGTTGCTTTGGGAGGGGAGGATCAGACCCCCCTCACTAGCACATATCCTCTCCCCTCCCAAAGCACACAGCACATATCCCCTTACCCCCCTTCCCCTCATCCATGTGTGCATCTGTTATCTGCCCCCCTTCCCGGTTACTGTGTCCCCCTCCACTGTAAACTATACACAGACCTCAGACCGGCAGCGCGGCTCTTGCACTGAAGTCGTGTCCCTCCTCTGTGGCTCCTTCTCCTCCTGGCTGTGTACACTAGAACATTGGAGCCGAGAAGGAGGAGGAGCCGAGGAGTGTGTGTGGCTGACAGTGGGGAGAGAGGTGGCGGCTGCTACGGAAAGCCGATCGCCGCTTGTGGGACCCCAGGTGGCAGATTTCCTGGGTGCCCACGCTAGCGCACTCTGGCTGCCAGTTACCGAAGCTCAGTGCCGGAACTTGTTGTGGGCTCTGGGACAGTGGCGTCACTAGGTTTGGTGTCACCTGGAGCTGTAAAAATTGTGTCCCCCCCTTAATTTTTGGACTGGAGGCCCAGCGTTGGAGCTCATTGTGGCGGTCAACAAGGCCTAGAGGATATCAGGTTAGGCACTTCCTAATGGCTCAGTCCCTGGGAACAGTAATGGATAATGGCCAACAGGCTCTCTTACCAGACTCGGTGAAACTGCAACAGTGATCCCTCCAGCTGGACGTTCGCTCACTCTGGGTTGCCCAGGCGGACTCTGGTCAGTAGTGTAGCATGTCTGTACCCTGGCAGTGGCTTTATCTTTCTCCCCCTCTGGTGGTGCGGGTACAGCGTGGCTCTCTCTTTGGTGGTGCGGGAACAGTGTGGCTCCCTCTCTGGTGGTGCGGGTACAGCGTGGCTCTCTGGTGGTGCGGGTACAGCGTGGCTCTCTGGTGGTGCGGGTACAGCGTGGCTCTCTGGTGGTGCGGGTACAGCGTGGCTCTCTGGTGGTGCGGGTACAGCGTGGCTCTCTGGTGGTGCGGGTACAGCGTGGCTCTCTGGTGGTGCGGGTACAGCGTGTCTCTGGTGGTGCGGGTACAGCGTGGCCCTCTGGTGGTGCGGGTACAGCGTGGCTCTCTGGTGGTGCGGGTACAGCGTGGCTCTCTGGTGGTGCGGGTACAGCGTGGCTCTCTGGTGGTGCGGGTACAGCGTGGCTCTCTGGTGGTGTGGGTACCTCGTGGCTCTCTGGTGGTGCGGGTACAGCGTGTCTCTGGTGGTGCGGGTACAGCGTGGCTCTCTGGTGGTGCGGGTACAGCGTGGCTCTCTGGTGGTGCGGGTACAGCGTGGCTCTCTGGTGGTGCGGGTACAGCGTGGCTCTCTGGTGGTGCGGGTACAGCGTGGCTCCCTGGTGGTGCGGGTACAGCGTGGCTCTCTGGTGGTGCGGGTACAGCGTGGCTCTCTGGTGGTGCGGGTACAGCGTGGCTCTCTGGTGGCGTGGGTACCTCGTGGCTCTCTGGTGGCGCGGGTACAGCGTGTCTCTGGTGGTGCGGGTACAGCGTGGCTCTCTGGTGGTGCGGGTACAGCGTGTCTCTGGTGGTGCGGGTACAGCGTGGCTCTCTGGTGGTGCGGGTACAGCGTGGCTCTCTGGTGGTGCGGGTACAGCGTGGCTCCCTCTTTTTCTCTTCTAACACCCCCCCCCTCAGCAGAGTGCATGCATGCTGGGGGCTGTAGCATGTCTGTTGACACACAGGGCCGCCATTCTTCAGGGACTATTTTCCCATGATGCCCCCCAGAGTCTTCTGATTGGCCCTCTGCTGTGGCCAATCATGGGGATGAAAACAGCGGTCAGGAAGCTGGGCGGCGGCATGGTGAAACTAATTAGAGCCGCTCTCTCTCTCTTCTCCCTTCAGCTGACAGAAAGAGGAGGGGGGGGCGAGCGGGGGAGATACACAGACAGCCCGCATCTCTCCTCTCCCTGTCACAGCGCTGCTGATCCATTTGCCAGAGAACTCCCCCCCGCTCGCCCCCCCCTCCCCTTTCTGTCAGCTGAAGGGAGAAGAGAGAGAGAGCGGCTCTAATTGGTTTCGCTGTGCCGCCGCCCAGCTTCCTGACCGCTGTTTTCCTCCCCATGATTGGCCACAGCAGAGGGCCAATCAGAGACAGATTTACAGCTTTACGGAGGGGCGGCTTGACAGTTCTTACTTTACTTTCTAGTCCCCTCCGCACCCGCACTGCTAAGCTGTACTCCCCAGATGGTGGCCCTGCTGTGCGGGAAGAGGACGCCGCTGCCATTTTCGGGGGGGGGGGGCGGCTTTTTGCCGCCCCCCCCGCACAGTGCCGCCCTAGGCCTGGGCCTTGTTGGCCTAGGCCAAGACACAGCACTGGCCCCTAGTATGTATGAATGTGAGTTAGGGACCTTAGATTGTAAGCTCCTTGAGGGTAGGGACTGATGTGAATGTACAATGTATATGTAAAGCACTGCATAAATTGATGGTGCTATATAAGTACCTGAAATAAATAAAAAAATAAAAATTATCCAGGGTAGTATAAATCAACTCCTCCATCTCAGAAATGCAATTTATTCTGTTAAGCCATTCAGGGATAGAAGGCGGGCATGTGGACCGCCAGTGGATCGGTATACACATCCTTGCAGCATTGATCATGTGCATGGCAACCGACTTGTAATATCGTTTTTTAGGGAGTTTGGTAAAATGTAAGAGATATTGTGCATGGCAAAAGTCCAGCGGAAGCAGTGTCACTTGTTTGGTTAGTTCGTGTACTTTGCGCCAGAATGGTTGGAGAATCGGGCAATCCCACCAAATATGGAGGAATGTGCCCAGCCCTGTACCACACCGCCAGCAGCGATCAGAGACAGAGGGGGAGAATTTATTCTTCTATCTCAGATCCCAGGGCAGATTCCCAGTAGGCACGTTCCGAGTGTAAGAGTGTGGAAGATTCTTCAAATAACAACAGATAGAGGATGGAGATGAGATGACATTGGGGGGGTGGAACGAGTGCAGAGCGACTCCAAGGCTGTGGGGAGCTTTGTAAAGCCTTGCTTGCGGGACGGGTTCTCTAGGAAATGTTTAAGTTGCATACCCTGTTTCCCCGAAAATAAGACCTAGCGTGATTGTCAGTGATGGCTGCAATATAAGACCTACCCCCCAAATAAGCCCTACCCTGTTTCCCCGAAAATAAGCCCTACCCTGAAAATAAGACCTACAAGAACTTTAACTAGGGCTTATTTGGGGGGTAGGGCTTATATTGCAGCCATCACCGACAATCACGCTAGGTCTTATTTTCGGGGAAACAGGGTATATAGGGCCAGAACGGAAATGTACCTGTGTTAGAGAGTTTAGCAAGATCAGTTTGTCATATGAGGCGACCTCTTTGGAAAAAATGTTTGGCTAACATTTCCGTGTGTGGCCACTCGGCTTTCACGAAGGGAAAGTCAGGGTTACCTCTCACTGGAGTGATGGGGCAGAGTTTAGCTGAGACTGCATGTATCTTACACGTCCTGTCAAATTTGTGTAGGGTATCTCCTACTAGGGGATGGGTTGAAGCTTGTGGAAAAATGTGTCTTCTAGAGAGCCAGGGAGCCTGACATAGATCTGAGTTCGTCATCCGATATGTTTTTTTTTTTTTAATAGCTGATGTAATCAAATACTAAGTATGCAGCTTCATTTTATTTTAATTCTTGCCTATGTTCCATTTAAGCGGTGCCATGACCACTGTCCCAGGTTTCCTGTTTCAGGGTGGCTCCTTTCTTTTGCAGCATCCTATGGAGCAACCCTTGCATGGAAGAAGTAGAAATGTGTCTCCCTACATTGTGTGCATCAATAGAAACACACAGTCCTGTAGCCTAGGATGGCAAGGCGCTCCCTTGCTCCACCCCTGTCCCTTCTTCGAACTAACAGACTGACTGAAGACTACACTGTCCACTGTTAAATCTGTCCCGTGAAGACTGGAAGTTCAGGGAAGCAGCACTTATGCTGCATACACACGGTTGGAATTTCCGTAAAAAAAAAGTGTGATGGGAGCTTTTGGTCGGATATTCCGACCGTGTGTATGCTCCATCCAACTTTTTCTATCTGAATTTCCGCCAGCAAAAGATTGAGAGCTGGCTCTCTATTTTTGTGACAGAAAAAGTTCTTGACGGAAATTCCGTTCGTCTGTATGCAATTCCGACGCGCAAAAAAACACGCATGCTCGGAAACAATTCGATGCATGCTCGGAAGCAATGAACTTCATTTTCTCGGCTCATCATAGTGTTGAACGTCACCACATTCTTGACGGTCAAAAGTTCAGAGAACTTTTGTGTGATCGTGTGTATGCAAGCCAAGCTTGAGCAGAATTCCGTCAGAAAAACCATCCAAGATTTTTCCGAGGGAAATTACGCTTATGTGTACGGAGCATTAGTGAGCTGGAGCCAAAATCATTGAAAGTTGTAAACTGAAAGTGCTGGATTAAGATTTAGAACAAATACTTTACAGAGGAAAGCTTATTTTTTTATTCTGCTCAGTGTGTTAAGCAAAAGAAAACGCTAAAACTCTGAAGGTTTAATACTACTTTAAAGAGTAACAACCCCATCTTGGTAATCAGTGTACTTTGCAAGGATTTAGGCATAATTTGTTGAAGATTCCTCCACATTCCTGTTCTGAAGAATAGCTGTTTGTTTGATTATGTGTAATGTGAATCTGAATGGGAGTGACTTTTTCAGTACTAATCAGCTGATGCACTTGCAGTGTTCTAACGAGGAAAGTTGAACTCTTTAATTTTGTTTTTTGGAACATTTTTTGTATCCACAGTACATTATCACAAGCCAAAGAAAAAAATGGAGGGGGCAGAAAAAAACATCAGAGATTATGGTAACAGCAGCAATAGAAAGATCACTGCTGTCAGTGCTGGAAGTCAAAGGTGAGTTTGTCATACACTGTAGGTATGCATACTTGTAAATGGTAATAAGTGTTGCCCTTAGAATTCACCCCGTCATCCAGCTTAAGCAACCTGGCTTAGGCAGAAATTCTGTTCTTTTCTTCTTACACTTCATTCTTAATGGAAATCTTTATTACTTTCAGCATTTAAAATGATGCTGTGCCTAGTCCTTACCCTCTGCTTGTATCTCTTATTTAGCAGGTTGTTCCCTGTACTGCTATCTGTATAACAGGATTTTCTCTGTTCCTTTGGTGACTGTAGCGCCTCACTCAGCAAACTGTCTGGTGAATGTCTGCATACATGACTGACCAAACTGGAAGAGATACAGCTGTTCTTTGGTCTGAAAGGCCTGCTGATGACCTGGGGCCTGGAACCTTCCAAAAGTTACAGGTCAACAGCAGTCTAATGGCAATATGTCCAAGAACATAAAAAGGATGATTACTGGACATTGTCTTTGCTTAAGGACAGCCATACAACGCAGTACTAAAGCAGCTGGTCACTGCTATCTGAAATATTCCACAATGGTCTGGCAATTCAAACTGCAATCTAGGAATTCCAGGTATGGCTATTTTATACATAGTTACATTGGTCCAGCTTGGACCAATGTAATTATACATATATCATACTTGACCAATGCCACTGAAAAGTGTTCTCTGATTGGAAGATGTGCAGAGTGTGATGACACCGCCCCGCCTCTCCATCTCCTTCAATCAGAATACTCTGCGTTCATTCAGAAAATGCTTTGCACCTGTGCCAAGTGGCTGACCTCCTGTGTTCACACGGGAGCTAGTGACGATCAACGGAGTAGCGGTGGTTACTTCAGCGATTTCTAACTTCCAGGGACATTGGCCAAGTATGATATATGCATATTTACATTGGTCCAAGCTGAACCAATGTAACTATGTATACAAATGCCCAATAGACCAATGTAACTACAGTATGTATACAATATCCACGCCATTCTTCTTTAAAGTTTTTAAATGCAAAATAACGCACTTAGTTTACTCTAATTGGGTACAATATAAGGGTCACAGTGTTGGGAAGAGCCACAGAGGAAAAAGATTTGGGGGTTCTTATTTCAGATGGTTGCAACATAATAAAACAGTATCACTTGGCAGCAGTGGCAGCTGGTGGTATGGTCGGGTCTCCCGCACCCCCCCCCCCCCCAACCCATCTAGGTCACAGGCCTCCTGCAGGCGGCGGGCCTCTGCGTCTCCTCCTTCCTCGGCTTCACAGCGACACAGCTTCCCCTGCGTTTCCTCCCTCCTCCTCCTCGGCAGCTAATAGGATCTCTTCTCCTCTCGGCTAATCGGGTCTTCCTGAGCTGGGATTGGCCAAGAGGAGAATCAGGAAGACAATATTGAATATTAAATCAAATATCGAATATTAATTCACTGTTGTCACCCAGTCCTCTGTGCCCCGAGCCCACCCTTTTTTAAGCTAATTAGAGCCTCCGGTTCTAATCATGTGCTTATAAAAAAAAAAAACCATTGGAATCCATGTGTCCGGTGCCCTGCATTTAAATTAGGGTCCAGGTGCATGGAGTAGGGGGGGGGGGACGCCTCTTCAGCCCTTATGGACGGGCCGCCGTTGCTTGGCAGTGGGAAACGCAAATTGTGGTACATAACTAGAAGGATCACCACTACAGGGACCAGCCTGCTAAATAAGATCTACATTTACTGTATGTATTTATATTTATTTCCCTCCTTGATCACCTCTTCTCAAGACAGAATTCCTCCATGCCTTTTATTGGTTTTTGTGAACTGGTGCCCAAAACTGAAATGCATATCAAATGAGGTCTTACCAATGCAGTAAATTGAACAGGGACTAAAGCAGGGTATATACACATTTTTTTTTCTTTTTTTAAAATAGAAGGTTGAACAAAAAAAAAACTCACAGTTCCTTGCATCCACACCAGCGATGTGGATGCAGGTATCTCTCCCGCTGCTCTGTTGTATTCTGATTAGTGGTTACTCCCCCCCGTCAGAATACAATTATTAGCGCTGCAGCCACTGGCTGCATGTGCTGATCAAATGCTGGTTTTCCAGCATGACTGTTCAACAGAAGCAAGTTGTTACACTTCTGTTAACCAGAAAGTGGTACACGTGTATCACTGTTGAACCAGCCAAATTTCGGAATGTTGATAACCAGTTTAGGAGTATCAGTAAGATTCAGGAGGGCAATCTTTTCATTATTAAGCTAAGATCAAGAACACAGGAGCATGACTTCAAATTAATGGGAGTAAAGTTCAAAACTAAGTAATCCTAGAAAGTATTCTAAAGAGTTGTTGGAGCAGACTTCCAGGTAGCAAGTCAGTCAACAGTAAGTGAAAATGCTTGGAACAACAAAGATTTATACTCAGACAAAAAGGTTAAAGAAAACAAGAGAAACAAACCAAGAAAAAAAAGACTTGATGGACCCCTTGGTCTTTTTCTTCCGTCACTTTTTGTTTCTATGCTTAAAGTACTTGTAAATACGAGAGGACAGTCTTTTGAGTATTCCATAAAACGGAAAACCTGTATCCTCTATATGGATGTGTGTGGTACTTGTCAGTGCTCTGATGCTACTATAGCCTGATGAAGGTTGGCTTGGGCCTAGTGGTCTAACCACCCTCTAAAGTCCATGGGCAGCTTTTCTACCCATTTCACGTAAACATTCTAGTACAAATAGAGGCACATTTTTGGCGGTGTGCATGCCCATTCTAATTTATTGCTGGGGGGAGAAACAGGACATAATTGTGCTTTTAACAGAAGGAAAGCAATAGGTACTGTAAGAAGAAAGAGATAGGGCATGAATTATATGTGTGTGTAACACATGGTCCTGCAAACAATGTGCAAGAGATAGTAAACTGCAGACATGTGTTTTGGTATAGACAAAGCCCAGCTACAGTCTACGTGTCTGAAGATGACAGACATCAGACCGTACATACCATTTAACTGTGTCTCCATGTCTTATCACTTCACTGTTCATATCCTTCCTGCACCGCTGTTCTGTTACACTTTCGGTTATGTTTAGGATGGCAACTTATTTTACAGGATAAGCGGCTTATCCAGCCACAGCAAGGCACAAAGGATATATATATATATATATATATATATATATATATATATATATATATATATATATATATATATATAAAACAAGTGATTTTAAAGTGCAATGTGTAAATAATATACTAGATGTATACCATTAGAATGAGAGTAGCGATTACTGAACTACTACCTGTATATATAATGGATGAGAAAATCATTTATATAGTCTGAAAATTACTGTGAAAAAAAATAAAAATAAATTATAAATAAATATATCACAGTGATAAGTGCAAAATACAACAAAGTGCCAAGTGCCACACAATGAGTGTGAATATCAAATCCAAGATGTGGTACGTGATTATTAAAGTCCAATATATGAAAGAAATGCACATAAAGTCCATAAAAACAGTCCATAAAAAATCCAACGTGCGTGCATTTATTTTAGTGCTTAATGCTCAGAATCCCATGCTCAAGTGCCATCCAGTGACCCCCCGAGGACAGCCGCTCACCTCAGAGCGTGCGACTCAGCTGTGAGACTGAGTCTAAACACGCTTATGAGCCATCCCATGGCTAATAAATATTTATTAGAATAAAAGCTCCCTAAAAGCTCCCTTCTAATAAATATTTAAAAATGATATCACACTATCCAGTTTTTCTTTTCCTTTATTCCTAACTGTGGAGTTGCTGCTGAAAACTGTGTATCTGGATTCCATCACTGAGCCGTGGGATGGCTCATAAGCGTGTTTAGACTCAGTCTCACAGCTGAGTCGCACGCTCTGAGGTGAGCGGCTGTCCCCAGGGGGGTCACTGGATGGCACTTGAGCATGGGATTCTGAGCACTAAGCACTAAGATAAATGCACGCACGTTGGATTTTTTATAGACTGTTTTTATGGACTTTATGTGCATTTCTTTCATATATTGGACTTTAATAATCACGTACCACATCTTGGATTTGGTATTCACACTCACTGTGTGGCACTTGGCACTTTGTTGTATTTTGCACTTATCACTGTGATATATTTATTTATAATTTTTTTTTTTTTTCACGGTAAATTTCAGACTATATAAATGTTTTTTTCATCCATTATATATACAGGTAGTAGTTCAGTAATCGTTACTCTCATTCTAATGGTATACATCTAGTATATTATTTACACATTGTACTTTAAAATCACGTGTTTTATATATATATATATATATATATATATATATATATATATATACAGTGGCGTCACTAGGGTTGGTGTCACCCCCCTCCACCAACTACCTCAGTACAGACCCCCCTCCACTAACTACAGACCCCACTCCATCAATATAGCCCCCCTCCCTCAGTACAGACCCCCTTCCATCAATATAGACCCCCCCACTAAGTACAGACTCCCCTCCCTCAGTACAGACCCCCTCCATCAGTACAGACCCCCGCTCAGTGCAGACCCCCTTTCCTCAGTATAGACCCCCCACTAAGTACTGACCCCCTCCCTCAGTACAGACCTCCCATCAGTACAGAAACCCTCCCTCAGTACAGAGTCTGCAGACCCCCCTCCATCAGTATCAACCTCCCACCTCAGTGCAGACCGCCCCATCAGTACATACACCCCCCCCAGTGCTGACCCCCATCAGTATAGAATCCCCCGTCAGTGCAGACTCCCCCATCAGTATAAAATCCCCCCCTCAGTGCAGAGCCCCCCATTAGTATAGAATCCCCCCTCAGTGCAGACCCCCCATTAGTATAGATTCCCCCCTCAGTGCAGAGCCCCCCATTTGTATAGAATCCCCCTCAGTGCAGAGCCCCCATTAGTATAGACATCCCCCTCAGTGCAGAGCCCCCCATTAGTATAGACATCCCCCTCAGTGCAGAGCCCCCCATTAGTATAGAATCCCCCTCAGTGCAGAGCCCCCCATTAGTATAGAATCCCCCTCAGTGCAGAGCCCCCCATTAGTATAGAATCCCCATCAGTGCAGCGCCCCCCATTAGTATAGAATCCCCCTCAGTGCAGAGCCCCCCATTAGTATAGAATCCCCCTCAGTGCAGAGCCCCCATTAGTATAGAATCCCCCTCAGTGCAGAGCCCCCCATTTGTATAGAATCCCCCTCAGTGCAGAGCCCCCCATTAGTATAGAATCCCCCCAGTGCAGAGCCCCCATTAGTATAGAATCCCCCTCAGTGCAGAGCCCCCATTAGTATAGAATCCCCCTCAGTGCAGAGCCCCCCATTAGTATAGAATCCCCCTCAGTGCAGAGCCCCCCATTAGTATAGAATCCCCCTCAGTGCAGAGCCCCCATTAGTATAGAATCCCCCTCAGTGCAGAGCCCCCCATTTGTATAGAATCCCCCTCAGTGCAGAGCCCCCCATTAGTATAGAATCCCCCAGTGCAGCGCCCCCCATTAGTATAGAATCCCCCTCAGTGCAGCGCCCCCCATTAGTATAGAATCCCCCTCAGTGCAGCGCCCCCCATTAGTATAGAATCCCCCCCAGTGCAGAGCCCCCATTAGTATAGAATCCCCCTCAGTGCAGCGCCCCCCATTAGTATAGAATCCCCCTCAGTGCAGCGCCCCCCATTAGTATAGAATCCCCCTCAGTGCAGCGCCCCCCATTAGTATAGAATCCCCCTGCACATGTCCACCCACATACTGTATGCATAAAGTTTACAGACCTCAGAACAGCGCGGACAGATGCACACAGCCATGTGTGTCCCTCGGGCTCCTCCTCCTCCTGTGTGAAGTAAACAGAGAGGAGGGGGAGGCGGCTTCAGTCCGCTGTGCTGAGGGACACAGCACAAGCCGCAGCGGGCAGTGTAGCGGTGTGTGCCGCTACCTACGGGTGTCACCCCTCTGGCGGGTGTCACCCGGTGCGGCCCGCACCCCCCGCACCCACCTAACAACGCCACTGTATATATATATATATATATATATATATCCTTTGTGCCTTGCTGTGGCTGGATAAGCCGCTTATGCGGTATTTTCAGTATACCTCATATGCATTAATAATCTCCAGATTGATATTTTCACCTTAGCGCAGCGTATCTTTTGTATACATTGTATTGCACGGCATATGAAACGTGTTCTGCGCAGGCAGCTAGGTGATTTCCACATTTGAGGCAATATACCATTGTGGCTCGCAAAATCACCTTTCATCTAACTTATTTTACAGGCATCAACAAACAATAGAGAATGACTGCTCTGTGCTGCTTTTCCATACAGCATTTTTTCATTTTTTAACTGATTTCATGAAAATTTCCACAATTTGCATGCAGATTGGGCCAATGCGACAGGATCATAGGCATGAAAATCTCTTGTAATGTATTCAAATAACTGCAATTTCATCCAGATGACCTACAAGTGCTCAACAAGCAATGAACACACATAACTTCCATAATCATGAAAATGTCTGTAGCACCCAGTAATGGGCGGTTACATGCTTGGTGAGCTGTGTTCAAACATATAGCCAGGCAACATCAAAAACAAATGCGTGAGTGTGACTAAGCCCCGAAACAAATGAATTACAGGCATACTAATCACAATTACACATCTAAGCAAATTGATGTATCACCAAGTCAATGGAAGATAAAACTGGCTGCAGATTGTTATTTTATCAAATTACAAACTCAGTAAATGTAAACAGAAGAGCCTAAGAGTCGGTTCACACTGAGGCAGCACGACTTGCAGCGCGACTGCCTCAGGCGACTTGAATACGACTGCAGCGGCGACTTGCAAAACGACTTCTATATAGAAGTCAATGCAAGTCGCCTCAAGTCGCCCCCAAAGTAGTACAGGAACCTTTTTCTAAGTTAGAACGGTTCCATTGCACAGAACGGGACGCGACTTGTCAGGCAGCTAAGTCGCCTGACAAGCCGTCCCAGTGTGAACCGGCTCTGAAATGGCAAAAAAAATTAACGTTGCCATTTCACACAGTGTTGGACTTAATACATTATTAAGTGAACACAGTTTCTCTCCTCTAGTTAGTCCATTGTTGTAGAATAGCCATGCACTTTTGAAAGGAATGCAAAAATATAGAAAGGTGGTCAAAGGTGGTCCATGGAGTCTCGACTTTTTTGTTGTTGTTGGTTTTAAACTTTTTTAAAAACAAAAAAGCATCTCTAGCAATTATTGTGCATGGCTTGGGTTTAGAAATATGCAATAGCTTGCAACAAAACTTTTAGAGATCAGTCTGTGTATCAATCTTTTTCAAATTGCAGCAATTAAGTGACGAAGCGTTTGAGACTTTGAACTTAGCACCAGTGACAACAGAAAACTGGGATGACCAAAGACAACAGGCAGAAGATGGGAATTAAGGTTCGACCTGATCACCAAGAAATCGCTAACATTTGTTACACTTTGTTACACATATGCATGCTACAATTTCTAATAAGTTCAATTGTTATACAGTATTGTTAATACAGTTCTAAACGTGAAGTGGAAAGCTGTTTGCTCTCATTGTCTTAAGCAACTCTTATGCGCTGTACACACGATCTGAACTTTCCGACAACAAAACTGTGGATTTTTGGTTGTTGGCTCCAACTTGTCTTGCATACACACGGTCACATAAATGTTGGCCAACAATTACGAACGTAGTGACGTACAAGACGTACGTGATATCTCCATTACGAACGGTAGTTTTATAAGACCAAGCACTTCCGGCTCGCATTTGATTCCTGAGCATGCGTGGACTTTTTGCGATGGACTTGTGTACACACAATCAGTAAGTCCAACAAAAATTTGTTGGCGTAAAATTTGAGAACCTACTAGCCAACATTTGTTGGCGGTAAGTCTGACAACAAATGTCCGAATACACACGTTCTGACTTTCCGCCAACAAGCTCACATCCAACATTTGTTGTCGGAAAATCCGATCGTTTGTACGGGGCATTAGACTGGCTATACATTATACAATCTTATTGTACAATTTTCCTTTAGATTTATCAAAACCATATAATATGAAGGTAAACCTAAACACTTTCAGTTTCTATACAATCAGGCAGGCCCTTGCACTACATAGTTGAAGGTAAATCTAAAGGAAATTGAACAAGAAAATTGTATAATGTATGACCAGCCTTAGACATTTTCCAACTTTTCTTATACAGTAGTTTTGTCTATTAGACCAGGGGTAGGCACGCTTTGGCCTAGCATTTGTGGTGAAACTACACATCTCCTTATGCCTCTGCCTTTGGGAATCTTGACTGTGGCTGTCAAAGTCTTGCAATGTCTCATGGGACACATAGTTCCTCAGTGATTGGAGGGCCAAGGCTTGGCTACCTCTGGCTTAGACCAAAATGATTCATACATCTCTGCATTAGTGGAAGAGTTACAATAAGCATCTCAATTATATATTGCTATTTCAGATATGGATAGTTGACATCTAAAACGATCTATACATGTTTTTTTTCTATCAATTCCCTCATCCACACTGAACAGAGTAGATGTTGGAATCTCTCCACTGTCAGGAATTTTATTCAGCAGCCATGCCACCTGAGTTTGCATGAATACAGTGGCGCTGTCAAATAGTAAATGCAGTCACTGTTCAACCAATAATTTTCCACCCAGCTTGGTTGACTTTTAAATCATGCACTCCCATCCACTGCTCAGATTTCAGCTAATTTATCTGGAATCAGTTGAAATACGAGCTGTCTATAGCCAGCTTAGCTGGTTCCATTATATCAAGTTTTTCTAACATTTGATGTTAAAACATATCTTTTCCATATTACTATTAGGGCCCCCATCACAGGTGTTAACATTCAGTGGCAGTAATTTTGGATCAGCATCTGTCTGAGCTAGGTGGCGAAAATTCAGAAATGTTGATAACCAGAGGTTCTCTCACCATCTGCTGCTATGGATGGGAAAACTGTTCCTGATGATATCAGATTTTTCATCGTTTGAACAAATGGTCATTCTGATAAAGCCTAGTGATAAAGCCTAGTGTCATGATGATGAGAATACATAATGGATATGCACTAGAGAATTAGGGAACTAGATAACAGGACAAGATAATGATGTATGCAATTCAAGCCGTTCCAATTTATCCCCACTTTTGAACATGAGCTCCTTTTTAAACATAGCTTTAGTAAAAGGATCAGAATACTGTAAAAACAGTCTCAGATCCCGGGATGGGGTGGAATTCACACCTCAGAGGGAGAAGGGGTTCCTAGGAGCAATTGGTGTCTATTTAACAACCTGTTTTAACTTCATTAGCAATAGGAGTCCAGGGGAGATAACACTGTGACAGACAGCAGCTGGAGGAAAGGCAAGAGACACAGAAGAGTACTACATCAATGCCATGCTAGAGTAGTGGACTCATCACACTACTATAAAAGTACAAAATCCAGACCTAGCACTACAAAAAAAATGTTTATACCATTAAACTTATTAAAGAAACTAAAAACTAGTAAGCATAGGTTATTTATTTATTTATTTCAGGTACTTATATAGCGCCATCAATTTACGCAGCGCTTTACATATACATTATACATTCACATCAGTCCCTACCCTCAAGGAGCTTACAATCCAAGGTCCCTAACTCACATTCATACATACTAAGGACAATTTAGACAGGATCCAATTAACCTACCAGCATGTCTTTGGAGTGTGGGAGGAAACCGGAGTACCCGGAGGAAACCCACGCAGACACAGGGAGAACATGCAAACTCCAGGCAGGTAGTGTCGTGGTCGGGATTTAAACCAGCGACTCTTCTTACTGCTAGGCGAGAGTGCTACCCACTACACCACTGTGCTGCCCCATTATTTATTTATTTTTTTTACAAATCCGATCCCTCCAGACTTTTTTTTATATAACTTGTGCCAAGACATAGACCGTACAAGCTATGTTAAGACAGAACATGTTGGGCAGGTACATCACTGGTGTTTTTGTACAGCTGTTCTGTATCATGGCTTCCATACCAATTGAAACTGTTGAGCTTCTGCTGATGTCACCCACCAGGAGAAATGCAAGTAGAGTCATTTATTGTGCTGTGAGCATACATGAGACTTCCTTGGCGCATTATCAGTGGGCAGGCTGGAGTGCACATTAGAAACTTTATCAGAAAATGTACTCCAGACAGGACAAATTGGCTCCAGGAATATTGTCAAATCTACATCACTATTATCTGATCAGCAGATAGTGGATACTGGAGCTGATAAGTTGCTCTCAGCCAGATGGTGGTCTCATGCATGTTTACTATGCTTTATTAAGTGAAGGGAGAATTTATTTTGGTGTGCTAGTCTAAAGCAGGCCATAGATGGATTAAAATATGGCCGGTTCAGTAGGAACCAGCCAAAGTTTTATCCATCCATGGCCATCCTTGTTCCAGAGAAGTTGACCTTATGATCATCTTCTCTCGAACTGGCTTCTTCAATCAGCACTGCCCCTCTCTCCACTGTCAAAATACAACATCTGGGAGGATTGTTCCATCCACCTTGCTTGTGAGGATAATGAAATACGATCATTTTTTTTTTCTATCAACTCTCTGGTTGAACAAAAAAACTGATCCATGTATGGCCAGCCGTATATCACTACATGGTCATACGCTACCATCATTGGTTATGTGCCCACCTGAACTGTGTGCAGGCACCGTACGTCTGCAGAGTCAATAAACCATTATTTCTCAGTCCTATGCAACAGGTCTGACCAAAGTGGTATTTTTTACCATCACCTAATCTATGGGATAGAGTGTGCATATGTGTGCCAATGCGACCTTTGTACAATTTCACCTTCCTCCCTAATTGTCTTGTATATAAGATCTGCTGACCTCAAATGTCAGCAGTGCCCCAATTATAAGCAGAATATGTCTGAAACAGCCTAGTCTAATCCTTAAGTGTGTGGAATCTTTTTTTTTTGGCAGTCACAGAAAATTTTCAGAATAGCGGAAGCTTCGAGTGTCTTTTAGAATTTGGAATCAGAATTATTTAAATTAACCAAAGGATATACAATTTCTCTCAGTGCACATGCTCACCATTTTTTATAAGAATAAGTCATTATCAGATTTTTTGTTATTCCTGATAAAATATCTGACTAAAAAGGGAATTAATTTAGGCTCAACAGATGCACCAGTTATTGATTCCCATCTACAAATAATAGTTGCCTGTCTGTCCATGGTTTAAATATTTTCTGAGTCACAGACCAGAGCAAGTATGCTAAAAAAGTAAAGCCAGATTTATTGGCCAGTAACTCACAAAGTCCTGGAGCTCTTGGATCAGTCAGGGAACCATCATATTCAGAAAGAAATGTCAGCAATGGCAATCTCTTGGGTTCGTTTCTGTAAGTTGAAGTATAACTAAGACCCCTTTCACACCAAGGCATTTTGCAGCGTTTTAGCGCTAAAAATAACGCTCATAAAACGCTCCCCATGCATCTCAATGGACCCTTTCACACTGAGGCGTTGCGCTGGTGGGGCGTTGACAAAAGTCCTGCAAGCAGCATCTTTGGAGCAGCTTTTGGGCATCGAAAAAAGCGCTTCAAAAACGCCCCTCTCCTTTGAAATGAATTGAAAACGCTGTAAAAACGCCTGAAAAACGCCTATAATCTGCCCTGAGCTGTAGAAAAGTCTCACAGATCTCAAAGATCTCACAAAAAGGTAAACATGCAAGCAGAAATGAGAGCATGTACAACAACATGACTGAAATTGTGGGAAGGTCAGCATGATTAAACAGACCATCAAAGGGATTTGGGACTAGTGGGATCGGGATTAGGGTTCTGGTTTTGGGACTAGTGGAAGTGGGATAGGGTTAGGGTTAGGCATTTGGGACTAGTGGGAGCAGGATTAGGGTTAGGGATTTGGGACTAGTGGGAGCGGGATTAGGGATGGGATTAGGGTTAGGGATTTGGGACTAGTGGGAGCGGGATTAGGGTTGGGATTAGACAGGAAAAAAGGAAATGCAGCTCACAAACACTCTTGCTCTGGAATGACACCGCCCTAGTAAGAACTGGTTCCAGGTGCTGGCTTTGCTGGTTTGCAGTGAGGTAGAAAGAAATCCTGGATAGCCGCACTCTGGGATAAGGACACCTTTATTTCAATAGAATCCAACAATACAGTCAATTGCAGAGACATACAGGGTGGTAGACTGCTAACGCGTTTCATAAGCATCCAAATGATGTGAAACGCGTTAGCAGTCTACCACCCTGTACGTCTCTGCAATTGACCGTATTGTTGGATTGTATTGAAATAAAGATGTCCTTATCCCAGAGTGCGGCTATCCAGGATTTTTTTCTACCTCAGGGTTGGGATTAGGGTTAGGGATTTGGGACTAGTGGGAGCGGGATTAGGGTTGGGATTAGGGTTAGGGATTTGGGACTAGTGGGAGCGGGATTAGGGTTAGGGATTTGGGACTAGTGGGAGCGGGGTTAGGGATGTGGGAGTGGGATTAGGATATAGATACTTACGTTGCAATGCTAATCCGAGTATAATTTTTGAACTTGTCTGGGTGCACTCTCAAGTCCTCGTATAGCAATGCAAATTGTCCAGTTGAGGTGTGCGCTTGGAGGATGGGATGAACCCAACAGCGACGGTGCTGCCTTTGTTGGTGGATATGCTCCCAATAGAGTAGCACAAATAACAAAAACAGCTCCATAAACTCCATCTTCTTTATTTACCCTCATTCACCTCAACGAGATACCAGGAAGTACACAGGAAGTGATGTAGGGAGGTGGGGTTGTTCTTTGACGCCCATGCTTCAATAACGCTTGGAAAACGCTGTTAAAACGCCTGCAGCGTTGCGTTAATTTTACCGCTAACGCCCCTAAAACACTATAAAAACGTAGTAATAACGCTATGGCGTTTTTAGGGTGTTTTTGAAGCGTCTTGGTATGAAAGGGGTCTAAAGGTAAAACTTTTTTTTTGTTTTGGAGTGGAGAGGGATTAAAACACTTGTCAGTTTTTATTGCTGCCTGTGCCCCCATTAGGGAGATCCACCCTCTCTATTTGTCCTGTTTACCATCATCATTGAAAAGAAAAACCCAAATTTGGGGTTGTCCCCAGAAAAGTAATAGAGGGGAAATCTTCCGATGGGGACACTAGTTTTGGTAACCTGGGGGTCCCCAAGGAATTTCCTTAATTTGCAGGGATTTCCTCTCACTTTCTGTTTTGGCTATGGGACAGGAAGTGAGTGGAAATCTCCACAATGGGACACAGCAGGGAAAAAATAAATGTGACAGGGGTTATAACCCTCCCTTACCCTATCCAAATTTTTTATTTTTAATTTTGCCTATAGTTCTACTTTTAAGTGTAAAACATAGCCCAGCCAAAATCTCCCTAACCATGTCTTATTTCTCTTTAATAGAAAAATGTCCTGAGAGAATAATGGAGATTGCAATCGCTTACTTCTTCTTTCAAGAATACTAGTTCTCTTCCCAGGCCGCCATATTGATTCTTTTTCAGACATTTTTAAGAGAAAAAAGTTTCTAATGGGATATTTTTGATCATATATTATACAAAAAAAAAATATGTTTGTAAAACATCAATTTTAGTAACTAAAACATCACTTTTAGTTAAAATATTTTGCTGATAGAATACATTAAAAAAAGTATGGATTGCATATAACTTCACATTATCATCACAATGTATACAATCTTTCTGAACATAATGCTGATTACCATCTACCAGTGAGTTTTCAGAGTTTATACTTTCTGCTAAACAGTTTTGATCACACTACACTAATGCCTAGTACACACATTTAGAAAATCAGACAAAAAATGCCACTTTCAAAAGCGATCGTACGATAATCTGAGAGCCGATCATGACAGTTCATGCCAAAGTATCTAAAAGGACAAACACAAAACATTTTCTCTGACGATATTAGAACTAAGGATTTTCATTTAATTAGAACAGTATAAGTCCGAAAAAAATCGGAAGACCAAGACCACAAATGACTGGAAACGAAATAATACATCACAATACAATACAACACTTCTTCATCACTTCTGAGGTTGTATTGTGTCATACTAGCATGTTTGTAACTTTAATAACCTCTTCATTTTCGATATGAGACTAACATGCAATAAAAAAATGGACTATCATTCGTCTGATATTCTCATCATGTGTACGAAGCTTAACTCATGAATGATTCCATGGTAGGCTGGTGGTGGCATAGGATTATTACACTCTTCTTCTTCAGACAGCATGAAATAACCTACAATAATAAATTTGTATTACAAACATGAACATAGGATTATCGTAACATAATTTTACATGTGTATGGCAAATTGTACTTTATACAACATATAATTATAATTTGCCACACATCTACAGTGCCTTGAAAAAGTTTTCATACCCCTTGAAATTTTCCACATTTTGTCATGTTACAACCAAAAATGTGAATGTATATTGTTGGGATTTTATGTGATAGACCAACACAAAGTGGCACATAATTGTAAAGTGGAAGGAAAATGGTAAATGGCTTTCCAAATTGTTTATGAATAAATATCTGAAAAGTGAGGCATGCATTTGTATTCAGCCCCATTTACTCTGATACCCCTAACTAAAATCTAGTGGAACCATTAGCCAGAAATCACCTAATTAGTAAATAGAGTCCATCTCCGTGTAATTTAATCCCATATATAATATATATAAAAACAGCTGTTCTGTAAAGCCCTCAGAGCTTTGTTAGAGAACCTGCATCATGAAGGCCAAGGAACACAACAGACAGGTCATGGATAAAGTTGTGGAGAGGTTTAAAGCAGGGTGAGGTTCTAAAAAAAATCCCAAGCTTTGAACATCTCATGGAGCACTGTTCAATCCATGATCTGAAAATGGAAAGAGTATGGCACAACTGCAAACCTACCAAGACATGGCCATCCACCTAAACTGACAGGCCGGGCAAGGAGAGCATTCATTGGAGAAGCAGCCAAAAAGCTCATGGTAACTCTGGAGGAGCTGTAGAGATCCACAGCTTAGGTGAGAGAATCTGTCCACAGGACAACTATTAGTCATGCATTCCACAAATCTGGCCTTTATGGAAGAGTGGCAAGAAGAAACCATGTGGGGGACACAGCAAACATGTGGAAGAAGGTGCTCTGGTCAGATGAGACCAAAATTCAACTTTTTGGCCTTAAAGCAAAATGTTATGTACACACCACACTGAACACACCACCCCCACAGTAAAACATGGTAGCGGTAGCATCATTTTGTGGGGAAGCTTTTCTTCAGCAGGGACAGGAAAGCTGGTCAGAGTTGATGGGAAGATGGATGGAGCCAAACACAGGGCAATCTTAGTCTGCAAAAGACTTGAGACTGGGACGGAGGTTCACCTTCCAGCAGGACAACGACCCTAAATATACAGTCAGAGCTACAATGGAATGGTTTACATCAAAGCATATTCATGTGTTAGAATGGCCCTTTCAAAGTCCAGACCTAAACCCAATTGAGAATCTGTGGTAAGACTTGAAATTTGCTTTTCACGGACGCTTTCCATCCAATCTGACAGAACTTGAGCTATTTTTGCAAAGAAGAATGGGCAAAAATGTCTCTCTATAGATGTGCAAAGCTGATAGAGACATACCCAAAAAAGACTTGCAGCTGTAATTGCAGTGAAAGGTGGTTCTACGAAGTATTGACTCAGGGGGGCCGAATACAAATGCACACCACACTTTTCACATATTTATTTGTAAAAAAATTGAAAACCATTTATCATTTTCCTTCCACTTCACAATTGTGCCACTTTGTGTTGGCCTATCACATAAAATCCCAATAAAATAAATTTACATTTTTGGTTGTAACATGACAAAATGTGGAAAAATTCAAGGGGTATGAATACTTTTTAAGGCACTGTATATGTATGTAAAAAAACATGGAACCATTAATGAGTTAGTACTTTATCTTGTTAGCACTTTGACATTTTATCAGTACAACTAAAGAATGCGATTCCCAATCTAGAATGTCTAAAACATTTCTGGGGCATTAAGTAGCTGGGGAAGAGACCAAAAAACTATACAGGATTTGGAGTTCAGACAATGTGAACAGGCAGATAATTTTAAAATAATATATACTGATTTGTTATCATAATTTTCTTTCAAATGTTCCCACCTGTCCACTATCATATTTCAGGAGCAAGAGTGCAGTGGAGGACACATACTCATTGTTGAATGTCTGATATACCGATAAGAGGAAAAATCTCTGGGTATAGGTAAAAAACAAAAAGTTTATAAGCAGGGTATTTAGTGTCCTTGATAATAAGTGTTATGCATTATATATTAGTAAAGTAGCAATTCAAAGGCTGAGAGTTGGAAATAAAATACAATAAATATATTTTGTATTTTTAACCAGGCCATTTTTGAGTTTTCAGCGCAGTCACACTTTGGATGACAAAACTCAGTTATGCAATACTGTCCCCAAATTAATTCTATATCATTTTTTTTAGACAGATAGAGCTTTCTTTTGTTGTTATTTAATCACCTCTGGGTTTTTATTTACTTTTTGCTATATAAGGGTAAAAAGCCTGAAAATTTAGAAAAAACTTTGCAAGTAAATAATCTTTCTTCATAAATTTGGGACAAAATGTATTCTGCTACATTTTTTGGAAAAAAATAGGTGTGTATTATTTAGTCTTTATGAAAGTTATAGAGTCTACAAATTATGGTGTATGTATTTGAAAATTGAGCATTCCTGATGTACTCATTTCTTAAGGCCCTAAAAATGTCAGAACAGTACAAATACCACCCAAATGACTCCTTTTGGAATATAGACAGTACAAGGTAAGTAAGGGTCATATGGATTTTTTGAAGTTGTAATTTTTTTACAATTTTTTTGAAAATTAAGAAATGTAATTTTTTTTTTTTTTTTTACAAAATTGATAACAAGTTATTTCTAACAAACAGCATAGGCATATTTACAATTACACCCAAAAAACATTCTGCTACTCCTCTCAAGTATGGGGATACCACATGAGTGAGACTTTTTCACAGCCTAGACACATGGAGTAAAAATCCAAAGAGTATTTTTAGGCTTTCAATGAGCATAAATTACACATCTAACTTTCTGCTTACCTATCACAGTGATAGTGAACCTCCCAGATGTTTTGGAACTACTTTTCCCATGATGCTCACCTACACTGCAGAGTGCATGAGCATCATGGGGAATGTAGTTCCAAAACATCTGGGGTGCCAAGGTTCGCCATCACTGACCTATTATATGTCCCTGAAGTGCCAGCACAGGAAAAACACCCACAAAATGACCACATTTTGTAAAGCAAACACCCGAATGTATCTTCTGAAAGGCATAGTGAGTCTTTTGAAAATGACATATTTTGCCACAAGTTTTTTGAAAACGCAGGAAGAAAATGAAAATGTATTTTTCATACAAAGTTGTTAATTAATATGGCATTTCTAACAAACAGCATGGGCCTACTTAGAATTACACCCAAAACCCATTTTACTACTCCTCCCAAGTGTGGTGATACCACAAGACTTTTTCACAGCCTTGCCCAAAATCCAAGGAGCACTGTCAGGTGTTCTAGGGGCATAAATGACACATCTAATTTCCTGACTACCTGTCCAATTTTTGAAGGCCCTGGAGCACCCGGACAGCCGAAACAACCAAAAAATTACCACATTTTGGAAAGCAAAAACCCCAAGGTATTTTTAAAAGGCATGGTGAGTCTTTTGTAGACTTCTTTTTTTGCCACAGATTTTTGGGAAATTGGAAAGAAAATGAACATTTTTTTATACACAAAGTTGTAAATTTAATAAGATATTTTTCACACACACAGCATAAGCATACTTAGAAATTCACCCCAAAACACATTCTGCATCTGCAGATACTATTGTATCTTGTGTATCACAAAAATCACCCCCTTGAGCTGCAGAGGCAGCAACCAGTAGAGATGCTGTGACTGAAATGCTTTGATTTGCAGCTGTGGCAGGAATTATATCCCCTGTATGCTAGCCGATCAGAACCCATCCAAGTAAATAGGGTGTGCTTGTGTGGGGTTAAAGGGGTTTAAGCAGGCAGAGAGGAGGCGATACAACACCTCCTCCCCGCCTGTCAAATGCTCTCTGCAGAACAATTCGAACATGGATCACTTTTTCAGAGAGCATCGCATATGTGAAGGTCTTATGGTAACACGGAGACCAGTGTGGCAGTGATTAGGGACACTGTGACTGGTGTGGTGGTGACTGGAGACACGGTGACTGGCTGCACTGGTCTTGTGACATACTCACTCCTGCTCGGGTACACAAGATGAGGTCCTTCTCACTCCTGCTCGGGTGCACAAGATGAGGTCCTCTCTTTCCCCGAAGTGCTTGTGCTGTGATCATACCCCCGGGGATTACATCCACATATTTTTTGGTCCTGCCCGGTAATCTCGGCCTATTGGTCACAAATCCTTATGGCAGTGAATGAACTACTAAATATCTCCATTGTTCCATCCCCCAGAATATGCCTGCTTGGGTTGGTGGAGGAACTGGTACCCAGGGTGGCCGAAAGGACCTTGTTGGGTCTCTTGCTGTTCTATGCCAGGAAATGAATTGTCCTATGCTCGAAGCGACAGGCTCCCCCTTCTATTTGTCTATGGAAAAACACTTGTAAATAATGTGATACCCTTATACAAGGACACCTATATACATAGAGGCTGTCCAAAAAAAATGACAGAGTGTGGACTAAGTGGTTGGCAGAACCCTCTACCGCTGCAGCCGAATAGGATACTTCCCTAATATTTGACGGCCTCCCTCGAGGATCCAAAGTGTCAGCCCTTTATAGCACAATGTTTCATGTGAGTTGTTTCAATACCGGTTTAAATTTGGAGCATGAGACATGCCAGCTCATTGATGATGGTATAATATGGTATTTGTAGAATGTTTAACATTCCTCTGTATCATAATACTTCCTTGTGACCCCTGCATGGGTCCCTTTTCTGGTACTGGGCCAGGTGTTGGCTGTGCTCATGTACGTTTGTATTGTTTGTGTGTTTATTACGGAAAAAAATTAAAAGATTTAAAAAAAAAAAAAAAAAAAAGCTGGCCATACATGGATAAAATTTGGGCAGCTCAGCAGGGACCGGACAAATTTTGATCCATGTTTGGGCAAGCTGGTCAGATTTTCCCTGCTCAATCAGCGCCGCCGGCTATAGCTGGCAGTGCTGATCAGTGTATTCTAATGGAAGTTTTCCTGCTGTCAGAATACAATAGCTCAGTGGGGATGATTCCCTTATCTACCTCCAAGTTGTGTATGGCAAATCAAGTCACTGGTTCAAAAATAAATAAATAAAAAAGACTCATTAAAGGGCTGTGTAAGACCCCATACACATCATACAACATTTGTTGTCTGATTTCCTTTAGATTTACCAAAAACATGTAGTGTAAGGGCCTGCCTGATTGCATACAAATTGAAACTCTTAAGGTTTGACCTCATATTATATGGTTTTGGTAAATCTGAAGGAAAAAATCTACAGAAAATTGTATAGTGTATATCCAGCTTTAGGCTGGCCACATACAACTCAACTCCTCTCATTGCGCCCTGCAGGCTGACAAAAAACAATCTGTTTTCTCACACACTTAACACCATGGATGGAGGAATCTCCAACAATTATAATTAGGCAGCCATAACACCGGCAGCAAACCAAACAGCACCTGCATCTAATAGGATGCAGTCCAGCTGCCAATTATCTTCCTGGATCAGTCAATTTTTAAATGAACTTTTGTGGTGGGTTGTGCTTGCAGGGCCACCCGTTTTGGTCAATTCAGCAGTCTTTGGCTAGCTTAAAAATCATGGTCTTTGAAAAAAAGACAGCAGTGGAAGTGTTGATGCATGTGACATGAAGCAGGCTTCCTAAAGCCATAAATTAAAAGGAAAAGTGGAGGCTGACACACAGAGAAAAACAAAGTCTTGAGATAACATGCATGTGCAAAACATAAATATTCTGGATACAACAGTATACAATATAAACAATGACACAAAGTGAAGACAAACATTGGAAACAGGGTCACCACTATCTTTTAGTGGTTTATGAGATGATTTTTTTGGTAAAGCTTGCCAAAACAAAAAAATAACAATCATAACATTTTAAGTGCAAAAGAGCTTGTTAATGATTGATAACAAAGGAAGAAAAAGGTCAAAATGATTTTTCCACAAGCAGAAATATCGTTCTTAGCAAAAGGTAATTTTCAACAAATATTAACATAACGATTAGGTTCGATTCTAGATAAAAATCTAAATGATAAACAACGGCAAACAATGTTTTATCACCTCAAGAATCACACAATATAAGCACCTATTATTTGTTCACATCAGATCATTCTGATTAGGAAGAGATCCACTCTTCATAGAATCTTAAGCTGGACAATACACTAGTAGAATTTTGGTTCATTTTTTTTTTTGTTTGTTTTAGGAACCTTTTTTGAATTTATTTGATCATTAGTGGGTCAAAGCCACATTAATTTTTGAGAAAATTTGAAGGAGCAGGATGGAAATTTTTTCTCAACTTTTTAACAATGCATTTGTTTTTTTTGTTCAGGGAAAGTCCATTCATTTAAAAATTATTTGTTAAAAGCAAATTGTATTTTGAAGTATTTTTGAATGGCAATCGTTAAATTATTGAATGCACTTAGAATTTTAGCACAAATAGTCGTACAAACGATTGCTAGAAAATTTACTGGCTTTACAAACCAAGCTGTACATGTCCAGCCTGCATACCTCTGCATTTTGATGCAACACATAAAAAATCCTGCTTGCTGTATCTTTGGTGCAGTTTCTAACAAAACCTTACATTGGGATGAATGGTATGCTTAATGGGGTTGATTTACTAAAGGCAACTAGACTGTGCACTTTGCAAAGCGCAATTGCTCCAGAGCTTAGTAAATGAGGTAAAATTTTACTTTGGAAAGAATACCCAATCACATGCAAGGAAAATAAAAAGAACAGCATTGGATAATGGAAGTCAACAGAGCTTCTGCTCATTTACTAAGCTCTGGAGCAACTGCTTATTTGCTATCAGTAAATCAACCCCAAGGGGTAAAGCTCATATACAATGCAATGAAATTGCACAGCAGTATGCACACACATTATTATTATTATTATTATACAGGATTTATATAGCGCCAACAGTTTACGTAGCGCTTTACAACTTGAGGGTAGACAGTACAAATACAATACACTATAATACAGTAGGAATCAGAGGGAACTGCTCCTTAGAGCTTACAATCTAAGAGGGAAGGTCAAGAGATACAAGAGGTAATAACTGTGGTGATGTGCTGATTGAGAAGATAAATGTATAGCTGTTAGGTGGGGTCCAGATAGGCTTCTCTGAAGAGATGCGTTTTCAGGGATCGTCTGAAAGTGGATAAAGTAGGAGAAAATTGGACGGATTGGGGTAGAGCATTCCAGAGAATGGGAGAGGCTCTGGAGAAGTCCTGAAGGCGAGCATGGGATGAGGTGACAAGGGAGTTTGAGAGCAGGAGGTCTGGGGAGGAGCGAAGAGAATGATTAGGTTGGTATTTTGAGACTAGGTTAGAGATGTAGCTGGGGGCCAAGTTGTGGATGGCTTTGTAAGTTCTAGTTAGTATCTTGAATTTAATTCGGTGACTGAGTGGCAGCCAATGGAGGGATTGGCAGAGGGGTATAGCAGACGGTGAGTGGTTTGTGAGGTGGATGAACCTGGCAGCAGCGTTCATGATGGACTGAAGTGGGGATAGCCTATTTAGAGGTAAATGTCTGATTTTATGCTGGAATCCCTTGCACCACATTTTTTTTGTACCCTATTTTTATAAAAATGTCAATAAATGCAGATTGACAAAAAAAAAAGCAGTAGTATAAATTTAGCCTTGCCATCAAAGCATGCATCGTTATTAGGGGTATACATCATATGTATCATGTATGTATCATATGTATCCATGTGCCTCGCCCCTAATCTACATGCAGGGTGCCGTGTGCATGAATTTCAATGTTGTTTTTTTTTTTTATTTATTTAAGCACAATGATTAGAGCCGGACGCTCTAATTGGCTTCAATAAGGTTGTGTGAAAATAGCGAATTAATATTTGCTATTGTCTTCCTGATTCTCCTCTTGGCCAATCAGGAAGTGGGTCCTAACATCCGATTGGCCGAGAGGAGAACCGACTATTTTAGCCGCCAAGGAGGAAGCCGCTGAGGAGGAATAGACACAGGGGAAGCCACCATGAAGCCACCAAGGAGGAGGAGAGGCAGGAAGAATCCAAAGCTGCCCGCAACCTAGATAGGGTAAGTGCAGGGCTGGTGGGTGGACGGACGAGCGAGCACCAGCCACCACAGGTACTGACTAGACATGTGCATTCGTTTTCGTCCGAATGCATTTTCGTCCGAACTTCAGGTATTTTCGTTAACGTTTTAACAAACGATAACGAAAGTGCAGAGTCCGAAAAACGAAAGATCCGACATAAACAAATGCTTTGTTTTCGTTTTCGTTGCTACAACAGTTCGATATAGATAGGAGATTCGACATGATGATGACAATAACAATCTTTGTCCATCAAACCTATGGTCGAATGTGTCTAACCTTAACTCTATTAGTCCAAGATTATTCTACATAGAGAGAAAAGATTCGACATAGAGAGAAAAGATTCGACGTAGGGGAGAAAAGATTCGACGTAGGGGAGAAAAGATTTGACGTAGGGGAGAAAAGATTTGACGTAGGGGAGAAAAGTAAAATAAAAATAATGATGATGATGAATGTTATTGGCTGATTGTAACCAAAGAGGAGGAGCAGTAAAATAACTAGAACTAAGTACACACGTACTTTGGCTTATGGTGTCTGTTGAAAGTTCTAAGAAGATTCGATGGAGCAGCTAAACTATACGGCGTTGTACAGTTTCGCTGCTCTGTCGAATCTTCTTTGAACATTCGACAGACACCTTAAGCCTTCAATGACAAATTCGACCCTTATTTGAATTTTCGTACGAATGCAATTTTTAACGAAAAACGAAATAAATAAAAACGAATTTCTGGAGTAACTAAATAAATGTATTTTTCGGATGAAAACGAAATTCTGAAACAAAATATTTCAGTGTGCACATGTCTAGTACTGACAAAGCTAATTTTGGATGACTCTGCTGAAATTTGAGCCGTGTATGGCCAGCCTTACACATTAAAATACATTAGGTGCAGTCTATCTTTATTGGAATCAAGTATTTATCAAAATGAAAGTTGCATTTGTTAATAATATGGTACTAAAAAACCAAGGCATGTGTTTATGATTTCACAAATGATTCAAAATCTGTAAATATATAGGAAATTTAACATCGAAAGCTTTCAAGACACCAGTAGTTCTCTTTCCTTCGACCCGCAGATTGAAGGAAAAAAATCTAACAAATTCCTCCATCCACAAGAGCGACACAGAAGAACAGATCTCCTGCTGTGGCTATTGTATTCTGAATTGATGCAGGCATTGTTCGGTCTGCAATTTTCTACCCAGGTTCTTAAATTTTTCAATAGAAGGATGTCGGGCAGCATTCGGGATGCTGACGTATCGCATCAGAGCTGGGGGAGGGGCCTAGCGGCAGCACCAGTGTGAGCGGGCGGTGGGTGTGCTCCTGGATGACCAGCGGGACCCGAACGGGGTGAGAGCCTGTGGATGTCCCGGTTTATGACAGCTGCTCACCGTGTGCAGTAGGGGGTGTCCCGGGGTCCGGAGGTGGCGGACGAAGGCGCCCTGGGCTGTTTGCAGCACCAGCATCGGCGGGGTGCTCAGACTTAGCGCTCGGACCGGCAGAAGATCCCTGATGCTTACCGCAGCTTCCCCCCACTCATCCCCTTACCGGCCACTCTCCAGCCACAAGTCTCCTCATGTTATTTCATCTCATGTTTCCTGGGCTTGTTCACAGCATGTATCCTCTTGTACAATGACATTTTCGCCCGAGTTATAGCACTTGAGCCGATCTAACAAGCAGACCAGGATGTCTCTGGGGCTTGGTGACTGCCCTGCAGGTTTCTCAGCGTTTGACTGGAAGGACCTGAGGAGTACAGATTCCTACCTTCAGGAAGAAGCATCTATACCCAGGTAGGACCGTGTGTTGTCGAAATTCAATATAATCATATAATCAATCAAGATGTTACTGATCTCCTTGCATTAAAGACTAATCAAATGGCTCTGAAGTATCTCTATAAGCATATTGTTTAGAGATCCAACGAGTAGTGTGTTAGTTGTGAATAGAAGACACGGAATAAGCTGCGAGCAACACAACTGGAGCGGGGCAGTGATTGCTAATGGTTATTGATGGTATAGAGCCAGTAAAATCACTCTGTTTATGATTCAGAAGTATATTCGCTACTTACCCACTTGTTCAGAGTCAGTGGAGTAATCTTGAGAAGAACCTTCCCCTCCCCCCCCTTTTTTTTTTTATTGGGACTCTTTAGGCCTTTAAAACACCTGTGCACTACTAGCTTATACCACGTGAATAATACATCACTCTGACAAATAGTTAAGAAGCAGACCAGAATGAGAAAGGAAAAATCATTGTGATCTGAGCAAGCTTATATTAAGTGGGAGAGGCAAAGAAGGAGGGAGGGGAGGGGAGAAGAAGAAAGAGAGAAGGGGGAAGAAGTGAAAGAGAAAAGGCGTTAAAGAGAACATGAGAGGTCACTCGCAAAAAGCAACAGAACCCAAGACCCCTAGAGAGAGCCTAAATAGGAGCTCTATTCAGAAATACTTTAAAAAGACGAGCTTAAAAAGTCCTGCACCGGAAAAAAGGCAACTGGGAGCAAAGGAAAAGAAGAAAGAGCTGGCAAAAAATAAAGGGGTTCAAGGAGGAAAATCTAGAGAAGAGTTGGACCCTGAGGGTGAACTCGACCTCAGTATAGCGGAAGAAAGGGATATGGATTCAAACCCAACGAAAACGGATATGCTTGAAATGTTCGCCAAATTAGAAAACTCGATCAAAACGGAGATTCTGAATGTAAGGACAGACATGGGTCATTTACTGAAGCGAGTGGAAATTGCTGAAGAATTAACAGAAAAACAAGCCCAGGAAATTCTTGTCTTAAAAACACAAATAAGTAAACTGCAAATCGATCAATGAGATGTTCTATATAAGTTGGAAGAACAAGAAAATCAAAGCCATCGACAAAATTTAAGGATCAGAGCCTTACCGGAACAGCAAGGAGAAGATCTGCCTACAAAAATGAAAAAACTCTTTAACCCAATGTTGGATAGAAGAGCAAATGAGGAATTAAAGATCGACTGCGTGCACAGGATTAGAAAGCCCCCAGGCTTGAGAGAAGATATACCCAGAGATGTCATCATCAAATTTCATCTTTATGAGGATAAAGCCAAGATCTGGAGCAAACTTAGAGGAGTCCATCCTGTGAAATTTGAGAACACCGATATTCAAATGTTTGCCGATCTATCTGCAGGAACTTTGTTCCGAAGACGCCAATTAAAACCTCTTCTGGAAATATTGAGGACGGCGAACATAAAATACAGTTGGGTTTTTTTCAGTATCTTTAATTGTTCAGAGAGCAGGAAGAACAGTCAGACTGAAACATTTAGAGGACCTGCAGGACTTTTGTAATAATTTAGATATCTCAATCCCAATTAACCCCGGTTAGACGGGGGCAAGGAATGGTAATAGGATAACAGTTAGATGGGGGAGTAGGGATACTAAAGGAATGTATAAAGGAAAAGTAGCCCAAAAGGGGGCAGAGGATTACTCTGCCTGGAACGCGGTACAGGACCTCTATCGGTTCTTTAGATTTAATTAATGGGGCTTTTGTGGTGGTGGTCATGGGGGGGGGAAGGGTTTTTTAAGAGTATAGAGAGTAAACGACGAGAGGTGGAGGGTTGTTTGGGGTCACATCTGGACGCCCGCCCCTGCTGCCCCCCCGTGTAGGGGGGGTGGCGGGGTCATGGGTGGCCGCTGCCGGAGTCACACCCTATTTTTGTATAAGGACGTGGGATGGGATCGGTGTGGTTCCCCATCTGTGGACTTGCGGTCATAGGTTGGCCGAGGGGAGGGGGGTGGGAGCGGGGGGGATGGGGATGGTGGGGGGGAGGAGGGGGGAGGGGAGGAGCTGGTTTATCTTGCAGAGATGTCTTAAAACACATTTTAGAAGACAGGGGTCGGTATACATAATATGTCCTCCCCTAGATCGCATGGTATGACAGAGATAAATTGCCTGTCATATAATGTTAAAGGTCCTGATTCTCCTGTCAAGAGACATAAAATATTAGGAGAATTCCACCATTATCGTGCAGATGTGGTGTTCCTGCAGGAGACCCACCTAACCCAAGAAACATGTATTAAGCTATATTCAAAACATTTTCCGAACTAGTTTTACTGCGATTCACCCATTAAGAGGGCCAAGGGAGTGGCAATTGGGTTTTCAAAAATTACAAAATTTTCACTTGTAGAGCGAAAGATAGATCTTGAGGGCCGATATCTTTTTCTGAAGATGAAGTTAGGAGAAAAGATATTTACCTGAGCAAATGTTTATTGCCCAAATAAAAATCCGATTAAGTTTCTTTCATAGGTTTTGAATAGGTTAATGGAATTTAAAGCAGGGGAGGTGATATTAGCGGGCGATTTCAACTTCTGCTTGAACCCTACCTTGGATAGTACGTCCAGGGCAAATGGGGTTAAGTAAATCTTTATTAAATAAAATTGGGCGCAAACCGCATCAATGTCAAATTATAGACGCATGGAGGGTACAGCACGCCAAAACTAAGGATTATACTTTCTTTTCCCCTGTGCATAGGACATATTCAAGATTGGATTATTTAATGGTGGACCATAGCTTGTTGGATTCAGTGAGGGACACTAAGATAGAAATAATTACACTGTCGGACCACTCCCCAGTTACAATGAAAGTGAGATTCCCGGGGCCAAAAAGACAACTGTTTACATGCGTCTGAACGAAAATCTTATAAATTATGATAAAGTAGCTGAAAGAGTACAGCAAGAATTAGACTTATACCTTTCAGTGAATGATATGGGGGATACATCAGGAACGATCCTGTGGGAGGCCCTTAAAGCTTATATTAGGGGAGTGCTTATCTCTATTGGGGCTGGGAGGAAAAAAGAAAGATTAAAAAAAAAGGAGAATCTCTGCCGAAATTCATAGATTAGAACAAGCTCATAAATCTCACAAAGGCCACCACCAGGAACTCTTGCACCAATTGATAACTAAGAGAGAGGAACTTAAAGATATAATGGAGATGGATTCTATTAGGATATTTAACAAACAGTCAAAAGACAGATACCTGTGGGGGAACAAGGTAGGCAAGCATCTAGCGGGGATGCTAAAAAAGAAAAGAGACATAAATTTTATTGATAAAATTCAGAATAAAAATGGGGATCTGATTTATACAACCAAAGAGATAGGGGAGGAATTTAGGAAATATTATGCAGCTCTCTATTCAGTTAGACAGAAGGGAAGCTGGACTTCGGGAAAAGATGAGATGTCAGAAGATTTTTTAAGGTCAGCGGGACTGTCTACTCTGTCTGAAAATGATAAAATGGAGATGAATAGACCAATCACAGAGGAGGAAATTTATTCAGCCTTAAAAATATCTACCCCAGGAAAAAGCCCGGACCAGATGGTTTTACATCATACTTTTATAAAAAAAATTAAAGAAACCCTGGTCCCGAAGCTTTGTCAGGTTTGGAATGGGTTGGAGGTGAAGGATGAAATGTGTGGGGAAGCGTTGTCTGCATCAGTGACGTTAATCTTAAAGGTAGGCAAGGACAGTACGCTATGTTCTAGCTATAGGCCGATAGCTTTACTGAATGCAGCCATTAAACTGTACGCCAAGGTATTGGCAATGCGGCTAAAGGAAAAGATGTCCACCCTGGTCCATCCGGACCAAGCTGGCTTTGTACCAGGGAGAGAAGGGAGGGATAACGGAGTGCGGTCGCTGCTTATCCTGGAGGCCATTAAAGCCAGTGAATGCCCAGGTCTATTCCTGTCAACCGATGCTGAAAAAGCATTTGACAGGGTAGACTGGGGATTCATGATCTAAACGTTGGAAGCTATGGGGGTAGGTCCAACTATGATTAAATGGATAAAAGTATTATATAATCATCCTTCTGCGTACGTTAAGGTAAATGGAACCCCTTCCTCACAGTTTACAATGGAAAATGGTACCAGGCAGGGGTGTCCGCTGTCCCCTCTCCTGTTCGTGTTGACACTGGAGCCCCTGCTGGCTGCGATCCGAAACAACCTGGACATTAGTGGATGTATGGTGGGAAAAGAAGAGCACAAACTCGCGGCGTTTTCCAACGATGTGCTATTTTTAATCACCAAACTGAGGATCACGATTCCAAACCTACTCCTGACCTTGAAGAAATACAGCGAGATCTCAAACTTCAAAATCAATCTTAGTAAATCTGAAGTCCTAAATATAAACAAACAGGAAGAAGCCAGACTTATTAAAGAATTTCAGTTCCCTTGGAGAAAGGATATTAGATATTTGGGGGTCAGACTCTCCGACTCATTGAAGAAAATGTATTTGATAAATTATATCCCCTTACTAGATGAAATTAAGCAAGAAATTAAAAAAATGTTAATGTGCCCTATCTCTTGGATTGGACGTATTAATACAGTTAAAATGTTGCTATCCCCGAAAATTCTTTATAAGATTCAAATGCTTCCAATCTCACTTCCCCAAACATATTTTAGAGCCTTGAGAGGACTAATATCGAGATTTGTATGGAACAATGGGAAACCACGTATTGCTTACACGGTCTTGAGTAAGGGGAAAGCACAGGGTGGCCTTGCCATTCCAGATTTTAAAAAGTATTACAATGCAATAGTTTTGTCACGGGTATTAGATTGGGCAAGAGACGAGGCTGCTAAAAGACGGGTTAACATAGAAAAGGCCTTGAGTAATACACAGTTAAATCACATAATTTGGAACCCCCCACAATTTAGGAATTTGGGTCCAAACACGCACAATATAACACTATTTACACTTAAAATTTGGGATCAGATTCACACACAAAATAATTGGGTCTATAATTCACCTTTAATTTATTTAAAAGATAATGAGTTTTTTATACCGGGAATGAGGTCAATGGGAGGCAACTGGATAAAAAAAGGGAACGCACAATTGAAAGACATTATTAAGAATGGTAAAATTATCACTTTCCAGGAATTAAGTTTAAACACAAGTTTAATGAAATTTGATGTGTGGCGGTACAGCCAACTCTCTCATTTCGTTGATAGTCTCCCAGGGCCTGTTAGATATGGGGAAGATTACAGGCTGTTGGAGAAGCTATGTCTGAGGGAAAAATCAAACAATAATATATCATTGATATATAAAATTTTAATGGGCAGAGATGGGATGGAAGTGCCGCCTTACATTAAGAAGTCGGAAAACGAACTGGGGTCACAATGTAATAAAAGCACTTTAGAGACAATTTTGAAGTTGACACATAGTTCTGCGGTTGACACTAAAATGATTGAGACTAACTATAAATGCTTGGCAAGGTGGTATGCGACACCAGAAAAAAATCAGCAAATTTCAAATGGATAAATCCTCTGAGTGTTGGAGAGGATGTAGGGTATTAGGAACAATGGCCCACTTATGGTGGGAATGCTCCATTATTAAAAAATTTTGGAAGGAAATCTTACAGCTTATTAAAGAAATTACAGGAAAAAATATTCTGGAAGACCCATGGGCATGCCTGTTCCAGGGGACAGACGGCCTCACTAGAACACATAAATCCTCAATAATTCCCATTTTACTGAATGCAGCTAAAAGCTTAATACCAAAAAAATGACAGGAGATGGAGGGCCCTGAAATCCAGGACTGGATATTCAGGGTTAATGAAATATACATCTTAGAGAGGTCAGAGGAAGGGGAAATGGTGTCGGAAGATGGTATTGGCTGCAGGGATAAGTGGGCCAAATGGGTATTGTTTAAAAAATCGTGGAGATATGTTGAGGAGATTACAAGATAATATAAAGGGAGTAGGGATAAGTAAACAATGTTTTTTCCTTTGTTTTTTTTGTTTTTTGGTTTTTATTCCTTTGCGGAACTCTGCAAGATAGGAGTGTGTGTGTGTGTGTGTGTGTGTGTGGGGGGGGGGGGGGGGTGTTAGGGGTAAAAGGGGTTTTCATTGGTAATAAGGACTATTTTTCTTGCCTGTGTAAACCTGAAATATGTGCTTGTTGTACTTTTATAAAATTAAATAAAGAATTTAAAAAAAAAAAAAAAGAAGGATGTTGGGCAGACCAGTGCCGACAGAGCCATCCATTAATCAAATATTGCCCGGATCATTTGGAGCCAAAATTCGCTCAGTGTATGGCCAGCTTTAGGTATATGAAGGCTTTATCACCTTGGTTGGACTTTCTCATCTGATAGACTACACATCCCCTGGGATCAAAGCAGTGCTTGCCATTATCTGTTCACATAAGGTGTTCATTCACAAGATGATGATGTGGACCTGGGAAAGAGTTCCGTCTCACTGACCAGTTCATATTGACCATTGTGTTTTGAGAGCTACAGAATAATGAATATGCAAGTTATGTTTGATATTTAGCCCACAGTTATTACCTCTTGTATCTCTTGACACTCCCTTTTAGATTGTAAGCTCTAACAAGCAGCTTTCTGTTTCCTACTGTAATAAAGTGTATTGTAGATGTACTGTCTACCCTCAAGTTGTAAAGTGCTGCGTAAACTGTCAGCACTGAATAAATCCTGTGTAATATTAATAATATTAAGAGCTATATTTTTTTAAAGCTTGATTCTGATAAGGTATGGAACCTTAACAGGCCATCAATGGTTCAAATCTTGGCTGGTTCAGCAGGGACCAGCCGAGATTCAAAAAATCTCTGCGCAGACTGATTGTACCCAAGTAGATCCATTAATTGACTTGGGTACAACCAGCATATCGGATTTTTACGTGTGATTATTACCAGTTGCTATAGCCGCTAGCAGTAATCACTGTGTTCTCCCGGCAGAGATGGCTCCCTGTTCCCACCCCCCCATTTCCCGGAAGAACAAAGCAGCTCCGCCGGAGTGATTCCCCTATCAACACTGAGTGTGTTAATGGGGGAAATCAAGCGATTTTCTTTCCTGCAAACTGTGGTTGTAGGAAAGAAAATCGCATCATCTATGGCCTGCCTTACACAGTGAGAAAAGACTATCTTGTATAGGTAGATTAGATGTGAGATGACAATCGGGCAGAATTGGCTGGGACTTATCGCACTTTGATGTCCTAATCACACATATGTTACACACACTTAGCCCAGTTCTTTGTTATTTGACCAGTAAAGCCATACACATATAGTTTTGTTTTTTTTTGTTCAGCCTGTGAGCTAAAAAAGCCAAACATCGCCTACATTCTGATTGGATGCAGCCACTGTTTGCCCAACAATTTTCTGCCCAGCTCCTTTGATTTTGATAGGGCCACTCACTAATCAAGAACTGTCTGAAATTCACACAGTGTATTTCTGGCTTTACAGTACCTTCAATTCTGATACAAATCAATGACTAAATTGATGCAGTCAAGTTACTCCTACTATATCTGCTCAAGCATCTACAACTAGGAAGTCATAAAAAAATGATTGAATTATAACCTTTACTTTTGCCTCTTATCTCCTTCAACTAGAGAGAGATGGCAAATACGCCATTAATAGTAAAAAGGCCATGATATGTATAGCAAGCATAGCAAATATTTATTTTCACACCTCTGAGCTGATCTCTCTCCTGTGCTTTGTGCATTCATTAAAAAGGCTAGTGAATTCTTTTTAACTCTGTGCAGTTTGTTGATCCCTATTAGCAAATTAATTCCCTTCTCTCTACTTAAGATCAGTTAAACAAACTTCTACCAATTACTGCAAATTCAAAGCAGTGACATTTCTCCACACATCCCCTTTGACAAACACGCTGGACTTCACACCTCTCCTTCCTGATCTGGTTTTCACAGGTAAGCTGCCATCACTTGAATTCAACATATGCATTGCTACTTTTCCTGTCCTTGTACCCTTTACTATTAAAAAAAGTGATTTCCAACTTGCACAAAAGTCCCATCGGATTTTCTGTGTTACACATTCACAGTGAAAGAATTGTGCCTCTTGCCAGCATACACAGTTAATTGCGCCATATTCCGAACCACAGCAATGCAGTACTCAAGTACCCGCAACAGGTCAAGTCTGTAGGATTTCCCTTACTAATTACAAGAGGAGTTACCTCATATTACCGTACCTTACCTAAGTAAGGTTAAGAAATCCTGAAAACATGACCTGCTGAGGTTATTCAATGACAAATTAAAAACATTGCAACTATGCTAGTTTATAACCCACCATAGCTATACATCTACAATGAATATGAATAAAGCCGACCATACACAATTCGAATCTCGGACGGTTTAGCAGGGACCAGCCGAGATTCAAACCATGTATGGGCAGGCTAATTGTACCAAAGCTGATCAATCATCTTGGGTGCAACCAGCCTGTTGGATTTTACATGTGATTATTGCTAGCGGCAAGCAGAACCCACTGTGTTCTTTTGGCGGGGAGAACACAATGGCTCTGCGGGAGGGATTCCCCATTAACATTGATTGTGATGATGGGGGAATCAAGCGATTTTCTTTCCTGGCTGCAGGAAAGAAAATTGTTATGTCAAAGGCCAGCCTAAGACAGAGTCCTTTCCCTCTTCAGCTCATCTACAGGAAATCTTTTTGCTGCTCATTGGAGTTTGCCCCACTTCAGTTTGTGGTTACTTACTACTACAATGACCACAGAGGCTATTCACACAGCTATTAGTGACTAAGCAAGTACAACTTTAATGGGACATTGGTGAAATAACATCACCTTTAGCACCTTATACTATTTATCACGTTAGCTCATATGTTTATGTGACTGATCTAAGAGGCAATGACTCTTTGTTCTATGTTCAGTTAAGCCAGCCTTTCTCAAACTTTCCCTACAGGAACTCGGTCTTGGAGAACTCCTACTAAAACAATTTGTAGAGTTGGAGGAAAAAATGCACCTTATGCCCGTACACACGGTCGGACTTTTTTCGGACATTCCGACAACAAAATCCTAGGATTTTTTCCAACGGATGTCGGGTCAAACTTGTCTTCCATACACACGGTCACACAAAGTTGTCGGAAAATCCGATCGTTCTAAACGCGGTGACGTAAAACGCGTACGTCGGGACTATAAGCGGGGCAGTGGCCAATAGCTTTCATCTCTTTATCTATTCTGAGCATGCGTGGCACTTTGTGCGTCGGATTTGTGTACACACGATCGGAATTTCTGACAACGGATTTTGTTGTCGGAAAATTTTATAGCCTGCTCTCAAACTTTGTGTGTCGGAAAATCCGATGGAAAATGTGTGATGGAGCCCACACACGGTCGGAATTTCCGACAAGGTCCTATCACACATTTTCCGTCGGAAAATCCGACCGTGTGTACAGGGCATTACAGTGTAGAACACTTGGAAAAATGCCCCCCTTACGAATGGAAAAACAAAAGGTTTTGCCTACTGCAAGTGGGCATGCATTCTGGAGATATTGAATGGAAAAAGCACTGTTAAATGAATATATGACTTGAAGGGTCATTTACCAAATTTGTATTGCACATACTAGGCAAATGTCTGTTTTCCAGAGTGGGGGAAGCCCTAGATTCACACCATGTCTGCTTTTTTCCAACGTTGTTCATCAGTGCACAAGGTACCTTCAAATCATTGGTCCAAGCTGGAAGACATCATCTGTTTTCACAGGTATTTCCTGTTCCACCTTGAGCCACAAAAATGCACAAGCCATGAACAGGGGCGGATTAATGCACAGGCTGGTCTAGGCTGCAGCCTAGGGCCCCAAGTGTGCAAGGGCCCCCGATTGGCCATGATATTTTTATTAATTTATATATATTTATGTATATGTAGAATAAAAACCATGCCTGCGTGTTATACGAATATGCCGATAAATGTTTTTTTACCAACAGGGAGCGGGGATCGGGCGGTCCACCCCGGGTGCCACCCATGGGGGGGGGGTGTCAGGCCAGCTGTACTCTCCTGGCCCTGGGACAGCGTTGCCAGCGTACTTTATAGAAAACATTACTGCCAGCCCTTTCTCATGCACAGCTCCTCGTGTGTCACTCTCAATGTAAATGGAAGTCTCTTAATACCTCAATTAAAGCCGCTCTGTCTGGCCGCTCTCCTCCTCCCGCTCCACCTCCTTCCCGAGTGTAGCCTTTGATTGCAGGAGGAGAGCGGTCATGTGACCGTCAATGAAACAGCAGAGGAGAGCAGTCACATGACCGGCTCACGAAGAATGGCGTTAATTGAGGTATTTAGAAGCTTTGATTTACAATGAGTGACACAGGAGGAGCGGTGTATGAGAAAGGGCTGGCAGTGATGTTATCTCAACTTTAGAGTAATCTTTCCCAGGAGACTGGGGGTCTCCTGGGAGTGCAGGGGGGCTTTGTAATGAAAGAGGCCTGTGTGATATGCAGGCAAAGGGGTCTGTGTACTATGCAGATGTCTCTGTACTGTGCAGGGAAAGGGGTCTGTGTACTGTGCAGGGAAAGGGGGCTCTGTTATGTGCAGGGGGTCTGTGTACTGTGCAGGGAAAGGGGGCTGTGTTATGTGCAGGGGGTCTGTGTACTGTGCAGGGAAAGGGGGCTGTGTTATGTGCAGGGGGTCTGTGTACTGTGCAGGGAAAGGGGGCTGTGTTATGTGCAGGGGGTCTGTGTACTGTGCAGAGGGTTGTGTACTGTGCAGGGAAAGGGGTCTGTGTACTGTGCAGGGGGGCTGTGTACTGTGCAGAGGGTTGTGTACTGTGCAGGGGGGGCTGTGTACTGTGCAGGGGGGGCTGTGTACTGTGCAGAGGGTTGTGTACTGTGCAGGGAAAGGGGTCTGTGTACTGTGCAGGGGGGCTGTGTACTGTGCAGAGGGTTGTGTACTGTGCAGGGGGTCTGTGTACTGTGCAGGGGGTCTGTGTACTGTGCAGGGGGGCTGTGTACTGTGATAGGGTTGAAATAATGACTTAGAGTTCCACTTTAATTGTTTCTGCTTTTTCTTACCTGTGTACGTATCAATTGTTCTATTTAAATTGTTTGTGCTCCTTTCTTACCTGTGTACGTATCAATTGTTCTATTTAAATTGTTTGTGCTTTTCTCTTCTGTGTACGTATCAATCTGTATCTAGATGGAATTTGGAACTGCTGAATAATCATTACATGTTCGCTGATAAGAAACTCTTTGTACCTTAACCTCATTTGGTAATGCCGATAAGATTACTGCTTGTAGAGCTGCCTATAAAAGAAGTAAAGGGTGCAGTTCTCTCATGCTCAGAACTGTGATACAGACATACCTGACTCCGTGTCATCTTTCTTATAGAAGCAATAATTTGACAAAGCAATATAAACTTAAAGCAACTTATTTAAGAGTTGCCCCTAACATTTTGGCGCCCGAACGAGGGACTCACCGATGATACTACAAGAGGTGGCTGAGCTACGCTGACGGAACAAAAGGACAGGCATTCCGGGAACCACAGATCGAAAACCTGCGCAGGTAAGAAAAAGCTTTATTTTTCTTATATTCTGTGCTCCCCTGATTTGTGCCTATCCGTTCTGTCAGTTACGGTTCTCCTGTTTTTAAAACACCAGCCTCTGTAGTGGTGAGTCTAGAATTACTGCATATTTTAGTTTATATTGCTGGAATTATTTGTTTGTTTGTTGTCTGTGTCTGTCTTGTCTGTCTTGTTGAGAAAGTGAATGAGCCTTGTCAAGGATGGTATGAGTTAGAAGGGGATTGCCGAACTAAGCAACGGAATGCGCCTTACCTCACATGATTGGGAACTTGAGGGCTTGTGAGCTTGGGGGTCTGACGCTTATGCTTAACCTCACATCTAACTCATAAACCATAGACGGGTTGAGAGTATAAGCCCTGTCTGCTCCATAAAGCAGGGATAAGAGTGCATGAGAGGGACCCCAGATACGAGGGGGGGAATAAGATCTCCATAAAGTCCGGAGATCTAGTCGGATACCTGGCCACTTAAAGGAATGCTTGTATATGTTGTAGCCGCATTTTTGTATATGTTGTAGCCGCATTCTGGTTTGATATTGGGCTAGCATATAAAGTAATTACAAGAGGAGCAGCGCTGTGATAAAAAAGTTCTATATGATAAACCAGAACGAAAAATGTGAAAATATTAAGCCCAAAAATTGGGATAGGCTCCAAGTTCATAGATTACAAAAACAGCTGGACCGTCCTATTCAAAACCAATCATGGATGGTAAAAAGAAGAAGCGTGAATAAATGGAATCAATAAGTCCTTCACCACACCACTGTGATAGTAAAAATGCGCGCTTACCAAATGGCAAGCTTGGAAGAGCTTGCGACCTTAACCCGGTCGGGGCCTTTCAGGATGGAACCATCAAGGGGAGGCACGCCACTTTGGCTTGGATTAAGCACGCTGTTCTTCCAATTAACACTCTATGTGGAGATGTGACCCCTGGCTAGGGCTAAGCCTGACACCTCTTCTGTAAACCTGGAGGAGCTTGAACACGCCAAAGACATTTGGAAAGGAAAGCTGTGCAGGGATGGCCACTAGTCCTGTAAATACCACAGCCAAAATTGGAATAAACTAGACCTCTAACAGAAATAACTGCAATAAGCATGTGTTTGCCTTGATCATCTGCTAAGCCATTGGATCATCACCTTGATCATCTGCCCCCGCCCATTTTCCAATGGCTTAGCAGATGATCAAGGCAAACACATGCTTATTGCAGTTATTTCTGTTAGAGGTCTAGTTTATTCCAATTTTGGCTGTGGTATTTACAGGACTAGTGGCCATCCCTGCACAGCTTTCCTTTCCAAATGTCTTTGGCGTGTTCAAGCTCCTCCAGGTTTACAGAAGAGGTGTCAGGCTTAGCCCTAGCCAGGGGTCACATCTCCACATAGAGTGTTAATTGGAAGAACAGCGTGCTTAATCCAAGCCAAAGTGGCGTGCCTCCCCTTGATGGTTCCATCCTGAAAGGCCCCGACCGGGTTAAGGTCGCAAGCTCTTCCAAGCTTGCCATTTGGTAAGCGCGCATTTTTACTATCACAGTGGTGTGGTGAAGGACTTATTGATTCCATTTATTCGCGCTTCTTCTTTTTACCATCCATGATTGGTTTTGAATAGGACGGTCCAGCTGTTTTTGTAATCTATGAACTTGGAGCCTATCCCAATTTTTGGGCTTAATATTTTCACATTTTTCGTTCTGGTTTATCATATAGAACTTTTTTATCACAGCGCTGCTCCTCTTGTATTTACTTTGTTATGTGTGTATCCCACATTTTAGCGGCTGCTTCATGCTGATGTTTGATCACTGATTTGTCACATTAGATTGTTTTCAATTTTTGTTTTCAATATGTTTTTATGCACCAATTCAGCTAAGGTATAGCGCGGTGATCTGCCTTTTTTCTCATATAAAGTAATTATTTGTTATTGGGCTAGCATATAAAGTAATTCGATTTCAGAAATCTCATTCCGGAAGAGGTTTTTAGTATTCTAGCACCCTAGGAGGAAGGCAACAAGGAACTAGTGTAACTTAGCTGGTTTGTTATTGGGCTAGCATATAAAGTAATTATTCATTCTTGTGTATGTTGTAGCCGCATTATATTGTACACTAAGTGTCCCACACGCTACCTAGGCAGGACTGTTAGAATGGGCCAGAGGAACACAAAACCCCGTCAGGGAATTGTGGCGCACTATACGGTGCCACAGATAATTAAAAACATCTGTGGGAAAGATGAAGCATAGGACTTAAAGGATGTCTTTCGTAAATTTAAGGTGAAAGGAGCAGCGGGTTTAGACCCGGATGTATGGAGTGAAATAGTGAAAAAAAAGTGAAATAAAAAGGGACAGACAAGGAGAGGTGTTAGAGAAGCAATGGATGCGTCAGGTTCAATGCTTAATTAAGGTCTCAAATAGAGCAAAAGAAGAGGGGTGGAAATATAATCCAGACTGTGATGATTGGGATATGAAAGATAGAAGAACAAAAAATGTTGAAATTTTAAATAATCCCAGCTCAGCCATCCCACCCCCATACACTGACGTAGAACGTAAACCACACAAGATATATCCTGTACTTAAGGGTAGAGAATGGGTTTTTTCAGGTTTGTGGAGTACAAGAATTTCATTCAGAAACTGTAGCCCCCGTAAGCACTGATACATGCATTATAGTAAAGCCAGCTGTTTTCTGTAGATTTGTGACACAGTTAATGAATACACATGAAGCAATCTGGCAGGATGAGGAGGATTTATGTAGACATAAAATGACTCTGACCCTGTTTAACCAGTTTATGACCGACCTGCAGACTGAGCTGAGGGGGATGGCAATTTAGAGACAGGACACGTCAGACACATAGACTCAAGGGCCCCTTTTATTGCTAGATTAGAAGCTTTCTGTCAGGCAAAACAACAAGAGAGGGGGTCAATATCACCCATGAAACAAATGCCAGGACAGACTGTATCAGAATTTTACTTATCTATGGAAAGTATGATGGCAGATGAGGGATTGGATTTGGCTCTGCCAGTCACGATCCGAGCCTTCAATAGACAGTTTATGGAAGGATTAATTCCACAGATAAGTGAAAGACTGAAAGCTTGCACACCACCCTTAATTTGTTGCGATTTTTGGCAGAAAAAGGTTGCAAGGTTAATAAGAAAAAGTTGCAAGTGTGTCAGGAAAAAGTTATCTTTTTGGGACATTGTATATCACAGGGTACGAGACATCTCACTGAGGAGAGGGTTCAAGTGATAAAGGGAAAGTTACCCCCACGGAATTTCAAACAATTGCGTATGTTTTTAGGTATCATGTCATATTGTAGACAGTGGATACCACATGCTAGCGCTTTGATGCAGCCATTATACGATTGTTTGAAAATTGTACCGTATATGCTTACAGAAGTAGCATATGAGTCGTTTATCACTTTAGATTATACTAAGATATTTAATCTGTACATTGCTGAGATCACTGGACACGCCACAGGTGTTCTGACACAGGCACATGTAAAACAAACACCAGTCGCTTACTTTTCAGCAGCATTAGATCCAGTATCTAGAGGTTCACCATCTTGTGTACGGGCGGTAGCTGCAGTGTCAGTTATCATAGATAAGTCATCAGAGATTGTTCTAGACAATCCAGTCGTAGTGCATACCACACATGACATACATGCAATCTTGTCTCAGGTACAGCCCAAACACATTTCAATGGCTAGGCAATTAAGGTTACAGTGTACTTTACTCTTACCTCCAAATGTCACTTTTCAGCGCTGTACAACCTTAAATTTGGCCACCTTTTTGCCTCTTCAGTCACCAGATTTGGCAAGGGGGAATGATAGTGCTAATAGTACTAGTGAGAAAGGAAATGAGGAAACTGACACTCTTTTGTTTAAGGAAGTAAATGAGCACGATTGTTTTCAGCTCATGGAACAGGAGACAATGGGATTCCCACATGTTACAGATACACCGATTTTAAATGCTGAGCACACTTTGTACATAGATGGCAGTAGGTTTGCTGATGACAAGGGTAAATATCACACAGGGTATGCTGTAGTGACTGATACGCAGGTAATTGAAGCACAGGCCTTACCAGCCCACATGTCAGCACAGGAAGCAGAATTAAAAGCTTTAGAACAAGCCCTAGAATACTTAAAAGAACGAGAAGGGAATATTTACACTGACTCTGCCTACGCTTATGGTGTAGCGCACGATTATGGCCACATATGGAGGGCTAGAGGTTATCTGACAGCAGCAGGTACACCTGTAAAACATGGAGAAGGGATTAAGAGAGTCCTGAACAATCTTCAAAAGGTTAAACGGGTGGCCATCATGAAGATAGCGGCACACACGAGCGCAAAAACAATTGAGGCAAAAGGAAATGCATTTGTAGATTTGACTGCAAAACAGGCAGCTCTAGGGGAAGGAAGCCCTGAGACCTTAGCAGCGGTAGAGGTGAGTATCCCAGAACCAACATGGCAGCAGCTGAGTAAATTACAGGAGCAAGCAGGGGAGAGCGAGAAAGATAAGTGGGTCAGAATGGGAGCAGCACCAGACCTTGACAATGTATGGAGGGAAGGGGGCAAAATATGCCTACCTGCCTCTCTGTACCCAGCAATGGCAGCGGCAGTTCACCTACCCACACACGTCAGTTCCAATTCCATGTATAGGATTGTGAACCAAGGATGGCTCGCCCCTGGATTCAGTAGCACTGCAAGAAACTACTGTGCAGCCTGCCAAATCTGTCTCCTGAATAACCCAGGACAGAGAGTAAAAACCCCACGAAAACAGAGACTGCAAATTGATTACATACAAATGCCTAAGAGCGGCCCCTTTGAATTTGTCCTCGTGTGTATCGATTTATTCTCAGGTTGGCCCGAAAGTTATCCAGTAAAATCGGCTACAGCTAAAGCCACAGCTAAGAAACTGATCACTGAGTTAATACCTAGGTTTGGTCTTCCTGAAACCATAGAATCAGATAGGGGGACACACTTTACAGGAGAAATCATGCAGAATGTGATGACCATGTTAGGGGTTCAACAAAGTTTTCACACCCCTTACCACCCACAGAGTTCAGGATCAGTGGAGAGAGTAAATGGGACAATAAAGTTAAAAATACAAAAAGCCATGCAAGAGTTAAACAAGCCTTGGCCAGAATGCCTGCCTCTGGCTTTATTCTCTATAAGGTACACTCCAACAGGAAAAACAGGATTATCCCCATACGAAATACTTTTTGGGAATGCACCTAGATTAGGTTTATACTTTCCACAGAGTATGCAATTGCAATGTGATAGTTTGACTGCATATGTGATACAATTGCAACAACGTCTAACTAAGATCCACAAAAGTGTGTATTCTTCTCTTCCAGACCCTAATTCAATAACAGGTACACATACGCTGCTACCAGGGGATTATGTATATGTAAAGAAACACACCAGAAAGACATTGGAACCCAGGTTTGAAGGTCCTTACCAAGTACTCTTGACCACAGCCACCTCAGTAAAGCTGGAAGGAAAACCTACCTGGATACACGCATCACATTGTAAGAAACAACCCGAGAAAACAACATGATGAAATATCTACTTACATATTTTTTGTTGAAGATTGTTGTTTTACAAATATATGCATGGACTCCTGGTATTAATGTACTTGAAGTAGAGGAAACAATGACTTTCAAATGGAGCATAGATGACCCTAAAGTGGCAAATGTATCAGGATATGAGATAAATAAGGTACAGGGATGGGAATTTTAAACTCGGTCGAGATAGAAGAAATGAACAACAGATGGAAGCATGCAGGGGGACACATAGCTGACAGCTTGACTATCACAAGCAAATGGTTACCCACCACTTTTGAAACCCAACTGCAAGAAATACCCCTATTACAATTTTTGGGAGGGTTAATAAATCACACGATAGGAGCAGAGCTCCAGCTGTGGAATCAAAGTCAACAGTTTGTAAATTTCACACAGTGCTCTTTTAACCTCTTATCCTATCATATACAAATAAATAGGGCCAGGACTGAACTACAGTTGGGAAATTATCATACCTGGATGAAATATTTTAAGGGTTTAACTGACGATGGTGTATGGTTCCAAGTAAAAGGGGATAAGATAGAATGTGAGGAGAAATGGTGTGTAGGAAGGTTCGAAGCATACCGGGTAGCAGATGTAATGGAAATGTGTAAAATAGTGGTCATGCCACTAGTAATTAATGACGAGTTTTGGTATCCAGAAATATATGGGAAATATGTAGATAAAGGAAACAGAACCCATGATTTAACTCTATGTGAAGGAACCAATAAGGGAATGGTATGTGGCAGAAGTTCCCCAGTATATGAACCTTGCTTGTTAAAATACCAAACTAGCATATGCAAAATGCAAAGAACACTGATAAATGTGAACAATAGATTCATAGAAATAGGACCCCAGCATATTTGTATCATTACTAATGATAACCGCACCATGTCAGCATTAAATAAATCGGCGCCGTTTGCGGGATGTATAAAAAAGATTAAAAATATTACAATGGGGTAACGACACCTATCTTTTTGAACCAGACGCCGATAAGATATTCTCTTCAGTCTATGAGGTACATAATCTCACTGACACTACACCCTTTATAATTTCTTTAGACCCACTAAAACAGGTTTTGGAACAATCAGAGTTGTTAAGACAACACATAGAAACACTAGAACATACCCTACAGAATAACCTTGTATCTGCAATTATTGACAAAGGTAGACTAGTACATCTTTCCTCACAGATACAACAGGATACTGCACCACATTGGTGGGATATATTTAGTGGAATGTCTTCTACAGCAACCAATACCTTTCACTGGTTGTTAAGTCCAATGGTAATTATACTTCTAATATTAATATCACTTACAATCACGAATATATGTGTATACAGGAAAATAAATCGGAAAATTAGGAGAATAGACAGGGCATACCGATAAATGTGTATTGACATCACCCTACTCCTATAAAACTCCTCTTCTTGAATTTTAAGATGTTGGTAATACCTAGGGGGATGGGTTCTACCCCTCTGACAACTCGCGGTCAGGGAAAGGACTCTGGGGAAAAACTGACTAGAACTTATTCATGAGGACCCAGGGGGAAGGAGAGGATGATGTCAAAGGGGGAAATTGATAGGGTTGAAATAATGACTTAGAGTTCCACTTTAATTGTTTCTGCTTTTTCTTACCTGTGTACGTATCAATTGTTCTATTTAAATTGTTTGTGCTCCTTTCTTACCTGTGTACGTATCAATTGTTCTATTTAAATTGTTTGTGCTTTTCTCTTCTGTGTACGTATCAATCTGTATCTAGATGGAATTTGGAACTGCTGAATAATCATTACATGTTCGCTGATAAGAAACTCTTTGTACCTTAACCTCATTTGGTAATGCCGATAAGATTACTGCTTGTAGAGCTGCCTATAAAAGAAGTAAAGGGTGCAGTTCTCTCATGCTCAGAACTGTGATACAGACATACCTGACTCCGTGTCATCTTTCTTATAGAAGCAATAATTTGACAAAGCAATATAAATTTAAAGCAACTTATTTAAGAGTTGCCCCTAACAACTGTGCAGAGGGGGCTGTGTACTGTGCAGAGGGTTGTGTACTGTGCAGGGAAAGGGGTCTGTGTACTGTGCAGGGGGCTGTGTACTGTGCAGGGGGCTGTGGGAAGTTTTTTCCCCTGAAACTTCCCTCTTAATGTTAGGGTGCGTGTTATATGCACTCTGAAAATGAAACAAAGGCGCCACTCTAAGTGCAGTAAAAAACATGGAGTTTAATAAAACTGTAAAAAGGTACTCACAAAGGTACATAGTGAACAAGCATGTTGGCAAAAGCTGCCGGATATCCTGGGAGTGAGTCTGGTCCGTTTCCTGGATTGCAGTGGTGTCCGATGGACAGGCTGTGCCGATGGATGCTGGCACTTCCTGCCGTTGGAACGTATGATTGTTCTGCTGTTGATTATTGCTTGCCTTTATGTTCTGCTGCTGCTGTTTATGGTATTTGTATGGCTTTTATTTTATTGGAATATTACACAGCGTTTCGATTGGTCTCTGTCAGGATGTTGTGATTTTGCCTCAGTTAAACAGGAGCTGCTGCAGACGTTTTTGGCCTAACTGTTGGTTTAGAAAGGTAAAATCTGTTACCAGCTTGCAGGCGTATTTTGAATGCTTTTTTTCTGTGGCATTGCTGTTTATAGTAGGCTCATGTCTGAATGTGTTTGGGCTGTAGACCTGAGAGTTGCACTTGAGGCATGTAATGTAGGTCTACCCTTTTACACATGGCACTAAATAATTTATTTTCTGGTAAAGCATGCTTAGGAGGGGGCCACACAAAAAGTAGCCTAGGGGCCCATGACCACCTTAATCCTCCACTGCCCATGAACACTGGCATGAAAGAAATGAGCAAGGGGTACTGTGCTAACATATGAAACCAACAGAGCTGACAATGCTGAAATGAAATTGAGAGCAGTGTTGTTAGTACCGCGTGTGAAGTCCAGAGCAAGCCACTGTGACCAAGCTGCTTACATTGGCTTCAAACCTTCTGCTCATCTCTATAATACAAGCACCCATGCAAAGCATAGTTCAATAGCAGCATACAACTGTCAATTGACAAATGTCAATTCTTGGAATGAAATTAGATAGAGCCTTTATTGCTGGTAGGAATGGCGGGTATCTTTTACTACTAGTTAAAATATGAGAAAAAGAAAACAATGGAACAGTTTGCATGCGTGCAAAATCTGCTGAGACGTCTAACCTTGATTTAGATATTGAAATGAACAAATGTAGTTTTGGAAGAAAAGAACTTCAGCACTAGTTCCAAAACAGAGCAGATTGTCTATTATTATTTCATGCTAGGAAAACCTCAAGAGGGACAGCCGCTATTTTGGAATCAAATCTCCATAATCCTTATTAAGTTAATATCTGTAAATAGATGTTCTATTCATAGGAAATGTGGAAGCTTAGGCCAGCCATACACGGAGGGAATTTCTTTCTTTTTCTTTGTATGGTGGGTTGCAGGAAATAAATTTGCTCAATTCCCCCATTAACACGGACAGTGTTGATGCAGGAAACCCTCCTCCTGGGCCACTGTCTTCTCCCCACTGGAGTTATAGAAGCCACCAGCGATAATAGCAGGTAAAACCCAGAATTCTAGTTGTACCCAAGTTGATCAATCGACCAACTTGGTACATACAGCCTGCCCACACACGGTTCAAATCTCAGCAGGAACTGGCCGAGATTCAAATCGTGTATGGCCTGCACTACTCTGCCTACAAGAGAGCTCTGACAACAGATGGAATGCCTGGGTGGAGACGTCACTCATATGTTTACTATGGGGCATTCGTTGTCAGCTGTCCCTCCTCTCCCCTAAAGCTGACCGCTGAGAGCCACTAACATGACCAGACTGGAGTGCCATGAGAATAGGTAAGTGTAAGTATCTTCCTTCTACAGGGTAGTTAGTATAGGTGTTAGAAGGTGGGAGGGAGCCATTTTAAGCTTAGTTAGTTCTAGCCTGGACTTCTACTTTAAGTTTTCTTCAGGTGTGCTCAGTTTCTAACCCTAACCATACAGTATGCGGATAATTTTTTTTTTGCTGATCAAAAAAGCAAAAACAAATGGGTTCCACCATCCACACAAGCAAGGTGAATGAAGGAATCTTCCTTGGAGTGCTATTGTATTCTGACAGTGGGGACTCCTCTGATGTCAAAATACACTGATCAGCGCTGTTCGAACAATCCTACTCGAGAGAAGTCAATCATAATTCTGTTGTGTGGGAACGTCCATAGATGGATCGAAATTCAACTAGTCTCTGTTGAACCAGCTGAAAGTTGATCCGTATTTTGCTAGTTTTACGTTCTGAGCGGTGAACATTAATAGGAGTACCAAAAGTCAGTGAAAGGTCTACATGGTAAGAGCTCTAGGAAAACATTTTTTATTTGCTGGACATCAGCAAAAGATTCTCAGCAGACCCAGCAGCCATTGCCAAATAAGTGCTATCTTCTCATTGTTGAAATAAATAAATAAATAAATAAAAGGAAAAGGATGCAATATTGGTAAAGAAAAAAATTCTGTAGCAGAAGAAGGCTGAAGAAAGTCAAACATTTACATTTGAATTCAGAGAACAATGGGCTCATGTAAGTGAAAGGAAGCTGTCTGGTTTGAATGAAAAACAGGCAGCTTAAGAAACAACTAAAGAGACATTAGACCTGCCATACACAACCCTGACAGACCATTACAGGTCTAGCAATACGCAAGTCCTGTCTTATGAGCAGAATGAATAGAAATGCCAGTAGTATACAGAACCCATTGTACTGAGATTAACATCCCCTGCATTTGTCTGTACCTCACTAGGGGATGTTACCTCCTCCTCTGTCATCTGAAATTACAACACAGTTTAAGAAATAAAGGGCCCATTTTACATGTGTGATATGGCAAAAGAATGAATTGTATTTCGTGCACTCCACCCATATCACAAGATCACACATATCATTATAGCTGGAGGTTATTTTAGTCTGCTGCTACAAGTAGACACATAATTGGTGCCTACACCTCCATTAAAAAAAAAAAAAAAAAAGGATAAGCAAAGTTTTAAAGGTTTAGTTATGTAAACAAGTTTTGGTATGTCTATAAAGTCCCAACACTGATGATAATCCAGATGTGCACAGTGGTCCTATTCACTGACACATTGGGGGAGATTAAAGCTGACCATAGATGTATCTAATCTCGGCCGGTTTAGCAGGGATTGGCCGAGACTCAATCAATCTATGTGCATGCTGATTGTACTGAAGTTGATCCATCGATCGACTTCAGTACAACCAGCCTGTTGGATTTTTCTCATGTGATCACTGCCAGCTGCTGTAGCTGCTAGCCTTGATTATTGTGTTCTGACAGCAGGGAGGGCTCCCCGCCGGCAGAACACAATAGAGCTGTGTGAGGGATTCCCCTGTCTATGTTATCTGTGTTGATGGTAGAATTGAGCAGGATGGAAGGAAAGAAAATTGCATAATATATGGTCTGCTTTACTAAAACGGGTGCACACAGAATCTGGTGCAGCTGTGCATAGTAACCAATCAGGTTCTACCTTCAGCTTATTCAATTAGGCTTTGACAATACAACCTAGAAGCTGATTGGTTACTATGCAAAGCTGCACCAGATTCTGTGTGCACCAGTTTTAGCACATCTCCCCCATAGTGGTTCTGCAGTGCCCGTACACCAAAGTTAGCTTGCACTCACTGGTGTGCCCTCTTTAAGGCCCGTACACACGATTGGACTTTCCAACGAGAAATGTTCGATGTCAGGCTGTTGGCGGTAAGTCCGACCGTGTGTATGCTCCATCGGACAATTGCTGTCGGACTTTCCGCCAACAAATGTTGGCTAGCAGGTTCTCAAATTTTCCGAGGACAAATGTGTGTTGTTGGACTTTCCGTTCGTGTGTACACAAGTCCGTTGGACAAAAGTCCAAAGTACAAACACGCATGCTCGGAAGCAGAAGCAGTCAGTCTTGTAAACTAGCGTTCGTAATTGAGAATTAACATTCATGACGTGGCAAATTTTGAAATCTTGAAATGCAGCGCACAATTCTCTTGTTCTTTAATGGGATAATAATGAAGCTGCTTTGCTGGTGATACTGATGGAGTTATTGCAAACTGATTTTCAAAGGCTTTTTTTTCTAGTGATATCAAGAATAATATTATTATGCTTCTTTTGTTTTTTATTTGGGCAAGTTACCACAACACAATTATCCCGTAGTTTTTAAGATCAAAGATACAACTATGTTGGTGTCCCTTGTTAATTTTACATTGTATTTTTTTAAATGTAACTGCCTACTCCCAAACTGTCATTTGAAGTAAAACACATAGCCAAGTATTATTCTACACAATTTTTTTATTGTGCATTAAAAAAAGAAAACAAATAAAATTAGATATGCTATCTGCCAATAGAACTTAACCAAAATGTGCATTCTATGCATCCAAAAATATAGAAAATATACCAAATCAAATCATTATTCAACCAAAAAAATAATGTCAAAGCAATAACTCAAAGGCAAATAATAAATAACACGTTATTTCCTCTGATACCGCAACATGGCTGGTTGACGAATGGCTGTTCAGAAACAAACTGAAAAGCACGAAATGAAATGCGCGAAATGAAAAGCGCAAACTGAAAATCGCTAAATGAAAAACACGAAAAGAAAAGCACGAATCAACACTCACCAAACTTCTACTAACACGAAATTAGCAGAAGGAGCCCAAAGGGTGGCGCTAAAGAGCTGAAAAACCACTAGTATGTCACTACATTCGTAATTGTTGGCCAACACTTGTGTGGCCGTGTGTATGCAAGACAAGTTTGGGCCAACAGCCTTCGGATAAGTTTTGTTGGCCAACAATCCGATCGTGTGTACGAGGCATTAGGCACCATTCAAACTTGTATGACTCCAAAGTTGCACTGACTTTGGAGTGAAACTTTGACGCACCTTTGACGCAGCTTTAGAAAGGTGCAACTTGGATACAACTTTGGCTTTGATCAGTAATAATGGACAACTGTTGTACAACTGTTGCATTGTATAACATTCAGGTACAACTTTCCTGCACCTTTTGAGGGTTAACATTGAAGTCATTGGCCCTCAAGTTGCATGAAAGTCAGACCAAAGTAGTGCATGAACTACTTTGAAGTCGCTGCAACTTTAAGTCGCACATATGTGAATGGTTATCTTCGGAAAGCATGGGGAACGACTTGTCATGCAACTTTGATGTCCAAAGTTGCATGACAAGTCGCACAAGTGCAGTTGCTTGGTAGACAGGTTTACACATTCATCTTTTCTTTCAAGATGGCCATACACTGGTATATTTTCAAACAAACAATCATACGATAATTAGTACATTCGATGATTTGACGAATGTCGTTTTAAAGTACTTAAAAATTGAGTTTTCTTTTAACATTCCACTTTGGATCAAATGTAATCTCCTGAATGAAAACCAAAAAAACACTGTTAAAAATGAATTTGTTCCAGAAATTTTTTTTATCCTGCGCTTTTGAATTTTCTCATGACCATTGATGATCTAACTAATTATCCTAAAACAAAAAATTTCAAAACAAAAATTCTACTAGTGTATAGCCAGCTTAACTTTCTATAATGCATACAGTGACCATTTGTCTAGAGCCATAAGTGGAAAACTCTGACAATTTGAGGTCAGTGTTATTCTATTACAAGTATAAAAAATGCACTCATGACACTGGTGTTACCAATCATTACGTGGTTTCTAAAGAAAAAGAGCAAAGAAAAAGCTGTTTGCTGTTTGACTCTCTCTAACAAAACTCCAGACGCTCCATATGAATATGGCAGTCAGGAATCCAATTCAGTTTTTTGTTCGTAAATTGGAGCTTGAGCTATTCAGACTAAAAGGGAATACAATGTATAATGTATTTTTTAGTCCTTACCATAATTAGGAATTCAGATGTACAAAACCATCCCCTCTAGAGGTGAAATCTCTGATGCCTAAATCATATTTTTGCAGCATATATTGTGCAATAGCTTAGGATATTTTTTGTGGTCTGCAAAGCAGGCTTAACTGATGTTGTTTATACTTGCTATCATTACTTAATATACGCTACATAAAACTGTACAGCTCCCAACATTTTAAAGGGCCCTGCCACCCAAAACTGACATTTCAGACAGAGGTGGATAATTGCATTTTTTAGATTCCTTGGTAAACTAGGATCAAGATTTTCCTGCTGAAATTTTTGACTCTGTCCTTTCATGCCATGGTTTCTCTCAACCCTGCCACACCAGGGGTCTCTTTGTGTACTTGGGCCATTCCAGGTACTATAAAATAAAATAAAATGTAAAATGCAAAAAACCAGCAACGAGTGGTTGAGTTAGAATCTTACCTGCAGAGATATCACAGCTCCAATTCCTGACAGATATGACAAACCATTGGGAGGAAATTCAGAGCAGTTTGTGCCAGTTTTTTAAGCAGGACTACACTGCATCTGAGCACCACAAATCAAAAATGTGTTTTAATTCATTTTTAATATTCAAAGAAAACGTATCCATGTCTCCATGTTTTCTTTTGCATGGAAATCACATTGAAAAACACCCTCCCTAGCATTTCTGGCCATGGCCATCTTAAGTAAGGGCAGATGACTCATGTAGCATTTACTTCCTGGAATCCATCTGCCCTTACTTAATCTGCAGGTGTTCCGTCAGATTAGGCGACCCGTCAGGTTTTGTAACGGAAGTGACGTTCTGTCACGGCCATTTTGGTACACCCTGCACTCGCCCACACTAAGCCTACAGTCTGAAGTCGCCAAGCGGACATCTTTTTACACCCACTGAAGTCTTGCATTTCACACTTATTTTTACCACTAAACTGAGCTTATATCATCAAATACAGTATTTAGAATTCTGTGACACTGTTTTGATGTTGAATTTTAAAAGCAGCGGCAAGCCTGCTGATCTCACACGTTTGCTAATGTGACAAAAGACCGCTGCTTTTAAAATTCTTCATCAGGTACGCCTTCATCGGCATACCTGATGGCTGCTATCACTTCCCTAAAGGAGACACTTACCGCCAAGATCGACACGGTGACCACAAATGTCAGTCTAATCAGGCATGATATGGACAAATTCCGGTCCAGGATGCCTGAGGCGTATAGCTCAGGTGGAAGATACGGTGCACAAGCACTCCAGGGAAGTGAGACTCCTCCAAAAACAGGTACAATCCTTGCATGAAAAGACAGTGGACATGGAGAACAGGCTCTGTCCTAACAATTTGCGGGTGGTGGGACTCCCAGAATGGGTCGAGGCTGCCAAACCTGCTGAATTTGGTAAAGGGTTCCTTGCCACGCTGCTAGGCCTCACGATCACGGATCTCCCACCCACATTTGTAGTGGAGCGAGCCCATAGGGTCCCCACTACGCTATCCATTCCTGATGCTCCACCTAGACCCTTCCTGATTAAGCTCCTCAATTACCATGACAGTGATAGATTGCTGGCAGCCGCCAGAAATGCCGTGAAGCTCTCCTTTGAAAACTCCAAGATCTCCCTGTACCCCGACTAATCACCTGAAGTGCAGCAACATCATTGCTCCCTCACGGAGATCCGCAAGCGCCTCCGGGAGAACGGCCTGAAATACAGCCCCCTGTACCCCAACAAGCTTAGGGTGGTGGATGGTAGTTCCACTCGCTACTTTGAAACCCCTGCCGCAGCTGTTTCTTGCCTTGATTCCCGCTGATCCTCTTCATGACCTCCTCACTGGATTACAATTCTGCCTGTTTCAGCCCTTTATGGAGGCTGGGATCCAGCCATTAGCCACATGCTCCAGAAGCGGAGCACCTTGTCTACACGGCACACTGCTAAAGTTGACCCCAGTTTTCCCTCACCCACCTTGCGTCTGGAACTTAACCAGGTACTGTCAGAAGATTCCTTGGGGTGTGCTCCAACTGCACCAGCCCTGTGTGCAAGGCTTCACGGGGTCCTAGTGACCTGAAGTTTTCACCTTTGTTGACAAGTTATGGGAACAAACCCTGCATCAGATCTTTTTTTTTTGGCCCCTGTTTTTCAATTTCAATTCAGATCTGGGTACCTGGGCACGTGCCACAGACTTTACGGAGGTATGGAGATAGTTACATCCTCACGACAGGACCTACTCCTGTTTCTCTACCACCTTTAAGGCCTCATCACGTATAGACCTGGCATTTGCAAACACAGCCCTCCTTAGCGAGATCCAAGAGGCATGTTATCTTCCCTCTGGTCTTTCAGATCATAATCTGCTGAAATTGACCATTAGAACCTCAAAATCAGTACTCCGCATCACCCACTGCCCCAAACTTTGATCACCTCTCCTCACTTAAGAGGGAATTACATCTTCACGTCTCTGAAGTCACTAGACTTGGCATACAGTCTTGTAGGCAGGAGTATTTTGAGTATGGGGACAAAAACAGCAAATTGCTGGCGCTACTACTAGCACAACAAGATAGACCCCTTGCAGCTGTCTCCAAAATCCACACAACAGATGGCACGATGGCCGTCTCACAGAAGGACATCCTGACGGAATTCACTAGATTCTACACTACACTGTACACTTCCTCCTTGCCAGGTGCCTTCGAGTATGTGCCCATGACCTCTGTTTTAGATACCCTGGCACTGGGCTGGCTCTCTGATTCTGAGAGGAATCTTCTGCTTGCAGACTTCACCCCGGAAGAAATCATACTTGCCATACAGTCTTTCCAGGCGGGTAAAGCCCAGGGCCCCGATGGCTTGCCCATTGAACTCTATAGAGCCCACACTGAATTGCTTGCACCAAGACTGGCCGAGTTGTTCAAATCCTGTTTACAAGCAGGCTCTTTACCCACCTCCATGAAGGAAGCCCATATGATCCTAATACCTAAGCCCAATAAGGATCCCAAGCTGTGCGCCTCATACAGACCAACTGCACTTCTCAATTGTGATCTGAAGATCCTTACCAAGTTGCTAGCCACCAGACTAAACAAAGTTATAAAATCCCTTGTAGACCCGGATCAAATGGGCTTTATGCCAGGTAGGGCCACAGATATCAACATACGTAGATTATTCTCCAATATCCATGCCCCCCACACAAATCAGGGTACTAGAACGATTGCCACCCTAGATATGGAAAAGGCACTTAATACTGTGGAATGGGTGTATGTATGGGAGGTGATGAGGAGGATGGGATTCCCACTAAAATTTATTGACTGGGTACATACGCTCTACACTGGCCCCCTGGCAAGCATAAGACTTAATGGCCTGCTATCTGGCCCCTTTCCCCTGCAGAGGGGTATCAGACAAGGATGCCCTCTCTCCCCAGCCCTCTTCGCCCTGGCCATGGAACCCATTGCTAAAGCCTTCAGAATTTTACCCGAGATTTGCGGCCTTTGGGTGGGGTGGCTGGAGGAGAGAGTGACTCTTTATGCCGATGACTTACTGCTTTTCTTGAATAATGCTGGAGCCTCTCTACAGGGTGCCCTTAGAATTATGAACACCTTCTCAACCTTCACGGGTTTACGGGTGAATTGGCACAAATCACAGCTGTTACCGATGGACGAAGAGGCTAGATCTTCCTTACCCACCTCTCTCCCGCTGCAGTGGGACGACCACTTTACCTATCTGGGGATTGTGATATCCAGACATAGTAGGGACTTTGTGAAACTCAACCTGGATCCTATGTTGGCTAGGGTTAAGACTAGACCTGAAGGCATGGATCAATCTACCCCTCTCACTAATTGGACGCATTAACCTTAAAATGAAGCTCCTCCCCAAATTCACATATATTTTTAGAAACTCTCCTCAGTGGCTTTAAAAAAAACTCTTTAACTCCATTAAACAACTTTTCACGTCCTTTATCTGGGGATCAAAACCACCCAGATACAAATATACCACTTTGACTAGGCCTGTGGATGGGGGGGGGGATTAGCTTTTCCCGATTGTTATAAATATTTCCTGGCTACCCAGCTAGTGACTGCCCATTGGTGGCTTCAGCCTGATCTAACCAATTCTGCTACAGTGCTGGAGGTAGCAATTGTCAAATCTCTGGAGGCATTACAGGGGCTGTTATTTAGGGGGAAACACCATCTCATGCCCTCCATGTGCACCACCATACAAGTGTGGAAATTAAGTGAAGCTCTGCAGACGCCCCAGCCGAACTCTCTCTTTCCACAAACACCATTGTGGCTGAATCCCAATCTCCGCATTTCTACACCATCCCAGACCCACAGGCTTGGGCCAAACACAAAATTGTGAAGCTTCACTAACACTGAATTGTCTTCTTTCAGTACTCTGCAATCAAAATTTAATGTACCCGCACATGTACATTTTAGATACCTCCAGATTGCGCATGTCTTCAGGTGCCAGTTTCTGGGCCAACAGGTAACTTTATCATACTCATAATTGGAATCTACCCTCCAAGTGAAGGACTTCGGGAAGCCCTTCAGGAAATGGGTGGGGGACATCCCGCAACTGGATGAAGATGATTGGAGGGAGATTTGGGATTTCCCCTTCTCCCCCCTGGTCTCAGCCAGGGCTAAGCTGGTTCAATATAAAATTTTGCACCGAGCATATTATACGCCTTACAGGCTCCACAGGATGTCTGTGGCACATTCCTTATTGTGTTGGCGATGTACGCACCAACCTGGAGAGTTTTTCCATATTTTTTGGAGCTGTCCAGCAATACAATACTAGGAAGAGGTCCTTCAAGTGATTAAACTTGTAACCAAGCTCCATATACCACGCAACCCAAGATATTGTTTTTAGGTTTGGTTGAGCAACTGTCAGTGAACATGGCCAGGAGAATACTCATTAACCTCTTACTGTTTTACGCTCGTAAAGCCATCACAATGAATTGGAAGCATCCATCCCCTCCTTCTATCCAATTCTGGAAGGGTCTGATAAATGCCAGTCTACCCTTGTATAAGGCCACCTATGCGAACAGGGGTTACCCCGATAAATTGAATAAGCTTTGGGCATGTTGGCTTGATGATTCCACTACAAGTGACGATCAAGCCTATTCTAGTTAAAGCATAGTCTCTGACCACACACTCAGTCCCAACGTAACACCTTAATTTGTATCCTGATATCCCAGGTTTGAACATAATTAACACTGAACCCTCTCCCCACATTGGGGCAGTAGATTGTTTTGTTTAGTTCTTATGTTTTATGTTACTGTACAAGAATGTGACCTGTTGGTCTTGCCCCAGCGTGGGCTACAGCCGTATGTGTAATTTGAAAATTTAATAAAAAAAGATTTAAAAAAAAAAAAAAAGTGTGAAATGCAAGACACCAGTGGGTGTAAAAAAAGATGTCTGCTTGGCGACTTCAGACTGTAGGCTTACTGCGGCTGAGTGTGGGGTGTACCAAGATGGCCATGACGGAACGTCACTTCCATTACAAGTTTTGACAGGTTGCCTAATCTGACAGAATACCGGCAGGAGGGTGTGCTTAGCCAGGAAAAAAACCTCCTCCCCTCCTAAAGACTCCTTGAATGTATGACATCATTTGCCTAGGCCTGGAAACCAGGAATTAACTGAAGAAATGTAAAAAAAAAGCTTAAAACATTATACTATTTGTACTAATGCTAGCAGCATAATTATTAAAAATAGTACATTTCTGAATGAGAGAGTGAAGTTCCGCTTTATTTACCCAGAATTTTGCGACAAATTCACTGCAACAATTTGCCTGCGCAGTTAAAGTTACACTAACATCAACAACAACACTACATAACTGAACTGACCAAGCCATGCTCTTGAAGCGTCATTTTATTTACAATGTACCTGTATGTGAATTTTAATTGTTTGGTTTCAGACACTGTAAAAGGCTAAAAATCATAATCTGTCTGCAGTTTTTTTTTTCATTCCACATTTTGAGCGACTTAGAAAAGATTATTTAAAGCTTAACTTCAGGCAGATATAAATGTAAGCATGGCAGAGTGCCCTTTTTGTGATGCTCATATTCAGGCTTAGGCCCCTTTAACTCTCTTTCTCTGGAGGGATGCGTCCAGAGTAGGACACCTGTCCGTAATTGCAGATACCTGCTTGGTGTGCGGCTACATATGAACTATGTGATGACTGCTGTCAGCGTGTCAATACTTTGTACAGGCTGAGAAGTCTCTGCTGTTCACATGTACTTGTCATTGCAGCTGCATGAATCCACTGTGTGCAGCTAAACAGCCGGGGGAAGGAGGCCTTAAGCTCCTGCCTCACTACCTGCATTGCATATGAGCATGGTGAGTAAATGGGTACTACTTTATACTGTAACTGCTGTCTTGCTCAGCTCAAACACATTGACTGGGCTTCTCTATTCAGTCCCAGGGGAAAGATCTTACGGTCAGAGTTCTAGAAATATACCGTATGTAGCCAGGTGTGGGCTACTAAGAAATGGAGGAGAGGAGTCATTGCAAAAAAAAAGAACCATAGACTGTTTATTTCCCCCTTTATGCTAATGGACAAGGTCATTGCATCATCTCCTGACCCTAGAGGGAGATCACACTTCCTGTCTTGAAGCAGAGGATTTTGGGACTTGTGGGGCGATAGGGATTCTGGGATAGTCTATACATTTGACTGTAACTGATGGGCTTGTTCTCTTGGCTCAGGAGCATCTGAGAGGTCAGTTAGGAGTAGGGTTGCCACCTGTCCGGGATTCACCTGGACAGTTTGGGTTTGTAATCATGTGTCCGGGTTTCAAACTGCCTGAAACACATTATTCAGACTGGACTATGGCTTCCCAGCAAGGTTGCTGGCTGCAGTTGTCTAAGCCGGGAGTGTCTGTTACACTTACTTTCACACTACCCAAAGCCAGCACTAACAATCCCCCCCCCCCCCCTCACATACACACAGACAGGAGAGGAGAGAGGGCTCGATTTGCTCCTCTTCCTCCAGCCCCTACCCTTCTGTGTCTGCCCACACTCCAATCCCCAGCACTGTGCCTCAGAAAAGGAAAGTTGGGGCCGGAAATTTGAAGTCCAGCAGCCTCAGATACATCTGGATGAGAGGTGCTGACTGCCAAGGGGTGAGTGAGCTCACCATCCATCCCTGTCTGTGACTGAAGTCTCCCCCCTTCTCTCTCCTGCCTCTGAGTGGGTACACTAAGGTAAATCGGAGTTCTCAGAGCACCCCTTACATCAGAGTTCCCCTTTACACCAGAAGCCACAGTGTTCCCCCTTACATCAGAGTCCTCTCCGTGCATCAGAGTTCTCAGTGCCCCCCCCCCTTAAATTAGGGTTCCCAGAGCATCCCTTATGTTAGATGCCCCAGAGTTCTCCCTTACATCAGAGTTTGCAGAGTCCTCCCTTACAGTGTAAGGGAACTCCGTGGATTCAGATGTAAAAGGGGAACTCGGCAGATTCAGATGTAAAAAGGGGAACTCGGCGGATTCAGATGTAAAAGGGAAACTCGGTGGACTCTGATGTAAAGGGGGACTCTTGTGATTAACTTCATATGATTAGAAATGTTATTTAATTGCAAAATATATGTATAGTTTATACCATAAAAAAGATTGCTGTGTGCCGCTAAAGTGTTCGAATTTGACTTGAAGAAAAGGTGGCAACCCTAGTTAGGAGTCGAAGCAGAAATCCCTCCTGCTGAGTCATTGTCTTCTTCTGGCAAGGGGGCAGGGGAAGCCGTCCCTGTCGGAAAAAGACAGTGATTATCGCTATCGGCTATAGCAGCCACTAGCGATAATCACAACTTGGTAAAAAAAATCATGTTTCATAGTTTGTTATAAAATTTTGTAAACAGGTAATTTTTCTCCTTCATTGATATGCGCTGATGAGGCGGCACTGGTGGGCACTGATAGGCTGCACTGATAGGCACAGATAAGACAGTACTGATGGGGACAGATAAGGCGGTACTGATGGGCACAGATAAGGCGGCACTGATGGCCCCTGATGGGTGGCACTGATGGGTACCACTAATGGATGGCACTGATGAGCACTGATAGGTGGCACTGATGGGTGGCACTGATGGGCACTGGTAGGTGACACTGATGGGCACTGGTAGGTGGCACTGATGGGCACTGGTAGGTGACACCGACGGGCACTGGTAGGTGGCACTGATGTGCAGCACTGTTGATGCGGCACTGATTGTGGGCACTGATAGGTGGAACTGATAGGTGGCACTGTGGGCACTGATAGGTGGCACTGTGGGCACTGATGGATGGTGCTGGTGGGCACTGGTAGGCAGCTCCAATGTGGCACTGATTGTGGGCACTGATAGGTGGAACTGATAGGTGGCACTGTGGGCACTGATAGGTGGCACTGTGGGCACTGATGGATGGTGCTGGTGGGCACTGGTAGGCAGCTCCAATGTGGCACTGGTAGGTGGCACAGGTGGGCACTGAGGAGCTGGCAGCAGCTCTCCGTGATCGGGATTGATGTCCCTCTCACGGCCGCCAGTGATCGCCTTTTTTTTTCACGTGAGGAGAAAAAATAGCCGATTACCGGCTCTGTTTACATCACGTGATCAGCTGTCATTGGCTGACAGCTGATCATGTGGTAAGGGGTTCGGGATCAACCCCTTACTCTGATCTGTGATCCAGCGAGTCTAATAGACTCGCTGATCACAGCGCGCGCCATGTGCGCCCTGCAGGAGGTGCACAGGCCGCCCGGGTACGGGAGGACGTCAATAGACGCCCTCCCGGCAAAGCAGGTCCGCGCTGTAGGCGTCATTCGGCTATAGCGCGGATCTGAAGAAGTTAATGTATGAAATTATTTCACATCCCTTTTATCCCCAGTGCTTTGTCCAGTGTCCTGCATGCAGTTTTATATTATATATACTGTTCTTTCTGCCTGGAAACTTGAGATTGTCCATAGCAACCAAAAAGTGTCCCTTTACGTCAAAAGTGGTTTTAGACCAGCTAGAAAACAGCGATAATAAATTAGAATCACTCGCAGAATTGAGCGATAATGATTGGTGGAGAAATTTGTCATCAAACACTGAAAGCATAGACAGCTACAATTCTGCAACTGAGCAAATTTCAGTGTTTTTGATTTGATTACATTATTGAATAAATGTTACTATTATTATATTATTATTTGTTATAATTATTTATAGTTATTTAATTATATTATTATTTATGATTTTGTGTTTCAAACTTTATCATACCCGGGATGTCTACTAGACTCTTGTTTGGACAGATTTAAGTGAGTTATTCTTAAGAATTACAGGCCTGCAATATAAAACGCAAAATTTCTATGCAAAACAATGTACCGCTTTGAGACGCAAAAATCATACCGCCAGGGAGGTTAATCTGCCTATTAATTGTTACCTGTATTAACTCTGCTTACTTTCTAACCTCATCTAACTGTGTATTGCTGCAAGCCAAATGTTCTATAATTGACCTGAACTACTTTGAAGCACTCAATACAACAGTGTTTATTGGAATCCATGTTCATTGCCTTTATTTTGTACAGTACTGTACTGGGTACTGTTTGTGACAAGGTTACTGAAGAGTGTTTGCCAAATTCATGTCTGAACCTAGAGTGCCAGAAGAATCAAGGTGTTTGCAAGGTCAGGGCAGTTCCAGAGGACAAGCATCACTCAACACTCAGCGGGGGTAGTGCTACATATATAAATATAGGAGCTGATGTACTAAAGCTGATCTCTGGCAATACTACAGCATGATTAAATCATAACGAGATGGCAATAAGACCAGTTGGCAGCAGGCCCGGACTCCAGCACTGGATCACTATTTGCTAACCCCGGAAGAGGTGCTGCCGAGGATCACATGACAGTAAATTAAAAATGGGTTAAAGGGTGTTTTGACTTGAGATGGGTTTTAAACTGAACCCGTGTAAACTTTGATTTCCCAATTACGTGCAAGGGAAATAATAAAAAAAATGTTGCGAGCACATAGTACAGTAAGTTTATTAGTAGATAGTGGTAGTTGAAGTAAACACAACTTTACTTTATTCATTAAGATCATTAAACATGCACTTTCCAAAGGAAAAAGCTAATTGCATAATAACTGTAGATCAGGGGTAGGCAACCTTAAAGAGGTGGAGATCTACCTGAACAATATGGGAGAAGTCAAAGATCACTGGGTACAGTGTCACCTCCTCACATCTGATTTAAACATCTAATTGCCGTAGTACTGTGTAGCAATCGTGGGTTTAAACCGGGTGGTGAGGAGGCAACATATCACCTATTCACCACCTGTCAAACACACTCGGATCGCTTTTCAGAGGAGCAGCAGTGCCTGCTGCACTTGTGAATGAGTCCTTAGTTGCATTCGACAGCGGCACCAATAGGGCTCATTCACACATAGTTGGGGGATGGTAAAACCCTGCAATTCAATTGCGGTTTTACTGCCTCCAATCCCTACCCCTTTTAGCTGCTGAGGCAGCAGTCAAAGGTGTACACATGCCGCAGCAGGAATGAACCCCCCTGTTGCTTTTGGTGGGTGCTACCACCTGCTAATCGCAACCCATTCAAGTAAATGGGGTCACTCTGCAAGCGCCCCACAACTGCTTCTGTGGAGCAACATAACGCTGCAACATAACGCTGCTTGCTTTAATTCCTTTTTGCTGTACTGCACAAGGTTGCAGAGCAGCCTCATTCACCTAAATGGGTCATGCTTGGCAGGAGCTACGCACACCAACCATGACAGGGCATAAAATTCCTGCAACATGTGGACACCCCTGGCCACTGCAGCTAACGCTAATTCAAATAATTTTTTTATTTTTGTTATTAAACATTGAAATACAAACAAACTACCACATTTAAATCATTATAGGGAGAATAACCCCCAAAAAGAATAAAATAAATAAATAAACCCTTAAGCCACGTACACACGATCGGAATTTTGGCCCGCAAAAGACAGATAAGAGTTTTTCATCGGAAAATGCGACCGTGTGTATGCTCCATCAGACTTTTGCTGGCTGAATTCCAGCCAGCAAAAGATTGAGAGCATGCTCCCAATTTTTCGGTCGGAAAAAGTTCCTATCCGAAAATGCGATTGTGCAATTCCTAAGCAAAATTTCTACGCATGCTCGGAAACAATTCGACGCATGCTCAGAAGCATTGAACTTCATTTTCTCAGCTCGTCGTAGTCATAAGTTCAGCGAACTTTTGTGTGACCGTGTGTATGCAAAGCAAACTTGAGCGGAATCCCGTTGGAAAAGCCGTCATATCTTTTTCCGTTGAGAAGTACAATCGTGTATACACAGCATTACTGTTCTTAGTCCTCTATAAGGCTGCTTTTACACTGATGTGCTGCGGTTTACCTGCACTGTGGGTGCAGCGCAATGCATCTGCAACTTTCCTGGGTTAGCTGCGCTTTGCCATAAACTTCTATTATATCCTGCAGGCGTGGTGCACTTTCTGAAAGGGCACCAAAGCTCCTGCATTCAGAAAGTGCACCACACCTGCAGGATATAATAGAAGTCTATGGCTAAGTGCAGGAAAGCTGCAGGTACACTGCCCTGTGCTCGTGGTGTGGGTAAACCGCATCACATCAGAGTGAAAGCAGCCCTATACTATTATGCCCAGTGTATTGCTTCACACTGACCTGAAGATCTCTTCTCTCCTGCTGGCACCACTCTGGAGACCGCTAGCCGGGATAAGAGGCTCTTGCTCCCTACTACAGCTCCAACTTTACAAGTAGTCCCTCTGCATTGCACTCTGTTTGATGCTCTGCGATGACAGGTCAGCATGCCCAGACCATGATCTACCAGTCACCTGGCTGCAATCTACTGGTAAATCGACGAGTTGCTGACCCCCACTGTAGATTGTATTAACATATTTCTAATTATATTTTTTTACAGCTGAAAAAAAGATAAATAATACAGAAATATTTTTAAGAAACACTGAAAACCTTTCATATGAAATTAACTAAATATATGTATAATTTATGGCCCCTGTTACATGGGCGGTCTGATTGGGTCCACCTGTCAGTTTTTTCAGGTGAACCCGATTGGACCCTCCATTAAGTGGCAGATGTAAATGGACATGTGTCTGTTTACACCTGCTGACATCCAATCCGGATCCATTCTCCATACGTCTAGCGGATTGGATCAGATGGCAGTTGGGTGTAAATAGATAGGCGATCCGTTTACATCACTGTGGGCAGCACAGTGGTGTAGTGGTTAGCAATTTCACCTAGCAGCAAAAAGGGTTGCTAGTTCAAATCCCGACAACGACACCATCTGCCTGGAGTTTGCATGTTGTCCCTGTGCCTGTGTGGGTTTCCTCTGGGTACTCCGGTTTCTTCCCACACTCCAAAGACATGCTGGTAGGTTAGTTAGATCCTGTCAGAAAAAAATTTGCCAAATATGTGTATGTTGTATGTGTATGTAAGTGTATTGGGACCCCACGGGGTAAAGGACCACGCTATACCACAGATGGACACCAGCAGCAAAAAGCGCCCCGAGGCAATTCAGTTTGCATAGGTAGCGCTATACAAGTCACTCATTCATTCACATCCAACCACCCATAGAGGAGAGTGGGCTGTGTCTGTGTGCGCTATACATAAGTGGAGCAGACACGGACCAGACATCTGCTTGCTCAGCGGGGATCAGCAGACAGATTTCCTGCTAAGCAGTAGGACTCCTGGTGGAGTGTGTGCTGTGTGTAAGGGGCCTAATATAGCCTTTTTCAACCAATACTTGGCAAAATGCCTAAAAATTGTGCACAAGCCAGCAGATGGGTGAAGCCTGCCTTTTAATTACATAAAGCCACACATTTTCATTGTACACCATTACAATATTCTAGCTGTCCTAACAACCAATGACATCATCAGTTAAAAAGGAGGACATTGGGGCACCTGCACAGCATCCTTGTTTGCCACTACCCTTCCCCTCCATTAGCACTGGGGTCACATTAGCTGAGTGAGGGAGAGAAAATGAAGGAGAAGAGAAACATTAGACTACTTCAAGTGGAGTTCCACACACACAAAAAAAAATCATTAATGTACATGAAAAAAAAAAAATAAAAAAAACATTTGTAGAAATTTTTTTTTTACTCATCTCTTTAAGGCCTGTTGCTAGGGGGTCCCTCGTAATCTGCCTCCTGACGTCACTTCCCTCGGCGCAGGAAGGGAGATCAGCTCTCCCCCCTCCCTCTAGGCAATCATCTGGGACACGTGACAGGTCCTAGATGATTGCGCGGCTAGTCACGGCGTGCGGCGCGGCTCGTGCGTCCACAGTTACAATGCCGGCGCTGCCGAGCGGAGGGGGAGACATTCCCCCGCATTGCTGGTCCCTGAGACAGGTAAGTGTCTGATTATTAAAAGTCAGCAGCTGCAGTATTTGTAGCTGCTGACTATTAATATTTTTGTTTTAAGCGGAATTCCGCTTTCAGCACCAGTGTGCAAAGGCGTGTTTGCTTTGGAAGAATAAATCACCTCTAACGTTGGGTGTCCTACATTTGTGGATGCTGCTGCATTATGTAAAAATATTTGTTTAGTTTTTTACATTTTAGAATGGGATTCCTCGAGATTGTGCAGAATTATAAGGCTGGGTTCACACTGGTCCGACAAACGCTCCGACATTGGGAGCTCATGTCGCATGACGTGTGAAATTTAATGTTTCCCTATGGGAGCCGTCCTAACTGGTCCGACACAAGTCGTTCCGACTTTAGAAATGCTCCCTGTACTACGTTGGTCCGACTTTGATCCTACTTCAGCCTATTGACTATCATTGAAGTCGGATCAAAGTCGGATTGCCGTCTTGCATGATCCGACTTTGGCACGCGACTTGTGCTCAGATGTTCTTGAGGGGGAACTCCGCGCCAAATTTTAAATAAAAAACCGGCATGGGTTCCCCCTCCAAGAGCATACCAGGCCCTTGGGTCTGGTATGGATCTTGAGGGGAACCCCCTACGCCGATAAAAGCGGCGTGGGGGTCCCCCCCAATCCATACCAGACCCTTATCCGAGCAAGCAGCCCGGCCGGACAGGAATGGGGGTGGGGACGAGCGAGCGCCCCCCCCCCTCCTGAACCGTACCAGGCCGCATGCCCTCAACATGGGGGGTTGGTGCTTTGGGGGAGGGGGCGCGCTGCGGCCCCCCACCCCAAAGCACCTTGTCCCCATGTTGATGAGGACAAGGGCCTCTTCCCGACAACCCTGGCCGTTGGTTGTCGGGGTCTGCGGGCGGGGGCTTATCGGAATCCGGGAGCCCCCTTTAATAAGGGAGCCCCCAGATCCCGGCCCCCCACCCTATGTGAATGAGTATGGGGTACAGCGTACCCCTACCCATTCACCTAGGAAAAAAGTGTCAATTTAAAAAAAAACACTACACAGATTTTTAAAGCATTTTATTAGACAGCTCCGGGGGTCTTCTTCCGACTTCGGGGGTCTCTCCGGTTCTTCTCCACGCTCTCCGGATCTTCTGCCGGGCTCCTCCGCTCTCTTCTGCTCTTTTGCCGCTCTTTTGCTAAAGCGGAGGAGCCCGGTCTTCAATCTTCTGCCTTCTGCCTTCTGCCTTCTGCCCTCTTCTCCTGATGTTGACACGACGCTCTCCCCGGCTGGAATGCTCTCTGTGCGCTCTGCTCTGACTTATATAGGCGGTGACCCCGCCCCCTTATGCCGTCACAGTCCCTGGGCATGCTGGGACTGTGACGGCATAAGGGGGCGTGGTCATCGGGTGATGACCACGCCCCCTAAAACGTCACAGTCCCAGCATGCCCAGGGACTGTGACGACATAAGGGGGCGGGGTCACCGCCTATATAAGTCAGAGCAGAGCGCACAGAGAGCATTCCAGCCGGGGAGAGCGTCGTGTCAACATCAGGAGAAGAGGGCAGAAGGCAGAAGATTGAAGACCGGGCTCCTCCGCTTTAGCAAAAGAGCGGCAAAAGAGCAGAAGAGAGCGGAGGAGCCCGGCAGAAGATCCGGAGAGTGTGGAGAAGAACCGGAGAGACCCCCGAAGTCGGAAGAAGACCCCCGGAGCTGTCTAATAAAATGCTTTAAAAATCTGTGTAGTGTTTTTTTTTAAATTGACACTTTTTTCCTAGGTGAATGGGTAGGGGTACGCTGTACCCCATACTCATTCACATAGGGTGGGGGGCCGGGATCTGGGGGCTCCCTTATTAAAGGGGGCTCCCGGATTCCGATAAGCCCCCCGCCCGCAGACCCCGACAACCAACGGCCAGGGTTGTCGGGAAGAGGCCCTTGTCCTCATCAACATGGGGACAAGGTGCTTTGGGGTGGGGGGGCCGCAGCGCGCCCCCTCCCCCAAGGCACCACCCCCCCATGTTGAGGGCATGCGGCCTGGTACGGTTCAGGAGGGGGGGGGGCGCTCGCTCGTCCCCACCCCCATTCCTGTCCGGCCGGGCTGCGTGCTCGGATAAGGGTCTGGTATGGATTGGGGGCGACCCCCCACGCCGTTTTTTCGGCGTAGGGGGTTCCCCTCAAGGTCCATACCAGACCCAAGGGCCTGGTATGCCTCTGGAGGGGGAACCCATGCCGGTTTTTTATTTAAAATTTGGCGCGGAGTTCCCCCCTAAAGATTCATACCAAACACAGTGCCGGCATTGGCGGGGATCCAAGTCGGATCCCCGTTCATTGAAAGTCGGACACATGCCGGCTTCATGTCGCAGGGCAAAGTCGGATCCAAAGTAGGACGGCTGTCGTGTCGCACCAGTGTGAACCCAGCCTCAAGGGTGACTTGCCTGAAAAAAAGTTGAGAAACACTGATTTAACAAATCTGGAGCGCCCTCTACTGTTCAAAATAGGTTTTACAGCTTACAGTTTCACAAATAAAAGCTAACCATTTAGCTTTTTAAAGCAGAGGTCTGCCCACCCCTGCAAAAGTAAAAAGGCAGCAGCTACACATACTGCAGCTGCTGACTTTTAATAATAAGACACTTACCTGTCCTGGAGTCCAGCGATGTCGGCACCCCAGCTGATGTTTCCATCGGCTGATCGGGTGCTGCCGCGGCCATTGCGGGTAAGGGAACCTGGCAGTGAAACATTACGACTTCATGCCAGGTCCCTACTGCGCATGCACGAGGCACTGCTGCGCTCTCCTACTAGCACCAGCCGCAGGGGAAGGAGGAGGGAGGAGGAGGGAGCCGAGCTGTGACGTAATTCGCCGTGGCCCGGACTCCTGGAAGTGGGGACAGGATACCTGTCAAAGACAGGTATCCGCACCCAACCCCCCCTGAAAGGTGCTAAATGTGGCACCGGAGGGGGGGAGACAAATGAGTGGAAGTTCCACTTTTGGATGGAACTCCGCTTTAAATGGCATAAGCTGGATTCACACTTTGTGATGCAAGTTCATTGTGAAAATGAAAGCAATTTTATGTGTTTTATATGCTTTTTGTGTTTTCGTTTTTTTTTAAATAGACATGATCACGTCAGTGCTGATTTTTCTGTTTCCCTGCAAATGTTTTGCATGTTTTTGCCTGAAAACTTTGCCTTTATACTACATTAAAAATTACTCTGGCAGACACTACTGAACAATTTAGTGCATCATCTTTAACCGCTTCAGCCCCACAAGATTTTACCCCCTTCCTGACCAGAGCACTATTTGCGATTCGGCACGGCGTCGCTTTAACTGACAATTGTGCAGTCGTGCGACGTTGCACCCAAACAAAATTGACGTCCTTTTTTTCCCACAAATAGAACTTGGTGGTATTTGATCACCTCTGCAGTTTTTATTTTTTGCTCTATAAACAAAAAAAGAGCAACAATTTTGAAAAAAAACGCAATATTTTTTACTTTTTGCTATAATAAATATCCCCCAAAAGTATATAAAAAAAACTTTTTTTTTTCCTCACTTTGGGCTGATATGTATTCTTCTACATATTTTTGGTAAAAAAAAAAAAAAAATCGCAATAAGAGTATATTGATTGCTTTACGCAAAAGTTATAGCGTCTACAAAATAGGGGATATTTTTATGGCATTTTTATTATTAATTATTTTTTTTTTACTAGTAATGGCGGCGATCTGCAATTTTTATCTGGATGGCGACATTATGGCGGACATGTTGGACAATTTTGACACATTTTTGGGACCATTGGCATTTTTACAGCGATCAGTGCAATAAAAATGCATTGATTACTGTAAAAATGTCACTGGCAGTGAAGGGGTTAACACTAGGGGGCGATCAAGGGGTTAATGTGTTCTAACTGAAGGGGGAGGGGACTGTGCAGGGGAGATAACAGATCGCTGTTCATACTCTGTATGAACAGACAATCTGTCTGTTAGAGAACGGGAAACTGTGTGTTTACACACACAGATCCCGGTTGTCCGGGTGCCCCGAGCGATCGCAGGAGCCCGGTGGTGATCGCGACCACCGGGCACTTGCATCGGCCCTAGTTGGCAAATATGTTACCAACGTAACATAACGGCGATTCACGCAGCCGAGCCATGTTGCCGCAGTAGAACTGCGGTAGCTGGTCAGCAAGCGGTTAATTTCTGTAGGCCCTATAATGCAGCTTGTTTTTCCCACAACATACAGAGGAATTAAGTGGTCGGCCTGGTTTGTATGGCAATTCTGTATTTGCTGACTGTGCTGGGCCAAGATGGTTTGAAATTTGAACAGTTCAGCAGGGGCTGGCTGGATTTCGATCTTTGAGTGGCCCCTCCTTGATCGATAGATGTTGATAGATTAATTTCTGTCGAAAAGACATGCTAGAGAACTTTTACTGATCGGCACTGATAGGCTGCACTGATGTGCACTGATGAGGCGGCACTTATGGGCACTGATTAGGTGGCGCTAATATGCCGCACTTATGGGCACTGATAGGTGGCACTGATGAGCACTGATAGGCGGCACAGATGGGTGGCACTGGTGGGCACTGATAGGCTGCACTGATGGGCACTGATGAGGTGGCACTTATGGGCACTGATGAGGCAGCACTGATTAGGTGGAATGATGATGAGGAACTAATATGCGGAACTGATAGGTGGCACTAATATGTGGCACTGATGAGCACTAAGAAGCATCACTGATAGGTGGCACTGGTGGGCAGTAATAGGTGGCACTGGTGGGTACTGATAGGCGGCACTGGTGGGCACTGACAGGCGGCAGGGATAGGCGGCACTGATGCGCATTGATGGGTGACACTGATGGGCAACAATGATGGGCATTGATGGGCAGCACTGATAGGTGGCACTGACTTGGCATCACTAATGGGCACCAATTGGTGGCACTTGTGGGCACTGATTGCTGGCACTGTAGCGCTTTATTGTAATCAGGGCACTGATGATCAGTCCCCTGATGATCATGTCTGGATGTCCCCTGTGAGGAGATGCTACTGATCGGCTCTCCTCACCACATGCTCTATCAGTGTGAGGTGATGAGAGCCAATTACCGGCATCTCTGTGTTTACACGTGACTAGCTGTGATTGGACACAGCTGATCACATGGGTAAAGAGCCGTGGCTCTTTACAGAGATCGGGGTCACGCCGTGTCCTAGCAACAGCGCGAGAGTGTCCGTTCTGGGGCGATATCATATGACGTCGTCCCTGAACAAGAGCCGCACCGCCCCCTCCGTCATTTGATGGTGGCCGGCCGCAAAGTGGTTAAAGTTGTTCTAAAGCAAGGGTCAGCAACCAGTAGATCGTGGCCAGGTGACTGATAGATTGCAGCCCGGTCTTTCTGACCCACCATTCCAGAGCATCAGAGTGCAATGCAGAGGGACTACAGTTGGAGCTGTAGTAGGCAGCAAGAGCCAATGCCTCCTCTGTAGTGCTGGCTCCTGTCCCATGCGAAGTTTTACTAAGTGCACTCCATCTCTTATCCCATCTATTGGTCTCCAGAGTGGTGCCAGCAGCAGGAGAGAAGAGATCTTCAGGTCAGTGTAAAGAAATACTCTGGGCATAATAGCATAGGGGTGCTTTCACACTGATGTGCTGTGGTTTACCCACACCATGAGCACAGGGCAGTGTACCTGCAGCTTTCCTGCGAGTTTGCTGCGTTTAGCCATAGACTTCTATTATATCCCGCAGGTTTGGTGCACTTTCTGAATGCAGGAGGAAAGTGCACCACACCTGCAGGATATAATAAGTCTATGGTATAGCGCAGCAAACCCAGGTAAGTGGCAGATGCACTGCGCTACACATGCAGTGCAGGTAAATCGCAGCACATCAGTGAGAAAGCAGCCTTATAGGGGGCTCAGAACAGTATGGGTAATTTACAATTGCAGTTTGGGGGGGTGGTAAAACCCCATAGTTAAGACATGTTTTCATCACCCCACTCCAACTGCACCCCTTTTGCTGCAGTGGCCAGGGGTGTACACATGTCGCAGCAGGAGTTATACGTTCTGCCATGGTTGGTGGGTGTAGCACCTGCCAAGGATGACACATTCAAGTGAATGAGGCCACTCCGCAAGTGCCCTGCAACCCTGTGTAGTATAGTAAACGAGGAATTAAAGCAGGCAGTGTTGTTGTTTTCTCACCACCTGCTTTAACCCCTTGGACCCCGCAGAAGCATGCAGTTGTGGGGCACTTGTACAGTGGTCCCATTTTGCTTGAATGGGTCGCTATTGCTGTGCAATGCATACAATTGCAACATGGTAGTATGGCAATTAGAGATTTAAATCAGGTGTGAGGAGGCCCAGTGATCTTTGACTTCTCCCATGCTGTTCAGGTAGATCTCCACCTCTTTAAAGTGGATGTAAACCCACGCTCATCCTTTCTAAACTCCTGCCATAGGGGTTATCTATAAGGATATACATGCCTCCTGCATGTATCTCTATCTTTACCTGTCAAATGTCTCCCCTCTGTCTGTTATGAGACCCCAAAAAATTGCAGACTCTGTGGGTGGGTCTGTTGTCTGGAGCTCGGTGGGTGGAGTCGTGATGTCAGTAGACTCCCCGCCCACCTCTACACTCCCCTTGTCAGTATGCATTTTCTCCTGTGTATTTCTAACACTGAACTTCTGCTATGTTCTCTAACATCCAGTGAAAAGACAGGAAAGTCACCACATGATTTCAGCATGCCCAATCATGCTGAGGTGTGGAGCAGTCAATCCTGGGAGAGCTAGAGAAGAAAGGAGGAGGGGATCTGAAGTACACAGAAAGCCTCTCTCAGGCTTGTGCATGAGATATGTAAATCACCCGTCACTCACAGCAAGGGGGAAGAGTCCTTTTTCTCTGTCTGTCAGTTTTTATCTCACCGAAAAAAGATAAGAGGACTGCTCAGAGCTGGATTAACTCTTTGTGGCAAGACTGGGCACAGATGACATGAAATCCTATACTGTACAAGGTGCAAGCCTTAATTAAAAAAAAAAAAAATCGGGTTTACATCCACTTTAAGGTTGCCTGTTCTAAAGGTTTAAGTATTTTTACCTTCATGTATTTTTTACACAAGCGGACTTTACGGCAGACTTGGTCCGGCGGACCGGACCCCATTGGATAATTCGATCGTGTGTGGGCTCCAGCGGACTTTTTTTCCCCAAAAGTTTGACGGACCTAGAAATGAAACATGTTTCAAATCTATCCGATGGACTCAAGTCCGGTCGAAAAGTCCACTCGTCTGTATGCTAGTGCGACGGACAAAACCCGACGCTAGGGCAGCTATTGGCTACTGGCTGTGAACTTCCTTATTTTAGTCCGGTCGTAAGTCATCACGTACGAATCTGTCGGACTTTGATCGTGTGTAGGCAAGTCCGTTCATTTGAAAGTCTGTTGGAAAGTCCGTCGTAAAGTCCACCGGACCTAGTACATCGAAAAGTCCGCCCCTGTGTACGCGGAGTTATACTTACCTTGGCTTGCTTTTTCTCTTATTTTTTGGATAAGTTAACCACTTGGAGACTAAGCCTTTTCTGGCACTTTTTATTTACAAGTGAAAATCATTTTTTTTTGCTAGAAAATTACTTAAAACCCCCAAACACTATAAATTTTGTTAGCAGACACCCTAGGGAATAAAATGGCGACCGTTGCAATTTTTTATGTCACACGGTATTTGCACAGTTTTGGAAAAAATACACTTAATGAATAAAAAGAAAACAAAAACACAATATTTACACCAATTTTTTTGTAAAACAGGAAAGATGATGCTACGCCGAGTAAATAGATACATAACATGCTGCACTAACCACTTCAGCCCAGGAATGTTTTACCCCCTTCCTGACCAGAGCACTTTTTACAATTTGGCACTTTAACTGTTAATTGCGCAATCGTGCAATGCTGTATCCAAACACAATTTGCATACTTTTTTTTTTCCACAAATAGAGCTTTCTTTTGGTGCTATTTGATCACCTCTGTGGTTTTTATTTATTTGCGCTATAAACAAAAAAAGAGCGACAATTTTGAAAAAAAAAACAATATGTTTTACTTTTTGCTATAATAAATATCCCCAAAAATGTTTTTAAAAAACAAATTTCTTCATCAGTTTAGGCCAATATATATTCTTCTACATATCTTTGGTAAATAAAAATGGCAATAAGAGTATATTGATTGGTTTGTGCAAAAGGTATAGCGTCTACAAACTATGGGAAAGATTTATGACATTTTTATGGCAATTTATTTTTTTACTAGTAATGGCGGCGATCTGCGATTTTTTTTTTTTTAGCGGTACTGCGACATTACGACGGACAGGTCGGACACTTTTGACACATTTTTGGGACCACTGACATTTATTCAGCGATCAGTGCTATAAATATGCACTGATTACTATGTAAATGTCACTGGTAGCGAAGGGGTTAACACTAGGGGACAATCAAGGGGTTAAATGTGTGTTCCCTCAGTGTGTTCCAACTGTATGGGGATAGGACTGACTAAGGGAGGAACAAACAATATTTCTCCTCTCCCCTGACAGGACAGGGATTTGTGTGTTTACACACACAAATCCCCGTGCTGGCTCTCGTGCACGTGATCGTGACCGCCGGCCACGCACTTCGGGTCATCCGCCGTGCACGCGCCCTCTGGCGGCTCTTAAAGGGAACCCCGTATATATACAGGGTTTCGTGCAGGGGTGCCATTCTGCCCTGTAAAAAGACGTGAGCCGGTTGGGAACTGGTTAAAATTGCGCACGCTTATGGAATGGCGACAAACTATGGTACTTGAAAAATTTCTTACAGCTCACCTGTTTAGAGTTACAGAGGAGGTCTAGTGCTAGAAGCATAGGTGTGCACAGGTGTGCCAGGTGTGCCTGGGCACACCCTAATTACCCTGTGCTGTCTCCCGAGATCTGCTCTGAAATTCTGCATCCAAGGAGTGTGTAGCCCATCCTGTCTGTGAAACAGTTTCACATTGAGCAGATCGTGAGGCTTGCCAGAGGCCTCAGTGTGTGAAACTGTCAGATAATGTAACTGCTTGCAGAGAAAAAGACCAGATGTCAAAACTCAGCGGTGATGTTGGGGGTGGGTGGGACTGAACGGCTATTAAATACCAGCCAATAGGATGGGGTCTGGGCAGGAGCTACATTTGTGGCCCCGCCCCCTTTCTTTAGCCCAATCATTGGCTGATGTTTGATAGTTGTTCGATCCCGCCCATCCCTGATATAGCCAATATAGTTGTGACAGGTGGTCTTTCTCCCTGCAAGCAGTTACATTACCTGACAGTTTCACACACTGAGTGGCTCTTGCCACTTGAACAAGCCTCACAATCTGCTTCATGTGAAACTGCCCCATTACCCTGTCAGTGTCCATGAGTGCTGCCAATCAGTGCCCATCAGTGCTGCCAGTTAGTGCCGCCAATCAGTGCTGCCTTTCAGTGCTAATCATTGCTGCTAATCAGTGCCACCTATCAGTGTCAATCAGGGCCCATCAGTGCGGCCTATCAGTGCTGCCAATCAGTGCTCATCACTGCTGCCTTTCAGTGCTAATCAGTGCTGCTAATCAGTGCCACCTATCAGTGCCAATCAGGGCCTATTAGTGCCCATAAGTGTTGCCTATCAGTGCCCATCAGTGCTGCTAATTAGTGCCCATCGACGCTGCCAATCATTGCAGCCTATCAATGCCCATCACTGCTGCCTATCAGCGCCAATTAGTGCCCATCAGTGCTGCCTATCAGTGTCAATCAGTGCTGCCAATCAGTGCCACCTATAAGTGCTAATCAGAACCCATCAGTGTGGCCTATCAGTGCCCATCAGTGCTGCTTATCAGTGCCCATCAGTGCTGCCTATCAATGCCAATCAGTGCCCATCAGTGCTCCCTATCAGTGCCAATCAGTCCCCATAAGTGTTGCCAATCAGTGCTGTCTATCAGTACCCATCAGTGCTGCCTATCAGCACCCATAAGTGTTGCCTATCAGTGCCCATCAGTGTTGCCTATCAGTGCCCATCAGTGCTGCCTACCAGTGCCGCCTATCAGTGCCAATCACTACTGCCAGTCAATGCCTATCAGTGCCACCTATTAATGCCACCTATTAGTGCTGCCAATTAGTGCCCATCAACGCTGCCAATCAATGCTGCCAATCAGTGCCAATCAGTGTAGCCTATCAATGCCAATCGGTGCTGCCTATCAGTGCCCATCAGTGCCACCTATTAGTGTCAATCAGGGCCCATCAGTGCGGCCTATCGGTACTGCCAATCAGTGCCCATCAGTGCTGCCTTTCAGTGCTAATCAGTGCTGCTAATCAGTGCCACCTATCAGTGTCAATCAGGGCCCATCAGTGCGGCCTATCAGTGCCCATCAGTGCTGCCTTTCAGTGCTAATCAGTGCTGCTAATCAGTGCCACCTATCAGTGCCAATCAGGGCCCATTAGTGCCCATAAGTGTTGCCTATTAGTGCCGCCTATCAGTGCTGCCAGTCAGTGCCGCTTATCAGTGCTGCCTATCAGTGCTGCCAATACGTGCCCACCAACGCTGCCAATTAGTGCAGCCTATCAGTGCTGCCAATCAGGGTCCATCAGCGCCCCCTATCAGTGCTGCCAATCAGTGCCCATCAGTGCACTGAGTGCAGGGATGGGGAGATGAACTCTGAAGCCAGGCACATGTCTATGGTGTTGGGGGGGGGGGGGGGGGGCACAACTGAAATTTGTTGATGTTTATTAATGGCACATGCCAATCTTTAGTATAATAGGTAATCACCACACTATTATTTACAATAAACTACTGGAGGTAAAATAAAAAAGTTTTAGTAAAAGGCCTGCCGCTAAGCACTGTTACGTGTTCCCACACCAGGAAAAAAGGGTGCAGTGCTAATTTACTAATCAATAACTTAACAATAATGGTGGAATCCTCTAGTGTATGGAATTCTCAATGAACGTCAATATTACCATAATACCGGTCTCTGTGATATGTAACATCATATACAATACATATCAAACTGAAAATAAAACACAACAAATGAAAGTTAGCATGGATGGTGGAAACCCCTCTACAGATAATTGCAATACAAAGTAATGCCGCGTACACACGAGCGGACTTTATGGCAGACTTTGCCCGGCGGACGGGATTTCGTCGGACAATTCGATGGTGTGTGGACTCCAGCAGACTTTGTTTTCTCAAATGTTGGACGGACTTAGATTTGAAACATGTTTCAAATCTATCCGACGGACTCGAGTCCGGTCAAAAAGTTCGCTCGTCTGTATGCTAGTCCGACGGACAAAAAGCCACGCTAGGGCAGCTATTGGCTACTGGCTATGAACTTCCTTGTTTTAGTCCGAATTCGATGGACTTTGGTTGATTGTGTGTAGGCAAGTCTGTTCATTCAGAAAGTCCGTCGTAAAGTCAGTCGAAAAGTCCGCCGGGCAAAGTCTGCCGTAAAGTCCGTTCGTGTGTACGTGGCATTACTTCAGTTGCAACAACTTTTTAGTTGGGAGGTTTGCACCATTATAGCACTTTTTTTATTTGGGGCCATCCCCAAACTGTTCCCACAAAGTTGAGGGAATGAAGATGTCCAAAATGTCTTGGTATGCTGACACCTTAAAGCAGAGTTCCACCCATATAAAAGTCAACAGCTACAAAAAGTGTAGCTGCTGACTTTTAATAATCAGTCCAGCGATGCGGGCGAATGAAGCCCGCTCCTCTCCCCCTCCTCTCCGAGGCGCCGGCATTCTGACTGTTGGCGCTCGGCTGTGGGCACCCGAACCGTGCTGTGATTGGCCAGTGACGTGTCCCAGAAGATTGCACAGAGGGAGGGGGGGAGGTGAATTTCCTTCCGGCGCCGCAGAGCCCTGGGAGGAAGTGGGATCTGGGTGCCTCTAAAAAGAGGGTATCCTCACCCCCCCCCCCAAAAAATGACATGCCAAATGTGGAATGTCAGGGGTCACCTTCACTTAAAGAGGTGGAACTCTGCTTTAAGAGTTCCCTTCATTGGAACTAAGGGGCCAAGCCCAACGCCTGAAAAACAACCCCACACCATAATCCCTCCTCCACCAAACGATTTGGACCAGTGCACAAAGCAAGGTCCATAAAGACATGGATGAGCGAGTTTGGGGCAGAGGAACTTGACTGGCCTGCACAGAGTCCTGACCTCAACCCGATAGAACACCTTTGGGATGAATTAGAGCAGAGACTACGAGCCAGGCCTTCTCGTCCAACATCAGTGCCTGGCCTCACAAATGCGCTTCTGGAAGAATGGTCAAACATTCCCATAGACACACTCCTAAACCTTGTGGACATTTTTCCCAGAAGAGTTGAAGCTGATATAGCTGCAAAGGGTGGGCCAACTTAATATTGAACCCTACGGACTAAGACTGGGGTGGCATTAAAGTTCATGTGCATGTAAAGGCAGATGTCACAATACTTTTGACAATATAATGTATGTATATATATATATATATATATATATATATATATATCTACACACGCGTGTGTTTGAGCTTTGGGGTGTACACCCTAATGCAATAGGCTGCGCACACCTAAGGCTAGAAGTTTTGCTCTCGCTCTAACGTTTGCGGCGATACCTCACATGTGTGGTGAGAACACCAGTTACATATGCGTGCGCAACCTACATATGCTTTCGCTTCTGCGAATGCGAACATCCCTTATAATATAAATAAAACAGGTCCTCTTATGGAGAGATCGAGGGTCAAAAAAAAACCAAAACCTAAAATCTCCGCTTTACTTTTAAAAGCAAAAGATCAAAAAAAAAATGTATCTTTTGCTTTAAAAAAACAAAAAAAATTTACTTTCACCCTGGACCGGAAGTCATGACGTCACTCCAGTCCTCCAAGGCCATAGAGGCGATCAAAGATGATCTAGTCTTTTTTTGGCTCTGTGACCAGCCGGCTGCACATTCGAATCGTTTCTCGGGGGTGCGGCGGTGGGAATAGTAAGCCCTAGAAACACCGGTGAACGGCAGGCGGTGGGGGGAGTCCCCTACCGCCGCTTTTAAAAAGCGCTCCAGCGGCTCATGAGAAAGCCAGTTGCTGGCTGAAAAAAAAAAAAAAAAAATGTTGCCATCTGGGTCCCACTGGTGAGATTTTCCTTCACTTCTTGCACATTAACCAAAACAGGAAGTGAGAGGAAATCCCTCAAAAGTGAGGGAATCTCTGGTTGTCACCAGGATCACCTGAAGTAGTGTGCTCATTGGAAGATTTTCCCTCTATTCCTGTTCTGTGGACAACCCAAATTTGGAATTTTCTTTCACTTTTGGTGATAACAGTAAACAGGATAAAAAGCGAGGCTAATGCCCTGTACACAGGACCAGTTTTCCCGTCGGAATAAACTCTGAAGGTTTTCCCGACGGAGTTCCGATGGAATTCCACTCAAGCTGTATTGCATACACACGGTCACACCAAATTCTGACCGTCCAGAACGCAGTGACGTACAACATGTATGATGGGTCTAGAAAAGGGAAGTACAATAGCCAGTAGCCAATAGCTTCCGTCTCGTGCTTGCTTCAGAGCATGCGTCGTTTTTGGTAGGTCGGAACAGCATACAGACGAGCGGTTTTCCCGATAGGAATTGGTTCCTTCGGAAAAATTTAGAACGTGTTCTCTTTCTAGGTCCGTTAGAATTTTTGACGTAAAAAGTCAGATGGGGCATACACATGATCGGAATATACGATGAAAAGCTCCCGACGGACTTTTTTTATCGGACATTCCGCTCGTGTGTACACAGCATAAATCTCTCTAACTGGGACGCAGACAACAACTAAACCTGACAGGGGGCTCTAATCCATCTTTACTTTATCCAAAACCAAAAAAACTGTTTTGCCTCTAGTTATACTTAAAATTTTTGGCACTGCTACAAATTATTATAATACAGGATTTATAAAGCATCAACAGTTTGCGCAGCACTTTACAACGCTAGGGAAGACAGTACAGTTGCAATACAATTTAATACAGAAGGAATCAGAGGACAAATGGCAATCTGTTTGCATAAAGGTACAAAAGTCAAATATATATGTGTATGCTGGTAATGAAAAGCTAATACAAAGCAGATTGCTTATATCTGCCTATATTGGTGCGTGGTAGGTCCAATTAGAAGGAACCCATCTGGACAGAAATATGGGAACTGCCACTTTAGTTGCTTGATTTAAAGTGGCAACTTGATTCAATGCTTAGTAAGGCCGGTTTCACACTGCTCCAATATGGAAGTCGGACGATGGTTGTGAAGATCTGCAGGGGGGCTTATCGGAATCTGGAAGACCCCCACCCTATGTGAATGAGTATGGGGTACATTGTACCTCTACTCATTCACCCAAAAAAGTGTCAAAAATAAATAAAACCAGTACACAGGTCCTTTGTTAAAAATGAAGAATGTCTCCTATCGTAGCTCCAACATGTGTTCTCCCTCCGGTTCTTCCCTCTCCAGTGCTGTCTTCTTCCTCCCGTTCTTCGCCCTCCGCTGATGTCTTCTTCCTCCAGTTCTTCTCCCTCCTCTGTTTTCTTCCTTTGGTTCTTCCTCTGGTTCTTCTCCCTCCTGATGTCACGCTAGCTCCCGGTGTTGTGTTAGCTTCGGCGTGTGCCATTAATTATATAGCCATGGGGCGTGACCATCTGATGACGTCATCTGGTGACCCCCACCTCCCTTGTGAGGTCACCACCCCATCATGCCCCAGGAAATGACTTCAGAAGGGGGCGAGGTCTCCATATGACATTACTGAATGGCCAAACCCAATGGCTATATAAGTAATGGCACACACGGAGCTAACACAACAGCAGGAGCTAGAGTCAGAAGAAGACATCAGGAGGGAGAAAAACCGGCAGAAGAACTAGAGGAAGAAGACATCAGCGGACGGAGGAGAATCAGAGGAAAAAGACATCAGCTGAGGGAGAAGAACTGAAGGAAGAAGACATCAGCGGAGGGAGAAGAACCAGAGGAAGAAGACATCAGCGGGGGAGAAGAACTGGAGGAAGAAGACATCACTGGAGAGAGAAAAACCGGAGGGAGAAGACACGTTGGAGCTACGACGGGACACGCTCTTCATTTTTAATAAAGGACTATGTCAAAAACCTGTGTACTGGTTTTATTTATTTTTGACACTAACATTGTACCACATAGGGTGGGGGGCTGGGATCCGGGGGCCGTCTTGTTAAAGGGGGCTTCCAGATTCCTATAAGCCCCCCCGCCCGCAGACCCCCACAATCATCGCCAACGGATGTCGGGAAGAGGCCCTTGTCCCATGGGGACAAGGTGCTTTGGAGTGGGGGGCGCACAGCCCCACCTCTCCCAAAGCACCCACCCCCCTATTGAGGGCATATGGCCAGGTATGGTTCAGGAGAGGAGGGGGCGCTCGCTTGCCCTCCACTTTCCTGACCTGCATGCTTGATAAGGGTCTGGTATGGATTTTGGGGGGGGGGGCGCACGCCGTTTTTTTTTGCCGTGGGGTTTCCCTCAAAATCTATACCAGACCCACGCCATTTTTTTCCCTTTTATTTTAATTTTGGTGTGGGGTTTCCCCCTCAAGATCCTCAGAGTACAAGTCGGATCAGATAAGACGATGATCTGACTTGGATGCGACTTCCATTCAAATAAATGGGCTGAAATTGCGCCCAAGTCGGACCAAAGTAGCGCAGGAACCTTTTTCAAAGTCAGACCAACACAGGTTGGACCAGTTAAAGGCTAACTCCACTTTCATGGGAAAAAAAAGGCAAATCAAAAAAAATAATATAGCATATACAGATGCAACACATGTCATATTGTAATTGAATGTTATTAAAAATTATCTTTCCTTTTCAATCTGCAGATCTGTCATTTTCTGTAAATGCCATGCAATATGGCTACCTGGAGGTGTTCTGTACAAAGAATGTGTACAGAATGCCCCCCAGAAACCTAATTTCCTGCTTGTGTGATTGGCTCACTGATTTTCCCAAAAGTCTACACTAAGGCTCGATTCACACCTATGCATGTTGCTTTTGAGTGTTTTTGGAGTTTTTTTTTTCTTGCTTGCCACGTTTTTGAGCAGCGTTTTTGTAGCGTTTTTGCCGCGTTTTGCGTGTTTTTTTTTTTTTTTACAGTTTTTTTTTACAGTCTAAAAAAAAAAAAAAAAACGGCAAAAACGCATCAAAAACGCTGTAAAAACGCTGCAAAAACGGTGCACTTGCGTTTTTGATGCTTGTCCATTGAATTCCATTACATGCAAAACGCTGCATTTTGCATGAAAAAAAGTCCCTGACCCTTTCCAAAAATGCAGAGATACAAAAAGGCATTGATGTGAACATGTTCCATAGGAACCCATGTTAAAAAATTCCCATGCATTTCTGCAAAATGCAAAATGCATCAAAAAACGCGCTAGTGTGAATGGAGCCTAAGATACAAGTCAGATTTCCGGCATCCCCTGTAACAAAATTACAGGGGATAGATAGATATAGAATAGATAGATAGATAGATAGATAGATAGATAGATAGATAGATAGATAGATAGATAGATAGATAGATAGATAGATAGATAGATAGATAGAGATATATATATATATATATATATATATATATATATATATATAGCAGTAGGGCAATGGACAGTGTCAGTAGAGCAGTGAAAGGTGTCAGTAGGGCAGAGTTTGGTTTTAGTAGTTTATTTTTTTATTATTACTTTTTTACAATTTTATTTTTTTTTTTACAATATTTTTATTTACAATGTTTTTTTATTATTATTATTTTTTTTTTTACAATTTTTTTTAGGAGCCTTATTGGTGGGGGGGGGGTGAAATATCAGACCCCTGATGTCTCACTTTGGAGACAGAGAAAGGGACAGAGGGTAGAGATTACTCTGTCATTTTCTCAACAGCCAAGCAGTATTGGAATTCTGCACAGCACAGGCTGTGTGCACGCCTATGCAGCTTCTGTATTTCTATCTAAGGGCCGGTTCACACTGCTGCAAATTCTATTGCGAATTTGAGCCATTGCAAATGCTCAAATTCGCAAGTCAGTTAAATAACATTGTTTTCCATTAGTGCCGTTCACATCAATGCGTTGCGGATCTAAGCTGCTTAGAAAAAGGTCCTGTGCGAGTTTGATCCGTGTGCAATGCGAATTCAATGCAATATTTGCCGTTGAATCGCAGTAGATTCGCCAGAACACATAAAGAATTTGCAACGAAAATTCGCAACGCAATCAGATCAAATTTGCGCAAAATTTGCACCGCAGCAGTGTGAACCGGCCCTTATTGTTCTCCTTCGGACAGTCTCTATATTTTATTTGAGGATGGAGCTTTCAGGAGCAGTGTTTTCTCATATATTACTACATCTGTAAATATAAAGTCATCACCAGTACTACATGCAATAAAGCTGTTTAGTTCAAATGACAGGGATACTTTTTTTAATTTTTTCAGTCCGATGGCGCCCATAGTATTTTTTTAACAGAAAACAAGGAGGGCGATTGCAGGGATGCAGAACAAGACCTTGGAATGCAATATTATTCAAACAAATTAGATCTTATTTGCAACCCACTCTGGTTAACCTTGTGCTCCCCTCTTCCCTACATGGTATTATGACTGCTGGAGGTCCATATTCAGGAAGGAAATGAATGTTATTCTGAGACAGCTGCAGGGATTCTCTGACAGGAAAGGGAAAAGCTCAGCTCTGAGAATAGTGGGTGCTTATCAGAGACACAAAGAAGAGTACTGCATTGTCACCTAAAGTTTCTGTGTTTGTACAGTACAATCTCTGTAATCTGTGAAGGAACATGTTTCTATACACTTTCCTTTCACCTATAGCAAACTCTGGCATATACTACAAACCCTATGCCTGCCTTTATTCACTGAACTTTGGAAAGCTATGTCATACTGGGTACACATTAGGCTAAATTCAAATAGCCGCAGATGGACACTGCCTCTGGATGTGCTATGGCCACATACTAACTGGCCAACTAGCTGCAGCCACTTTGTGTGCAAACAAAAAACTCTGTCAATATTCCTGTGTCAACACGTTCCTGGAAAGAGCTTACAAGTAGCCGGTGCTGCAGCAACAGCCAGCTGGGGATTGGAAACATTGCAGATCAGTGTACGTATTTGCCAGTACACCATAGCGTCCAAAGGTTTTTATTGAAGAAGTGTAGGAGTGCAACATTTCGGGCCATGCAGGTCCCCTTTGTCAGACATGTGCATCACATGGAAACGTTGAACTCTTATGCCCCGTACACACAATCGGACATTGATTGGACATTCCGACAACAAAATCCATGGATTTTTTCCGACGGATGTTGGCTCAAACTTGTCTTGCATACACACGGTCGCACAAAGTTGTCGGAAAATCCGATTGTTCTGAACGCCGTGACTTAAAACACGTACATCGAGACTATAAACGGGGCAGTAGCCAATAGCTTTCGTCTCTTAATTTATTCTGAGCATGCGTGGCACTTTGTGGGTCGGATTTGTGTACACACGATCGGAATTTAACCGATCGGATTTTGTTGTCGGAAAATTTTATATCCTGCTCTCAAACTTTGTGTGTCGGAAATTCCGACGGAAAAAGTCCGATGGAGCCCACACATGATCGGAATTTCCGACAACACAATCCGATCGCACTTTTTCTGTCGGAAAATCCGACCGTGTGTACAGGGCATTACACTGTGGTGTGATCTTTCTCAATAAAAACGTTTGGATGCTATTTGAAGATCCATGGTGTGCTGGCAAATATGTACACAAAACTCCAGAGAAGCACTGACCCTGGATTCACGCTGTCTGCACCCAGGGTCAGTATTTGCATGTAACTGCCTTAAGGGCCAGATGCCACATATAGGCAACCCTGAGTTGTCCTGGGGCTCACTCTATTGGCACCCCCAGAACCATGACCAAGCTGTCATGGACAGCTCAAGGTCAACTACCAATGATCAGGAGTGGGTAGAATGGGCTCCCAATGACATCATAACTGTGCAGCCATTCACAGTGCCGCATGTCACTTTTAACAGCCTTGGGCATCGCAGGCCACCTAAACGAGAAGTATAACCAAAGCTCTTTTGGCCATACTTCTGTGAAAAGCTCTTTTGGCCATACTTCTGTGGGTCACAGGAGAGCCCTTACTTCTGCACACCTGGGACCCAGTTTCAGCCAACAGTGGGCTAAAGCATGCTGTCGGCTGGTGTCACATAACCACTCCAGGTTCTGCAAGGACCCCAACAAACATGTTGGGATACGCCCAGATGTCTTAACCGGCAACTGGCTCAGTCTCTCAGCACACCACTGAGAGCCTGAGCCAGCCCCTCCTAACCCCTCCACAGCCTGAGGTTCCAGTGAGCGCAGAGCAAAGAGCCAGAGATCGACAGCCACTGCTCTCTGCTCAGTGAAGACCCAGAACTGAGCGATCAGTGGTCATGTGGTTGCTCAGTTCTTGGGTTAAGAGCTGGCGGAGGATAGCTGCCAAACTGAATCGATGCTGCAGCCATCTAGGTGAGTATAAATGTTTGTTTTTTCTCAAATTCTGCACTTCTCTTTTAAGCTGGGTTTACATATATGCAAATTGGGTGCAGAATTCTCCACATCCAATTGGCATGACAGGGGAGTGTGATCGGCTCTCAATGGAGCCGGTTCACACAGGTCCGGGACAGCCTTAGAGAGCATATTGAAAAAGGGATCTGTGTGTGTTTGGGTCTGGTTCCAGTGCGAATTCAAGCAACGATTCAGACCTGAATCGCACCTGAACCGGTGTACAGACACGCACCGGACCCCATGCTGGGAACCCGCAGCCTCATATATGTGTACCCAGCCTTAAAAATTTGACACCAGGAAAGGGTTTAATAATTAAAAAAAATAACAAGGATGAAATAAAAAATTGGAATTGTTCACGATTGCTTACAGATGTCATCCAACATGTCTATTAGCTGCATAATTCATATTTTGCAGCAGTTTTTGTAAACCTTGGTCATTGAAAGGGATGCTTAACCACTTGCCAACCGGGCCATAGCCGAATGACGGCTACAGCGTGGTGGGCTAATTCTGGGAGGTAAAAAACACAAATCTGTTGCGCTAGATAAAAAATAAAAAGAGAAACAGCTAGCACTAAACTGCTGGATACAATAGCTAATAGCGCTGCACCTTTTCTTTAATTCTGGGAGGTGTACAATGATGTCCTCCCAGAATCGCGCTTCCCGCGCGCCCCCTGGGGTGCGCACCCAGGAATATCCATCGGGTACTCTGGACTCAGCACATCACGGATCGGGGTAAAGGGCCAATGACAGCGGCCCTTTACCACATGATTTCTTCCTCCAATGATGGAGCGATCACTTACAACAAACTGTAACATGTCTGGTTCAGCTCCTCCCCTCCCACCGATCGGTACAGTGTGTGAGGAGAGGGGAGAGAGGGTGCGGCAGCGCTTGTGGGCTGGATCTGAAGTGTCCACAGTGCTGAACTGTGCCCATTCGTGGCCCATCTATGCCTCATTCGTGCCCATCCATGGCTCATCCTTGCCCATCGATGGCTTATTCATACCTCGTTCATGCCTCATTCATGGCTCATTCATGCCACATCAGTGCTCATCCGTGCCACATCCATGCCACATCAGTTCTCATCCGTGCCACATCAGTGCTCATCCATGCCACATCAGTGCCCATCCGTGCCACATCCATGCCACTACAGTTCCCATCAGTGACTCACAAAAGTGAAAGTGAAATAGGTAGACAAATTAGATTTGAAATGTATGCCCTTAGAACACCTGATGGTGCCCCCTGTATGTTGGGCCTCTGTATGTGGCCAGGCTGTGGAAAACTCTCACACATGTGGAATTGCCATACTCAGGAGGAGTAGCAGAATATATTTTGGGGTGTAACTTTTGCTATGTACATGCTGTGTTAGAAATATCTTATACATCAGGGATATGCAATTAGCGGACCTCCAGCTGTTGCAGAACTATAAGTCCCATGAGGCATAGCAAGACTCAGAGCAACAAGCATGACACCCAGAGGCAGAGGCATAATGGGACTTGTAGTTTTGCAACAGCTGTAATTCCGCTAATTGCATATCCCTGTTATACATGGACAACTTTGTGTAAAAAAAAGAGTTTTCATTTTCTTTCCACATTTTCCAAAAACTAGTGGAAAAATATTACACGTTCAAAATACTCATTATGCCTCATAGACTATACACTGGGGTGTTTACTTTCCAAAATGGGGTAGTTTTTTTGGTGTTTCCATTGTCCTGGTGCTCCAGGGCCTTCAACATTGTAACAGATAGTCAAGAAATTATATGTGTAATTTATGTCCCTGATGGTGCTCCTTGCTTGTTGGGCCTCTGTATGTGGCCAAGCTGTTCGGTGTAAAAGTCTCACACATGTGGTATCGCTATACTCGGGAGGAGTAGTAAAATGTATTTTGGGGTGTAGTTGCAAGTATGCATATGCTGTGTGTGAGAAATAACCTGTTAATATGACAATTTTGTGAAAAGAAGAAAAGAAATCTTAATTTTGCAAATAATTGTGGGAAAAAATTACAACTTCAAAAAACTCACCATGCCACTTAATAAATACCTTGAAATGTCTAAAAGGGGTAATTTGTCCTTTCCTGGCTTGTTAGTGCCTCAAGAAATGAGAGGTCGTCAGTACATCAATTGTGATCAATTTTTAGTGATTGGCACCATAGCTCGTAGTCGCTATAACTTTCACAAAGACCAAATAATATACACTAATTCTGCTTATTTTTATCAAAGATATGTAGCAGTATAAATTTTGGCCAAAATTTATGAAGAAAAATTACTAATTTACAAAACAAAGGAAAATTCTATTTTTTTAACCAAATTTACGGTCTTTTTCCATTTATAGCGCAAGAAATAAAAAACCCAGTTGTGAATAAATACCACCAAGAGAAAGCTCTATTTATGTGAAAAAAGGACAAAAATTTCATATAGGTACAGTGTTGCATGACTGAGCAATTGTCATTCAAAATGTGAGTGCACTGAAAGCTGAAAATTGGTCTGGTTAGGAAGGGGGTTTAAGTGCCCAGTGGGCAAGTGGTTAAAAATGTAAAATCTCTCAAGGGAAATATATTACTTAGGGGTCAATTCACTAACATTTACCACATGCAATAACACAGTCACGTGACTCATTTGCATGCGGTAAAAAAAAAAAATCACATAAAATAAAATAAAGATTATGCAGTATTAACCGCAAAGTGAAAAATGTGCCAATAAATATCGCCAAAATACCATGCAGTAAATTCTTAAAGTGATGCTAAAGTCTAATTTTTTTGTTCTTAAAAAATAACAAACATGTTATACTTACCTGCTCCATGCAGTGGTTTTGCACAGAGCAGCCCAGATCCTCCTCTTCTCGGGTCCCTTGCTGGCTCTCTTGGCCCCTCCCTCCTGTTGAGTTCCCTTTACAGCAAGCAGCTTGCTATGGGGGCACCCGAGCCAAGCCGCAGCTCTGTGTGGCCATTCAGACACAAAGCCGTGGTTTGGCCCCGCCCCCTCGCTCTCCTGATTGACAGCAGCAGGAGCCAATGGCACCATTGCTGTGTCTCAGCTAATCGGGAGGGAAAGTCCTGGACAGCCGAAGCACTCGTGGATGGAAGTGGGGCTCAGGTATTAGGGGGGCTGCTACACACTGAAGGTTTTTGTGTCTTAATGTATCTTAACCTTCTGTCTATAGAATCAATTTAAGTGCAATTCACAAATGGAACTGGGGGTAAAAAAGTGATATTTAGTACCAGGGTTTTGCTGGCGGTATAGCATGTGGTATTTGCCAGAAACGGTGTGGCCACCCCCAATAGCTGATTGCTAAGGAGCGGGTCGGGAAGCCGGCTGCCACGTCCTTGCCAACGGATGACTAATCAGCTGTCAGCAGGTTCCCTGCTGACAGCTGAATGCAAAGAAAACGTTCTGCCAATCATAAATTATGAAAAAAAAAAACAGCATGGGTCCCCCCCCCCCCCCAATGCATACCAGGCCCTTCTGGTCTGGTATTGATTTAAAGTGGAACCCCCACCTACCAAAATGAAAAAAAAAAAAACGTCATGGCCCCAAAATCCATATCAGAAAGGGAGGGGACAGACGAGCGAGCGCCCCCCCCTCCTGAACTATACCAGGCCACATGCTCTCAACATGGGGGGGGGGGGATTTTGGGATGGTGAGGGGACTCTACCCCCCACCCTAAAGCAGCTTGTCCCCATGTTGGTGGGACAAGGACCTCTTCCACAGAACCCCGGACTGTGGTTGTAGGGGTCTGCAGGCAGGGGGCTTATCGAAATCTGGAAGCCCCCTTTAACAAGGGGGCCCCCAGATCCTGGCCCCCCCTATGCGAATGAGTAGAGGTACATTGTACCCCTACTCATTCACCAAAAAAAAAAGTAAAAAAGAAATGAAAACACACACACAGTTTTTGACAATTCCATTATTAAAAAAAAACTCAAGCCCTGACGAAGGCTCCCACCGACTGCCTGCTCCTCTGCCTGACAGTTCTTAAATAGCTAAGGAGAGGAGTCACCCAGCGATGTCACCGGGTGGCCCCAGCCACGTGTGACATCACTTCCCCAGCATGCTCCTGGGGATATGAAGACAAGGTGCTTTGGGGGGTCCTCCCCTTTCCCAGACCCCATGTTAACAGCATGTGGCCTCGCTCTTCCCCCCCTTTCCTGACCTGACCTGGCTGCATGCTCCGATAAGGGTCTGGTATGGATTTTAGGGGGGCCCCACGCCATAAAAAAAAAAAAAAAAAAAAAAAAAAAGGTTTTGCTATGGGGTTCCCCTCAAAATCCCTACCAAAGGGCCTTTTCATTTTTAACTGCCACCAATTCTTTTGCTTACATTCTGCTGTCAGCGGGGAACTCTGTTGACAGCAGATAAGTCATGGATGTTAAGGACAAGGTGGCTGCCGTGAATTGACATTTTCTGCATTGCATGCGGTATTTGGGAAAAATATGTCAGATCACCTAAATACCGCATATGATTTGCTTTAGGCTGAGTTCACACTTATGCGAATTGCAGGTTTACCTGCATCCAATTCACATAACAGGAGACTGTGCCGGCTCTCAATGGAGCCTGTTCACACAGCTCCTGGGTGGCTGCGGAGTGCACTGGAAAAAGGTCCTTTGCATCTTTGACTCCGTTTCAGGTCTGAATTCAGGCAAAAATTCAGGCTGGATTCGCCCCTAGAGAACAGAGAACAGGGACGGACCGGACCCCTTGCTGCAAGCCGCACATAGTGTGAACCGAGCCTTAGTGAATGGAGCCCACAGACAGCAATAAAAGACTGACAGGTGCTCTAATTCCTCTCTACTCTATACAAAACAAAAGGAAAGTTTTGCCTTTAGTTCCGCTGTAAGTTTTAAAGTGGTTGTAAAGCCTTACACACCACTTTTTCCTACAGGTAAGCCTATAATAAGGCTTACCTGTAGGTATTGGAAATATCTCCTGCTTGCACGGTTTAGGAGATATTTACCATATACGCTTGCTCCAATATCATTGGCGCATGCGTACTGAAGAAAGGGCACAATTGTGCCGTTTCTAAAGGGCCTGTGCCGTGACTGTTGGCTCCCGCGACTCTGGCTAGTCACAGAGCCGGAGTCCGCGGCCCCCGGAAAAAGGGTGAAGATGGATGCAGCCACCAACAGGGACAGCGCGAGCTTCATTTGAAGGTAAGTGAAACATAATGGGTTAGTAATTAGGCTTTTACTTTACAGGGAACAAAAGAGAAAGTAAAACCCATCAGGGTTTACTTCCTCTTTAAAAATGACATAGTAACTGAAAGTGAGTAGGAGCCTGAAAAGTCCCTGTAGCACTTGTGGGATTTTGCATTAGTCAGTCCTAGCTGTGTTGTCTGGTTGGGGAATTGTATGAAATAAGCAGAAATCAGTTGATGGTGCTGTGCTTCTTATCGCTCCTGGTTAGCCGTATCTAATCTCCAGGCAGACACCTAGCACAGCTACCAGCAGCCCTGCCCAGTACACACACAGAGGACAGGAGGTGGCGGCACACACCTCACTTCCGGCGCCTCTCCAACCTCTGCACTTCTATCTTCCGGTGTGGAGGGAGGATCGGGGGGCGATCAGCTGAGAGGGGGGCACGTGATTGGACGCTGACAGCCTTCCGGGGTGAGTATGTATGATCGGGTGGGGTGTTGATGAATGACTACATAAATAGCACCTCCAGGTGTTCCCTGCACTCTTCTCAGGACATGGATAGACGCTGCTAATGATTGCATAGTTCATTAGTCTACTTCTATACATAGTCTGATGTGTGGATGTTTACAAAGCAGTGGCTGCCCCCTAATGTTCCCTTCTGGTCAGCCAATCATTAGCACTGAAAGCACATGAACCTGGAAGGTGTCACTTGCAGTGATTGTCACATCCATTGCAGATGACAGTTCAGGTTCCCTGCAGTGATTGTGAACAAATGCCTGTTTCCTAAGTGGGCAACATAACCGTGAAAAATGTGCATTTTGCCACTGTGCTGCAATTGTGGGTTTCATTTGCGTTTGTCATTAATTGTTAATTAGGTTCGCTTTCTTTTGATGGTATTTGATCACTGCTGAGTAAGGCTGAGCTCAGGTGTGTTCGCAAACCGCACGCGCAGAGTCTGCCAGGAAGTCGGCACTGCACAGCGCTAATCACAGGAAGTGAGACATTTCTCCATCTCTGCAGCCGCGCATCGGGAAAATGTGATTAGCGCTGTGCAGTGCAGACTTTCTGGCGGGCTCTACACTTGCGGGTTGCGAACACGCCTGAGCTCATCCTTACTGCTGGGGTTTTTATTTTTTGCACAACAAATAAAAAAAAACAAAGACTGAAGATTTTGATTTTGTTTTTTTTTCTTTATTTCTGTTATAAAATTTTGTACTGGTAAGGCGGCACTGATGAGGTGGCAACAATGAGGTAGCACTGGTATGCAGCACTGATGGGCACTGGAAGGCTGCACTGATGGGTACTTATGGATGGCACTGATGGGCATCACTGATAAGGAGGCACTAGCAGGCATTATTACTGGGCATTGACTGGCATCATTTGTGGGCACTGGCATCAATTTTGGGCACAGATTGGCAATCCCTGGTGGTTCTGGTGGCATCCCTGGTGGTCTGAAGTGGGCATCCTTTGGGGGGGGGGGGCTGCGCTGATAATGAGCGCAGACCCCCCCTGTCAGGAGAGCAGCCGATACACAGCTTTTCCTGTTTACATCGTGATCAGCTGTGATTGGACACAGCTTATCAGGTGGTAAAGAGCCTCCACCAATCACTGTCCAGTCAGGATGACGGAACCACCATCCGGCCGTCATTCTGCTATAGGCCAGACAGGAAGTGGTTAATGTGGTAATTAAACTCACTTGGTGCTGTATCTGCATTAACTTAGTCACAGAACCTGTGTAATGACTATGTGTTCGGGTTTAAAGGGATTAGGTGGCAACCCTACCTAGGCGCGACATATATTAACATATATGGACTGCAGGACAGGTGAGTGTGTGTTTATTAAAAGTCAGCAGCTACACTTTTTGTAACTGCTAACTTTTAATAAACTTAAAAACGACTGAAATTCTGCTTTAAGAATGGGCTCAGGCGTGTTCATTTCGGACCCGCTAGGAAGCCAGCGCTGCACACCAGCAATCATAGGCAGCGTGTGTATGTGCAGCTGCGGGCCAGGAAATGCCTCACTGCCTATGATTGGCGGTGTGCAGTGACGGCTTCCTGGAGGGTTCGATCCGAACACGCCAGACCCCATTCCTACTGATGATATATGACTGTTCCTGGTCGCAAATAAAGTGAAGTGTCTTCTGCCTCTCACCCCCGATTGACACTGATGCGGTGTGAATTTAATGCGGTACACGGTGCGAATACACATTGCAATTTTTTTTTTTTTTTTACATTACAATGCAAATTCTGCATAGCATGTACGGTTTCCATGTGAATTTGTGAGGAGAGTGGTCACAGCTGCAGTTTTATTTTCTATAAAATCTAGGCAAAAAAAAAATGTAAAAATTGCAGTGATGTGAACACTGGACTGCAAATTCAATCCGGTCCCATAGAAGTCTATGGAGCTGAAATTCGCACTGCACTACATTAAACTCACACGGGACCCTTTTTTGAACTGGTCAAGATAGTACCACATATGTATGTGAACAGCCTTCATTGGAAATAATGCTTTTTTACATGACATGCGAATCGATGCTTTTTGGATCGCATCTGATCTGCATAGAATTCACATACATGTGAACTGGGACTCAAGGTCCTTTTACTATTTGGCCCTTTGCACAAATTACATTTTAGGCACACCCCGGGTGCGCCATGTTGGAAACGCTCTTGTTTACCGATCAGTGTGGTTTCTGTAAAATTCTTATTACCTAGTGTGACATTCATGTAAAACAGGCCTGGAACATGTAATGTGCAACTCATTTTATGAATTTAGGATTTATATAGCGCCAACAGTTTGCACAGCGCTTAAGGGAGACAATACAGTTCAATACAAGTGGGTTAGGGAGGCCCTGCTCCTGGGAGCTTATAATCTAATAGGGAGGGGCTTGTGGAACAAAAGGTAATTGGTGTGAGGGAAGAACTGATGGGAGAAATAAAATATTTGGTTATTATCTGCAGACAGGATAGGCTACCCTGAAGAGATGAGTTTTCAGGGATCACCTTAGGCTCTTTTCACATGGGCAGACCAATTAGATCTGCCTGTCAGTTTTTTAGGTGGACCTGATTGACCCATCCATTGCCCTCTATAGACATCCGAGCCGATCCTATCTGGCAAAAACAGATGGAAGGGGGATTTATTCACCATCCGTCTAGTGGATCAGATAGCCATTGGGTGTAAACGGACAGGTGGTCTTTTTACTTTCAACCACTCATAGAGAACAGCGGTCTGTGTCTGCTCTCCATGAACAGAGCGGACACAGACAAGCCATCCGCCTGCTCAGTGGGAATCGTCACCTCCTCCCATACAGCCTCCAGGACTTTTACTGAGCTTGTCCTGGCCTTAACATTGTCAAAATGAAGATAATCCCCATTTTTTTTCATGGTTTAAGACACTCACCAGTATGGGTCTCCAAAAACTTTTTTTAAACAGTTTGACTAACACCTTTCCACGTTTTTGTGGAAATTAAGCCTTAGCAAAAAAAACTCTATGAAGACCCTGGACGCAAGGAGGTTTAGCTTGTCCTGACTTGCAGAAGTATTTCCTTGCAGCACCTCTTATACATGCCAATAACTGGGTAATTTCTGATTACACTAATTCCTCTGTGGTCCTAGGAAGCAGTATACCTAGGCTCCTGTGAAACCCTACGCCTTCTCCCATACCAAGAACCTTGAGCCCCATTCCCACTTACTCTATCCATGAAGGGAGTGCTCAAGGCCTGGTGGTCCAATGTGCCTACAGGTACTGCCGTAACTCCTCAGTGGTCACCCCATACTTCACTTTGGTTTAACCCAACGCTTCCAATCTATTCCCGATCTGATTGTTTGGGTATCCAAGGGCATTAAAGCTCCATTCACACCATGGCGTTCTGGATCGCGGGTGGATACGGTATATCCCTTATAGATCAAAACTGTATTGAGCCATGGGTATTGGGGACAGTGCAAAAATGTCTCCAGTTTTCTTTAATTATTTTTCTTTGCTGCTTACTCTTTCATTTAGCGCTGAGTGGAGTTTAGTTAGAGATGTTTTGTATTGTTTGTTTACCTTGAGCTGGGTAGTGCCCAGAAGCTCTGTTTACCCTTTTTCCAAACCATTAAAAAGTTACTTTAACCACTTGCCTACTGGGCACTTAAACCCCCTTTCTGCCCAGGCCAATTTTCAGCTTTCAGAGTTGCCGCACTTTGAATGACAATTGTGCGATCATGCTACACTGTACCCATTTGACATTTTTATAATTTTTTTTTCACACAAATAGAGCTTTCTTTTGGTGGTATTTACTATTTAATCACTACTGGGGTTTTTATTTTTTGCTAAACAAATCAAAAAAGACCAAAATAAAACAGTTTTCATAGTTTATTTTGCAAACAGGTAATTTTTCTCCTTCATTGATGTGCGCTGATGAGGTTGCACTGATGGGTGGCACTGAGGGGCACTGATGGGTGGCACTGAGGGGCACTAATAGGTGCCACTGATAGGTAGCACTGATGGAAATTGGAAGGTGGCACTGATTGATGGCAATGATCGGCATTGATAGGTGGCACTGGTGGTCACTGATAGGCAGCACTGTTTTGCAGTAGGTGGTACTGGTGGGCACTGGTAGGTGGCACTGGTGGGCACAGATGAGGCGGCAGTGGCTTTCTGTTCGGGACCGATGTCCTTCTGACAGATGCCGGTGATCAGGTTTTTTTTTTCTTCTTGTGCTGTCAGCGCGAAGAAAAAAAAAAGTCGATTACCGGTGCTGTGTACATCAGGTGATCAGCTGTCATTGGCTGACAGCTGATCACGTGGTAAGGGGTCGGGATCGTCCCCTTACTCCGATTTTAATCAGCCAAGTCTCGTAGACTGGACGATCAAAGTGGCTTTTTCTGCATGCACGTTTCTGACGCGTTTCAGGTGAGTTTTTGATGCTTTCTGGGCGATTTTCTCAAAAAAAAAAAAAAAAAAATCTGCGATTTAAAAAAAAACAAAAAACTCGATTCACCATTCGAATTGAGTTTTTTTTTTTTTTTGGACACCGCGGGCAGGAGTTTTTAGGCGAGGCCGTGGCTTCGGCCTAGTCCGCAGCGTCCTGGTGAAAAAAAATCTAAAAAAATCTATTTGCTTAAATTTTGAATCGATTTGACCTCTCAACTCGATTCAAGATTCAAATCGTATTTTTTCCCCAGCCCTACTTTCTAGTGCATTTTACCCTTTTTTTAAACTGACTTCACTGGTGTGAACTATGCCATTGGACACCATATATCCTACTATCCATGCGTTTCTGATGCTGGAAAAAATGCACTCACTGCATGTGGTGTGAACCGGCCCTTAAAAAAAAAAGAAAAAAAAAAAGTGTTATTTATTTTTGTTAGGAACTTGTAAAGCATTACACCCACGATCAACAGATTGTGGGTGTAATGCCACGGTCCTGCAGACTGTCAGTGTAGCTGTTTGGCTATACCTCAGATACGAACAGGCAGGTACACTCTCACAGGAAGCTCAGTAAACTATCTAGAGCGCTCAACAGTGCCCTGGTAGTTCATTGAGAACTACAAACTGACGGCCGCAAAGGATGTTGGTACTTGTAGTTTTCACATTCACAGAACTCTATAAATGACTTGGCCGGGCAGGCGAGAAGATCCTCTGCTCGCTGTCAAAACGGCGGTTCAGGGCAATGCTGGGGCCGGTGCATCTGTAACATATTACAAAAGATGAACTTGTCCTTTGAGATTTATCTGTAAGTGAATGTGCAGTGAGTCCAGGCTGCTAGATGTACCTGGATTTGGGGGCCTATGTGAATTAGTTCCAAAACATAAACATTCCTTGTTATGATTGTAGTGTGTGGGGAAAATACGCACACATATAAGTCACTCCTGTGAGATTTGGAAAGGTCCACCTATTTAGAATATGTTGGTTCTCTATTATGTTTATAGATGACTTTTTCCTTCCTGGTTTCCAAGTGTGGCCCTCCTGCTGTGTCTTGCAAGTTATACCATAAAAGACTATTGTTAGGCCTTGTGGGAGGCTGTGGTACGGTCTATGACGTCAAGGAACCCACCAATTGAACCGTCAGCTTGGGAAAATGTGTATGAATTTCTATATGTTATTGTATCTAAAGCTCACGTATCTGTCCTAGCTCTGGAAAGCTGGTGTAGGTTTATTATTTTGTTGTGAATTTTTTGTTCAAGCTTGTTATACTGCTTTTGTTTATTTTGTAAACACTGTAGTCCCAGTTTAATAAAACAGTACAAATATAGCATCCAGTCAGAGGTTTTTGTACAGATTTGTGGAGAAAAATGATGACTGGCTTTATATTGGTTGATATCTTCATTAATATTTAAAGCTGAATACCAAGTGTCCCATTTTTATTTGCAGAGTTACAGTATATTGATCCGGCTTGGACCAATGTAAGTATGTATATGCCAAAGCTGTGAGATCCCTGTCGCAGGAGACAATCACTGTAGTAGTCACTGCTACTACAGTGATCATTACTATCTCTCAGGACCCATGCCAAGCAAAGCCCCTGCTGCATAGTAAACACAAGGGCTTGCTTGTTCAGCACGGGTACCTTTCGCAGAACACCTTGCATTTTTTCAATGAATACAAGCCATTTTCTGTTTGGACAAGGGGGGAAGGTGCAAAATTTACTAAGAAAAATGTAAGGTGTTCAGTAAATGGCACCCATGCCAAGCGAGCACCCATGTGTTCCCTATGCAACAGGGCAGTCGCTTGGCATGGCACCCGGAAGATGGCAGCAATCACTGTAGTAGTGGTAACTGTTACAGCAATTCTCACCTGCCACAGATATGGCATATAAATACTTACATTGGCCCAAGCTGGACCAATGTAACTATACAAAAAAAAGTCAAGCACCCATGTTGGGATCTGCCTGGAGGAGCTGCTATTCGCTATAACATCACTACCAATGTAGTATTGTTAGCATTATGGATCTTACTCCATCCTGCTATAGAGCTGCACGATTAATCGTTAAAAAATCACGATCTTGATTAAACCTCCCTCACAATCTTAATACAGCATTTCTTCGATTCAGTGCAGAGAGTTCTCTGCTCACAGCTGACAGCTGTCAAAAAAACCCAAAAAAAGAGGCCACCTGCCAAGTTTATCACAACATCGTCAGCCCTGGGAGATAACTATAAACAAAGTATCATTTAGTTCTTTAGATCAAAGGAATGAACTTGGGTCTCTAATTGAGGTCAGTTTAACCACATAAAGACAGTGCTAGTTCACACCAGACGCAGTTCCGTTCAGTTCTGTGCGCTTTTTTTCTGCACAAAATGCATGCACATATATTCCAATAGCTCTAGTTCACACCATGCAGTCAGTTTCTTCTCCGGAAACTGACTGCATGGTGCGAACTAGAGCCATTGGAATACATGGAAAACACTGTGCATGCATTTTTAGTGCAGAAAAAAGCACACGGAACTGTATCGGGTGTTAACTGGCCTTTAACCTTTTTCTGACACTTGTTGCTTACAAGTTAAAATCAGTATTTTTTGCCAGAAAATTACTTAGAACCTTCAAACATTTATATATATTTTTTTAGCGGAGACCCTAGAGAATAAAATGGCGGTTGTTGCAATATTTTATGTCACACTGGCACACTATTTGCGAAGCGGTCTTTCAAACACAATTTTTTTTGGAAAAGATACACTTGAATGAATGAATGAATTAAAAAAAAAAAAAACTAAACAGTAAAGTTAGCCCAATTTTTTTGTATAATGTGAAAGATGATGTTACTCCGCGAGAATCGTGAGCGATTCGTGATCTTTATTCTAAGAAAAAAAATTGTGATTCTCGTTTTAGCCAGAAGCGTGCAGCTATATCCTGCTAACATTTAGTGATATTGGGAATATTCAAGTGATTGTAAAGTCTCAATTTTTTTTTTTCCCTATAAAAATAACAAAAATGTTATACTTGCCTACTCTGTTGCAGTGGATTTGCACAGAGCAGCCTGGATCCTCCTCTTCTCGGGTCCCTCTTCTGTGATCCTGGCCTCCCCTCCTGTCGAGTGCCTCCACAGCAAGCAGCTTGCTATGGGGCACCCAAGCCGACACAGCTCCCTGTGTCCATTCAGACACCGAACCCCCGACCAGGCCCCTCCCCCTCTCCGCTCCTCTGCTGTGTCAGCCAATCAGGTGGGAGAATTTCGGACGGCTGAGACACTTGCGAACATCGCTGGACAGAGAGGGACCTCAGGTAAGTATTAGGGGGGCTGTGGGGGGCTTTTATCCTAATGCATAAAACTGCCTTCTGCCTTTACAACCCCTTTAAGGCCACATCTAGATATACTACAATGATTGTGTTGGGGAAAAAATTGCCCTGTTGGGGTAAAAATTCTTTAATTGTAACACTCTCAAGCAGAGAATCCAGGCCTGGAAAAATTTACAGCTATCCTTGATTGGAAAGATAAATCTTATTAAAATGAAGGTTCTTCCGGTTATCCTTTATTTTTTGCACCATGCGCCCCTACAAATCCCTAAATCCTACTTTAAAAGACTAGGTGGCCTAGCGACCTCCTAGTGACCCAGGGTCCCCTTCGACCCCGCATATAGGTTTAAAGGTGCTGCAGGAACCCGGGGGGGGGGGGGGGTTGGCCCTACCTGATTGGTACAAGTACTACCTTGCAGGCCAAATGCATGCTGATGGCTATTGGAGGATGACAGTGACTCAGCTACGGTGTTGGAAGCAGCAGTTTTGGGTTTGTATGAGAGTTTACGATTGGCTGTATTCCGGGGAAGCAAGTCTATTCTTCCACTGACCAGATCTATGAAGGCCACTATCGTAGCATGGGCAATTTCCCAACACTTCATGCAGCCTGACTACAAGGGCATGTCACCTGCCGCCCCACTGTGGATGAACCCTTGTCTCCCGCACTTTTGTGAATTCCAAGATCCAGGGGTATGGGCTGCAAGGGGGATCAAAAAGGTTGGGGATATTACACAGGGGGGCATTTTTCTCTCCTTAGATCAAATAAAAGCAAAATTTGATCTTCCGAAACAATATTTTTTCTGTTATCACCAACTACGGCATGCATTTCAGTCACAATTTCAGACATTGGGGATAGAGACTTAGCCTTCGGTTTTGGAAAACCTTCTCCAGGATGACTCTTTATCCAAGACGTTGTCAATAACCTACAAAGAATTGTTTGGGACCACACCTCCTAAGATGCTCCGTTGTAAGGATGAAGGTCCCAAACATTGATGGGGAGGATTGGGATGACGTGGGAGAGGCCATTTAAACATCTGCTGTCAGCTAGGGATGTCAGCTAGGGATAGACTGATAGTTTAAATTTTTGCATAGAATCTACTATACCTCAGTCCAATTGGCAGGGAATTACTCCTCGTGCTCCGCCGCCTGCTGGAGATGTACGTATGTCCCTGACAAATTTGAACACATTTTTTGGAGTTGTCCGGCAATCCAAGACTTTTGGTCAAAAATACTTGAGTGCATAATCAAAATACTTACTGTACCTATACCCCAGTCCATCTCAGTGTGCCTCCTGGGTTTGGTGAATGCTGTGGCCCCGTCTAATGCCCTTAGAACCTTACTCAATGTCATACTATTTTATGCACGAAAGGCAATTTTTCTCCATTGGAAGAAGCCGGCCTTCTGGAAAGGTCTGGTCAACTCTATGATCTCTTTTTATAAGGCCACATATATCTCCAGAGGTTGTGAGAAGAAATTTCAAAAGGTATGGCGAGCCTGGATGGATCCTTCTTCAACCACAGGTTGACCTCTCAGGTGTGGATTGAGAATTCTCGGCAGTGTTTGCACTATTTAGGATAGCCCAGATGGTTGAACTTACTATTCAATGTATTTTTCAGACCAGGATGGGCTACGGGCTCATTCAGCTATTAATCACTGGTTTTGGAAGGTGGATGTATTACTTTTTCTAAGCAGCCCTTAGGGGCATCAAAGGTGGAAGGGTGATGCGTTTAGAGGGGGGAAGAAGGGTTTTCTTTTAGTTTCTGTTAGATTATCAGATTCTTGTTTTTCTAGAATGTTTACGGCCCTGTGTGGCCATTTTCATGGCAGTTTGTCGCCACCTTGTTTATCTCAAATATAAATTCAATAAACAGAATTAAAAAACAAATAAAAATGTACCACTCTCTACCACCTTTTTATTACATAATGCTGGACCAATCCAATGACAAGCTATAGTGCATTGTTTAAATAAACTGTGTTGATGTGTGATAGGTAAAGATGGAACATAAAGTGTGTTGCACCACATAAATGCAGCAAGGTGTGTCTGCTCTGTGGCTTGCATTAAAAAGTAAATTAAAGGGCCCCGTTTTACTTACCTGACCCATCGAAAGTCCTGCGCTCGCTCCCGTCATCCTCTTTGCCGCTCAACCTGGCCGCTGATTGGCTACAATGGATGGATTGAAAGCAGCGCAGCCATTAGCTCGCGCTGCTGTCAATTACATCCAATGACACGGCACGCTGGGGGGCATGGCCGAGTGATACAGTGAGTGGCTATAGCCGCCGGTGTCTTGTCGAATACTGTCCCCCCGCAGGCGCAGTACGGAGGACAAACGAGACGCTGAAAGTCTCCGAAGTTCAACAGCTGATCATCAGCTGTACACGGTGCCTGCGCATTTATTCTGCCCTGTGTCCAGGTTCATTCCCCACTATCCAAGTGGACATAGAGTTAGAATAAATAGATGCCGAGCACAGCGAGGCCGTGCCTGAAGCGTGGCAAGCGAAGCGAGCCCGCGAGGGGCCCTCTTACAAAGCCTTCATTATTAAGTGCCCAAGCGCCATGTACAGCTGATGGTCAGCTGATCAACTTCGGACACTTTCGGCGTCTCCTTGTCCGGGGCGGACACTATCCGATACGAGGATACGAGGACACTTCTTGTCAGAACACCGGCTGTATCACGAGAGCGCGCCCGCAAGAACTAAACACCATGGGAGGGAGCTCGCATTAAGGTAGTGAGTCCTTGCGGGGAGGAGCTGAAACAGCCGCCGAGGGACCCCAGAAGACCAGGTTCGGGGCCACCCTGTGCAAAATGAGCTGCACAGTGAAGGTAAGTATAACATGTTTGTTTTTTTAAAAGCATTTTGGCTTCTGTTGTGGAAAAAAATTGCACATCAATGCAATGCATTAAAAAATGCATTTTAACTGAAGCGCATTTACACATGCTAAACGCAATGAACATGGTGTAAATCCAGCCTCGCTGCCCTGGAATACTGTAATGGCTTGATATTAGAGAATGAATGTCTCCTACAGTGAGGGGAAAAAAGTATTTGATCCCCTGCTGATTTTGTACATTTGCCCACGGACAAAGAAATGATCAGTCTATAATTGTAATGGTAGGTTTATTTTACCAGTGAGAGACAGAAAACCAACAAAAATATCCAGAAAAATGCATTTCAACAAAGTTATAAATTGATTTGCATTTTAAAGAGTGAAATAAGTATTTGATCCCCTAGCAATCACCAAGATTTCTGGCTCCCAGGTGTCTTCTATACAGGTAACAAGCTGAGATTAGGAGCACTCTCTTAAAGGGAGTGATCCTAATCTCAGCTTGTTACCTGTATAAAAGGCATCTGTCCACAAAAGCAATCAATCAGATTCCAATCTCCCAACCATGTCCAAGACCAAAGAGCTATCCAAGGATGTCAGGGACAAGATTGTAGACCTAAACAAGGCTGGAATGGGCTACAAGACCATCGCCAAGCAGCTTGGTGAGAGGGTGACAACAGTTTTTTGCAAATGGCAGAAACACAAAATAACTGTTAATATCGCTTGGTCTGGTGCTCCATGCAAGATCTCACCTTGTGGAGTTTCAATGATCATGAGAACGGTGAGGAATCGGCCCAGAGCTACAAAGGAGAATCTTTTCATTGATCTCAAAGCAGTTGGGACCATAGTCACCAAGAAAACAATTGGTAACACACTACGCCATGAAGGACTGAAATCTTGCAGCGCCCGCAAGGTCCCCCTGCTCAAGAAAGCTCATATACAGGCCTGTCTGAAGTTTGCTAATGAATATCTGAATGGATCAGAGGAGAACTGGGTAAAAATCTTGTGGTCAAATGAGACCAAAATCTAGCTCTTTGGCATCAACTCAACTCGCCGTGTTTGGAGGAGGAGGAATGCTGCCTATGACCCCAAGAACACCATCCCCACCTTCAAACATGGAGGTGGAAACCTTATGCTTTGGGGGTGTTTTTCTGCTAAGGGGATAGGACAAATTCACCGCAACAATGGGACGATTGTAAGGGCCTTGTACCATCAAATCTTGGGTGAGAACCTCCTTTCCTCAGCCAGGGCATTGAAAATGGGTCATGGATTTGTATTCCAGCATGACAATGACCCAAAACACACGGACAAGGCAACAAAGGAGTGGCTCAAGAAGAAGCACATTAAGGTCCTGGCGTGGCCTAGCCAGTCTCCAGACCTTAATCCCATAGAAAATATGTGGAGGGAACTGAAGGTTCGAGTTACCAAACGTCAGCCTCGAAACCTTAATGACTTGGAGAGGGAAGACTTCACTGCTGGGTTCCCCTACTACGAATGACGGTGGCAGCACCCGAGAGCCGATCGAAAAATCGGCTGGGGTGCCGACATCGTGGAAACCTTGGACAGGTAAGTGTCCTAATATTAAAAGTCAGCAGCTACAGTATTTGTAGCTGCTGACTTAATTTTTTCGTGGGGCCCAAAACTCCTCTTTAAGTAATTTCAGTTGATGTTTTTTTTTTCGTGCGGCATGGTATTGATATGCACTTTTTCTCGCAGCAGAAGCTAAAATACTTTGCTTTCCCTAATGCGTTCTGTGACATGTAGTTTGCTGCACTGTGTTTATTTGCAGCATGTAATGTTTTCACCCAGCGCACATCAAGTAAGCGTGTTGGTGTGAGCAGGGCCTATAGGAAAAAATGAGTTTCAGCTTATTGCACTGGGCCCACGTTGAGCAACATAGCCCCATTGGGCATGGTATGAATGGCACCTAAGCCCGGGTTCACATATGTGCGAATTGGATGTGGTTTTCACCGCATCCAATTCACATGACAGGCGAGTGTGATCGGCTTTCAATAGAGCCGGTTCACACATATCTGGGGCGGCCATAGTGCAGTTTCCAAAAGGGTCCATTTTTGGGTCCGGTTCAGACGCAAATTCAGGCAAAGATTTGGACTTGAATCGCACCTGAACCGGTGAATAGAAATGCACCGGACCCCAAGCTGGAAACTATGGCCGCATATATGTGAAGCCGCAAAGTGTATTCCAAACTTTGTTCATCATAACAGCACCCGGAATACTTTCATTTGGACAATGTGGCATTTTTCTGTGTGTTTGCTGTATAGGGATTATGATCATATTCTGTTGATTATATTGATTTTTTTTTTTTTTATAATTCTTACAGATCATGAGTTCTGTTTCGCCAGGGCAGGAACATGTTCCACTTCGCCATGGACAAAATCTCACCCTTCCACACGATGACTATGTGCCTTTCCAGTTTCAAGGGCTTGTCTACAAACCAGAGATGTGCAGAAAGAATTGTGGGTTCTATGGTAACCCAGCATGGCATGGCTATTGTTCCAGATGCTGGATTCAGAAGCGACAGCAGACTCAGCCACTCACAAATGGGTAAATACCATTTCCATATTTAAACAGTAGGGGCGCATTTAAAAGTATTGTGATGCATTAAACACCCAATGTGTGTGGTGTGCATTTGCAGGCTTGTGATACAAAAAGTGTATTAACCAGACGTCAATCCCCAGCAACAAAGTACAATTACATTCGAGAGGAACACAAAAATAAAAGCCTTTATGGATAATTAGCATACCACTGCATGTTTAGATTATTCCATATTCCTGATATTCAAAATTAATTCTTTTGTTTTGAGAGAGTAGTATGTGTAGAGGAGGAGTATGAAGGGTATGACAGTGGGCAATATGAGCAGAGGAGGCGTGCAGAGGGTGTGACAATGGACGCTATGTACAGGAGAAGAGTGTGGAGGGTATGACAGCAGGCAGTTTGTGCAGGAGCAGAGGGTATGGCAGTGGAGAGTATCTACAGGAGAGGAGTATGCCGGGTATGACAGCAAACAGTATGTGCAGCAGGAGAGTGTGGAGGGTATGATGGCAGGCAGTATGTGTAGGCTGAATAGTGCTAAGGGGATGATGGTGGCCAGTATATGCAGTGGAGGAGTGGGGAGGGTATGACAGTGGGCCTTGTGCAGAGTGAGGAGTATGTGAGGTTGAATAGTACTAAGGGGATGATGGTGGCCAGTGTGTGCCGGGGAGGAGTGGGGAGGGTATGACAGTGGGCGTTGTGCAGAGTTAGGAGTGCAGATTTGTATGACGGTAGACATTATATGCATAGGAGTGGATGATATGACGTGGGCAGTATGTGCAGCAGAGGAATGAATGCAGAGGGTATGACTACTGGCAGTATGTCCAGGACAGTGGAGAGGATATAATGGTAAACAGTATTTGCAAGATTTGATGGTGGGCAGTATGTGCACTGGGGTAGTGCAGAAGGAATAGGGTGGGGTTATGACAGTCCATCCCATGTTTGCGGGGGAAGGGTATGGCAGCGCACACAATGGTCATGGTGTGTAACACTTGGGTAGGATTGGGAAGTGTGGAAGGATCATTATTATTTTTTTTCCCCCCTGTAGATCCTTAAAGTGTTTGTAACCCTAAAAAAAAAAAAAAAAAAAAAAAGAGAGATCTTGTTCCCTTATAGCATATTAAACAGCACAGTGCTTGTGCTGTCTAATGTGCACCTCTCTAAACTAAAAAACCTGGCTGATCCTGCCACTTCCTGTGTCCCCCTCTCTGTGCTGACCACGATAATCATGGCTGCTGAGCCCTGAATACAGTGGTCAGCTTGCATGCCTCTGTCATCCGCAGCTCTCCCCTGTCCTCACCCCCTCCCTCCCTGTCTGTCAGCTCTGTGTCCCTGTCTCTGCCCCCCCCTCCCTCCTGCCGCTATTATTAAAAAATAAAAGATTACCATTTGTCACTGCCAGCCCCTCTATTATAACGAGGCATAACACACAGGGTAAATGTTTTTCTAAAACGAAGTTTGTAAATACAGTTTTACAGCTGTCATCAGGCCAGTCACGTGACTCCCGCCTGGTCTCCTACTTCGATCCAGGGCTACTGCGGGAGGGGCTGATCAGCCACGAGAACTCCCTGGCTGACGTCAGAGGGAGATCTCAGCCCCTCCTGCAGTAGCCCTGGTTTAGAGTAGGAGACCGGCCGGGAGTCACATGACCGGCCTGAAGATAGCTGTAAAACTATATTTACCAGCTTCATTTTAGAAAAACATTTACCCTTGGTGTTATGCCTCGTTTATAATAGAGGGGCTGGCAGTGACATACATTTCTGTGGTAGCAACCACTTTAATGCCTCCTGTGCCCACTAAGTGTGTGATCTGGTTGTGTTCTGTGACTATGTGGTCTGTCTACTATGAATGATCAGTGGGTATGCCGCAACTGCAATAGCATGCTCTGTTCAGCTGAATTCAAGAAGAAATAAAGCCCCCCCAGTGACTAACTGATGGTACAACCTTTGCGGTTTGTTACATCTGTAGGATTGGATATAATATAATGTCCATAGCATGCTAATATTTTCCCATACACACCGTAGGACAAGCTTAGTTGGACATCTTCTAACCTACTGGTATCCTTTTGAATTGTGGGAGTAAACTGAATCAATCAGAGGAAACCTGCACTGCTGAGATTTGAATGCAAAAACTCTGACCTGCAGAGCTGGGGTACTTGCCAGTCACAGCCAGTAAAGCTGAGACAGCGGGTGATCAGCCATTAGTTCAGACAGTTGACAGGGCAGCAACTATCAGTGCTGCTTCACTTTGACTTTTAGCTAGGGTCATCCTTTGGCAAATGTGTAAAGCTAAATTAGGGAGTAAATATACAGTACAACTTTATTTGTTAAGTCAGCACAGTTAAAATAATGAGATATTCAGATAATGATTATCCAAATATCACTGGTTTACCAAATCTTATATTTGAATGGTAGATATTTGAAGTATTGACCACCCCTAGATCTTTGTCCATTGATGAAGTCTCACTCCTCTGCTAGAGTTAAAAATGTTGTCTCAAGTCTCCAAGAGATCTAAAAGGCAAACGCATTTGTTTAGGGCTGCTATGCCTTGAGCTGAGTTATGACTACAACTTCCTTTGCACCCAGTAATGTAAGGCATTTTTCAGATTAGTTATTTGCATGTTTTATCAGTTCTGTCCATGTGAGTTTTCCTTTTGTTTTGGAGGTCACCTTTCATATATATATAACCCTGGTATCTGTTCAGTTATATAAACCGTTCTAGCTCTGAGAAAAAGTATTTACTTGCTTGACCTGTTGCCAAATCAAAGCTGGGGGAAAAAATACTTCTTTATGATACCACAGGAAATCTTTAAGCACTCGTGGAAGCTGATCACACTCATAAATTTTGTCTTGGTTAGAAGGCAATATCATGTTTTTGTGCACCATCAAAGCTTGCTGGTTTACCGTTCTTGGTAGAGAAGGTTGACTGATCAGGTTAGAAAAATAGTTGACCAATAGTTATTTATTCCCCTGCGAAAAAAGTGCTCCAGATGTGTTTTGCTTCACTTCCCTGCTCCAAAAGCAACCCAAACAAAGAGGTCTGTTGCCACCCTTGACTGATGAGACTAAGCTTTACCATCCTTTCCTGATCAAGTGTAGGGGGAGATATATCACTAATGATTTCTACCATGAGACTAACAAAAAAGAGCCAGAGATGTGTTTTTGCTCCACTCTCCTGTCCATGAGCGACCTGAACATGCATGTTTGTTTGTGAAGCATCTGAAACGACCTCTGAATAGTCAGATTGTACCTTTATGCCCAGCCATTCTCAGAGGTCTGTTGTGACACCTTTGATATGAGACTACGCTCTATACTATTATCATGAACATGTATATGGAAGAGATATAGCCCTAATAATTTCTACCCTGAGACTAAATTGCAGGAATGTGTGACACTTGATTGCTCACATGTGTTGGACAATTGTTCTTGTGTCCAAATTACATAGATAGCAGTATGATGCAAACAAAGGAATCAAAGTAAAGAGAGTTAGTGCTTTTTGCTACTAAAAATTACATGTATTGCTGCACCCAAATTCCTAATTGTCTAAGGACCTCTGTTATGAGTCTCACCAATAGAGCTTCTGCAGACTGCACCACTTATAAAATTGGACAGCAATGGGGTGCTTCTAAAATCAATGTTTATATGATGGGCAACCTTTTACTTTTCTGTTTCTACTCACATGTGATGTCCATTTGCATTAAAAAATTAAGACTGAATGTATAAACAGTAGTATCACATAGCAAATTATTACAATTGCAACTTTATTGATTTGACTTCAATATGATATCTGGTCATCAATGAATGTTGTAGCTTACACATATTGCTTTTTGCAGTGCTTGGTCCCATAAGAACATTTTTTTTAAAGGAATACTTACTGATTCAGTTTTCACTTTAGTTTTAGGCATCACAGTGCACATCTACTATGTAAAACCTGATATGGGTGCAGGTTATCAACAGGACACACATCACAACATTAATGTCAACAGAAAGCAAAATGTCTTTCCGGAAAATGAGGAACAAACTACAAAGGTAGGTGTCCTGTTTTCACATGTCTATGTATAACTGTGCTGAAATCAACCTTTCTGATATTATGAAACTCATAAATATTACATCATAGTTTATTTTTTCGCAGCCTGGATATGGTGGAATGACAGAGCTGCAGCCACCCTCCAAGTTTAAGGTTATTGGCTGGATAGGAAATTTCTTCCTTTATAACCAGTTGTACCCTCGGGATGAGAGTAGTGGTTTGAGTCTTTACATTTTACATGAAGATATGCAGTTTTTCTAGGTTGCAAGTGTGGTGCTGCCTTTTCACGAGAGAGCCATGAAGGCAGTTCTGACCACTTGCTAACATCTAGACCACCTGCTAACATCTAAGGCAACTCTAGAATTCAGTTTTTTATTTTTTTTTTTAAGCTTTGTAGCTGTAGTTGCTGAAGCTGTTGTCTTATGAAGGTTTGTTTGCCTGTGTCAATCTTCCCTTTGTCTTATTTTCTGTTCTTAAAATCACTGCCCACAATCCTGCAAAACTGACTGCTGGTACCTGTCACTTTCCATCCAGGTATTTAGGTATCTGTGTTCTTACAGAGAACATAAGCTGCATCAAGTGGCACCTTAAAACAAGAAATGTACAGTTATGCTCATAAGTTTACATACTCTGGCAGAATTTATGATTTCTTGGCCATTTTTTCAGAGAATATGAATGATAACGCAAAAACATTTCTTTCACTCATGGTTAGTGTTTGGCTGAAGCCATTTATTATCAATCAACTGTGTTTACTCTTTTTAAATCATAATGGCAACAGGAACTACCCAAATGACCCTGATCAAAAGTTTACATACCCTGGTGTTTTTGGGCCTGATAACATGCACACAAGTTGACACAAAGGGGTTTGAATGGCTATTAAAGGTAACCATCCTCACCTGTGATCTGTTTGCCTCTAATTAGTGTGTGTGTGTGTATAAAAGTTCAGTGCATTTCTGGACTCCTGACAGACCCTTGCATCTTTCTGGATTTTGAGTCAAAGCAAAAGAATTGTCAAAGGATCTGCAGAAAAAAGGTAGTTGAACTGTATAAAACAGGAAAGAGATATAAAAAGATATCCAACTAATTGAGAATGCCAATCAGCAGTGTTCAATACTCTAATCAAGAAGTGGAAAATGAGGGGTTCTGTTGAAACCAAACCACGGTCAGGTAGACAAACTAAAATTTCGGCCACAACTGCCAGGAAAATTGTTCAGGCTGCAAAGAAAAACCCACAAATAACTTCAGGTGAAATACAGGACTCTCTGAAAACATGTGGTGTGGCTGTTTCAAGATGCACAATAAGGAGGCACTTGAAGAAAGATGGGCTGCATGGTCGCCAGAGGAAAGCCATTACTACGCAAATGCCACAAAGTATCCCGCTAACAATACGCCAGCACAGAGACAAACCTCAAACCTTGTGGCACAAAGTCATTTAGAGTGATGAGACAAAAACTGAGCTTTTTGGCCACAACCATAAATGCTATATTTGGAGAGGAGTCAACAAGGCCTATGATGAAAGGTATGGAGGTGGATCACTGATGTTTTGGGGATGTGTGAGCTACGAAGGCACAGGAAATTTGGTCAAAATTGTTTGCAAGATGAATGCAGTATGTTATCAAAAAATACTGGAGTGACATTTGCATTCATCAGCCAGGAAGCTGCGCATGGGACGTACTTGGACATTCCAACATGACCATGATCCAAAATACAAGGCCAAGTCGACCTGTCATTGGCTACAGCAGAATAAAGTGAAGGTTCTGGAGTGGCCATCTCAGTCTCCTGACCTCAATATCATTGAGCCACTCTGGGGAGATTTCAAACATGCACTTTATTCAAGACAGCCCAAGAATTTACAGGAACTGGAGACTTTTTGCCAAGAGGAATGGGCAGCTTTACCATCTGAGAAGATAAAGAGCCTCATCCACAAATACCACAAAAGACTTCAAGCTGCCATTGATGTTAAAGAGGGCAATACACTGTATTAAGAACTGGGGTACTATGTAAACTTTTGATCAGGGTCATTTGGGTAATTTCTGTTGCCATTATGATTTAAAAAGTGTAAACACAGTTGATTGATTATAAATGGCTTCAGCCAAACACTAACAATGATTGAAAGAAAAGTTTTTGTGTTATCATTCATATTCTCTGAAAATTGGCCAAGAAATCATAAATTCTGCCAGGGTATGTAAACTTATGAGCACAACTGTACATATACTTTTCCGGTATTCATTAACTTTTCATAGTCTACCCAAAATGTGTTGAGATGGGAAAAAAAACATTTTAAAAAAGAAATGGGAGATTCAAAAAAATTAAGCATTCATTATCGCCTATCTAGATGCAACATCGATCCTCGCTGCCTCTACACCTGAGAACTGAGCAATCAAAGACCACTGATCACTCAGTTCTCAAGTCTGCTGTGAGCATAGAGCAGTGACTGTCAGTCACTACTCTGCTCTGCCCCTCCAGTGCTCACTGGAGTGCTGGGCTGTGGAGGGGCCGAGAGCGGCTGAGTCATGCTCTCAGCAGTGCGCAGTGAGGCTGAGCCAGCTGCCAGTTAGGCATCTAGGTGGATCCCAACATTATTTTTAGGATTCCTGCAGAGCCTGGACCGGCTGAGTGACGTCAGCCAATAGTGGGCTTTATCCCGTTGTAGGCTGAATCTGTGTCACAGGAGTGCAGAACCAAGTGCACTTATGTGACCTATAGGAGAGGTATGGCCAAAGAGCTTTGGCCATACTTCTGCTTTACCTTGTTTTGTCAAGTTCCTGAAATAATCTTAGCTCCACTTCCAGAATCCTTTTTGTGTGGGGGATAAAAAAAATCTTTATTTTATCTTGAGACAAGAACTGTACAATTAAAATCATTATACATAGCCATTTTGAAAAAAGTGACAGAGTAAGCAGACCTTCACCCCCCCCCCCCCCCCCCCAGGTAAAACCTACATCTTGTTTTGCATTATCTCCAATACAGATAATTCTTGTGCTTCTATATAAGCTTACAAGAAAGTAAGAAAGTCTTTTAAGGGGAAAACCATAAAGCACATTCACAAATGTGCTGTAACTTTAACAAACATTTTCATCACAGTTTCCAACACAACAGATTAATTATGATTCCCTAAAGGTTGTGCCATACGTAGGTGTTGTAAATATAATGCTGGCACATTTATTTTTGTGCTTAAGCCTGGACGTGTTTACTGCCTTTTATGTACAAAATACTGTATATTACATTTTAGTGAAATGCAGACAAAGATATAAACTCAGAATGAACAGGCTACGTGTAATTCTTGAGGAGCTCATTGGCTCAGTACATTAACTTGCTTCTTTTCAGCATTAGAATATGTACTGTAATGCTATTACATTTTAAAATAGATACTAGACTGCTGGGTTTCAATGCAGCCTACACCCTTCAATTCTTTGCAGATCTATTACACTGAGTCATTACAGTTGGTATTGGATTTGAAGAGTTGTGCAAACTGAGAATATATCCAGTAATGCATGAACACACACTTTTGGCCAAAGTAGTAGCTCTTAAATGCACTTTCCCTTATCGTCTTTCAGGACAGCACCTTGAGAGCGTGGCTCCACCCACTTGACAGGAAACACACCTCCACCAAACTTTAAAAGGAGGCTCCTTCCCACTTATCATCAGTTTATGTGTTTCCTCCGGCGGGAACACATGTGGGAGTTTGGAGCTCTCAAGGTTCTGTCCTGAGAGAACAGGCTCCCTACTCCACTATTTTTACCTACCTCAGGAGAGCCGATTCCTCCCATTTTCCACAGGCTTACGGGTGCCGGGTGGATGGGCTCCTTCTCCCTCGTCAGTGCTCGGGGAGAGCCAGGACTGCTCCGGGTATTGCTGCTCCCAGGCGGAGGCGTCGGGCATGTCAGGCATTTCTGTTTGTTTTTTCTTGCCTGCACATGTTTTTTCCCTGACGCCGCCGCCATCTTGGGAAGGGCAGTCAGAGGACTGCATCCGCCGGATGTGAGGTATCCGGAAGTGGGGCGGCATCCATGGAGCAGGCGCCAGGCGTCATTTCCGCCGGAAGCGCAGGGGGAGGAGGGAGGAATAGGTCTGGTGCCTATTTATTGCCGGTTCCGGTCCGGCGCACAGGTGCTATTGGAGTCCGGAACCGGCGTTTTCGCCACAAGCATCACGCTGCTGCCTCAGCATGGATTCAGGAACCGCAGCGAGTGGGCACAGGCACCAGCAAGGCCCAGGTAAGGAGCAGACTGTAGTTTCTGCTCAGCTTTACTGTGGGGTCTCTCTCTAGCCCTCTTCTCTCTAAATGTTAGTGAAGTTTGAGGGTATTTTTTCCCCCTGGTGGCGGAGGGGCCTGTCAGGGCACATGAGTCTGATAGCTTTTCTCACTGTGCACCTGTGGTGAGCAACCTTGAGTAATCAGGCTGACTCTAAAAGATGGTTTGTCTTTTTTCTCTCTCTTTTTTTCCCTTATCATGGCAGGCCAAGAGCTCTGACCCTGGGATTAGAAAGAGATGCCCTTCATGCAAAATTAAGTTAAATGAGGGCTGGAAAAAGGCTTTATGTCAAGCATGTATTGACTCCTTGGTGAGGGAAGAAACCACTTCCGCATGCAGTGATCTAATCGCATCTGCCAAAAAGGAATTGGATGCTACCATTCAATCCTTCAGATCCTCACTCACCTATCCATCTGCAAGTCAGCCCACTACCTCACAGTCCTCTCAAGGCTCACTGTTAGTCCCGGCAGTAGAGGCGGAAATGGGTCCTCTGAACCGGGAAGGGCTTTCCCCATCCCATTCTAATGAATCGAATGAGGATAGTGATGAGCTGGAGAATATGTCTTCCAAGTATAAATTGTCTTTGGATCAGGTGGATGGCCTTTTAAAGGCTATTTATGCTACTCTAGGCCTTGAGGAAGAGCATAAGGAGATGTCTTTACATGACAAGATGTATGCAGGGCTTAGTGAGTCTAAGTCCCGTACCTTTCCAGTCCATGCAGTGATTTCTGAAACAATCAGAAAAGAATGGGCTGACCCTGATAGGAAACCATTTTTCTCTAGGGCTCATAAGAGAAGGTTCCCTTTTGATGAAGACCCAGCAGCTCTTTGGAATAAGGTTCCAAAACTTGATGCAGCCTTTTCTCAGGTGTCAAGATCTACTGATCTAGCATTTGAGGACATGGGGATCTTAAAAGACCCCATGGATAAAAAAATGGATCAACAGCTCAAGCGGACTTGGCAATCCATTATGGGCAACCTTAAGCCAGCAATGGCAACTACTTGCATCTCCAGGAACTTGGAGTATTGGGTAAATCAGCTTAAAGCTCATATAATAGCAGATTCCCCTAAACAAGAAATCCTTGACTCCTTTTCTACCCTCTCAGCAGCCGTAGCCTATGTCTCTGATGCCTCAGCAGAGTCTATCAGGATGACAGCTAAGGCGGCAGCCCTTGCTAATTCAGTTAGACGGGCTTTATGGCTAAAGACTTGGCAAGGGGACACAGCATCTAAAAACAAATTATGCGGGGTCCCTTTTCTAGGAGACTTACTGTTCGGCCCTGATTTGGATTCAGTTCTGGACAGGACTGCAGATAAAAAGAAATCTTTTCCTGTCAAAAAGAAGAAACAACCAGTCAAACGGTTTTTTCGTCCTCAAAGGGCTCAGGAACAGAACAAGTCTCAAGAGAAAAAGAAAAGCTGGTCAGGGCAGAGGGGTAAGGGCAGAGGAAATGTCCTTTTCCATCCTCCTGCGTCAGCCAGCAAGACGCAATGACAGTCGGTTACAAGTAGGGGGAAGACTACAAGACTTTCTCCCCTATTGGGCAAGCATAACAGAAAACCAGTACATCCTGAATATGCTAGCCCAGGGTTACAATATAGAATTTTCAGATCTCCCCCTAGAAAGGTACTTGGTGACAAATCTTCCAAGAGATGTAACAAAATCCCTGGCAATGAAGAGCCTATTAAAGGATCTGATAGATCAGGGGGTTATGACTTACGTCCCTCAGGGGGAGCTTTATCAGGGATTTTATTCCCGTATATTCCTGATAAAGAAACCATCCGGAGATTTTCGGTTAATCCTAAACCTGAAACCGCTGAACAGATCAGTCCAATACAAAAGGTTTCGTATGGACTCCATCTTCACGGTCAAGAATCTATTGACGAGGGAATGCTTTATGGCATCAATAGACCTTCGAGATGCCTATCTGCATATCCCTATAGCCCCGCAGTCCCAAAAATTCCTAAGATTGGCGATAAATTTGGGAAAAGAGGTTCTGCACTTGCAATTCAGGGCCCTCCCCTTTGGCCTGTCTTCTGCCCCACGAATTTTCACAAAAATAATGGCAGAAGCGCTTGCTCCTCTTCGCATGCAGGGGATTGCGGTAATTCCGTACTTGGACGACCTACTCCTTTTTGCCCCCTCCAGGGAAGGACTGCTAGACAACCTCGGAAGGACCCGAGGTCATCTAGAAACCCTGGGTTGGATCATAAATCTGCAGAAGTCAAATTTCGTTCCAGCCCAGAAAATACTATTCCTGGGGTATCAGATTTGTTCAAGGGAACAAAAGATTTTTCTCCCAGAAGAGAAGAAGGGGAAAGTCCTGAAGGTGGTAGCGTCCTTGCAGGCAAGCCAGCAATTATCAGTCCGACAAGTGATGTCATCCCTAGGAACCCTAACAGCAACCATACCAGCCATTCAATGGGCAAGGTTACATTTCAGGCCTCTCCAGAGCTTTCTCCTGAGAATATGGAATCACAGGTCAGAATCTCTGGAAGCAAAGGTAAAGATACCCACCAAAGTCAAGAGATCACTTTGGTGGTGGAGAAGACAGGAGAATCTGTCAGAAGGCCTGCTCTGGTCATTTCCAATAGAAAAAGTGGTAACAACGGATGCCAGTGTATGGGGTTGGGGAGCTCACTTAGACGAAGACTTCGCGCAAGGAATGTGGTCTCGGACAGAGGCAAGGAGGTCCTCAAATTGGAGGGAACTAAAAGCAGTCGCCTTAGCTTTAGATGCCTTCTCTCCCATCCTTCAAGGTTCTCATGTCCGGGTCCTCTCAGACAACGCCACTACCATAGCCTACCTAAACAAACAGGGGGGTACAAGAAGCAAAACACTTCAGTTGCTAGCTTCAAAGATCCTGGTTTGGGCAGAAAAGCATGTTCGGTCCCTATCAGCAGTCCACCTCAAAGGCACCTTAAATGTAGTGGCAGATTATCTAAGCAGAAGGCGGATTCAGGAATCAGAATGGAGCCTGAATCCGGAAATCTTTGCAATGATTACCAGGGCCTGGGGTCAACCGCAAATAGACCTATTTGCATCACAGGAAAATACACAACTCCCAGTATTTTTCTCTATTCACAGAAACGACAAGGCCCAGGGGACAGATGCGTTAATCCAGCCCTGGAACTTCCATCTGGGTTACGCATTTCCTCCTTTCCAACTTATCCCGTTGGTGTTAAGGAAGATACAGAGGGAGAAGGTGGAAGTAATCCTAATTACTCCATTTTGGCCAAAAAGGGCATGGTTTTCCACCATTCTACAGATGGCAGTCAAACCATTTTGGCGGCTGCCTCTCCGGCAGGACCTGCTCCTACAGGGTCCAATACAGCATCCGGGAGTGGCCAGTCTAAGCCTCACGGCCTGGTTTCTGAGGAGCAGTTGTTAAGAAACAAAGGTCTGTCACAACCCTTGGTAACTACCTTACTTTCCAGTAGGAAAATAGTGACCAGAAAAATCTATGCTAAATATTGGAAGGTCTTCAACTCTTTTTGTCATTTGACTAAGAGAAAAGTTAAAAATGTAGTGTCAATTTTGGAATTTCTTCAAGAAGGGGCAGACAAGGGATTGTCAGTCAGCACCCTTAAAGTTCAAGTAGCTGCTTTGGGAGTATTTCTAGAAAGACCAATCTCTTCTGAGCCCTTGGTTATAAGATTTTTCAAGGCACTTACCAGATCTAGACCAGCTCCGGCTAAGCACTTTCCCAATTGGGATCTATCAGTGGTCCTGCAAGCCCTTACAAAGGAACCTTTTGAACCACTACAAGGAATCTCTCTAAGGAATCTTACTCTTAAGACCTTGTTCTTAGTTGCAATAACGTCAGCAAGGAGAATTGGTGAGCTGCACGCCCTATCTGTTAAGAGACCCTTTTTAACCATCTACACAGATAGGATTATACTTAAAACCGATCCAGGTTTTTTGCCAAAGGTAGCGTCAGCACACAATAGGTCGCAGGAAATCATCCTGCCAACCTTTTGCTCTAACCCTTCGGGGGAAAAAGAAGGCAAATTCCACAATTTGGATGTAAGAAGGACTTTATTACAGTATCTGGAGGTAACAAGTAACTTTAGATCCTCGGATTCTCTATTTATACTTTTTTCAGGTAAAAAGAAGGGCCAACAAGCTTCTAGGGGGTCTATAGCTAGATGGCTTAAATCAGCTATTCTAGCAGCCTACGCTCAGTCGGGGCTATCTCCCCCGCTAGGAATTAAAGCACATTCTACCAGGGCTCAGGCCTCTACATGGGCAGAAATGGCTGGTGCCACCCCAGATCAGATTTGTAGGGCGGCTACGTGGTCAAGTTACCTTACGTTTGTCCGTCATTACAGACTGGATCTTCTGTCAGCCAGTGAACAGGCTTTTGGCAGAAAGGTCCTGCAGGCTGTGGTCCCTCCCTAAGTGGGTAAGTCTCTGTTATCCTCTCAAGGTGCTGTCCTGAAAGACGATAAGGGAAAAATCAAGTTAGACTTACCGGTAACTTGTTTTCCATGAGTCTTTCAGGACAGCAGCAACCCGCCCTTATTGTATTAAATTACTATGCTGTGACTAACCATATTCTGATTATGTGTTCCAGCTTGGGCCGGAGGTTCTCTACTACTACTGATGATAAGTGGGAAGGAGCCTCCTTTTAAAGTTTGGTGGAGGTGTGTTTCCTGTCAAGTGGGTGGAGCCACGCTCTCAAGGTGCTGTCCTGAAAGACTCATGGAAAACAAGTTACCGGTAAGTCTAACTTGATTTTTTTTAAAAATAACAGACCGGTTTATATTTACCCGCTCTGTACAATGGAATTGCACAGAGTGGCCCCGAACCTCCTCTTCTCAGGTCCCGGCCAGCACTCCTGGCTCAACCTCCCTGGTGAGGGCCCCCATAGAAAGCCGCTTGCTCCCAAGCCTTGCTGTCTTTGTCTATAGACACAGACAGTGGGACTCAGCCTCGTTCTTCCCTCCATTGTCACTGGCTTTGATTGACAGCATTGAGCGCCAATGGCTGTGCAAACTGTTTGTCAAATTACCCAAACCTAACCAATTTGATTCAATGTAGCCAATGTTTGACTGAAAAATTTCCAGCAGACTTTTTTCAAATGGAGCAGGGCCACCCATTGAGTGAATTTAGTTTTGGTTCCGAAAAAATTTGCACAGTGTGTGGTCAGTTTTATCAGTCTGGTAAAATCACTTTGTGTTGCCCACATAGGACCTTTTTTAAATTGAACCTGTCCTGTTTAAAGTACAGCTCTACTTGAATTCTTTCCATCCTACAAATGACTTCCACAAATGACCTCATATCAGCTGGCAACCCTGACTACGCAAGCTTGGGTGGCTCCAGTCCACTTCACTGAGCTCTGTGACTGCAGCGTACAGCACATTCATGGCCTTTTCTCCATAAGCCCTAATAGAAAAAAGTCTTCATCTCTGCAAGCTTACAAGTAGGCGAAACTTTAAAGTGGTGTCCAGTTTTACTTTAAGAAGACATTCAGCACATGGGTTGATGTTAAATGACTGTTTGAGGTACTTTGCATTTAGTGTTGTATTGTGAGAAATACAATTTCTTGGAAGATTGTATAGTAAAAAGTTGTACAATGATTAATGTGTAGTATTGTTTTACTCCACAGTTTCTGTACGCCCTCTCTTCCTCTCCTACCTTCTTTCTCTGGGTCAAGGAAATTTTTCAGACTTTCTGAAAGCCCTTCATAGACCTGATGCACGAGAGTTACTGATGCATTGCACTAATTTCATTCAAAGGATACAAAATGCAAATGTAAGTCTTTTTTAAATCTCAAAAAAAAAAAAAAAAAAAAAAGAATAACTTGAAATGAATAACTTTGTTTTGTATAATATTGCTGTTTACTTGTTATACATCCGTTGACAGACGAAAACCGGACATCAATGCATTCCTATGGAAAAATGGATGACAGTGGATGATCATCTATTTTCATGCGCTTTCCATCAACAACTGTTTTTTTGAACGGATGAAAGCTCTATTTTTCATCCGTCAAAAAAAACGGATCGGATGAAAAACAGATGTAAACTGACAAATGGTCAGTTTTTCATCCATTTTTTGCATTGGTTAATAGGAGCAACCAGTCACGTTGGGGAGGTTTGTGGCAGAGAAAGGCAGGACAGAGCAGTATACACAGTGAGCGGGGAGTCTGTACAGACAGGCTCCCTCACTTGCCGATGCTGACTGTCACTGTCAGCTTTTAAATGTAATTGTCGGCTCTTTTTTTTTCCTATACTTAATAGCGCCGAGAAGGAGCTGTCATTCAGCACGCCACTAAATTAAACAAAGGGGCGGTGTCACCGGGTGATATCACTGGGTGACACCACCCCTTTGTTTAATTTAGTGGCGGGCCGAATGATAGCTCCTTCTCTGTGCTATGAAGTATAGGAAAAAGAGGAACCGACAATTACATTTAAATGCTGACGGTGACCATCAGCATCGGCAAGTAAGGGAAAACTGTACAGATTGCTCCCTCACTGTGTATACTGCTCTTCACCTCTCCTGCCCCCCCCCCCAAAGAGGACCTGTCATGTATCTGCTATAGGGGACTATTGGTCCCCTATGTGATAGCAATAAAATCATAGGTAAAAAAAAAAAAACGCACAAAAAGTAAAAAACAAAACAAAAAAAAACCCCACATACGCAGGCATACTAGAGCTGCATGATTAATTGTTAAAAAAAAAAAAAAGATCTCGATTCAATTCCCCTCTTGATCTTAACTGGCATTTCCCCTATTCTATGTAAACAGTGCAGAGCCAGAGCTGTGAAAAAAAAAAAAGTCATCCCTCAGCGCAGAGAGATTCTTTTAGATCAAAGGAATTAACTTCAGTCTGTAGATGAGGGCAGTTTAACCACTTAATGACTAAACGTTTTTCTGACACTTGTTGCTTACAAGTTAAAACCAGTATTTTTTGCTAGAAAATTACTTAGAACCCCCAAACGTTATACAGTAAAACCTTGGTTTGAGAGTGTTTTGCAAGACAAGCAAAATTTTTAAACAAATTTTGACTTGATATACAAGTAGCGTCATGTCACAATTGAGTATAAAACAGAACAGAGGCCCTCTAAGTGTAGCAATATGGTTACATTTAATGAAGGTACAACATTTATCAAGTCACATGGTTGACGATTAAAACTGGCACATCTAAATATGTATGCATCTGGGGTAAAGCTGTCCATGTAGACCTCCCTCCACACCACCATCGACGTCATCCCTTCCATGTGTGCTTCAAGCCTCGCTTTCAAATCGTTCTACTGCAGGGTAGTCTTCCTGTTCACGATTGCAGACTGACAGCAGTGAGAGCCGGCGGTGTGGAGGACTGTCTATGTGGACAGCTTTACTCCGGATGTGCCTCTTTTATTCATCAACCATGTGAGTTGCTAAATGTTTTACCTTCATTAAATGTAACCATATTGCTACACTTGGAGGCGCCTCTCTTTGCTTCTAATCCCCTTGTGGGGGCTGCCATTTGTGGATGGACATTTTATGGTTACATAACCTATCACATTGCTATAATCTTTTTATATGGACTATAAACTGAAGCACTTATGAATAAATGGTTGTGGAACGAATCATCTAAGTTTCCATTATTTCTTATGGGGAAATTTGCTTTGATATACAAGTGCATTGGATTACAAGCATGTTTCCGGAATGAATTATGCTCGCAATCCAAGGTTTTACTGTATATATTTCTTTAGCAGAGACCCTAGAGAATGAAATGGCGATCCTTGCAATATTTTATGTCACACGGTATTTGCGCAGTGGTCTTTCAAATACAATTTTTGGGGAAAAATACACTTCCATGAATTAAAAAAACTTAACGGTAAACTTAGCCCAATTGTTTTGTATAATGTGAAAGATGATTTTACGCCACGAGAATCGTGATCTTTATTCTAAGCAAAAAAATCGTGATTCTCATTTTATCCGAGCTCTAATGTAAACCAAAAATTTGACTCAAGTGGTTAAGTGGATAGAAAAACTGATGAATAACTGATGAAAACTGATGTAAACTGATCCCTTTTTTCTTTGAAAAAACGCGACTGAACTGATGAAACAAACTGAAGGCATGTGTGAAAGGCCCCTTTCAGGTCCGCCTTTCAGATTTTTAGGCAGACCTGAACGGGCGCTCCATGCAGGTCTATGGAGCGATGGATGTCAGCGGTGACATGTCCGCTGACATCCGATCCGCTAAATCCAGAAGGTTGTAAACCCTATTTTCCATCCGTTTTCATTCGATTTCCCCCATAGAGGAGAGCGGAGCTCTGACAGGTCTGTCCCTGCACAGTGAGCAGAGACGGACCTGTCACAGTGGTCAGTTTACGTGTCTCCGTCATCTGCTGCTATCTGCAGCTCTGCTGTATCTCCCTCTGCCCCCCCCCCTCCCCTCCCTGCCTGTCAGCTCGGTGTCAGTGCCCACAACCCCCCTCCTGCTGCTGTAATAAATTTTAACAGCATGCCAACCAGCCGCCGCAGTTATACTGTGGCAACATGGCTCGGCTGTGCGAATCGCCGTCATGGTACATCAGTACCATAGACGGCCACTAGGGGGCGTATGCTCGCCCACGGAGCCGATGCGAGTGCCAGGCTGTTTCGATCACCACCCGGCTCCCGCAATCGCTCGGGGCACATGGAGAACCAGGACACACAGTTTCCGGTTCTCTGAGGGGAGAACAGACTGTTCATACAGAGTATGAACAGACGATCTGTCATGTACCCTGCACAGTCCCCTCCCCCCTTCAGTTAGAACACACACTAGAATACACTTAACCCCTTCACTGCCCCCTAGTGGTTAACCCCTTCACTGCCAGTGACATTTTTACAGCAATCAATGCAATTTTATAGCATTGATCGCTGTAAAAATGCCAATGGTCCCAAAAATGTGTCAAAATTGTCCGACATGTCTGTCATAATGTCGCAGTCCTGAAAAAAAACGCTGATCTCCACCATTACTAGTAAAAGAAAAAAAAATAATAATAATAAAAAAGCCATAAAACTATCCCCTATTTTGTAGACGCTATAAATTTTGCGCAAACCAATCAATATGCGCTTATTGCGTTTTTTTTTTTTTTTTTTTTCCTTATTAAAAATATGTAGAAGAATACGTATCGGCCTAAACTGAGGAAAAAAATGTTTTTTATATATTTTTTGGGGATATTTATTATAGTAAAAATACTGCGTTTTTTTTTTTTTTTTTTCCCAAAATTGTCACTTTTTTTGTTTTATAGCGCAAAAAATAAAAACCACAGAGGCAATCAAATACCACCAAAAGAAAGCTCTATTTGTGGGGAAAAAAAGAACGTCAATTTTGTTTGGGTGCAACATCGCACGATCGCGCAATTGTCAGTTAAAGCAACGCAGTGCCGAATCGCAAAAAGTGCTCTGGTCTTTGGCCAGCCAAATGGTCCGGGGCTTAAGTGGTTAAAATCTCATATACAGTAATCCGGCTTGTTCCTAAATGACAGGTGCTCCTGTCTGTGTTTGATAAAAAAAATGCAGTTTTTATACCTTAATTGCTAGCACCGCTTGGCGCTCACGTGACCAGCCAGCTCTCTCTCTCCTCTCCTCCTTTCGTCCCAACTGACATCTGGGGAATCTGGGCCCCTTCTGATGAAGCTGTCAGCCGGGCAGAGGAGAGAGCCGGTGGGTACGTGAGCGCCGATCGGCGCTAAGAAATAAGGTATAAACGGCATTTTTTCTAAAATACAGAGACAGGAGCACCTGTCATTAAGAAACAAGCAGGATTATATTAAGTTATATGAGTGGGTTAACAACCACTTTTAATGCATAGAATGCATTACGATAAAAAAACCTTCTGCCTTTAGAACCACTTTAAGCTGGCCATATACGTTTTTGTTCGTTAACCGAGCAGGCTGAAGTAAAAAAAAATGTAAAGATTCCTGCATCCCCACAAATGAGGTAGATGAAGACATCTTCTTTGCCGGGACATTGTATTCTAACCGATGCACCCACTGATCAGCAGCCGCAACTACTGATTGAGAAAAATTTTCCAGCATGTTTCTTAACAGTGCTTACTCAATCGACTTCTGTCAAGCGGACATGGCCCCACGCTGATCGATCATTGTATGGCCAGTGTAAGACCCTTTGTCAGGGTTTAATTGGTGTTTGTTTCCCCATTGATGAGATTCACTCCTGTAAGCTGGTAAGCTGTAACAGAAAGAAAGTGAAGGAAAATCCAAAGTTTGCGTTTTCCCCAGAACAAGAAATAAGGGGAAATAATCCAATAGAGACACCTGTTCTGGGACATTTTCACAATGGTACACAGACCACAGACAATATACAGTAAAAAACGGAAAAAAAAAAAAAAAACACCCCACTAACAGTACTGAAAGAGATAGGGCAGGGAGAGCTATATGGCTTTAGCTATCTTAAGGCCCCTTTCACACTGGGGCAGTTTGCAGTCGATATTGCGCTAAAAATAGTGCCTGCAATCTGACCTGAAAGTGCCGCTGCTTTGTCTCCAATGTGAAAGCCCCGAGGGCTTTCACACTTGGGCGGTGCGCTAGCAGGACGGTAAAAAAAGTCCTGCTAGCAGCATCTTTGGAGCGGTGTGTATACCGCTCCTGCCCATTGAAATCAATGGGACACTGTGGCTATACCGCCGGCAAAGCGCCTCTGCAGAGGCGCTTTGGGGTGGTTTTTAACCCTTTCTCAGCCGCAAGTGGGGGGGAAAACCGCCCCGCTAGCTGCCGAATATAGACAGTAAAGCGCCACTAACAATAGCGGTGCTTTACCGCCGACGCCGCTCCCGCCCCAGTGTGAAAGGGGCCTAAGACAAACTGCAAAGATAAAGGCGTTCTGCTGTACACTGAGAAAACAAGGGACAACTCTACAAGAGGTTTTCAGGTGCAATGCCAAAAGGTAGAATGTATACAGGAAATGTCAGAGTAACCAAACAATGTAGCGCTCCCTTATGAGCATTTATAGGCATTTGTTAACCACTTGCCAACCATAATACATACATATACGATGCGGTTTGCAAGTGGTTTACTGGGATAATGGCTGAAAAGATCAGCCATAACCCCAGTATTGTTTTTTGCACCTGGCGGCTGGCTTTTTCATGAAAGCAGTTTGAGCGGCTCATGAGCCACTGGAAATGCTTTCCAGAGCATTACTCGAGCTTCCCATTTCTGCCGGTTCGCTGAGAAAAGATCTGGTGTTGCGGCTGGCTGCTCCCATAGGCGATCAAAGAGTATATACTCTTTGATGGCCTTGGAGGACCAGAGCAACGTCACGTGTGGGCCAGGCTTTTTTTAAAGCAAAACATCGAACATTTTTTTTTTTTTTTTTTTTTTATCTTTTGCTTTGAAAGGTTAAAAGAGTCTTTTTGACCCCAGATTTCTCCATATGGATGACCTGTCATCCATATTTCTATTACAAGGGATGCTTACATTCCTTATAATAGGAATAAAAGTGTTAAAAAAATGGAAAAAAAAAAAAAAAAAGTAAAAAATAAATAAGAAAAAAAAAAAAAGTAAAGCGCCCCCATCCCTCCATGCTTGCGCGCAAAAGCAAACGCATATGCAAGTTGTACACGCATATGTAAACAGTGTTCGCACCACACATGAGCTATCGCTGCGAACTTTAGAGTGGGAGCAATAAATCTAGCGCTAGACCTCCTCTGTAGCTCTAAACGGGTAACCTATAAAGGCATTCAAAACATGTGCAGAGACTATTTTGAAGTCGCTGCAACTTGAAGTCGTACAGATATGAATGGTACGCATTGGAAATCATGGGGTACGACTTGTCATGCGACTTTGCAGTCCTAAGTTGCAGGACAAGTCGCACAAGTGTGAAAGGGGACTTAAGCCTCTTTCACAGCTGTTTCTGTTTCAGTTAACTTCTTCCTGCCGACCACACGCCTACATGCGGCCTCTCAAGGGGTGGGCTTTAACACCGAGAGACCGCATAAATGTGGCCTAAATGTGAACATTTCTGTGCTGAGAGCGCATGCCCTGCGTGCTCCCAGTACAAAAGTTCCAGATGCAGATTTGCAATTGGGAACTTTCTGATAATGTGTCTGCTGGGACAGCCAGTGACAGCAGTTACATCACCCGAATGCCCGCCTCCTGGCATCTAGAAGCTCTTAAAGGGCCGGGATGCAGCCGCGGAAAGTGGTTAATAACTGTGTTCCAACCTGCATATAAAATTGATGATCATTTAGCACCTGCTTGGTATAATTGGTTAATCGTACACCTGACTTTGTGCAAGTGTAAAGCTGGCCATACACCTATAGATTATCTGCAGATTTTCTATGGTTAGATGGAAAAAGTGCAACAGATTTCTCCAAGTTCGCTAAACTGTGTGGATGGAGGAATCTCCCACTTTTTCCATCTAACCATAGAAAATCTGCAGATAATCTATAGGTGTATGGCCAGCTTAAGAATTGGTGCTGGTTTGAAGCCAAAGGATAGTCACACCAAATATATTTGTTTTACATTTTTCTTCTGTTCGCTCACTTTGCATTTTGTAAATTGATAAAAATAAACAATTAAAATATACATTTTTTAAAGCATTCTTACTTTACAGCATTTCTTCACACCTGCCTTAAACTTTTGCACAGTACTGTAGCTGACATTTTGATGCTTAACCAAGCAGCTTCTTCAGCTGAGCTAATAGGATAGATAAGCAGTAAATTTAATTTAGGGGGATGAGCAAATATTGCCTAAATATATTCATCATGTGTTTTCTTCCTTGATCCTTGGTGTACTCTGTGTATTTCTTCCGGGTCTGTGCAGTAATCCAGTGTGAAACTTTGCCTTTGTGCAGGAGCTTCCTGTAATAAAGACCTGTCACTATTGCTTTCTCTCTCGTACAGCCTGGGTCGTGGGTAAATTATTTTTTTGTTTATGTGGGTAGGGGTTTGGAAGAAGGGGTCAAGTTTATCAGAACTGTAAGATATAGTTATATATTTTGAATGTCTTGCAGAATCTTACAGTGGATAAAAAAGCAGAAGATGTACAGACCTTATATAGACAAATTGGGGACCACATTCCTGGTGAGTAATTGGATTCTTTGACAACCTATGCACATCTATTTTACTTCTGTTGTAACCACTGTGTCATAAAAATGATAGCTCACTCCGAACATCAGGCAGATTATTAAATGCATCACACATTTTAGAAGTCTACAGATTCTTAGGACTGTTGAGGAAATATATAGGTCAGATACTTTAAAAATACTTCAAAAGTTAGTGGTAGACATTGGATGACTGGTGATTTTGGCATGATCAGATAATGAACCCAGCGTATGTGGGCCCATTCAGGTTGCCTAAACACCCCTGGGCATTTTATGAAGGTAGGGTGACTGTGGTATCTAGTAATTGGGCTGCATTTTTCAGGCTCTTAGCTATTGTTTCTCTAACTTAACACTGGGGCTGGAAAGACATGCATGGTTATGGTTGTTATGAAGGCTTGTTCAACAGGTATTCAGTGTGTCTGATGGGAGAAAAGTAAACCTATTCTGGCTTTCAAAATCTTTGTTACATGTTGATGGAAATACAGCTCCACTGTACTTCCCTGCCTGCTCAGCTAATAGCACTGTAGGTCTCATGGTGCTTTGGTCACCTCTCTGCCTTCGTCTCCTCTTGGTAATTCACAAAACAAAGTCAGGGTATGTGATTTGTGATTTGATCAAAGATTGTATATCCCAGAGCAGTGGGAAACAAAGTCTTACTTTGGAAGTTTGCAGTCAGGGTGTCCAAGCTGAGGTGTCCTCCTGCACACCTATAGACAAACGGTCATTGAGTAAAAGAAGCAGCCGACAACTCCATATCATCAAGTGTATTTATTTTCAAGCCTTCACAGTGAGTGCAGTCAGCAACAGACTAGTTTTGGTGATAAACCTTGTTCACTCACTGTGAAGGCTTGAAAATAAATACGCTTGATTATATGGAGTTGCCGTGATATGTGATTTGTGAATGGTAAGGAGGAGAGGGAGGTAAAGAGGGAGGTAAAGATGTGACCTCTAATTGGCGGAGATAGTAATGTAAAGCCAGAGTTTTTCGTTCCAAAAAAACTTTTCAGTTTCCCAACTGTTCGCTCCTGCATGAGAGTCCTGTGGCTGCTAATACCCTTCTTCAGGGCAGTACTATTTGCCCACTTTCACTCCAGACCCCTCAAGCACAACATATTCTCATCATGGTTCATCAGTCCTGGCTTTAGACAGGCTGGTTTGTCTGCCTCAGAGGACCAGGTTGTCCCTGTCTTGGTGGTCCAGGAATCTGGTTTTGGAGTCGGAAGTCCTTTCTTCCCATTTTCAGGAAGTTCCCTATGATGGATGACAGCCTGTTAAGATCGGAGGTCTTGTCTCCACAATAACATTCTGGAACTTCGGGCGATTTGGTTGTTTCTGCAATGCAATTCCTCCCAGCTAGAGGGTAAGTCGATCTGGATTCAGATGGAGAATGCCACAACAGTGGCATGCTTCTGGGAGGAACTTTATGGAGGAACCTTATAGAAGAACCATAAATCTCTCTATGGCAAGAAAGGTAGAGTAGATCCTGTCCTATTTAGAACTTTATGCGTTAGCCTTGTATACTATTACATTGACAGTTGGCAGGTGAACTTCCTCACAGGCCTGGATCTGGGAGAAGTGGTCTCTACACATGGAGTTGTTGCAGGACCTGTGTCGCAGATGGGGGACATTTGATGTAGACCTCCTGATGTTCAGGTTTAACAACAAACTGAATAGGTTTGTCTCCAGTTACAGGGACCATTTAGCGGAAGTTGTGCATGGTCTGGTGGCTCTGTGGGATCAGTACACCCTAATCTATGCCTTTTCCTCAGCAGCAATTCGTTCCTCATCTACTCTACAGGATCTAGTCTAGTCACTCTTATATCTCCAGTTTGGTCAAGGCAAATGTAATACTGCAACCTGGTAAGATTCCTAGTGGACATTCCTTGGGCTCTTCCAGATCATTCACATATTTTGTCTCATGAACTGATATACTATCCTGCTTCATGGTAGCTAGCTTTAGCAGCATGGCTGTTGAAGCCTAGGTTCTAAGGAACATGGGCATCTCTGAATCTGTTCTTCCCACTTTTCTAAAAGCTAGGACGTTTACTCCTTGCAAGGTTTATCATTATACATGGAAGGTATACTTTTCTTAGTGTGAAACGTGAGGTTTTAGCCCCAGGAAATTCCCCATGAAATGTATCTTTGCTTTTTTACAGATGGGTCTGAACCAGCATTTGGCCTTCAGCACCACTAAAAGTTTATTCTTCCATCCCTCTGTTTAGGTTCATTTAATCGTAAGATTTCCCTCCATTTCCAGGATGTAGTTTGGGGTTGTGAGAGTTTTTCAACCACTGCCTACTTCCGAAAGACTGACCCTTTCTTTGTCATTGCTCATGGTTCTTGAAAGGCTGAACTTGCTTCTCTTCCGCCATTTGTTGGTGGTTGACGAAGACCATTAATCAAGCATATGGTCTCAAGAATTTGGTGCCACCTTTTTCTGTCAAGGCATACTCTACTAGATCTGTAAGTGCCTCTTGGGCACTTTGGCATCAGGTTGCTCTTATCAGACTTGGCAATGCTGCCACCTGGTCTTCTGTTTGCATGGTCTAACCAGACAAAAGATCCTTTAGGTGTTGTTTTGAGCTGCAGGAAATCCACAGTTCTGTTGTTTTGTTGGCCTGTTAGCCTTTTGTTTGCTATATTACACCCCTCAGTTGGATTGCTTTTGGACATCCCGGCAGTGTATGACTTCCTCTGTTCCTCAATGGATGAGAAAGAAAATAGTATTTTTGTACTCATCGAGTCTATTCATGGGAGACAGGTCCCACCCCTCTGTGTATATGATCATGCTGTTGGTACTACTTTGTTAAAAAACTGGGTTATACTGGTAATATAAGGGGTTACCTGGATGCCTTCCCCCTTTTTTTTTTTTTTTTTGTGGCAGTGTCCAATCCTACCTGTAGTATACCTAAACCGGATGACTTCCTATGTCGCTCAATGGACCCCAAGAAAAGATTTCACAGTGAGTACAAAAATCCCATTTTAGTTTGCGTCATATGGGTTTTGCATTCTCATACTAGTTTATGGAAATGCAAAACCCTAATTAAGCTTGTCAGATTTAGGTCAAAAGGTCAACTGCAGGTCAGATTACCGTGTCAGTGAATTTTTAATAATCTCAGAAGTATTTCAAATTGATGTCCAACTAATGTCACCGACACACGTCTAAAGCCCATCAACCCAAGCCAAAAAATACATGTAAACCCCAGCTGAATGACATTTAGTTTGCTAAAGCAATGTTACATAGTTGAATAGTAGGTGAGGTTGAAAAAAGACACAAGTCCATTCTATGTGTGTGATTTTATGTTAGTATTACATTGTATATGCTTATCTAATAGTTTCTTGAAACTATCGATGCCCCCCGCTGAAACCATCGCCTGTGGAAGGGCATTCCACATCCTTGCCGCTCTTACAGTAAAGAACCCTTTACACAGTTTAAGGTTAAACCTCTTTTCTTCTAATTTTAGTGAGTGGCCATATGTCTTATTAAACTCCATTCCGCGGAAAAGTTTTATCCCTGTTGTGGGGTTGTAAATTTGAAATCATATCCCCTCTCAAGTGTCTCTTCTCCAGAGAGAATAAGTTCAGTGCTCGCAACCTTTCTTTATAACTAATATCCTCCAGACCCTTCATTAGCTTTGTTGCCCTTCTTTGTACTCGCTCCATTTCCAGTACATCCTTACTGAGGACTGGTGCCCAGAATTGGGCAGCATACTCCAGGTGCGGCTGGACCAAAGTCTTGTAGAGTGGGAGAATTATCACTTTATACCTGGAGTTAATCCCCTTTTTAATGCATGCCAATATTCTATTTGCTTTGTTAGCAGCAGATTGGCATTGCATACCATTGCTGAGCCTATCATCTACTAGGACCCCCAGGTCCTTTTCCATCCTAGATTCCCCTAGAGGTTCACCCCTAGTGAGTAGATTGCATTCATATTTTGCCACCCAAATGCATTATTTTAACTTTTTCTACATTGAACCTCATTTGCCATGTAGTTGCCCACACCATTAATTTGTTCAGATCTTCTTGCAAGGTTTCCACATCCTGCGGAGAAGTTATTGCCTTGCTTAGCTTAGTGTCGTCCGCAAATACAGAGATTGAGCTGTTTACCCCATCCTCCAGGTCGTTTATGAACAAATTAAACAGGATTGGTCCCAGCACAGAACCCTGGGGGACCCCACTTCCCACCCCTGACCATTCTGAGTACTCCCCATTTATCACCACCCTCTGAACTCGCCCTTGTAGCCAGTTTTCAATCCATGTTCTCACCCTATGGTCCATGCCAACGGACCTTACTTTGTACAGTAAATGTTTATGGGGATCTGTGTAAAATGCTTTTGCAAAATCCAGATACACCACGTCTACGGGCCTTCCTTTATCTAGATGGCAGCTCACCTCCTCATAGAAGGTTAATAGATTATTTTGGCAAGAACGATTCTTCATGAATCCATGCTGATTGCTGCTAATGATACAGTTTTCATTACTAAAATCTTGTATATAGTCCCTTATTATCCCCTCCAAGAGCTTGCATACTATTGATTTTAGGCTAACTGGTCCGTAATTCCCAGGGATGTATTTTGGTCCTTTTTTAAATATTGGTGCTACATTGGCTTTTCTCCAATCAGCTGGTACCATTCCAGTCAGTAGACTGTCAGTAAAAATTAGGAACAATAGTCTGCCAATTACTTGAATGAGTTCCCTAAGTACCCTCGGATGCACGCCATCTGGTCCCGGTGATTTATTAATGTTAAATTTTCCCAAGTCTATTTCTAATTCTGTCCTGTTAGCCATGAGGGTGCTTCCTGTGATGTGTCATGAGAACAAACACTGTAGTTTTGGTTACTGAAGCCCCCCCGATTACCTTGTGAAGACCGAGGAGAAGAATAAATTCAATACCTTCGCCATCTCACCATCCTTTCTACCCAGATGTCCTTCCTCATTCTTTATGGGGCCAATATGGTCTGTCCTCCCTATTTTACTGTTTATATACTTAAATAATTTTTGGGGATTTTTTTTTTTGCTCTCTTCCGCTATGTGTCTTTCGTGTTCTATCTTGGCCGCCCTAATTGCACCCTTACATATCTTGTTGCATTCTTTGTAAAGTCTGAATGCTAATGATGATCCCTAAGCCTTGTATTTTTTGAAGGCCTTCTCCTTTGCTTTGTGTGCCATAAACTACTGTCTTTTTTTAAACAAAATACTTTTTTCACCTTTTTTCTTTTTCATTCCATAATATCCGCACTGCTGATCACCTGAAGGCTCTTTATAGCTGAATCCATTCTATGCATGCACTTTTTCTCAGGGTTTGTTTTCTTACCACAGTGATGGAATGTTTCTTTCTTTTTCTTCTAATTATGAAGACTGTGTAACAGGGTGACAACACAGGAGTAAAACTGGGAGACTGGGGCAGAGCAATGTCATCCTATAACAGGAAGTGCCTGCATAAGGACCTTCATATCAGGTTTAGCAGATGTTTTAACAGTTGCATGTTTAAAATACTGAAAATGTAATTTGAAGTTACCTATGCTTACATGAGATAGGTTTACAAATACTCTGAAGTGCTTTTTCACTCAGTAGAACAGACATGTGTTAATGAGCCTTAATCCTCTGCATTGTGTAAAAATGCTGTTTGATCTTGTATGCACAGATCCTCCTATTCTTCCACTGACTCCAGAACATGTCCGGATAAGACAGAGCCTTTTGAGTCAGGCTGCACATGCTCAGTTTGGTGTGTATTGCTAGAGTTTTTCCTTGGGAGAGAGAGTGCAAGTAATCAGCACAGGGACAATCAGCGCTGTCCAGACAGGGGATCAGGGGTCCTAGATCCTGATACGACAGCTCAGTGCAGTATGAAAACTCCTCCTACAGGCTTTAACCAGACACTGATAGAAGTCACAAGGCTGCTATATAGTGCTGATGAGAAAAGGTATTAAGCAGTTTATATTTACTAAAGTAATTGCATTTCCACATTCTGTGTAGTGGGAGGCCAGATATAGTGAGTGCAGGGTCCAGGGTTTAGTAACACTTTAATTTTGTCTGTCTTTCAGATACATCAGAGGAAAAAGATCGGTTATTGGATAATATTGAGAAACTGGTAATGACTCGTATATACAAGTCTGTTTTCTGTATGCATGATCCAGAGGAGGAGCAAAAAGATCTTTCACTTCAGAATCATATTAGGTAAGCGACTATCACTGTGAATTAAAAGCCCTAGGTATTTTACTTCTAAGAGAACGACGGACTGCTGATCCTAATGGGCATTGATTTTATTTTGTTTTTGCTGGAGGCAATGAGAAGCAAACCAGATGGTGAAATGGGTGATCTGTAAGTAGAGAGCTTTGTGAAATGTGTAAGCTACAGTAACTTGAAACTTGCTGGTTTTACTGCATGTATCTAGGGACCATTAATAATTGACTGCATATAATCTAGTTTTGGGAAGTCAACAAAACAGTCATTTTTAGCATACTCTTTATGTATGTGTGTGCTGTGTTGGCCATGCATTCTGCAAGTAATCCTTATAGATAGGTTTTCTTGTTTAGGTCACTGAGCTGGATTACTCCTAAGATTCTTCAGTTTTCTTTGTGTGAACAAGATGAAGAAGTCAATGATCAAATTGCCAGTGCTGTTACAGGTCAGTGGAAAGTATTGTTACAAAGAAAAGCTCTTGCACATTTAAAATAAAATAAGGTTTAAATCTCATGTAAATCACATTTTTATATCATTAGACACTGTCAGTAAATAATTCAATTAGCTCATTCTACATTGTCCACAAAGCCTAGGTTCACACTTATGTGGTGCGGGAAATTCTGCAATTCATGCGTGTTTCCCACACCACATTCAAATTGCACTGCCCTTGTGATCTGCAGCAGGTGTCGGTGCAATCTTAACCTCTTCGCACTGACTGCCTCCTGGCCCTTTAAAATTTCCAAAAGCCGGGAGGGGGGCATTCTGGTCATTTGACCACTGTCATTGGCAGTCACATGATCGGAAAGCTCCCGATTGAGCTTACTGATCTCCACGGGCTTCTGTGCTTGGAGCATGCAGGGTGAGCGCTCACAGTATGGTAAGTTGTTTTAACAAGGTTGCGTATATGCGTACGGCTGGCATCAAGGGGTTAACAAAAGTACCATGCGATCTGGTTGCAGTGCGGTTCCAAAATTGGTGCATGCACGACTTGGCGAATTGTGAATAAATCGCACCTCACTGAATTGCATATGAATTGGTTCCTGTGTGCTTCACGTGTGGTTCAAATTGTACATAACACATGTTTTTTGTATATAAAATAAGTTATTAAAGGTAACCTTTCTCCTTTACTTATAGCTCTGTTAGAAATGGATTTTAAGAGAGCCCCCCAGGACAAGCTTGCCTGTATGACAAAGGCCTGTGACCACCTTTTTAGAGCCATAGATATCTCTACAAAGCAGCCAGCCACCACTGACGACCTTCTATCTGGTCTTATCTACATCACAATTAAGGCAAACCCACCTCGTCTTTTTTCTAATTTGAAGTATATCACAAGATTCTGCAATCCAAAGAGGCTAATGACGGGAAAGTGTGCCTACTGGTTTACCAACTTTGTGAGTATCTGACAAGCAGGGTCTGGGCCAGTGTTGACAAGGATTTGGGTTGAAAATGCAGCATGTGTTTGATAACCAAGTTGACACGTTTCTGAGATCGTTCAAAATTCATTGACAGGTAGATTTGATCTGCAGTTGACTATCTTATGACCCTCATTTTACCTGCAGTAGACCTCCTGGTAACCAGCTTCAAGACACTTTTGCATTCCCATTGACTTTTATGGGGAGAGAAGCAGCCCTGGTGTGAACACAGCAGCGTTGAAATTGGCCTTTAGTCACTTAAGCAATGTATCGAGCAGTTATGGTGGGCAAAGTACAGGAATTGATGGCATTGAATATGTTTGAACATTTGGTCTATACTATGTGTAAACTTTTTATATGTGGCAATGATGTTTGTTTTACTGTACTGAGAAATATGTAGGCTGTCACTGAAACTCTTCTCTTGAAAATGCTAGTTGCCTGGGTCTTTATGTTAATTTAAAGCTTCAAAACTTGACCTGCTGACCTGGAACAAGTATTCAGGTTAGGAGTTCACCACTATTTATTAATATACAATGTTTAAGTATTATACACTCACCAGCCACTTTATTAGGCATACCTTGCTAGTACCTTTTGCCTTCAGAACTGCCCTAATTCTTTGTGGCATAGATTCAACAAGGTGTTGGAAACATTCCTCAGAGATTTTGGTCCATATTGACATGATAGCATCACGCAGTTGCTGCAAATTTGTCGGCTGCACATCCATGATACGATCTCCCATTCTACCACATCCCAAAGGTGCTCTATTAGATTGAGATCTGGTGACTGTGGAGGCCATTGGTGTACAGTAAACTCCTTGTCATTTTCAAGAAACCAGTGGTGAGATGATTTGATCTTTGTGACATGGTGCATTATCCTGCTGGAAGTAGCCATCAGAAGATGGGTACATTGTAGTCATAAAGGGGTGGACGCAGTCTGTGGCAACACTCCTTTAAATGATGCTCAGTTCTGACCCTACCATCTGAATGTTGCAGCTGAAATCGAGACTCATCAGACCAGGCAACGTTTTTCCAATCTTCTATTGTCCAATTTTGGTGAGCCTGTGCGAATTGTAGCCTGTTAGCTGTTCTTAGCTGACAGGAGTGGCACCCGGTGTAGTCTTCTGCTGCTGTAGCCCTCTGCTGCTGTGGCCCATCTGCTTTAAGGTTCGATGTGTTGTGCGGTCAGAGATGGTATTCTGCGTATCTTGATTGTGACGAGTGGTTATTTAAGTTACTGTTGCCTTTCTATCATCTCAAACCAGTCTGCCCATTCTCCTCTGACATCAACAAGGCATTTTCATCCACAAAACTGCCTTTTACTGGATATTTTGTCTTTCTTTATAGTACATCACAGAGCTAGTTAATATATTAATAACGACTTGGTTTATATGCCACCTATAGGTGAATGGACACTGGCAGATCAATCAAACAAAAAGTCCTTCCCTATATAACCCTTCCTACACAGGAAACACATCTATTTTTTTGCCAGTATCTGTAAGGTGGTGGTCACTGATGTGATACATGTGCTCTTGGAGCATACTTGGAGGTCTGGACGGTTCTATTAGGGAATCATGGACTTCAATCGGATCAATTCGAAAAAGCTATCGGACAAAATGGATGGTACCTAAGCCTTATTGGAAGCAGAGAAGATTCCTTGAGGTTTGCCTGTAATGCAGCCTTATGGCTCTGGACCCTGCGTAATGGAACTCTGTGCAGTGTTTGTTCTGACCAAGGTGCTTTCCTGCAGGGTGCTATACAGGTCCAGGGGAGTGGACCCCACATTAAGGGGGGATCCAGTCTCTGAAAGTCTTTTATGACAAAGCTCGCTGTGATGGGTAAAGATTGGACTCCTGTTATGTTCAGAGTCCTGCAGCAGGAATGGTAACTCTGCATTTGTTTGCAGTTTCTCTTTAAAAAAAGAGATCCGACTGTCGGTTCTCCCGATGGCCACTGGGGGCAGTGTGCTGTTTATTCATGCTGTGTACTTCTTAGTGGTGTGGGCTGCAGTTTCTCCTCCAGCCACTAGAGGGCACATACTCGCTAAGTATGGCCTATTTTTATATAGGCAGGAAGTGGAAGGGCGGCCATGTTGCCATGTGGAGACAGGTTCAGCAGAGCTTCTGGAGACATGACAGCAGCCCATGGATACTAACAAAGTGTGAGTACTTACTATGGGAGAACTGTGTGGACAAGTCATGATTATATGCTGCATATTTACTGCTTAATCTGCGGGGGACTGTTCAACTTCGATACAAGCTGGTATGCACACAACAAAAAACGAAATTGCCCATGGGACTTTTAAAGAGCACACCTTAGAACGTACCAAGTAAAATTTATAAATGAATTTATTTAACACACATTTAAAAACAACATATAATACAGAAAAAAGAAAATATATTAAGCATCAACATATTGGTAAATTTTACATTCATGTAATAAACCTTTCCATGAGACCTTGATATGTCACAAAGATGACTGTCAGTAGTCTGGGATAGCTGTGCTAGGTCTCAACGCGTTTCGCAAGAGGAGTCTTGCTTCTTCAGGAGAAGCACAGATAGATGGCTGGAGATCAAAAGTGCAAAAAAGTAAATAAAAAGAAGGTGCCAAGCATTTACATGTAAGATTCAGTATTTTCCACTTACAATTGATGAGAATCTCCTGGCCTACTGGCGTAGTATAAATGACTCTTTGTAAAGCAGTCGAAAGATTGATGTACATGGGTGGGTATACCACCCTACATTTATGAAAGAAACTTCAAAACAAAACGTCCATAAAAGTAGATGAATAAATGCATAAAAAGCCAACCATGCCACCAAGCTTCCCCTGGGAGCTGTGTGAGGGCGGGGAGATGGAAACCAGTGGGAGGCCACAAGAAACCAGAAACTGGGTGAAGGATGTAAATCCCACCAAGAAAGTACCCACACCTGTACAATCAAGGAGATAAACCAAAATAAAAACCTGACCAAACAAATAAATTAAAATAATATGACTAATAAAAAATAATAATATCAAATGAAATGAGTGAGTATGTGATGGTGCCTGTGTGCTGACATGATGAAATCCAAATAGTTGTATGGTGAATATGCAAACAAAATAAGGGATAGGGTGTACAAAATATTGTTATAAAGATAGGATAATATAAAAGGTGTATACAATAAAAATAAAATGTACATGTGCTAAAATGCGATAATTGTTTAATGTAGTTGGAAATGTATTTAAATTATACTATCGAAAGACGGTGCAAGTATGATCTGTAATCAAGTGTGTATATACTAAAAGACTACAACCCAGAATGATATCAATATTGAGATACAAGATAGTACTCAATAATTGTGTGTAAATTACTGTGTGTATAAAAAAATTAGTCCAAAGAAGAGAGAACACATCCTCATAGATGTCCATGCTGATGAGCAAAAAATAATCAATAAGATTAACAAAAAGTAACCATGGAAAACACACCAAAAAAGAACCAGCTAGATCTCCATGAAGATGGATCAGACTGGCTTGTGAAACCTTCAAACATAAATTCACTTACCCTGAGATTGAAACAGACTTGGCAACTGGTGAAATAACTCAGACCATTGGGTTAGCCCTGCCCGCACAGCATCCTCATGGTGGTAATCCACCAATCGGCTCGCATAGGAAAAAGGGGAGGAGCCGCAATAACTCATCCCCATTCATGGCGGCCAGCTGGTACCTATAGCTCCCTAATGACAACACAGCTGATTCATCGCGATCCGATGGGCATGCTTGTTGTAAAAGTGAATGGCAATGTCCATTTTGTCACCCGCTATAGCTCCCAACACGAGGACTTTAAAGCCATACTACAAAAACATTGGTATTTGCTGACAGGCGATCCAGTCATCTCTGGGTTTGTCCCTCCATAACCATTGGTAGTATACCGACGGGCCTCATCTTTCAAGGATAAGTTGGTGCACAGCCATCTGGCCGGACCAAGTTCCAAAACCCACTTGCTCAAGGGTACTTTCCAATGTGGGGGATATCCATATTGCAAATATATTAATTCGGGCCAAAACTTGATCTTACCGAATGGGAAGAGATTCTTCCCCAAAAAGTTTGCAAATTGTCAAACGAAAGGCATCGTATACTTGATGACCTGCGAATGTGGTGCATTTTATGTAGGGAAGACCTATAAGGAATTTTGGAAGCGTATTTATGACCAGACATATGCCATCGAAATAGGTGATCTATAATGTTCCCCTATAGGGAGGCATGCAGCCCAGGACCATGCATATGGTTCTCCCAAAGTTCTATTTTTATGTCTTGAACACATTCCACAGGATCCACATGGGGGAAACTGGGATAGGGTGATTCTCCAGAAAGATTGGGTTTCTGTCGCGAACGGCGGCGTCGACTGAGTCGCGGGCATTATGCCGATGCGATCGCGCATCAGATCGCGATGCCATGACTGGTGGCGCCGCCATCAACAACACAGCTGAATCAGCTGTGTTGTCATTAGGGGGCTATAGGTACCAGCTGGCCGCCATGAATGGGGATGAGCTATTGCGGCTCCTCCCCTTTTTCCTATGTTAGCCGATTGGTGGATTACCACCATGAGGACACTGTGCAGGCGGGGCTAACCCAGTGCTCTGAGTTATTTAACTCAGACCACTGTTTGGTTACAGTGCAGCCTGCCAAGCTACCGGCCACCAGTTGCTAAGTCTGTTTCCCTCTCAGGGTAAGTGTTAAATTAAAATAAAAAAAAAAAAAGTTGCTCGTCTTTTAAAACGCTTGTTATCCGCATTACTCATTAACCAAGGTTACACCGTATCTCAATATTGATATCATTCTGGTATACACACTTGATTACAGATCACCCATACTTACACCGTCTTTCGATGGTATAATTTAAATACATTTCCAACTACATTACAAAATTACTGTATTTTAGTATTTTAGCGCATGTACATTTTATTTTTTTTGTATACACCTTTTATATTATCCTGTCTTTATAACAATATTTTGTACACCCTATCCCTTAATTTGTTCACATATTCACCATACAACTATTTGGATTTCATTGTGTCAGCACATAGGCACCATCACATACTCACTCATTTCATTCGATATTATTATTTTTTATTAGTCATATTATTTTAATTTATTTGTTTGGTCAGGTTTTTATTTTGGTTTATCTTCTTGATTGTACAGGTGTGGGTACTTTCTTGGTAATTTACATCCTTCGCCCAGGTTTTGGTTTCTTGCGTCCTCTCACCGGTTTCCATCTCCCCACCCTCACACAGCTCCCGGGGAAGCTCTGTGGCATGGTTGGCTTTTTATGCATTTATCCATCTACTTTTATGGATGTTTTTTGTTTTGAAGTTTCTTTCATAAATTTAGGGTGGTATACCCACCCATGTACATCAATCTTTCGACTACTTTACAAAGAGTCATTTATACTACGCCAGTAGGCCAGGAGCGTCTCATCAATTGTAAATGGAATATACTGAATCTTATATGTAAATGCTTGGCACCTTCTTTTTTTTTCTCTCTATTTACTTAATTGGCGCTTTTGATCTCCAGACATCTATCTGTGCTTCTCCCGAAGAAACACCTCTCGCAAAATCCGTCGAGACCTAGCACAGCTACCCCAGACTACTGACAGTCATTTTTGTGACATATCCAGGTCTCATGGAAAGATTTATTACATGAATGTAAAATTTACCAATATGTTAATGCTTAACATATTTTCTTTTTTCTGTATTAAATGTTTTTAAATGTGTGTTAAATAAATTCATTTATAAATTTTACTTGGTACGTTCTGAAGTGTGCTCTTTAAAAGTCCCATGGGCAATTTAGTTTTTTGTTGTGTGTGTATTTTAGGTTGGCTAATATAGTTGCTACGTTATTTACCTGTTATACCAGTTAAATAGTTCCAGAAAAGAGAGGCAGCCGGGTAGGGGTGCGCATCTTCACTGGTCTCTCGATTCAATTACGATTATCCGGTCAACGATTCGATTCCGCAATGCATCACGATGACCGATAAGCTCCCACTTCTGCTTGGGCTGCCTAGGCGGCCCTTCCACCCTGCAATCTTCTGGGACATATCACAGATCCCAAAAGATTGCCTGGCTTTGCAGGACAGCGCAGTGAGACATGCGCACCCCGCTGTGAAGCTGCAAGCTGTAGTATTGCCAGCGCCGTGAACAGTAGGGCTGTTGAAATTAATCGTAACATCGATGCATCTCGATTCGACCATACACGATGCGGCATCGATGTTATGACTGGAGTAATCGATGTTTTGATGACGTCATCTTCATGCCGCGTTAAGCCCCGCCTCCACGACTGAACGGAGCCGAAAGCCGCCGAAGAGCCGTGGGAGTAAGCCGCGCCGGCTTTTCCCGCTTGATGCCCCTGACTAACGTTATCCCCCTGCTGCCCTGCGTCGAGGAGTGACGCTGTGTGCGTATTGGGGAGGAGGACATGTAGCTGCTGCTGCTAAGAGTGGTGGCGGCGGCCGGCTTGTGGAGCATGGAGCTCCGAGGGGGAGAGTGGAGCCGCGGCATATCAAGCCGGGTGTGACGGAGGCATAGCCAGGTGAGGGGGCCGCTGGGAGGACACCGAGGGGGGTGGACGTGGTAAGGGAGGTGCCAGACTGTCCTATCCAAGATGATCAATACCCCGTTGCCCTCACCACTAACCTGTCCCCATATAATACTATTACCATAGCGCTCCCCTGCCCAGTGTCACCACGGACCAATTCCCATCCTTCTCGACCAGCATCCACACAGTCCTCTGCTCTTCCCCCACCTCTACACTGAGCATGCAGATAGGGCAATAAAACAAAAAATGGTATGCAGTGCTTTGTGGTGACAAATGCACAAAAGTCTTATTAAGTAGTGAATAAATATAGTCCTGAAATATATAAATCTGTGATCTGATTAAAAGAAATCTTTTGTGTATTCAAAGTAATTCCAGTGCTGAGTGTGCTCTGCTGTGTTCAAATCATTCCTGATTTCTGGTGAATGATTTAAACACAGCAGAGCACACTCAGCACTGGAATTACTTTGAATACACAAAATATTTCTTTTAAGCAGATCACAGATTTATATATTTCAGGACTATATTTATTCACTACCTAATAAGACTCTTTGCATTTGTCACCACAAAGCACTGCACACCATTTTTTGTTTTATTGCCCTATCTGCATGCTCAGTGTAGAGGTGGGGGGAAGAGCAGAGGACTGTGTGGATGCTGGTCGAGAAGGATGGGAATTGGTCCGTGGTGACACTGGGCAGGGGAGCTCTATGGTAATAGTATTATATGGGGACAGGTTAGTGGTGAGGGCGGCGGGGTATTGATCATCTTGGATAGGACAGTCTGGCACCTCCCTTACCACGTCCAGCAGGTCTGCAGTCTCTGATCATCTCCTGTACCATGTCTGCAGTCTCTGACCATCTCCTGTATTATGTCTGCAGTCTCTGACCATCTCCTGTACCATGTCTGCAGTCTCTGACCATCTCCTGTACTATGTCTGCAGTCTCTGACCATCTACTGTAGTATCTATCTGCAGTTTCTGACCCTCTCCTGTATCATGTCTGCAGTCTCTTACCATCTTCTGTAGTCATTTGGGGGCAGTCTGGAGATCCTCTTCTGCTGTGTTTACACTTTGTTACATGCAGGGAGTGTTGTCTTTTTTTTAAGAACAGATAAAATTTAAAAAATGGAGTTCTTCTGACTACTTGAATTTTTTGGATGAAAACCGTGCACAGTAATCGTGATGCATCGCGGAATCAAATTGAATCGAATCGTGGACCGGATAATCGTAATCGAATCGTGAGGCCAGTGAAGATGCGCACCCCTAGTGGACAGGCGGGGGAGAGAAGGGAGGGTTTGGGTGGCCACGTCGCTGGATTGTGGGACAGGTGAGTGTCTTTTTATTAAAAGTCAGACGATACACTTTTTTTGTAGATGCTGACTTTTAATAAACAAAAAATTGACTGGAACTCCACTTTGAATTAAAAATAACCTCACTCCCTTAAAAAGTGCACTAATCCGGTGCACTACAGGGTACAGACATTCACACATGCTGCTGCTGGGAGGTCAGGGGAGATTACAATCCACAGCTGACAAACAGCCCTGTGCAGTTCCCTGTACTGTCTCTGTGCTGACTAGTGGCAGCTGGTGCTCACAATTTTTGCGGGGGGCGCAAACAAACTGAAAAATACTGCACCTCCCCCATAAAACGCAGCCACTGTGCCCATGAAATGCAGCCACTTGTGCCCATGAAATGCAGCCACTTGTGCCCATCAAATGCAGCCACCTGTGCTCATCAGATGCAGCCACCTGTGCCAATCAAATGCAGCCATCACTTCACTTTACCCCTCCCTCACAATGCACGGGTCTCCACTGGTGCTGACAGTTCCTCGGCATTCCTGTTTGCTCCTTCCAGCACACCAAGAGTTAGCAGTGGAAGGAGCGCTCTACTTACTCTTATTAAAATTACTGTGTTTTAATAAATGCTGTGTTACAATCAATGAAGTGCCCTTCTGTATGTGCTTTTTAAAAAAATATGGAACTTCATACCGAATTTCACAGTACTATACATCCCGCTCATGTGACTGCCCTGCCCAGCCCGACCCTTATGTTGTTTTAACATAATTTTAACAATACGCTTGGAGCACTCTCCCGGGAGGGGCGGGGCAAGTCGAGATGACGTCACCCAGTAATCGATTTTCCGGTCGTATGCATCGATGCCGCATCGGGGACACCATTGATGCAACAATTAATTTCAGAACCCCTACAGCCGGGGGAGGCAGGTGCACCGCTCTTAGGTTCAGGTATCCGGCGATGTCCACATATTCCGAATAGACAGTGATGTCAGGTGCATCTGAGCCACTGTGGTGTTTGGCATTGCAGTGTTTCCTGACGCATTCATTTTCCGTCAGATAGACTGCGGCCGCGTCACCTTGATCATGTCCGATCTTGGTTGATCGAAGCCTAAGCAGGATCAATCCTGTTAGTATATGGATGGGAGACTGCCCGGGAATACCAGAGGCTGTAAGCTTTTCTCCATCTGGGTGAGGGAGGCATCCGAGGCGGCTGTGTTTTGGGAGTATCTCAGGCCAGAAGATCTTAGGGCAGTCTCTGAGGTGGTTTGTTCCATCTTTAGCTGGCAGAAACCTGGTAGGTTAAATGCACCTCTTGGGACTGTCTGGGTCTGCCACAGATTTGTCAGTCTTTTGCCTTGCATTTGCTCTTGGAGCAGAAGTTCTGGGCTCATTAATGTGAGACAATTAAATGGTAGTAGTTTCAAAACCAAATTGGGATATGAGGTCTATCTTAAGATCTCAAGCCGCTGAACATACTTCTGTTTTCAGATAGGCTAGATCTGTTCAGTGATGACCTCTCTGCAAGAAGTAGTTTTCATGGTCCATAATCCTCTGTAAACGCACGTCTTCATGTGGCGGTTTGTTTCCAAGCTCATCAAGGATTTCTGTATTTGCAGTGGAAAGCCGTTTCCTTGGGGTTGGCCACAACTCGTGAGGGTTCACAAAAGCGTTTAGCCCCAGTTCTGGGCTTGCTGAGGACACCTCAATACTCATTACCTCAATAATCTTGGCTCAGGAAGCAGTCGATTCCAGGGGTTCCTTTGATAGATTTCTACAGGAGGAAGCTATGTTTAGGTTAAAGCACATTCCCTACATACAGTCCTACTCCAGGTCTTTGTAGAGGATCATTCTCTCTGTCTGGAACTTGAAGATTCAGGCATTGGATTGCCGGAAGGCTCTGTTTCCAGGGCTTTGCAGAGCAAAATTTGGTGGTTGATATTCTTCCTTTTCAGGAATTTAGGGAATAATAACCACTGATGCCAATCTCTCCAAGTTGATTTGAGGCTGGCTACAGTTCAGGGGGCTTGGTCTTCACATGAGAGAATACTGTCCATCAATATCTTGGAATTTTTGGCCAGTACGCCTTGCTCTGGATTATAGGACAAATCGGTTGTAGGTTCAATCCAGAAATGCCTCTGCAGGCATATATATCAACCACCAGGCCGGCACCAGAGGTCATGCGACTTCAGGGAGGTGTACCACATTCTGTCTGGGACAGTACAAGTGCTGTCTCTATCGCCAATACATATTCCAGAGATAAAATAGTGACAAGGGGAACTCTGCAGTGGAATCCTACTAGATTCCAAGTTCTACAACAGGTTGGGACAGGTGTGTCCAGGACGAGAGTCCCACTGCCAATAGGGGTAGATGTACCTGTAACACCTAAAGGATCGGTTCTCCCTAATTTGATGTTTTTTCCTCTGTTTCGGCTTCTGCCATAACTTTTGCGAAGAATCCATGAGGTGGTAACACTGATATTAGTGTTTTCTGAATTAGCCCAGGAGGGCTTGGTACACTGACATAGCGAGTCTTGCGGGGTTGCTCCTTGGACACTCCCAGTCCAGCGGGACCTAATGGTCTTGAATCCTGTATCTCAGCACTGTTGAGCCCTGGAAGCCAGCTTGGGGGAACTTCAATTACAGGACTTGAAAATATTTTTTTGCCTGGGGTGAAGCCAGGAAGTGGCACCTGCAGAAATGCGAGTGGGAGATTTTCTTTTTCTTTCTTTCATTAGTAGGGGAAAGGAGATTGGCATTAAGTACTATTAAGGGTCAGAGTTCATCCCTATCCATTTTTTTCCAAGGGCCGTTGTTTCCCACTCCTTGATTCATACTTCATGCAGCGTGTAACATAGACAGTCCCGTCTGTCAGGCTATTCTTGTGTCCTTGGGACTTGAATTTGATCTTGACTGTCCTTGCAGAGGCCACTTTTTGAACCAATCTGGGGATTCTGTTGGTCCTTTATCTCGGAAAGTGGCTTCTTTGGTGGCTATCACTTAACTAAGTGGAGTGTCAGAGTTGGCGTCTTTTTCATGCAAAGAGCCGTTCTTGGTCTCACATCATGATAAGGTGATGTTGCGTCCTCATCCATTTTTTGCCTAGAATGGTGTCTAGTTTTCACTTGAATCAAGACAATGTCTTGCCTTCTTTTCTGATCCTAAGTTGGCAGGAGTTAGATCACTGCATACTCTGGAGGTAGTTCTGGCAGTCAGAATTACTTGATTTGTCAGCACAGGTGAGGAATCCTGGTTTGTGCTGCCATAAGGCCCAGGAAGGGCATGCGACATCCAGGTCGAATATTTAGCAGTGGATCTGTTAATCAATGATGCCTATGGTTTAAAGGGCAAAATCCCATATTTTTTTTTCTGAGGAGAGATTCTCTACCAAGCGTGGGAGAGTATCTTGGGCCATCCATCATCAGGTGTCAGTGGCCCGGGTTTGCAAAATCACTATTTGGTCTTTGGTTTATACATCTACAGGATTTTTACCAGGTGGATGTCAATAACATAACATACCCTCCCCTAATGGATATTGCTTTGGGACGTCCCAAGTAGTTATTAATATAATAACCGGCTACTAGAGCCATGGGGAGCTTTGATTACAGATCTGTTCTTACTGTCTGCTGCAGCATTGCTTGGTCACCTATGGACACTTGACCCTGATGCACTTAGTGTTCTTTGCCAGCTAACAGTTGACCAGGTTCTGTGAGCACTCAAAACCTAGCCTTCTAGAGCCTTTATGTTGCCTACTGCATTTGCAGCTCCAACATGTCTGATTCCACACACGGGGGGACAGTCAGGCATATCTGGGTGTGTTTCCCCTCCACTGTCCACTAACAGGCCAGGGTCTGTCTGCATTGCACCCCTTGATAGAACCAAGATGCATAGTGTGGAGTTGTGTTGCCCAAGAGTGCTGAAGTCAGTTCCTTCCTTGGAGTGTTCTCTGGCTCCGCTGGGTGTTGCTGAGCTTGCTCACCTCTAAGGGTATGTTTTAACTACAGTCATGCCTGACTTTGTCACAGGTTGCCCAGCTTAACGCTAATCCTGACCTCTGAGGCCACAAACTCACTACCACACTTTCCTCTGCAGACTCAGGTATAGCCCTTATTGATGCGGTGCCCTACACCTTTAAATCTGGAAGATCAGCTTGTTGCTTCTACCAGTACTGTCTAGCTTTGAGTCCCACAGGCCTCTAAAGATTCTAAAATTTTCCCTTTACACCCTCTTTAAAATTGTTTCAGGCCAAAGGTTTTTTTGCACCTCTGAAACACTTGTTTCTGTACAATTCTAGTTAACGATGTCTCTTAATTTAAGGACCCCACTGATATGACAATAAAAGCTTTCTAGGGCCATGTTTGTTTGGGTAGGTTCCGTCTTGCACGCAGTTCTGGTGACAATTCTTTTATCCAAGACAATGGCTGATCGGGTGAAATCCCTTTAAGTTTGAGGTGGCTAATGCTGTCATTGACCCGCATATCATTAATTGCATGGACCAGATTTCTTCTGCTTTAAATTTAAGCTATGATGGTTCACTGAAAGCTTCTAACTTGCTGTCTGGCATTGGTCTTCTGTCGGTGCAGTTGTGTAGGGCTCTGTGGCTGAAAGGCTGGACTGCGGAACTTGTTTTGACCTTGGAGGGGCAATGTCTCTTTGGGTCTATACTGGATACTGTTATCAAGTTTGCTACTTGAGTAAAAATACCCACCTTTCTCAGTAAACAAATCAGTCCTTTTCCTCTTCTCAGAAGTATCCCTCTCGCTTTATTACACTCTCTTGACTTCTTTGTCAAGACCCTTCAAGCTTGGCTGTCCTTCCTCTCAGCGTAGTCTCCTAGTTTGCCAAAGTGGGGGCCTAGCGGCCTTTGCAGATGCTTAAAAGTCCTGAATTCCCTATGTTTGGGTTCAAAAGGTGGTGTCCAAAGTTTTCAAGCTTGTTTTTCATTCTCTGCCTCCTCCTTGCTTTCTCACCTCCAGTCATTACACATTGCCTTGAACAATCTTTATTTTCTTGAAACAAAGGGTCATTGCTCCAGTACATGCTGCCGAATGCTTTCAGGGGTTTTTAAATCAACCTTTTCTCTGTTCCCAAGCCCAAAGGAAATGTTCGCCCATTTTTGGACTTCCAAAACCTTAAAGTAGAATTCCGAGCTTTACCAAACTAGTCTTAAAAACGTCCCCCCCCCCCCCCCCCCCCTCCTAACATTTATGCTTACTAACCTGTGTAAGATGTAAGAAATATCTGTTCTATTGTCTTGTTCAGTAATTTTTTTTTATTAGGTTTTCAATATATAACCGGGTGAGCACCAAATACGTCCATGCAGGGGCTAAGAAACGAAACATCACAGAATGGTAAACATGTCAAGGTGCTGAATATGGCCAGACAATAGAACATGTAAACAAATGAATGGGAAGACCAAGAGGAATACCTTGTAATGTGAATCAAAGAATACAGAATTGTGTGCTTCCTGTCCTAAGTACAACCCAAATTAAGAGAAAAGACAAGGGAAACAAGGGGTTAAAGACCCCAAGAGTAGGAGAAAGAAGGAAGTGGGAAACAGGGACCAGGAAACTGTCATAGGTGACCAGTACAGGCCGGGTTTAACAAGTAAAAGGAGTATTCAATCCAAGGTTCCCAAATTTTGAGAAACTTGGAGTGGGAGCCCTTCAGAAGTTTACTTGCCTATTTTTAGCCCGCTCTAGTCCAGTCACATGGTCCTGCTCCCCTGTGTCAGCCAGCGGCCGCTGACTGACATGGCGGAGATCATGTGACTGGACTAGAGTGGGCTGAAAATGGGTAAGCATACAGATCTTTCTTATATCGGTTAGTCAGAATAAGAGTTAGGGGAGTAAACATTTTTAAGACTAGCTGGGTAAAGCCCAACTAGTCCAAAAATTCTGGATGGAATTGACAAGTTCCATTAATGCCTCTGCATCAAGGAGACTTTCTGGCCCTAGGTAGACCTAGAGGATGCTTACTTGCATGTACCCATCTTTTCGACGCTTCCTGCACTTTGTGGTGGGGCCTCTGCACTACAGGGTCATGGCCCTTCCATGTGGCTTGTCCTTGGCACCTCGGGGTCCAGTCCATTCAACTTTACTTACCCTAAAGATGACTGTAGACCAGCCTTTCTCAACCTTTTTTTTTTACCCCACAAGAACCCTTAAAATAAATTTCAGCTTTTGGGGGGGATTCCTGCTTTAAAAAAAAGAATTTGGGGTAATTGGGAAAATGCCCCTAAATTGATGGTCAGTGGGGAGAATGCCACCTTTACACAGCACTAAAAAAATAATTGACATTATGTAGCTGGCTGTGCCAACTGGCATTGGGCCTGGACCTATGCAAGCACCATCAAATGGGGGGTCAGTCAGCCACAGCTCAAGAAACCCCCAGCAACCTCTGGAGGAACACTGGGGTTCCACAGAACCCTGGTTGAAAATGCCTGCTGTAGACCATGAGCCTCAAAGATGAGAGGTCACCTGTAGTCTGGCAGGTGCTGCTCTGCCAACTACCTTACTGCAGGCTGACTTACAAGTGTGAATAAAAGTATCACATACTGTAGCAAATCCTTAAAGGAGAAGTCCAGCCTGAGCTTGTTTGGCTGGGCTTCTCCTATGGGTCACAGGAGTGCAATTCGTTTTCAGCACTAAAGTCTGCTTGCTGCTGACATCACAGGAATTAGTCCAGGCACCGTGTCATCACGACAAAGTCTGGATCCATCAGGTGCCTGAACTGACAGCCGTCTTAGTGAGCCGCTCTGAGCCTGAGACGGCTGCTCCCTGCCCCTCCACAGCTCAGCGCTCCAGTGAGCGTGGGGGGGCACAGAGCAGAGAGCTGCTGATTGACAGGCAGCAGCTCTCCACTCTGGGAGCTGAGAGAACTAAGCCATTGGCGGTGTTCGATCGCTCGGTTCTCAGTGCAGAGATGCCGGGGGGACAGATGCATGATCGGTCCGATGCATCCACCTAGGTAAGTATGAATCTGAAAAAAAAAAACCTTCTCTTTTAAGAGTAATAAAAAAAACTACAGGACTTTGTGATTTTATACAGTTTTAGTTATTCAGGGGCTGAAAGACAAAGTATGATCAGCATGATTTCCAGGGCAACATTGACAGAGCAGCGTTGTTGAACCTCAGAGGGCCTCTCACCTGACTCTCCGCTCCAAGATATCAGGAACATTTTTGCTACATGATACATTTTTAACAGAATATTTAATATATGGTTTCCTGTGAACAGATGGAACCTCCTTTCCTTGTCCCCAAGGGATAATCTTGTGTCATTTGCAAAGGCTACAGAGAATAACATAATGGCTTTAAATGGAATAGTAACATGCCCACTGTCATAGATTTTCTCAGTTTAAATGGTTTATGACATTTATAAATGGATGTAGCTATTTCGAATAAAAGAACTACTGTTCTGAAGTTGGCATATTATGATATTTCTGTGGGATTAATATTTGTAATGATAATAATCAGTCTGATTTATTTTTATTTTATATGTCTTATTTTTTTTCCAAGCTGTCCAGCAATGTTGACAGTGGTTGCTGGAGGGAATCATCCTTTTTATACATTTCGTAAATGTCCAGGCCTAATTTGTCTACCTAAATACATTTTTACAGTTTTTAACCACTTCAGCCCCTGGCCTATTCTGACACTACTTATTTACGTCTAAAACTCTGCTTGTTTTTTTTGCTAGAAAATTATTTAGAAAATTACTTAGAACACTCGAACATTATTTATATTTTTTTAGCAGAGGTCCTAGAGAATAAAATGGAGGGGGGGTGGAATTTTTTACATCTCAAAATGTTTGCGCAGCGGTTTTTTAAACACGATTTTGATGCAGAAAAACACAATATAATAATCCAACTTTATTGTTATCACAAGGGAAAAACGGCATCACTTGTGATAGCATAGGCAGTGACAGGTACTCTTTACAGAGAGATCTGGGGTCTATATAGACTCCAGATCTCTCCCCTGCCCCTAAAAGCATCAAATCAAAGGAAGATCATTTTGATCCAATGCTTTCACAGGCCGGTAAAAGTCTGTTTGCCTTAGACTGAAACCAAAAGAGACAGTATCCTCGTTGCTCCCTGTTACGTGAACCGTAGAGATAATTGGGGAATTTCCGGTCCTCAGTCATTTGACTTTGAGAGCCAGTTTATGGAATGCTTGCTTTCTTCTATTTTCATCTGGTGATCCAGCCAGCAAGTATGTTGTTTTGCAGAATTTATCAGTATACATGGATGAGACAAACCACGTAAAGCGAAGTTCCAGACATTTTTGTGTTTTTGTAGCTGCTGACTTTAAAAAAAAAAAAAAAACACACACAAAAAGGTCTGCAACTTTGCTTTACGTGGTTTGTCCGGCCGTCCGAACCCACGCTTCTGTCCCTTGCCTGTCTCCAGAGCCGGCATTACAAGTGTGGGCACCCTGATGACACAGCTCATTGCGCATGCTCGAGTCGTGCTGCGCCTCCTCAGTGGCCTTGCAATCTTCTGGGACCTGTGACGTGTCCCAGAAGATTGCAGGGAAGGAGGGGGAGAGAAGAACTTCCACTCGAGTCGTCTAGGGGCCTGAGCGGAAGTGGGAGAGGGGTACCTGTCAAAACAAGTTTCCACTCTCCCCCCCCACCCCCCAAAAAATTATATGCCAGATGTGGCATAGAAGGGGTTAAGGAGTGCTTAAAGCGGAACTTCCACTTTTGGGTGGAGCTCCACTGTAACACTGGCAGGAGTGATTAACCACTTGACCTCCAGAAGATCCCCCCCCCTTTCATGACACATCACTGCGTTACTTTAATTGTATGGTCATGCAACACTGTACCCAAATAAAATTTGTAATTTTTTTCCCCCACAAATAGAGCTTTCATTTGGTGGTATTTGATCACCACTGGGTTTTTTATTTTTTGTGCTATAAACAAAAATAGACAGACAATTAAAAAAAAAAAAAAAAAAAACATTTTTTACTTTCTGTTTTTAAACACATCCAATAAAAAAAAAATTTAAAAAAATAAAATTTCTTCATAAATTTAGACCAATATGTTTTCTGCTACATGTTATTGGTTAAAAAAATCCAAATAAGCGTATATTGATTGGTTTACGTGAACGTTATAGCATCTGCAAACTATGGGATATATTTATAGAATTTGACTTTATTTTTAATAGTAATGGTAGCGATCAGCGACTTATAGCGGGACTGCGATATTGCAGCGGACAATCGGAAACTAACTGACACTTTGCGGGAACCAGTGACACCATTACAGTGATCAGTGCTAAAAAATATGCACTGTCACTGCACTAAAGAAACTGGCTGGGAAGGGGTTAAACCTCTAGGGTGATCAAAGGGTTAACTGTGTGCCTAGCCAGTGTTTGTGTTTACTGCTTTTATAAGGGGAAGTGATGGATTTTTAGTGTCTGCTTTGCAGGAACACAAAATCCATCCCTTCCCCCATCAGAACGGAACTCTGCCTTGTCTACATAGGCAGAGCTCCATCCTGAGTCTCTGCCTGACGATTGGCGGGTGCTGGCGGACAACAAGTACCCGGCACCTGCAGATTGGCTTCCGCTGTGAATAATCCTGTCCCCTGCAGGCGGAAGTGCAGCATCACACATATATTGTAAAACTGCCAACCTAACCTGGAGGACCTCCTATCACAATTTGGATTAGCGGCAAGGATGGGAAGTGTTATCATAATGGGGGATTTTAATTATCCAGACATAGACTGGGCGGAAGGAACCGCGCATTCGTCTAAGGCTCGCCAGTTCCTAAATGTCTTGCAGGACAATTTCATTGGTCAGATGGTAGACGTGCCAACTAGAAAGTACGCGTTACTAGACCTACTGATTACCAACAATACAGACCTAATCATGGATGTGGAAATACGGGGCAATTTAGGTAACAGCGATCACAGGTCAATTAGCTTCAGTATAAATCACACAAATAGGAAACATAAGGGGAATAACAAAGACACTAAATTTCAAAAGAGCCAAGTTCCCTAAACTACCTTGCTAGAAGATATTAATTAGGATAAAATCAGAGGAACAAAGAACACAGAGAGATGGGTTTGCTTTAAGAGCATATTAAATAAGGGCATTAGCCAGTGCATCCCATTGGGAAATAAATTTAAAAGAGGGAACAAAAGTCCTGGGTGGCTTAACTTCAATGTAAAAATGCATATAAAATCAAAGGAGAAAGCCTTCAAAAAATACAAGGCTGAGGGATCATCATCAGCATTCAAACTTTACAAAGAATGCAACAAGAAATTTAAGGGTGCAGTTAGGACGGCTAAGATAAAACATGAAAGATACATAGCAGAGGAGAGCAAAAAAAAAAAAACCCAAGAAATTCTTTAAGTATATAAACGGTGAAAGAGGGAGGACAGACCATATTGGCCCCATAAAGAATGAGGAAGGGAATCTGGTTACAAAGGATGGGGAGATAGCGAAGGTATTGAATTTATTCTTCTCCTCTTTCTTCACGAGGGAATCGGGGGGGGGGGCTTCAGTAACCAAAACTGCAGTGTTTTTCCTCATGACACATCACAGGAAGCACCCTTCATGGCTAACAGAGGACAGAATTAGGAAAAGACTTGAAAAACGTAACATTAATAAGTCACCGGGACCAGATGGCTTGCACCCGAAGGTCCTTAGGGAACTCAGTCAAGTAATTGGCAGACCATTCTTTCTAATTTTTACTGACAGTCTACTGACTGGAATGGTACCAGGTGATTGGAGAAAAGCCAATGTAGCGCCAATATTTAAAAAAAGGCCAAAATACATCCCTGGGAATTACAGACCAGTTAGCCTAACATCAATTGTATGCAAGCTCTTGGAAGGGATGATAAGGGACTATATACAAGATTTTAGTAATAAGAACGGTATCAGCAGTAATCAGCATGGATTCATGAAGAATCGTTCTTGCCAAACCAATCAATTAACCTTCTATGAGGAGGTGAGCTGCCATTTAGATAAAGGAAGGCCCGTAGACGTGTTGTATCTGGATTTTGCAAAAGCATTTGACACAGTTCCCCATAAACGTTTACTGTACAAAGTAAGGTCCGTTGGCATGGAGCATAGGGTGAGTACATGGATTGAAACCTGGCTACAAGGGCGAGTTTAGAGGGTGGTGATAAATGGGGAGTACTCTGAATGGTCAGAGGTGGGTAGTGGGGCCCCCCAGGGTTCTGTGCTGGGACCGATCCTATTTAATTTGTTCATAAACGACCTGGAGGATGGGGTAAACAGTTCAATCTCTTTATTTGCGGACAATACGAAGCTAAGCAGGGCAATAAATTCTCCGCAGGATGTGGAAACCTTGCAAAAAGATCTGAACAAATTAATGGGGTGGGCGACTACATGGCAAATGAGGTTTAATGTAGAAAAATGTAAAATAATGCATTTGGGTGGCAAAAATATGAATGCAATCTACTTACTGGGGGGAGAACCTCTGGGGGAATCTAGGATGGAAAAGGACCTGGGGGTCCTAGTAAATGAAAGGCTGAGCAATGGCATGCAATGCCAAGCTGCTGCTAACAAAGCAAACAGAATATTGGCATGCATTAAAAAGGGGATCAACTCCAGAGATAAAACGATAATTCTCCCGCTCTACAAGACTCTGGTCCGGCCACACCTGGAGTATGCTGTCCAGTTCTGGGCACCAGTCCTCAGGAGGGATGTGCTGGAAATGGAGCGAGTACAGAGAAGGGCAACAAAACTAATAAAGGGTCTGGAGGATCTTAGTTATGAGGAAAGGTTGCAAGCACTGAACGTATTTTCTCTGGAGAAGAGACGCTTGTGAGGGGATATGATTTCAATTTACAAATACCCCATAATAGGGATAAAACTTTGCTGCGGAAGGAAGTTTAACAAGACACGTGGCCACTCAATAAAATTAGAAGAAAAGAGGTTTAACCTTAAACTGCGTAGAGGGTTCTTTACTGTAAGAGCGGCAAGGATGTGGAATTCCCTTCCACAGGCGGTGGTTTTAGCGGGGGGGCATCAATGTTTTCAAAAAACTATTAGATAAGCACCTGAACGATCACAACATACAGGGATATACAATGTAATGCTGACACATAATCACACACATAGGTTGGACTTAATGGACTTGTGACTTTTCAACTTCACCTACTATGTAACTATGGAGCTATAGGTCATCAAGTGGTTAAAATGATCAGCTCATGCAAAACCTTTATCCCAAAAAAGGAAGAAAAAAAAAACTGCTGTAACTGCTTATAAAGCAGGGGTCTCAAACTGGCGGCCCTCCAGCTGTTGCGAAACTACAAGTCCCATGAAGCATTGCAAGGCTGACAGTTACAAGCATGACTCGCAGAGGCATGATGGGACTTGTAGTTTCACAACAGCTGGAGGGCCACCAGTTTGAGACCTCTGTTATAAAGTGTAAGCTGGAGTTTGTCTTCACTTTGTTAGTAGCTCTAAATCTGCTAATACATTTAACACTACCCTCCCCCCCAGACTGAGAATGCTGTGCCTCCTCTTCTCATTCCTCCAGAGTTGTGTCTCACTAATACAGGAGGTGTGTTACTGGCCAGATCACCAGGTGAAGACAGAGGGAAAAAGCCAAAGAAAAGAAAACGGAAGCAGCCACATCTAATGCAAATCTGCAACATACTACATTTTTGGGTTTAATACGACTTGCTGACTGCCTAACTGTAAATGTACATCATTACTTTGACGTTAAATACCGGGGTTATGGCAGCAGCTAGCTGCCATAACCCTGGTATCATTATTTACAGCAGGTGGCCAGCTTTCAGATAAAAGTGGTCACAGCGGCAGGTCCCCCGCGAGATCACTTTTATAGGGCCACGAGAAAGGGAGATTTTTAAGTACTGTAGTTTGTCATTCCAGAAGCGTATAAAATTTTAAAGCATGGCATGTTTGGTATCTATTTACTTGGCGTGACATCATCTTTTACATTATGGAAAAAATTGGGCTTTTATTGTTTGTTTTTTTTATACAGTATATATTCTAAGTAATTTTCTAGCAAAACAATACTGATTTTCACTTGTAAACAACAAATGTCAGAAAAAGGCCTGGTCTTTAAATGGTTAAAACAGGTCGACACATTCAGAGATATATATGAGTTGTATAGGTGAATTGTCATTACTGTATGTAAAATAATCATGCTGTTCTTCTATCTAGTGTTCTGCATCCTCTTACATTGAGACTATGAATTTTTCATCTCTTGGGCTCACAGAAGAAGAGTTCAATCATATAATGCAGCAGAAGTCGAAAAGATGCAACTTTGCTGGAAGTAATATACAGGGCACAGTACAGAAGATGGAGGAAAACAAGCAGCTTTTGGTCGACCTACAGTATCGCCAGGAGGTTCTGATCCAAAAGGCAGAGTGCCTGCTAAGAGAAATAAAAGCTTGGCCTGTGTCTCTACAAGGTGAAGTCCAGGAAATCCTGCACAAGTTCCCTCTGGATATTAAGCATCAGACAAACTAAAAGCAGTGCTTGGTACTTGAAGAAATGTGAACTATTTATGCTGCTATTGACTGGGGCTGCCTAATGAAGGAAATGTTCAACGTTTATGAAACTGTCTGTTTTTCTGCATCTGATATTTCATAGATTTTAGACTTGTTTATTAACACTAATACCAGTTTATAATGTCCCTGTTCTAAAAATCAGAGCTGAAATGTTTATTCTAAGCCATATGTAAGCTATTAAATTATCTGATCAAATTAAGTGCAACCTGATTACTTTTCAGTAATCTTCTCCTGTAGGATAACACATTGAATCAGTACTACCGTTTAAAGTGGTTGTAAACCCACAAAAAAAAAACCTGCAAGATAAAGGCATAATGAGCTAATGTGCATAACATACTAGCTCGTTATGAAATACTCACCTGAGATCGAAGCCCTCGGATCAGTCCCTGTACACTGCACCGGCCGGCGACATCGCTTCTGTAGTAACTTCCAGGTATCGCGGGCTCCAGAGCCGTGATGACGTCACTCCCGCGCATGTGCCAGGGAGCCGCCAGTAACCGCACACTAGCTGAAGCAACGATGCAAACGTGTCATTGCTTTAGTGCGCATGTTCCGATGACGACGGTACATGCTGATACAGGGGATATCTCCTAAACCATGCAGGTTTAGGAGATATCTGGGGTAGCTACAGGTAAGCCTTATTATAGGCATACCTGTAGTAAAAAGTGGTCTGTAAGGGTTTACAACTACTTTAACTGGCTTCAAATGTGTGACCTCACTTTAGGCAGTAATGATGACATACATTGGATGGCAGCTAGAGGTGACAAACATTGTTCTATAAATGTGCATACTGCTATTACTCAAATTTTGCACAGGTCATCACAGTTGGCCTTAGCTCTGTGTAAAATCATCTGAAACTAATTGAGCAATGATTAAACAAAAGAATTTGTTAAAGCCTAACTCCCTGTTTACTTGCACTTTAATAGTTTGTTTGGGCCAAGCTGGCCCAAACTATTTCCTTTACTAAAGGATGCATCTGCTGTTAGCGCTGTATACTTTTAGTATACATTGCAGTGTTTGGCAGCGGTACAGGGACTTCGACTTGAGCTGAGTATTGTTCAGCCATTCAGAGGAGGTCCTATATTTTATATCAATAAATCGATTGGCTGACAGATGATCCAATCAGAGCACACTTTGAATTCATTGATAAAATACAAGGATCAGCCCATCACGATTTTGTTCCGACAGACAATGGGAACATACCACTGCTGGAACACAGCATTGCCATATATTGACTAACGCTGTATAGCTTATACAGCGCTGACAGTGGGCACATCTATTAGTAAAAGAAATGGTTCATTTGGGACAGCTTGGACCAAACAAACTATTTGACACAAAAATAAATCTGAAATTAGGCTTTTGAGACACATTCTAGAAATTTGAAGAATGCAGAAATTGTATGTACTCAATTTGTAATAATGGTTGGTGCTGGAAGTGGAACTAACATATATTGTGGCCCATGTGATAAGGTGATTTGCAGCTTTCATAAGCGAGACAACTTTATTTAGTTTATATATAGAGATCTAAACCATGCCTGTAAGACTCTGTACTATCAGGAGATGGTTTGGAGACTGGAAGAAGGGGAGGATCAAACAGCCTTTTTACACAATGCGCAGAATTAACCCCTTAGGTTCCACAGTGAATATAACAAGCATGCTTTACTGCATATGCAGACTGATTTTACTGCTGTGGGTTTAGTAATACTAAGTAAAAAAAAAAAAAAACTCAAGTGTGCCTTAGCTGGTCTATATAATGTCAAAGTATGAGTAAACATCTATATGTTTAGATGGCACTTCAGCCCCGGAAGGTTTTACCCCTTCCTGACCAGGCCATTTTTGGCGATACGACACTGCAATACTTTAACTGACAATTGCGCAGTCGTGAAATGCTGTACCCAATTAAAATTTTATGTAATTTTTTTTCTCAGAAATGGAGCTTTCTTTTGGTGGAATTTGATCACTGCGTTTTTTTTTTTTTTTTCCTTGCGCTATAAACAAAGAGCAACAATTTTGAAAAAAAAAAACAATATTTTTAACTTTCTGTTATAAAACATATTCAAGGAGAGCATTAAAAGAGAAGTAAAGGATTTTTTCCCCCAATTATACTTGGGTGGATGCAGCATCTGTCCCCCGGCACCTCTACACTGAGAACTGAGCAATCAAACACTGCCGATCACTCGGTTCTCACAGCTCCCCTGAGCAGAGAGCTGCTGACTGTCAATCAGCAGCTCTCCACTCTGCTTCCTCCTCGCTCACTAGAGTGCTGAGCTGTGGAGGGGCGGGGAGCGGCCGGCTGAGAGGCATGTCAGTCCAGACACCTGGCGGATAAAGACTCCCATTGTTGGGATGACGCAGTGCCTGGACTGGTTTCTGTGACGTCAGCAGATAACGGACTTCAGCCCGCTCTCTTCTTAAGGAAAGGGTCACAGGCGTACAAAACAAATTGCACTCCTGTAATCCATAGGGGAAGTACAGCCAAACGAGCTTTGGCTATATTTCTCCTTTAACCACTTCAGCCCCGGAAGGATTTGCCCCCTTAAAGTGGAATTCCACCCAAAAAGAAAAAAAATGTCATTAATGTGCATGAAATTACACAAAGAAAAACATTTTTTTTTTTACTTACCTTTTTATGGCTGTTGCTATGTGATCTCTTGAAATCTTCCTTCTTCATCACCTAGACGCCTTACGTCACTTCCCTCAGCGCCTCCGCTCACTACTGCTCCTGGGAGATGTGTGTCATCATTTCCCAGGAGGCAGTGGGCAGCACCGAGGGCTAGGTTGCCATAACAACGGGGTGGCCACTTCCGCCGCCGCCCATTGTTATGGCAACCTGTATACTTTACAGCGCCGCCACGGCGCATTACTGCGCATGTGGGAGAACGGGGCAGTGCATGCTGGTCGCACAGCTGCACCGTATCCCGGAACTAAATGCTTGTGGGCTTCACATGCCCACAAGTAAAATGACAACGGCCAGCAATTAATTATATACGTTTATTTCGGCTATTAAACGTGACATCGGGGGATGAATTCATCCAAAAACGTGAGTATTAAATAGAAATGTCATTAACTAATGAAATAGTTTTTTTTTTTAAAAATTAGTAAATGTAGTTGGAACTCCACTTTAATGACCAGACCATTTTTTGCGTTACGGCACTTCGCTTTAACTGACAATTGCGCGGTCATGCGACGCTGTACCCAAACAAAATTGATGTCCTTTTTTTCCCCACAAATAGAGATTTCTTTTGGTGGTATTTGATCACCTCTGAGGTTTTTATTTTTTGCGCTATAAACAAAGAGCTATAATACATATCCAAGAAAATATATATAAAAACACATTTATTCATCAGTTTAGGCCAATATATATATTCTTCTACATGTTTTTGGTAAAAAAAAACAAAACGCAATAGACATATATTAATTGGTTTGCACAAAAGTTATTGCGTTTACAAACTATGGGATAGATTTAGGGACTTTTTTTTTTTTAATTGTTTTTACTAGTAATGGCGGCGATCTGCAATTTTTAGTGGGACTGCGGCGGAAACCTGACCCCAAATGACTTTTTGGGGACCAGTGACATTATTACATTGATCAGTGCTATAAAATGCACTGGTCAATGTAAAAATGACACTGGCAGGCAAGGGGTTAACACTAGGGGACAATCAAGGGGTTAAGTGTGTTCTAACTGTAGGGGGGGCTGCCTGGGACAGGTCAGAGATCACTGTTCCCAATCACTGGGAACAGTAGATCTCTGTCATGTCACCTGTCAGAACGGGGATCCGCTTGTTTGCACTTCCAGATCCCCATTCTGCCTCTGTACTAGGCGATTGCGGGTCACTGGTGGGCACGCTCCCGCAGTGAGAGCGAGAGCGTGCCACCGTACAGGTATGACGATTTGCACTGGCTGCCGCAGTATATCTGCGTGAGCTGGTCGGCAAGTGGTTAATCAGAGAAGCAGCCAAGAGGCCCATGGTAACTCTGGAGGAGCTGCAGAGATCCACAGCTCAGGTGGGAGAATCTGTCCACAGGACAACTATTAGTCAGGCACTCCACAAATCTGGCCTTTATGGAAGAATGGCAAGAAGAAAGCCATTGTTGAAAGAAAGCTATGAGAAGTCCCGTTTGTGAGAAGGCATATGGGGGATAAAGCAAACATGTGGAAGAAGTTGCTCTGGTCAGATGAGACCAAAATGTAACTTTTTGGCCTAAAAGCAAAATGCTATGTAAAATACGCATTGTGTTTGCACATCACCCTGAACTAACCATCCCCACCGTGAAACATGGTGGTGGCAGCATCATGTTGTGGGGATGCTGTTCTTCAGCAGGGACAGGAAAGCTGGTCAGAGTTGATGGGAAGATGGATGAAGGGGTTTAATAAGTCACATTGCCACTCATTAAAATTAGAGAAGAGCTTTTACCTTAAACTGCATAGAAGGTTTTTTACTGTAAGAATGGCAAGGATGTGGAATTCCCTTCCACAGGCGGTGGTTTCAGCAGGGGGCATTGATAGTTTAACAATAACCGATTAGATAAGCACCTGAACGACCACAACATACAGGAATATACAATGGTATACTGACATATAATCACACACATAGGTTTGACTTGATGGAATTGTCTTTTTTCAACCTCACCTACTATGTAACTATGGATGGAGTCAAATACAGGGCAATCTTAGAAGAAAACCTGTTCTGTAAAAGACTTAAGACTGGAGTGGAGGTTCACAACGACCCTAAACATACAGCCAGGGCTACAATGAAATAGTTTAGATCAAAGCATATTCATGTGTTAGAATGGCTCAGTTAAAGTTCAGACCTAAATCTAAATGAGAATCTGTGGCAAGACTTGAAAATTGCTCTTCTAGACTCTCACCATCCAATCTGACAGAGCATGAGCTATTTTGCAAAGAATAGGCTAAAATTTCACTCTAGATGTGCAAAGCTGATAGAGACATACCCAAAAACACTTGCAGCGAAAGGTGGTTCCACAAAGTATTGCCTCAGGGGGATAAATACAAATGCACACCACACCATTCAGATATTTATTGGTATAAAAAAATTAGAAAATTATTTTCCTTCCACTTTACAATTATGTGCCACTTTGTGTTGGTCTATCACATAAAATCCCAATAAAATACATTTACGTTTTTGGTTGTAACGTGACAAAATGTGGAAAATTTCAAGGGGTGTGAATACTTTTTCAAGGCACTGTATATCCTTTGCAGATGTAGTCAGCATGCCCCTGCAGGAGAGCTTGGTATGCTTTGCAGTTTACTGGTAGAAAATTCTGCAAGTCTCTTGAAGATAATATCATGGTCAGAAAGTCCCTGACATAAGGCTCCAATGTGTTCAGTATGTTCCTGCCATTGCATCCAATATTCTCATCATATCGCTGGCAGAGCATGCAGTGTAACAAGCATAACAAGACCCCCAGGGCTTTGCATATACCTAGTAGCGTGTCCCATTGGTTTATGGTGGTGTGAGCATGTCTTTGGCATAGTGCCAAGTATGTTCCCCATTTCTCTGTATGCTTCACATCCTTGGCAGAGTATGCCATGTGGTTAGCAGCTCCTAGGCAGAGAACCCCCTGTGTTCAGAACCTTCCCAAGTGCGTTTTGCAACCCTGGCAGGATGTTCCATCTGCTCATTATATCCCTGGCAGTATGTCCTATGTGGCCAGCATACTTCTGTCAGTGTGCCTCATTTGTTTACCATGTGCATGGCAGCTGTCCTGTGTGCTCATTAATTATGTGGTAGGGGGACCAATGTACTCAATTTGTCCCTAGCAGAGTGCTTACTACGCTTCATATATTTCTGGAACATTGCTCGTTTTAGTTTGCAATCAGCAATGCAGTGGACCACATCATTATAATGCTGGAAGGGTGCCAACTGTTAGCATTTTCCTGGCAGATAATCCCATGTGTCAAGCATGTTTATCGTGTCTGTTAAGTCCCCCGGCTGTTATCCATGCTCAAAATATCCTTGGCAGTGTTCACAATAGCATATGTTTGAGTGTAGCATGTACATTTCCTGGTAGGGTGCTTACTGTACTGTACTTATGTCTGTCCTTTATCTCTCAGGCCAAGAGTGATGTGTACTCTGTCACCTATGGGTACCCAGTGTGATTGGCATGTATGTGTCAGACAATCCTATACTCCCAGCATCCTCTTGGCTGTATGCCCAGTAGGTTTAACTGGTCCCTGACAAGGAATCTAATGTGTTCAGGATGTCTCTGGCAATGTTTCATCTGCTCATCATCCCTGGCACAGCTTTCTTTGTAGTATAGTCAAGATGGCAGAAAGCCATGTGTAATAAGTATGACAATGACATAATGCATGTGCTCATATACCTAGTAGGAATGTGTGCTCAGGTGAGCTTTGGTCTAGATAGACTTGTCTTCAACCTAACTTTGCAACCATGTAAAGTTCCCCAGTGAGCTTTGCATATCCACAGCAGAGAATCCCATCAAATATTGTGCTTTAAAAAATAACCATAATTAGACAGTGGATTCAAGTGGTTTATCACAACTTTGGTTTAATTCATCCAAATTCTTTATTTTTTTATACAATTTGTGGTTATTGCTACTTAGGTTCCCCAATATTGCATCCTGAATAAAGTTTCATGTTCACAGACATTTCAACTGTGTGTGAAACTGGAAGCACTCATTCCAGAGAACTTCCGGGCTTTAAAAAAACAGTATTTAACCCCAAAACAAAAATATGTAATATCTGGTCAGTAACACCACCTGTATTAGAGTTCCTCCATTTTGGATGAAGGTGCACCTTTGGACAGCACCATTGTCGAGGAGGTAGTGATCGCTGTACTAGCAGATTTAGATGAAGTCAAGTGGTGCTGCTCTGCTTTTATAATTGTGTGTCCTTATTCCCAACACAACATGTGACATATCAATTTACATGCATAACATTTATGCATAAATCCTCATATGCATCAAAAACTGAAGTCTGGGATACTTATCCAGTCTCTCATGAATGTATATTTCAGCACCTTGTTCCATGATGTGATCCCCACACCAATAAACAATATCCCACCATGCTTAGACAAATACCTTTTATGTCACCACTGTGCTCTCCCCTCAACTTGCTTGTAAGCAAGCATATAGACAGGTTTCTCCAATTGCTGGCACTTCCTGACAAGGTGTTTCTCTCATTACCTGCCCTAGAAAACCAGAGTCTTTTCTATGTGGGCATTATCCATGGCCACATAGGATGTTGATATAGTTTTCCTCACTCAGGCCAGCCACCTGCAGCCTGTTCACTCTGTGACCAGGCAGAATAAAAAGCCATTTTACTGGCTCTGACCACGACTCACCAATGTAAAAACACATTCAATCTCTAAAATTATTGCCCCCATACCCCTTGTAACCTCTGATCTGCTGTTCAGTACATTAAGGACAACTGTGATGCCAGTATCCAAGAATGCTCCTGTTAGGGCACATTTAGGCTAAAATAGCACCTGTAAAACACCTCCCCTGCAGTCCCAGTGTGAAAGCCAGAGTTCTTTCACACTGGGGCGCTGCTCTGGCAGGACGTTAAAAAAAAAAAGTCCTGCAAGCAGCATCTTTGGGGTGGCGGAGGAGCAGTGTATACACCGCTCCTGCCCATGGAAATGAATGGGCAGCTCTGTCGAAGCGCCTGCAAAAAGCTTCGGCAGCGGCACTACACTGGAGCATTTAACCCTTTATTCGGCCGCTAGCAGGGGTTAAAAGCTCCCCTCTAGCAACCAAATAGCGCTGCTAAAACTATGGTAAATCGCCACTAAAACTAGTGGCGTTTTACAATCAACACCCGCCTGCCCCAGTGTGAAAGCAGCCTTAGAAAGACCTTGCCTATGCAGTCAGTGGACTAACACTCAAAGACTGATTCATAATGAAAAAAGTACAAGTATTTTGGAAAATTTGCTGTGAGGAATTTATTTATAAAGACTTGTAAAGTTACTGATCTAATTTAAATTAACAGGCAGAGTCATTTTTTTGTAAGAAGGTTTTATAAACCACTCATAGCGCTTTGTTTTTTCAGTAAAAAATAAATATTTATAAACAAAGAAATGAACTACAATGTTTAAAACTTTAAGAAAAGCACATGCCTGGTAGGTAAAAACCATGAAAACATAAGAAAACAGTGACGTCATAATACACGTCTGCCCAGGAACTTGGGCTGGACCCCTTTGGCACTGCCATTTAACTGGAGAGGGGGAAAGCAGCTTATTCTTCTGTCCCTCAATAAATGTAGCCTAGCTACTATTAGGTCAGTCCCCTCTTGCTATTAGGTCTTCTATGTAAGCATCCAGCTCATCATCTGTATTTATATCGATATCCTAGAAAAAGAGGAACAAAGGTTAAAAGGCTGTGTAAGCCCAGATTACTATTACAGCACTAAATAAATAAAAATCATAAAAATGAGTTTTGAAACAAACACCGTGCTGGCATATTAGTCCTTAACCACTTGCCCACTGGGCACTTAAACCCCCTTCCTAACCAGACCATTTTTCAGCTTTCAGCGCTCTCAAACTTTGAATGACAATTACTCAGTCATGCAACACTGTACTCATATGAAAATGTTGTTCTTTTTTTCACACAAATAGAGCTCTCTTTTGGTGGTATTTAATCACCACTGGGTTTTCTATTTTTTGCACTATAAATAAAAAGACTGAAAATTTTGTAAAAAAATGCAGTTTTCTTTGTTTCGGTTATAAAATTTTGCAAATGAGTAATTTTTCTTCATAAATTTTTGCCAAAATGTACACAATTACATATCTTTGGTAAAAACCCAAATAAGTGTATATCATTTTGTCTGTGTGAAAGCTATAAAGTCTACAAGCTATGGTGCCAATCATTGAAAATTAATCGCTCCTGATGTACTGACGGCCTCTCTCATTTCTTCAGACACTAACAAGTCAGGAAAGTACAAATATCTCCCAAAAGACCCCTTTTTGGAAAGTAGGCATTCCAAGGTATTTAGTAAGAGGCATGATGAGTTTTTTGAAGTTGTAATTTTTTCCCACAATTCTTTGCAAAATGAAGATTCTCCCCCCCCCCCCCCCCCCCCCCACAAAATTGTCATATTAATAGGTTTTTTTCCTCACACACATCATATGCATACCACAAATGACACCCCAAAATACATTCTGCTACTCCCGAGTATGGCGATGGATGAGCCATGCATGGAGCATGAATTGGCACAATCAGCGCTGTGGGCACTTCAGATTCAGCCCACAGCGCTGCTGTACCCGGCTCCCTCTCACACGCTGTACTGATCTGTGGGAGGAGCTGGACTGGACATTCTCCGGTTTGTTGACAACTGATCGATCCGTCATTGGATGGAGCAATCACGTGATAAAGGGCCGCTGTCATTGGCCCTTAACCCCGTTCTGTGACGCGTCGGGTCCGGAGGACCTGACGGTCCCATTCCCAAGTGGACGTCATTGTACGCCCTTCCCAGAGTTATCCGACCTCGCTGTAGCTGTCATTCGGCTATGGCCCTGTTGATAAGTGGTTAAAATATTGTGGACTTTAGATTTCAAGGGGTCAAGGCCTTTTCTCATTATGCCTTAAATTCAATTACTAGCTTGCTGTGAATTAAACAAAAACCCATTCAAGCAACCCCCTCGATTTTTTTAGTTTCTATTTTAAGGGCCAGTTCACACCACATGCAGTCCAGTGCGATTTTTTTTCTGCATCAAAAACGCATAGAAAGTAGGTTATATGGTTTTCAATGGCATAGTTCACACCAGTGCTTGCAGTTCCAGTGCGTTCCAGTTCCAGAAAAAGCAAAAAGAGAACATGCTGCATTTTTCCTGCACTGGAACGCTGTAAAAAGCATCAAAAACCTCACGGGAACGCACCAAAAACGCACTGGAACACCCATGTTCTTATTTAAGGTTAAAGCGGGGTTCTCATTTAAAAAAAAAAAAAAAAAATTTAAAAAGTCAGCAGCTACAAATACTGCAGCTGCTGACTTTTAATCAGACACTTACCTGTCCCAGGATCCAGCGATTCGGGGGATCGAAGCCCCGCTCGTTTCCGCCGGCATTTTAACTGTGGGTGCCTGGCTGTGGCTTCATGCGCAAGCCGCGCTGTCACTGGCCCTGCAATTATATGGGACCGGTCACGTGTCCCAGATGATTGACAAGAGGGAGGGTGGAGAGGCCATCTCCCTTCCTGCGCCGAGGGAAGTGACGCCAGGAGCCCAGGCACCGAAGGAGGCAGACTACGAGGGACCCCCTAGCAACAGGCATATAGAGGTGAGTAAAAAATAAAATTTCTCCAAAATGTTTTTTTTTTTAAAACTTTAAGCACATTACTAATTTTTTTTTGGGGGGGGGGGGGGACTCCACTTTAAAGAAAAAAAAAAGGGGGGGGGAGAATGCACTGGACTGCATCAAAAACGCACTGGAACGCATGAAAAACGTGCATGCAAAAAAGCATCTGGAGCGCATCCAGACTGCGTTTCTATGGTGTGAACTGGCCCTGAAACTAGATTGCATTTAAAGACAAAAGTCCAGGAATGGACCCTTGCAGAAATAGATTAGATAATGCTTCTTTTTTTAAACCAACATTGTGGAAAACTAGGCCAATCTAACAATAGTGGTTATTTATAGAAAGGATGCATCTTACCTCTTGAACTTTCTGTAGCAGTGACACAATGTTTGTTCTCAATCTCTGTAGTTTCTCTTCAGACTCTCTTAACTTATTTTCTGTGTTACGCTGGAGCTCTTCACTGGCTTTAGCACGGAGATCAGCTCGATTTTGATACGAGTTGCACAAATTTTGTAGACCCACTTCATACTGCTTAAAGTATTCCTTCTACAAAAAGAGAAAAGTGGATTTCATGAGGACAGCAAAATGCTTCACATTCTTCTCTTGCAGAGCTGAGGTCTAGAGTTTAACTCACTAAATCACTATATGCATGGTTTGCATCTTCTCCTCATGCTTGAATGTATTTCTTTTGGGTGTCCTAACACAATTCTAAACTAACTGGCTTCTACTACAGTTAAAGTGATTATGAACGATCACCTTGTAAAACAACCCATTCAGTTTAATACAGTACAGATCTATAAAAAAAATTAAAAAAACATAAATACCCCCCCCCCCCTTTTTTATGGAAGTGATCACATTTCCTCTGTTCTCAGTTGCATAAGAGCTGGGGGAGGAGAAACAGTAGCACACTACTAATCATGTCCATATAGGAGTAGTCCCAATGTAATCTGCTTCACCCGATATGCCTGTCTCCTTCCAACATCCCCACACAAAAGGGAGAGAGAAAGGTCTTGTGTGGGGAAGCTGGAAGGAGACAGGCATATTGGGTGAAGCAGATTACATTGAGACTACTCTATATGGACACTACTGTGGAGATCTGAGGATTCAAAGATAAATTGATGCAGCATATATCTATGGTTATCCAATATTTCTTTCATCCACAATACATGCACTCCTTACCCCGGAATATCTAACTAGAACAAGATTTCTTTTATAACATCAGGAGTCTGCCCTGCCTGCCCCCCGGTGAGCATTGGGAGGTTATCTCCATGGGCTCCCCAGGCCTTTCTTTCACTGGACCAGGGTGTCAAGTTTTCCAAGTTTCACAGTTTTAAAGGTTACTGCAATACCTCTAGTATTTTTGTGCTATTTCAAGGCCCTGACGAAGCAGGGTTCCCACAAAACGTGTAGGCCACACTTTTTTGATCCCCTGTACCAGGATCAGCACGCCCTGGACCTAATTAACAGTAACTATCTGTGTAATTGTTACATGTTTTTAAATATATGTAAAATAAAGTTTAAATATGTTTGTTTTAAATCAATGGCATATACTCTTGTTTAGATCTAATAAATACAGTGCCTTGCAAAAATATTCACCCCCTTGGCATTTTTCGTGTTTTGTTGCCTATCAACCTGGAATTAACATGGATTGTTTGAGAATTTGCATCATTTAATTTACAGAACATGCCCACAACTTTGAAGAAGTTTTTTTTATTATTGTGAAGCAAACAACAAAATGGACAAAATAACAGAAAAAGTCAATGTGCATAACTATTCACAGCCCTAAAGTCAATACTTTATAGAGCCACCTTTTGCAGCTATCACAGCTCCAAGTTGCTTTGGATAAGTTTCTATGAACTTGCCACATCTTACCACTGGGATTTTTGCCCATTCCTAATTGCAAAACTGCTCCAGCTCCTTCAAGTTGGATGGTTTGCGCTTGTGAACAGCAATATTTAAGTCTGACCACATATTTTCTATTGGTTTGAGGTCTGGGCTTTGACTAGGCAATTCCAACACATTTACTTGTTTCCTCTTAAACCACTCAAGTGTTGCTTTAGCAGTGTGTTTGGGGTCATTGTCCTGCTGGAAGGTGAACCTCCGTCCTAGCCTCAAATCACAAACAGAGTGGTACAGGTTTTGCTCAAGAATATCCCTGTATTTAGCACCATCCATCTTTCCCTCAACTCTGACCAATTTCCCAGTGCCGACTGCTGAAAAACATCCCCACAGCATGATACTGCCACCACCATGTTTCACTGTGGGAATGGTGTTCTTTGGGTGATGTGATGTGTTGGGTTTGCGCCAGACATAACGTTTTCTTTGATGGCCAAAAAGTTCAATTTTAGTCTCATCAGACCAGAGCACCTTCCCCCATACATTTTGGGAGTCTCCCACATGCCTTTTTCGCAAACTCAAAATGTGCCATTTTGTTTTTTGCTGAAAGTAATGGCTTTCTTCTATGCCATAAAGCCCAACTCTATTGAGCCTACGGCTTATTCTCGTCCTATGGACAGATACTCCAGTCTTTGCTTTGGAACTCTGCAGCTCCTACAGGGTTACCTTAAGTCTTTGTGCTGCCTCTCTGATTAATGCCCTCCTTGCCTGGTCCGTGAGTTTTGGTGTGCGGCCGTCTCTTGGCAGGTTTGCTGTTGTGCCATGTTCTTTCCATTTGGTTATGATAGAGTTGATGGTGCTCCTAGGGATCATCAAAGATTTGGATAGTTTTTTTTATATAACCTAACCCTGACTTGTACTTTTCAACAACATTGTCCCTTACTTGTTTGGAGAGTTCCTTGGTCTTCATGGCAGTGTTTGGTTCGTGGTGCTTCTTGCTTAGGTGTTGCAGCCTCTGGAGCCTTTTTAAAAAGGCATGTATAAATGTAACGACAGATCATGTGACACTTAGAATGCACACAGGTGGACATCATTTCACTAATTATGTGACTTCTGAAGGCAATTGGTTGCACCAGAGCTTTTTATGGGCTTCATAATCAAGGGGGTGAATACATACACACATGCCAATTATCAGTTTTTTATGTCTGCAAAATAGTTTTATGTATATAATTTTCTAATTTTACTTCACCAACTTAGACTATTGTGTTCTGATCCATCACATAGAATTCAGACTAAAAAAACATTGAACTAAAAGCTGTAATGTAACAAAATAGGTAAAAAGCCAAGGGGGTGAATACGTTTGCAAGGCACTGTAGGTCTAAAGATGTTGTCAGTCTTCCAAAGATAGCTTATGCCTAAAATACTTAAATTCCTTATCCTGCATTCTCCTTTCACCGGTGGAATTAACTTAAAATTATCTCACAAAAAGAATCCACATCCCCAACCTCAAATTCAGCATTTTTGTGGAATTTTTTGTGGAAACATCAGGAATAGAAATTAACAGCTCAATGGTTGAGCACCATAAACACCATAATGCACCAATTTCCCAGTGCATTTTTGACACAATGGCTTGCTCAAACTGCTTCCTTAGCATCACATGAAGCACATTTCTTTTTAGGAAACAGAGGACATTTAGCTCTGATTGGAGCCTGGTCCGAAAAAAACTGCAAAAGCCCAGCTCAATCAGACCATTAACCATTGATAATGGAACTTGAAAGGGGAGCCTTCACCCTCATCCATCAGGAGAGTGGTCCACAGGACTGAAAAGAGAGAAGAGTCAAACCATGGTGGTAAGGAGCCAGAAGGAAGAAAAAGGGGAACAGAGCCAGACCAGAGTAGCAGGAGGAAACACATAAACGGACGGAATCTTCTGTGGGACCACAATTTAAAGTCTGTGGTGATTGAGATTCCTGTGTAGTTATGCTCACATACTGTACCTAAATAGACTAATGGGGGAAACAGACCATAGTGATGAACAATGAAAACAGAAGTTGCTGAAGCAGCAGTGAAAGGTGAACACAATAAAGCTAAAACTTTGCTCTGCAAGCGTTAAAGCATGTGGGGCAGCTAAAACAAAGTGTAAAAAGTGCTTTTTGTTTAAAGCAGTAGGGTGGTTATAAAGTGACCAGAAAAATGCTGCCCCCAGCAGTCAGTTAGGCCCCTTTCACAAACTGGGGCGGTGGGTGTGTTGGCAGTAAAGCGCCGCTATTTTTAGCGGTGCTTTACAGTCAATTTTTCAGCCGCTAGCAGGGCGCTTCACCCCCCCTCTAGCGGGCGAGAAAGGGTTAAAACCACCGCAAAGCGCTGCTGCGGCAGCGCTATGCCTGCGGTATAGCTGCGCTGCCCCATTGATTACAATGGGCAGGAGCGGTGTATACACCGCCCTAAAGTCCTGCTTGCAGGAGTTTTTTTAACGTCCTGCAAGCACACCGCTCCAGTGTGAAAGCCCTTGGGCTTTCACACTGGAGAGACAGGAGCGGCGATTTAGAGGCGCTATTTTTAGCGCTGTAGTGCCTGTAAAGCGCCTCAGTGTGAAAGGGGTCTTATACCCGTGGTAAACACCACCTACTTACTGTGCCCTTGGGGAATGGATTTAGCAGAGTTCCAGGAAGCCAACAGAATGAAGGTTTCCTGTGAGATCTGCAGAATATTAGCAGCTGTGTGCACTAGCAGGTGAGGAGGAGGAGGAAGCCACGTGAGCCCATTGCTAGGGTGTTCTCCAAACTCAAATGTAGCCAAACTTGCACTCACTGGAGTAAATCAGATGAAAGTTTGACTGGAGAGGAGTTTGAAAGATGCCCAAACTCACATCTAATCATCGCCGTGCAGGCCGTAGACCAAGGACATCTAGTGGAGGAAAAGCAAAACTGAAGCTGGTGTAAAAACTTGCAGAGCTTCCTCAGAAGGAAGAAATTATGGGAAAGGAGAATTCTCTGCACACACTAGGATCATCTAAATCTGCTGATCGTGGGTGCAATACTCTGTAGGCTCCTTAGTGTAAGAGAGGGTGTGTGTATGTGTATATATATATATATATATATTTTTTTTTTATATACATACATACACACACACCATGCACATTTTTCCACCTGCTAAAAAAATTTGCATTGTTTTTTTTTTGTTTTGTTTTGAGGTGGACCTATCCTTTCATATATCCGACTTAAATCTACCAGTGCTTGTTGGATAGAGACTTCCAGGATTTAAAAATACCTGGCATGAATCTACCAGCAGTCGATAGTAGAAAACCTTTCAAAATTTTAGCAGAGAGGAAGGAGATATCCTTTGAACACTAGGTGAACGTGAGCAGGTGGGAGGTGTTATAGCCACTAGGGCTGCCCTTTTGTTTCTTGTGCCTAGTGTCCATTTTTTTTTTTCAGGCAGCACCATTATTCTACATTGCTTAAAGTAGAACTATAGGCAAAACTTTTTCCTGGTGCCTCCATGGCAGCATACCTGTGACAAGCTCTGCCTTGGCTCCTCCCTCAGGACCAGTGATTATAAAAGAAAAGGATTAGTGCATTCCCAGCATTCTCCTTTTTTCCTCATACCTCATGGTCAGTGAATGGTGGTCGAACGTCCCTTACCTCTGCAGTCGGCAGCTTCCAGCTGGGTTCAAGCCTCTCCCAGGTGCAATCCCTATTCTTGGGCAGCTAAATGCGCTAATAAGATAGGGAGTCCCTTCTGTGGGTCTTTTGGGACAGCAGCAGTTGTCTCTTAACTAAGAGCTCCTATCTGCATTTATATACTGGCATTTGCTCAAGCCTGCAGCAGAGAAAGCAGCTATATCTATTTTTCACTTAGCCTTATCCTTCTATTTCTCCCTCCGGTCATCCATTCTCTCTCACTTGAGTTTCTCTTTTTCGCTTTCTTCCTCCCCCACCACCTTCCCCTCCTTGTGACATTGTACCTTCATTCCTGGTTGCTATAGTGGATGGCGTGCACTTTGTTCCGGCTTTTCTGAGTCCCTAAACATCTTCCTGCCCGCTCTGCGCATGCCCGGGCGTCAGGAGCTGGCTCGGTGAGCCGGGCGGGCCGCATAGGTCCTAGTGCCATCGGCCACGCTTGCGCGGTAAGGCCTGAGGTTGTGGTGGCCATCTTGAATAGAGGCAAATTCTAAATTTTTTGCCCTTGTTTGTCAAAATCATTTGTTAGAGGGTTGTATCTTCCACATACTGTATATCCCTCCCCTCTCCATTGTTGATTACTGGGGGCTTTCAGCATGGCATCCGGTTGTCATCTGAGGAGGTTGCCTATGCGGGGAGCTCCTGGAGGGGACCCTGTTTTTTGCCAACGGTAAATGTAATTTCTTTCTTCTTTTTTTTACCCAGGAATACAGTTTCCTTGCTCCATCTGAAATACCAGTCCTAAAGCCAACTCCTTTATCATTCTCTAGCTGCTTTTTTTCTGCTGCATAAAATAAGCAGTACGTCACCCGAACAAGACCCTCTCTCCAACATTTAAGGTAGGGACCGTCGTCCAGGTGAGTAAAAAAAAAAAAAAAAAAAAAAAAAAAAAAAAAAAGCACTTATGCTGGTACGTTTATGTATTTCAGCCTTGTATGCCAGAAGAAGTCCAAGCGGACATCAAGGCAACATAAACAAACCTATGAAGACACCAACCAGGGCACACCATCCAGATCAGGATACCATGCAAGCGGCAAGGGTTCATACGTGAAAAGACATAGTTCTTCACATTCAACAACTCTCAAATCCCAAAATGCCGAACATGCGGGGTCATCCCATTACCAGCCAATTGGTCTGCAAAAGCGGTTTTAGAGTCTATGCAGCAGACGGAGTGTCAGAGGTTTAACGGGTAAGCTGTTCTACTCAAAAGATGGGCAGGGGATACACAGAGCAACAGCAGTTCCATTGCACCAATTAGCTCAACCTCCTCCAGAGAAGTTAACTCTTCCTGGCCCATCCTCGTGAGAATCCTCTCACCACGCAACAAGTATCCCCTCCTAGACATCTGGATGATAGTGGGCCATCTGAGGATACCTCAGAAGAGCTCGGCCCTCGGACTTCAACCTTTTCCTAGTTCAGCCCTATGTCCAGGCTGTAAAGCCAGCTTCTGGCTGGGAGGAAGCCAACACTACATCTGAGAAGTCAAGGATGTACTTCCCATTTCTAAAGAAGCAGGTTTCCTTCTTTGGCTCGGTTTCCACTAGTGCGACTTGTCATAGGACCTGGGACTGCATGATTTCCAATAAGTACCGTTCATATCTGTGCGCAGCGACATCAAAGTAGTCCCTGCACTACTTTGGTCCCACTTTGATGCGACTTGAGGTCCATAGACCTCAAGAATACAAAGGCATTGTTTCAAGTAGCGTCAAAATCGCGCGACTTTCAGGTCGCCATAGTGGAAACATAGGCTTACTCTGATGGATGATGTCAGGGACGTTGTTGAAAAAAAAACAAAAAAAACACTTTCCCCTCTCAATTGCCTAGGAAAACTTTATCCACTCAGAACAAGATTCTGCAATGCCAGATGGTCCACCGGAGGATCCTTTAGAGTTTAGACAGACAAATAGTCCCCAACTTAAAGGAGCTTACTGAATGGCGAGCAAACATCTGGAAGTCAGCAATTGCTTTATCTGTATTCAAAGCCCTGCGGGCATGAACCCGAAAACATAGAAACAGTGATCCATTAAAATGTCAAGGCTTTGGATGAATTATGGCTCTCAGCAGACTTCACCGGTGAGACGGCAATGGATATAATTCGATACTTCGCAAGATCAATGTCACTACTTGTGATAGCCATATCGGTATTGTGGTCAGAACTACACTGACACTGTGTCAAAACAAAATTAGTATAAATATCGTTTTTTTTTATGGTAAATCACTCTTCGAAGAAAGGTTACAGAAAGCCATTTCCCACATCACAGGAGGAAAGTCAGACTTGATTCCCCAGAACAGCAGAATTAGATGTACCTGGGGATTCAGGGATGCTTACTTGCACACACCCATGGAGAGGATTTGGACAATTATATCAAAAAGATTTCTAGTGGGAAAAACACTCTTACCAGTTAAGAAAAGGAGCAAACGTCTCTCCTTTAAACGGGCGCTTTCCCCGGTGCCAGGAGCATCAGCCTCCAGGCAGTCACGACGGCCTCCTCCGTCAGACTCAAGAAATAAATTTCAGAGTCGATCCCAGGGACAAAAGAAGTCCTGGGGGGAAGAAGCCTACTAGACAAGACGCTAAAGCCTCTTTATGAAGGAGCGCCCCCGCTCGCTCGGGTGGGGGGAAGACTGCTACAGTTCTCAAAGCTCTGGCAGGAAGATTTACAGGACAAATGGGTAATTTCCACGGTAACTCTAGGTTACAAACTGGAGTTCCGAGTATTCCCCTCTACTCGATTCCTCAGATCAAATGTCCCCAGAGATCCAGAGAAAAAGCAGTCTCTCCTTCTAGTGTTAGAGCGAATATTGTCGCAAAAGGTCATCGTGGTGGTTCCCACAGAGGAGCAGGGATTGGGGTTTTATTCAAACCTTTTCACGGTTCAAAAACCAAATGGAGATGTCAGACCTGTTCTGGATCTAAACCGATTTCTAAAGATTCGATCCTTTTGCATGGAATCAATTCGATCAGTAGTCTCCATCCTACAAGGAGGAGAATTTCTGGCATCGATAGACATCAGAGATGCGTACCTGCATGTACCCATTTTCCCTGCTCATCAAAAGTACTTGGGTTTCGAAGTAGAAAAACGCCACTTTCAGTTTATAGCCCTGCCTTTCGAGCTAGCCACTGCACCTCGGGTGTTTACAAAGATCTTGGCTCCTCCTCTGGCCAGATTAAGGGCCCAAGGTATAACTGTCATAGCATACCTAGACGACCTGCTCTTGATAGACCGGTCGGTAGCCTGCCTGGACCAGAACTTGGTCACCACAGTCAACTACTTGGAATACCTAGGTTGGATTCTCAACTTAGAAAAGTCTTTCTTAAAACCAGTAAGAAGACTACAGTATTTGGGCCTGGTCATAGACACAAACCAAGAGAAGGTATTTTTACCTCAGGCAAAGATCAGTGCCTTAAAAGAACTGATTCAGGTGGTCAGGACAAAGAAGGGTCCTTCTGTTCACCTTTGTAAGAGGCTGCTGGGAAAGATGGTGGCTTCATTCGAAGCAGTTCCCTATGCTCAGTTTCATTCGAGACTGCTGCAACACAGTATCCTCTCTGCCTGGAACAAGAAGGTGCAGGCATTAGATTTTCTGATGCGCCTGTCTCCTACAATGCGTCAGAGCCTCAGTTGGTGGTTAATACCCAAAAACCTGAAAAAAGGGAAATCCTTTTTTACCGGTTACCTGGACAGTGGTAACAACGGATGCCAGTCTTTCGGGTTGGGGAGCAGTTCTATATCAGTCTGCGGTCCAGGGGGAATGGTCCAAAAACGAGAGGACCTTACCCATCAACGTTCTGGAGATCCGTGCGGAGTATCTAGCCCTAAAGGCCTGGACTCTCAGGCTACAGGGGTGCCCTGTCAGGATCCAGTCCGACAATGCCACAGCAGTGGCTTATATCAATCATCAAGGAGGCACCAGGAGTCATGCAGCTCAGGACGAAGTGAACCAGATTTTAGTCTGGGCAGAAAAACATGTGCCATGCATATCGGCAGTTTTCACTCCGGGGATAGAGAACTGGCAGGCTGACTATTTGAGTCGCCAGTGGTTGGTCCCAGGGGAATGGTCTCTTCACCCTGACGTCTTTTGGGCCATATGCCAAAGATGGGGGATTCCAGATGTAGATCTCTTTGCATCCTGATTCAACAAGATCGACAAGTTTGTGGCAAGAACAAGGGATCCTACTGCATGCGGGACAGATGCATTGTTGATTCCGTGGCATCGGTTCTCACTGATTTATGCATTCCTTCCTATTCTGCTACTGCCTCGACTCCTTCGCAGGATCAGGCAGGAAAAGAAGTCGGTACTTCTGGTGGCCCCAGCTTGGCCCAGAAGAGCTTGGTATGCAGAAATAGTAAGGATGACAATGGGTTCCCCGTGAACCCTACTGTCACGTCCAGACCTGTTATCTCAAGGTCCAGTATTCCATCCTGCCTTACAAATGCTGAATTTGACGGTTTGGCTATTGAAATCCAGGTTCTGAAGAATCGTGAGCTTTCAGGTCCTGTGATCTCTACATTGATCAATGCAAGGAAGCCAGCTTCCAGAGTAATTTATCATAGAGTCTGGAAGACTTATGTATCCTGGTGTGAAGCCAGGGGTTGGCATCCCAGGAAATATGTCATAGGTAGAATGCTTGACTTTCTACAAATGGGATTAGAAATGAAGCTGGCCTTGAGTACCATCAAGGGCCAGGTCTCGGCCTTATCAGTATTATTTCAACGGCCACTTGCTTCACATTCTTTGGTCCGAGACTTTATTCAGGGGGTGATGAGTCTTAATCCCCCGGTTAAGGCGCCCCTAAACCCCTGGGACTTGAATTTGGTTCTGTCAGTCTTACAAAGACAGCCTTTTGAACCAATACGTCAAATTCCCTTGGTCTTGTTGACAAAGTTAATTTGTCTGGTAGCCATTACTTCTGCTAGAAGAGTATCAGAATTAGCAGCTCTTTCCTGTAAAGAGCCTTATTTAATCTTGCATAAGCTGTTTACCGAAGGTGGTTTCAGATTTCCATCTAAACCAAGATATTGTTCTGCCTTCTTTTCCCAAATCCTTGTTCTACGGAAGAAAGGTCACTACATTCCTTGGATGTAGTAAGAGCAGTCAAGGCCCATCTGGAAGCATCTGCTCAAATTCGCAAAACGGATGTTTTGTTCGTACTGCCGGAAGGTCCCAATAGAGGACAGGCAGCGTCAAAGTCTACCATTTCAAAATGGATTCGACAAATGATTATTCAAGCTTACGGTCTGAAACAGAAAATTCCACCTTTTCAAATCAAGGCACACTCCACAAGGGCTATTAGTGCTTCTTGGGCGGTGCATCACCGGGCCTCTATGGCTCAAATCTGCAAGGCCACAACCTGGTCTTCAGTCCATACATTCACCAGATTTTATCAGGTGGATGTGGGAAGGCATGAGGATATCGCCTTTGGGCGTAGTGTGCTGCAGGCAGCAGTACGAGGTCCTCAGGTCTGATTACACCCTACGTTGTGTGGTCCCCTCCCCTCAAATAGCATTGCTCTGGGACATCCCATCAGTAATTACTGAGGCTCTGTGTCCCGTGGTGTACGAGAAAGAAAATAGGATTTTTATAACAGCTTACCTGTAAAATCCTTTTCTTTTGAGGTACATCACGGGACACAGAGGTCCCGCCCCTCTTCTAATACACTTACCGTGGTGCAGCGGTAGCAGGAAAATTACCGCTATCTATTCAGACCACTCGGCCCCCCTAAATCATGGGGGGAAGCATCCCTAAGGAGAGAGCCCCCCAATCCATCCTACCTGGAGTCTGGCTGGAGAAGTGTACAGCGTGGACACAGACAGATAGAACAAGCATGACAAGGTATGTGCTCTTGGCAGTCCCCGGTGGCGACAATAGGCATAGCATACATTTACTTAAAGGAGAAAACCTACTAGAAATAAAAAATCCTTGAGGAATCTCCCTTACCTTATCCAGCTGCAGGGTTCTGTTATACAGACCCAATCTTCACCTCTCACGGTGGGCTCCGTTTGAGAAACCTTCAGAGACTGGGGCCCCCTTGAATAGGGGGATCCGCAGTTCTGGCCCCGTAAAGCACCCTGCCAGAGATATGGCTGAAAAAAACAAATACTGGGTCCCAGGGTCCAGCTCTCTAAGAAGAGAAGCGTTACAGGTAAAACCTCGTTTCTTCGGACACGAGGCCCGGGTACCATTCAATTTGGCCTGAAAAAGCACTTTGAATGGATCCGGTTGCATGGCTTGCCCCAGTATAGGATATTCCTTTGGAGCTTAGCACAGCACATCTTATTCGTGACCAACACCTAAGACACTGGCGAAAAAAACTGAGGTATCCCCAGTAAGGGGAGGGGTTATATAGGGGGTTAAACTTCCTGTCAAGGGTGTGACCAGTGTCCAATCACCTTGTGATACTACATAACCCATCAGTAATTACTGAGGCTCTGTGTTCCGTGATGTACGAGAAAGAAAGGAACGGTGTCCCGGTCATCTCAGAAAGTGTGGGCGATCATTCAGAAATTAAGGATAGTGAGGACATAAGAGCCTCGAGCTAACTCGACTTAATAGGGATTTTTGTCCATTTGTATCCAGATGGTCCCATGGACAGATGGATACCTCAGGCACCTTTTACCTAGAGTTCCTAAAGCAATGGAGCAAACTGTCTATCCCAGTCCATATGTCAAACAAGTTTGATGCACAGGGGTCTGCACTAGTGGACAAAGAGGGAGATGCCTGTAAAGCCACGTCCATTAAGGCATGTCTTCTGGACCACAGTTTTCACAGACACCAACCCAATAGGCTAGGAGGCACATTGCAACCAGATGTTGGTTCAAGAGAGATGGTCGTTCAATGCGGCGGACATCCCAAATATCCTGGAAAACCAGGTGGTTTATGTCGCATCGACAGCATTTGCCCTCTTAAATCAAGGACAAATCAGTTCTGATTCGGATAGACAATAGAACTACAATATCATACATACACCACCAAGGCGGAACCCACAACAGTTTCTTTCTAAGGGAAGTGGAATCCATCTTCATTTGGGCAGAGGGGAATCTGAAGGACCTAAGTAGTCTATCTTCTAGCCCACTTAAACACGAAAAAAACGCCAATCACCTATCCCAAAGATTCCTAGGGACAAATGGTCTCTACAACCGAAGTTACTCAGCTGGATTGTGGGCCAGTGGATCTTTCCTGAACTGCATCCTTTTGCTACAGCAAGCAATACCAAGCTGCAGAGGTTTGTTTTACATCTACCTCACCCTTGGGCAGAAGCAATAGATGCCCTGTCAAGTCCCTGGGCATGCAATCGAATTTAGGCCTCCTACCTCGAAAATTCTCGAGACTTGCAATATCAACAATAACAGTGATAACAGTCCTGCCTTATTTGCAGGGAGACCCATGATTCCTTAGGGCAATATATCTTAGTGTCCAGCCTCAGGTAAATATTCCTGATACCCTTTCTTCTGGCTCGAGGCATCACACCCATCAGAATACTCACAGTTTGAACCTTCACATTAGAATGTTAAAACAGAGGCTTTAATCATTAAAATGTTCCTCCAGAGTTGTTTCAATTCTGCTCAAAGCATAGGAGCCTTCAACGAACAATACGTATGACAAGGTTTGGAATACGTTTATATCTTTCGCTAATGGCAAAACTTCAATCCTGATGTACCCTCTTCCTCCCAACTCATTGATTTCCTGCAAACAGACCTGATTTAGAATTAGGATTAACCACTTCAGCCCCGGAAGGTTTTACCTCCTTCCTGACCAGAGCCCTTTTTACAATTTGGCACTGCGTCGCTTTAACTGGTAATTGCGCGGTCATGCAATGCTGTACCCAAACGAAATTTGCGTCCTTTTCCCCCACAAATAGTGCTTTCTTTTGGTGCCATTTGATCACCTCTGTGGTTATTGTTTACGCTATACACAAAAAAAAGAGCGACAATTATGAAAAAAAAAAAATATATATTTTTTACTTTTTGCTATAATAAATATTCCCAAAAATGTTTTTTAAAAAACAAAATTTCTTCATAAGTTTAGGCCAATATATATTCTTCTACATATTAAAAAAAAAAAAAAAAAAAAAAAAAAAAAAATCGTAATAAGCGTATCGATTGGTTTGCGCAAAAGTTATAGCGTCTACAAACTATGAGAAAGATTTATGGCGTAGGAACAAACGACATGTCTCCTCTCCTCTGACAGCACAGGGATTTGTGTGTTTACACACAAATCCCCGTGCTGGCACTCGGCCACACGCATCGGGTGCTAAGACACTATATTTAAGCCACAACTCCCTTCAGCCTTTAATCTAACCTAACAAATACACCCCCCCCCCCCCCAAAAAAAAAACAAAAAAACAAAAAAACAAAAAAAAACAGGGGCAAAGGCCTCCAGAATGTGTCCCTCTGACCATTCAGGAACTGCAGTATCCATCATGCCTAGTCATGTCTGTGACTATCAGAGCTTTAAAATACCTCATGGGACATGTGGTTCTGCGGCAGCTGGGAAGCCATAGTTTGCAGATCCTTGCTCTAGTACAATAGTTTCATGGATAATCACATTTTTTAAGAAAGCATACAGGGCTAGGGGTCTAGAATCCCCTCTTCAGTTGGGCTGTATGCAGCCCAGTTGTTTTCTGCCTTTTGGACAGCCAGAGTAGACATATCCATCAAAACGATTTAAAGGGGAGCATCATGGTCATCCCAACATGCATTTATGAGGCGTTACAGAGTAGACCCGGCAGCTTTCTCATCTGTAGAAACTGGCAGACAGGCCGGCATTTGCCTATTTTAAATAATTTTTCAAATAAATCTTTTACTATGCATCATCCCACCCATTTCAGCTAGTTATTTGTCACAGGTATACTGCCATGGAGGCACCAGGAAAACAGAAAATTGTTTCATACTTACCGTAATTTTCTTTTCCTGGTGCCTATCCATGGCAGCGTACAATCCCACCCTCAGTATGCTATATTACATAGAATGCTGGGAGTGCACTAATCCTTTTATAATATTCACTGGTCCTGAGGGAGGAGCCAAGGCGAAGCTTGTCACAGGTATGCTGCCATGGATAGGCACCAGGAAAAGAAAATTACGGTAAGTATGAAACAATTTTTAGTTTTTTTTCATCTTGGATAGACCAAGGGAAGGTTATAACCCGTCGGATTCTTTTCACCATCTGTGTCCCATTGCGGAGATTACCGCTCACTTTCTGTCCCCTATCCAAAAAGTAAGTGAGAGGAAATCGCTGCAAATTAAGGGAATTCTTTGGGGACCCCCTGGTCACCAGAACTACAGTCCCCATTGGAAGATTTCCCCCCCATTACTTTTCTGGGGACAACCCAAAAATTGGAATTTTCTTTTACTTTCAATGATAATGGTAAACAGGACAAATAGATAGGGGAAATCTCCTTAACGGGGGCACAGACAGCAGTAAAAACTGAAAAGGTATTCTAATCCAAAACTGAAAAAAAACTTTTGCATTTATTTTATATATAGTTATACTTTATTATCAAGATGTGTCCCTCAATGAACAAGAAAGAAAAAAACTGTGCAAACTCAATTCAGACAGCTTTTGTTGAAAATGTACAAAGCTAACAGCATATTAACAAATTAAAATTTGACAAAGACAGAATCAACCACGCATACTTTTTCAGAGTAGTTTTTACAGATTAGCTGGTTGAGGCAAAGAATAGTGGAATGAACTGGCGATGTTCTTGTTTGCAATAAAAAGCAAAATTATATGAAAGTGTCACTTGGATGAGTAAAGGTATTTGACACATTTGTAGTCACTGTAGAATTTAACTAAAGGGTTCTTATGCTTGAGCAAATATTTCTCACTCACCAAAGGAAAGGCTATAAGATCTTCAGCACTCATTGTGCTCAGTTCATTCTTGGTTATATGAAAATTGGGTGGCAAGAAATATCTTAAGCAGTTCCTGAATTAGAGAAGAACATGTTAACCAAAATGTAGCATATTTCAGTTGCATCAGTTATATCATAAATTACATTCCATTTTATGACCCTTATAATGCAAATCTTTGCCAATAACCCAGACACACTGAACCTTAGAGCGGAGTTGCACTGTTTTGTAAGTTTAAGTCAGCAGCTACAAAAAAAAAGTGTAGCTGCTGACTTTTAATAAACAGACACTCACCTGTTCAGCGGTCCAGCGATGTGGCCGCCCGAAGCCTCACTCCTCTCCTCCTCCTCTCTGCAGCACCAGCATTGCTACTGTGGGCACCCAGCTATGATAGCTTGCGGCTTCACAGCCAAGCATGCACCGTGCATGCGCGAGTCGCGCTGCACTCTCCTAGTGGAAGGCAATCTTCTGGGACCTGCGACGTGTCCCAGAAGATTGCAGAGAAGGAGGGGCAGAGGAGTCGCCGCCTACGCGGACAAGCTACAGGAGGAGGAAGTGGGACAGGAATTGCCTGGCAAAACCCAGGTACCCACTCCTCTCCCCAAAAAAAAATTACATGCCAAATGTGGCATGTAAAAGGGGCAAGGAGTGCTTAAACCGGAAGTTCCACTTTTGGGTGGAACTCCGCTTTAAGTAAACCAGCAGTTGCGTTTAAAAAAAAAAAAAATGAAGAAAGCTAAAGTAAAACACTTACATTTGCATTTTTTCTTTGCCAACAATTGATTGCCTTTTATTGCAAAAGTTCCCTTCACTCTACTTTGAAGGCGGCCAATGAATTATATAGACTTAAGCCGGCCATAGATGCAGCAGCAACCGGTTGAGAATGAAACCATGTATGGGTAGGCTGATTGCACCAAAGTTGATTGATCAACTTGGGTACAACCGGCCTGTTGGATTATTGCCAGTAGTTGGCTAATCACTCCAGTCGGGGATGACTTCCCTCACTGCCAGGAGAACACAATGGCTCCACGGAAGGGATTCCCCCATCAACACTGACTACTTGATGGGAAAATCAAGTGATTTATGGCCAGCCTTACAAGGCAAGAGCTTATCACATCTATTTGAGAAAAAAAAATAAAATGGTCACGCTGGACAGATACGATTAAAAAAATAAAAAAAAGGACCAAAACTTTACAGTCATACCCTGTACGATTCTGCTACTGTACTTCTAAAAATCAGGATTTTTATCTATTAAAAAGTTTCATTTTCTGCTTAATTTCTCAAAGCTGATCGCAGTATCAGGTGATATTGTCATAAATTGTAAGGTCTCTTGAATCCACATACTATAAAGTGCCTTAAAGTATTCATACCCCTTGAAATTTTCCACATTTTGTTATGTCACAACCAAAAACATAAATGTATTTTATTGGGATTTTATGTGATAGACCAACACAAAGTGGCACATAATTGTGAAGTAAAAGGAAAATGATAAATGGTCTTCAACGTTTTTTACAAATAAATATCTGAAAAGTGTGACATGCATTTGTATTCAGCCCCCTTTACTCTGATACCCCTAACTAAAAATCTAGTGGAACCAATTGCCTTCAGAAGTCACCTAATTAGTAAATAGAGTTAATGTGTGTGTAATTTAATCTCAGTATAAATACAGCTGTTCTGTGAAGCCCTCAAAAGGTTTGTTAGAGAACCTTAGTGAACAAACAGCATCATGAAGGCCAAGGAACACACCAGACAGGTCAGGGATAAAGTTGTGGAGAAGTTTAACCACTTCCATACCAGGCACTTTCCCCCCTTCCTGCCCAGGACAATTTTTAGCTTTCAGCGCTGTCACACTTTGAATGACAATTGCGCGGTCATGCAACACTGTACCCAAACAAAGTTTTTATCATTTTCTTCCCACAAATAGAGCTTTCTTTTGGTGGTATTTGATCACATCTGTGTTTTTTAAATTTTTGCGCTATAAACGGAAAAAGACCGACAATTAAAAAAAAAAAAAAAAAAAAAAAAAACTAATGGGCACTGATGAGGAGCTGACAGGCATTACTGAGTGGCACCGATAGGCACTTTGATGGGGCACTGATTGGCACCGTTGTGGGCACTGATCGGCATTTACTATGGGCACAGGCTGGCAGGTGTTGGGCACTGATTGGCAGATAATGGGTACCTTTTAATGGGGGCTGTGCGAATAATCAATGTGCTGATTATTAGCACATACTCCCCCCCCATCGGACAGGGAGAGCCGCCGATTGTTTACCGGCACTTCCTGGTTCATGCGATGATCAGCTGTGTATGGTCACAGCTGATCACGTGGTAAGAAGCCTCTGTCAGAGGCTTCATACCATGATCGGAGTTGCGGTGTGCCAGACTGTCACACACAGCACCCCCTATCGCTGCACGCTGGCTATGTTATTCTGATCACATCATATGAAATCCGGTCAGGATGTCACAACCACTTTGCCGCCGTCATTCTGCTATATGGCGGGCGGCAAGTGGTTAAAGCAGGGTTAGGTTATACAAAAAAAAAAATCCCAAGCTTTGAACATCTCACGGAGCACTGTTCAATCCAACATTCGTAAATGGAAAGAGTATGGCACAACTGCAAACCTACCAAGACATGGCCGCCCACCTAAACTGACAGGCCCGGCAAGGACAGCCTTCAGAGAAGCAGCCAAGAGGCCCATAATAACTCTGGAGGAGCTGCAGAGATCCACAGCTCAGGTGGGAGAATCTGTCAACCGGACAACTATTAGTCGTGCACTCCACATATCTGGCCTTTATGGAAGAGTGGCAAGAAGAAAGCTATCCTTAAAAGAAAGCCATAAGAAGTCCTGTTTGCAGTTTGCAAGAAGCCATGTGGGGGAGACAGCAATTATGTGGGAAAAGGTGCTCCGGTCAGATGAGACTAGGGATGCACCAATACCATTACTTTAACACCGAGTACGAGTACCGATACTTTGTTTTAAGTACTCGTCAATTCCAATTACCGATACCCATCGCCTAGGAAGAGTAGGTAGAGGGGTGGTTTGGGAGGTGGGGGGAGCTGAGTGAGGCTGGGGTAAGGGCAGGGAATGGGGTGTAAGTGAGGGATGGGGGGGGGAGTAGGGGGTGAGGGCAAGGTGGGGGGAGAGGACAGGATGGGGGGAGTAGGAGGGTAAGTGAGGGCTGGGTGGGGGGAGTAGGGGGGTGAGGACAGGATGGGGGGAGTAGGAGGGTAAGGACAGGATGGGGGGAGTAGGGGGGTGAGGACAGGATGGGGGGAGTAGGGGGGTGAGGACAGGATGGGGGGAGTAGGAGGGTAAGTGAGGACAGGATGGGGGGGGAGTAGGAGGGTAAGTGAGGGCTGGGTGGGGGGAGTAGGGGGTAAGTGAGGGCAGGGTGGGGGGGGTAAGTGAGGGCAGGGTGGGGGGGGTAAGTGAGGGCAGGGTGGGGGGAGTAGGGGGGTGAGGACAGGATGGGGGGAGTAGGAGGGTAAGTGAGGGCTGGGTGGGGGGAGTAGGGGGGTGAGGACAGGTTGGGGGGGTAGGAGGGTAAGTGAGGGCAGGGTGGGGGGGATTGCAGATTGTCAGAGACTGTGGACATGGTGCATAGTAGAATGACATGATATTTACATAGGAAATAGTCAGGGAGCCCTTAATAATCAGTGAAGATCCCTACAGCTATCAGAGGATTATCAGTATGTTGTGCAGAAGAATCTTTATTTCATATCCCCATTCAGGACCTTCACACAGATTGGTTGATGACAGATAACCCTTCATTTGACTATCAATCACGCAGACATTAGGTGGGGGTGTGACAGCACACAGCACAGCCTTTAGGTTACCTGCAGACTCACCCCAGTAACCCAAACTTGTTCCCGTAACCTGCAATCCTCTGAAGGGATCTACCGACACAGAGACAGAATAGTGGAATCTTGTGTATTCCGGGCTGCCTGATCACATTCCCGCTGTCCCTCCAGCTTGCAGTACCTTACAGTGCACATTGACAGATGTCAGCATGCACTGCAGTCCCAGCAACATACAAATCATCAGAATGGAGCCGGCACCGCACAGCATTCCACACACTTGGGTGAAGCTGAGCAATTTGGAGGAAGCAGAGTTCACCCCGTCCATTCTTCATAGATGGGGGTGAGAGGAGTCCCTGAGAGATGGCTGAAGAGAGGAGGGAGGGGGGATCCTCTCTACAAGAACGTGTCTTGGAGGCTCAATAGGCAGATTAACACTTTATCATCCATTCACCCTCTGCTGAGTCTGCCCCCCTTGACCTCCTGTAGCAACATAACTGGTCAGCGTCGTCGCTCAACAAGGAAAATGCCTTGTTTGCCTTTGTAGATATGACCCTGTCTGTCAGTACACCCAGCACTGCAGAGGACATGCGGCCCCGGCCAGTCTGCGCCTAGTGACAGCTGGAGAGAGGGGAGGAGGAGGCGGGAAGGGGAATCTCATAGACAGCTGACATGGTTGTTAAGGACGCGACGGCCCCGCTCCTTAACAACCAATAATTACCGACATTCATTTCTTTACATTTCAGCTGTTAGCGGGGAAATCCCGCCAACAGTTCAAAAAAAACAAACTAGACGGTATCGGTACATTTCCACGAGTACCAATACCCTTAAAAATGCTTAGTATCGGCACCGAAACCGATACTGGTATCGGTGCAACCCTAGATGAGACCAAAATTAAAATTTTTGGCCTAAAAGCAAAACGCTATGTGTGGCAGAAAACTAACACTGCACATCACCCTGCACACACCATGAAACATGGTGGCGGCAGCATCATGTTGTGGGGATGCTCTTCTTCAGTAGTACAGGGAAGCTGTTCAGAGTTTATGGAAGGATGGGTGGAGCCAAATACAGGGCAATCTTAGAATAAAACCTGTTAGAGTCTGCAAAAAAGACTTTAGACTGGGGCGGCGGTTCACCTTTCAGCAGGACAAGGACTCTAAACACACAGCCAGAGCTACAATGCAATGGTTTAGATCAAAGCATATTCTTGTGTTAGAATGGCCTAGTCAAAGTCCAGACCTAAATCTAATTGAGATTCTGTGAAAAAACTTGCAAATTGCTGTTCACAGACGTTCTCCATCCAATCTGACAGAGCTCGAGCTATTTTGCAAAAAAGAATGGGCAAAAATGTCACTCTCTATATGTGCAAAGCTGGTAGAGACATAACTAAAAAAGACTTGCAGCTGTAATTGCAGTGAAAGGCGGTTCTACAAAGTATTGACTCCAGCGGGCTGAATACAAATGCACACCACACTTTTCACATCTTTATTTGTAAAACATTTGAAAACCATTTAATCATTTTCCTTCTACTTCACAATTATGTGCCACTTTGTGTTGGTCTATCACATAAAATCCCAATAAAATACATTTACATTTTTGGTTGTAACATGACAAAATGTGGAAAATTTCAAGGGGTGTGAATACTTTTTCAAGGCACTGTAAGTAACTAGGGAAAAGGAACCACATAAAAGTAACACGATAAATTCAATGTGGCAGAAGCAGCTAGGACTATCCAATTGTTTGTCAATATAGCTGTAGCCCTACATAAAACAATTCTCCGTAAGACAATAAGATAGAAATGTAAAAAAATAAACCATTATAAAGCTGAGAAATAGAAGAACAGAGAATAAGGTCTTTGAAATTTATTTCCACCCTGCCTACTTGTAATGGAGTATATATTTCAATATATGTTGTGTGTTTTTAGAAGTGATAGCATAATAAAAGTGTATAGTGTCTACCTCCTATACAAGACAATTCAACGTTTTCTGTGTAGCAACACAAACAGGTTCTTGAGAAATGCTATCAAAAGATGTATTTCTCCATAGGAGGATCAAAATCATACCTTACAACTTGTGCAAGTTGTTCCACTGGTGCAAGGCTAGCACTAGGTTCTGTTGTGTCAGGTTCTATCCTGCTGTTGTCAGAGGTAGAGGGTTCAGCTTGCTGTGTACCAAGCGTCTCATGTTCTGGCGATGCTGGCCTCATGAGTCTTACATCGTCACTACCTTTCTCCACCCTACAAAAAACGACAAATCAAAGTGTTCCACTTTACTGTAAACATATGTGTATGAGGACCTTAAAGCTGTAGTAAAGTCCACTTGTTCAGGTATGCCTATAGGTACAGTGAACTGTGCATAGTTTAGGAGATTTTCACATTTGTAGCAGCCAGTGACATTAACAGCACCTGCGCAATGCGCTTTAAATGGATAGCGCACTCAAGTGCTGTGCCATGGTCGTGACTCACATGCGTGGGAGTGACGTCATCACAGCCAGCCAAACGGCCAGAGCATGCGAACACGGAAGGGAGACCGAGTGAAGATGGAAGCCCCGTCAGCAGTGACATCATGTCGCTGGAGAGATACGCTTTACAGGCAAGTCTGTCATAATGTGCTAGTATGTGGTGCATACTAACACATGACATTAACCTGCAGGGGGGAGCATTTTTTTGTTAAACAGACTTTACTACTGCTTGAACTCCTCAATAACAAAGGGTTTGCAAATTTGGCATGTGTTAGGGCTCTTTCATAAGGGCAGACTCAGCCAGTGGATCCACCTGCTCAGCAGGGGATCTGTCCGCTGATCCCCACTGAGCAGACGGATGACAGGTCAATGTTCACTCCGCTTATGCGGAGCGGACACGGACACAGCCTGCATTCCTTTATGAGCAGTCGGATGTAAACGGACCACCTGTCTGTTTACATCCGAGTGTCATCTGACCCGATCCAGACGGATGGGGAACGGATCTCCCTACGCCAGTTTTTAGCATTCGGATCAGATGTCGGCGGATGTAAACAGACACATGTCCGTTTACATCTGCTGCTTCAATAGAGGGCAATGGACGGTCCGATCGGGTCCGCCTTACAACAAAAAAAAAAAAACGGACAGGCGGACCCATTGGTCAGCCAGTGTGAAAGAGCCCTTAGTAGAACTATACTGTACATATCTTTAAAAATAGCATGTGTATGCAGGATAATTATTATTTTTTCAGGACAAATTGGGCATATTGGTGGTGACTGTTAATGGATATCTCTTTTTTAATGGCTCAACAGTAAATAAAGAGGATTTTTAACTTACCATAAAATTATTTTCCTGGACCTTAACCGTGTAAGCATCAGGAAACGTCCACACTGGCAAACCAAAGTTGGTATAACCCTCCCACTTCAATCATTCTCCAGTTTTGTAGTAAAGGAATAGGAGTGGATCATTTAAAAAAAAAAAAAAAAAAAAAAAAAAAAAAAAAAGGGGGGGGGGGGGCCCTGTAACCCTTAAAAGCGGAGCTTTACCAATAACAACTTGATAAAAAAAATAATGTTCTTTAGCAAGGAACAAACATTCCACATGAATAACTAGACTACCAACATTAGTCTGTGCTGTAAATTGCCCCCAGCATTGTTCCTGTTTCTTCTTGCTGGAGGCTGCCATTTTGCTGAAGCTCAGAGCCCCTGAACAGCATTAAATCAAAGCGGAACTAAACCCGTCGATTTAAAAAAATAGTTACCTTCCTGGTATGCGAACTGTCACATTTGCTTGTGTCCTGAACCAAACTGTCAAACCATCAAATGACTGGTGTTATAACCGATGAATGTGCAGCAGCATGGCAGTTGCAGATCAAACAGAAGCAGCTTCCTTAGCTGTAAGGAATAGGAGGGTTTAATTCTGCTTTAAAGCTGTCTGCAGATAGGCCTCTACAAACTTGCTCAGTTGCTCTCTATTTTTAGGCACTGCCATGTGCAGAGCAGGGTGTATTACTGGATTTTAAACAGTATAGGCACTTATTTTTAATGTTTTACATAGCTATTAGGGGTCGACTGACTTCTTGTAATAACTAATGCGGCTAAGTAGCCGCTCAGCCATTATCACAAGTAGTGGGAGAGGACGCCCTGCCCAGGTGTCCTGCCCCACCAGGAGGCCCGAGCGACCAGCCGGCGGACCAGAGACCTGAACAAAGCCGATTGCTTTGTGCGGGTCTTGGATCTAATAACTCGAAAGCGATGTCATGGCGTCACTTCCGGATTACTCTCATCATAAAGGCGCCAGTTTTAAAAAATAGAAAGTATTCAAAATGCCGATCTTGGCATTTTGAATACTTTTAGGATCCCTCCATATAGAGTACCCGTCACTTCCTATTACTCTCACAAGGGATGTTTATATTCCTTGTAACAGCAATAAAAGTACTACAAAAAAAAAAAATGTAAAAGGACAGTGTAAAAATAAAAGCTTCAAATCTACAGAATATCAGCACCCGAACATCTGTATCGGCCCTGAAAAAATGATATTGGTCGACCCCTAATAGCTATACCTGCAAAAGGGGCCAGCCTGACATGATCTAGCAGGACTTAATTTTCTGACTAAAGTTACAATTTAATGTACTCAAAAAAAAATTTGCGGTAAGTCAAAGTTCTATTTTCTCAATCGTACATTAAGCATGGCTCCCAGCTGTCCCTCATTTGGAGGGAATGTCTCTCGATTGAGACCAAATCTCTTTGTACTTCATGTAGCCCCAATTGTCCCTCTATTTGGTCTGATGTGTACATCTCTGCACAAAATGTACCATTTTTCTATCAAAAGGGTTATATTGCACTAAAAACTTTTACTCCAACCTACAATTAGTCAATTTGTTACCTTGAAAGGCCAATATAAAGGAAAAATAGAGGTCAAAACAGCACTTGTGTGATTTTGTCAATCATTCGGTCTATTAATTTCAGAAAGTTAAGAGGTATGCACTGAGGAACACAGGATGGTAATTAAGGTACACAGAAGCAGTCCAACTGATGGGTAGGGAACACAGTAAACACCTTAATTGGTCCACAAGTAACAGCAGGGTACCAAAAGGAGGCTCTACATGGCTTACAGAACCACTTGGTGAACCTTACAACCAAAGCTGGCATCAGCTAAAGCATGAACATTCACCTGGTAAAATCTGACAAAAATGTGAACAGAAGACCAGTTGGCACCCTTGCAGTTCTTACAAATAGTAGCCTGATGCTATAAAGTCCATGAAGCACTAACTGACCTAACAGAGCGCTTTGACTAAAGGTGAAACCTTATCCTTAAAAAGGAAAACTCCACTTTCATAAACCACTTAAGGACCGCCCACAGCATATATAATGCGGCAGGGCGGCCCTATTGCACAAAACAATGTACCTGTACATCGCTTAATGCATGAGACACTGCGGGCGGTGTGCGCACCCTCTGCACAGAGGCAGAGCTGATGCGCGGGTCTGTTGGCCGCGATGTCCACTGGTTGCCCACGATCGCTCCTCAGATGCAGATTGGGGATCTGCCAATGTAAACAAAGCAGATCCCCATTCTGACAGAAGAGTACAGAGAGATTGCTGTTCCTGATCACTAGGAACAGACAATCTCCCTGTACTCCCAGTCAGTCCATTCCCCCCAGTTAGACACACCTCCCTAGGACAAACGTAACCCCTTGATCGCCCCCTAGTGTTAACCCCTTCCCTGCCAGTGTCATTTATACATTGATCAGTGCATATTTTTAGCTCTGATCACTGTAAAAATGTCACTGGTCCCAAAAGTGTTTAACCACTTCCCGCCCACCGTCATATGACGTCCTGGGCTTTGAGCGGGTATATCTGAATGATGCCTGTAGTTACAGACATCATTCAGATATTGCCGGTTTCAGCCGGCGAATCTCTACACCATAGGAACGATCATAGCGGCTGTTCTGCCGCTTGATCGTTCTTACGGGAGGCGAGAGGGGACGTCCCCCTCCTCCCGTCGCCCTCCGGTGCTTGTTCCGACTCATCTGCTCTCCGCCGGTGAGGCGGAGAGCGGATCCGCCGGCGCCGGATGTAGATCATAGAGATTTCCGGTGGACCAGATGGTCACCAGAGTCTCTAAGATCATCGGAGGCCGGGTGAGATGTTATGACGTCACACCCGGCCTCTCCATTCAAAAAAAAAACGGCGCGCTTTGGCTGGGAAGCGGTGATCATTTTATTTATTTATTTCAGGCTTCCCAGCCTAGTGATGAGATGTTGACCCCATATCTCACTATTAAGAGGACCTGTCATGTCATATTCCTATTACAAAGGATGTTCACATTCCTTGTAATAGGAATAAAAGTGATCACATTTTTTTTTTTTCAAAAAAGTGTCAAAATAAAAAAAAAGAAAATATAATTAATTAAAAAAATAAATAAATAATTTTTTAAAGCGCCGCTGTCCCCATGTGCTCGCACGCAGAAGCGAACGCATACGCAAGTCCCGCCCACATATGAAAACGGTGTTTAAACCACACATGTGAGGTATCGCCGTGAACGTTGGAGCGAGAGCAATCATTTTGTCCCTAGACCTCCTCTGTAACTTAAAACAGGTAACCAGTAAAAAAAATTTCAAGCGTCGCCTATGGGGATTTTTAAGTACCGAACATTGGCGCCATTCCACGAGCGTGTGCAATTTTGAAGAGTGCCATGTTAGGTATCTATTTACTCTGCATAACTTCATCTTTCACAATATGCAAAAACATTGGGCTAACTTTACTGTTTTGTTTTTTTCTAAAACACAAAACTGTTTTTTTTCCCCCAAAAAACGCGCAAAATGCGAAAAAAGACTCCTGCGCAAATACTTGGTGAGATAAAAAGTTGCAACAACCGCCATTGTATTCTCTAATGTTTGGGGTTCTATTTAATTTTCTAGCAAAAAAATGATGATTTTTACATGTAGGAGAGAAATGTCAGAATTGGCCTTGTAGGGAAGTGGTTAAAAAAAAAAAAAAAAACGCTGATCACCGTTATTACTAGTAAATAAAATAAATAATAAAAATGCTATTCCCTATTTTGTAGACGCTATAACTTTTGCACAAACCAAATCAATATATGCTTATTGCGTTTTTGTTATTTTTACCAGAAATATGTAGTAGAATACAAATTGGCCAAAAAAAATTTAATTGGCTATGTATTATAGCAAAACGTTAATAATAGTGTTTTTTTCTTTTCTTTTTGCAAAATTGTCGGTCTTTTTTTGTTTATAGTGCAAAAAAATTAAAACCGCAGGTGTGATCAATTACCACCAAAAGAAAGCTCTATTTGTGGGAAAAATAGGACATTTTATTTGGGTACAGCATCGCATGCCCCGCGCAATTTTCAGTTAAAGTAACGTAGTCCAGTGTCAGTGATCACATGGTACAGACTAGGTCAATCACAGCCCATCTGTACCACGTGATTAGCTGTGGCCAATAACACTTAAACACAACAAAACACACTGAATCAGCTTCATTCAGTAAAAATGGTTGCTTATACCAATGAAATTCACTGGTAAAAGCAATCATGTGTAAAGAAAAAAAAAATTCTGATCACTTCCCCAGAGTAGTACAATGTCACTATTGTAACACTGTATTGCGCTTGGACAGTGTGTACTGTCCTGGCGTTTTCGGGCCTCAAGAAATGATATAGGCCGGCAGTACATCAGGATTGATCGACTTTCAGAGATATATCTCTCTATCTATCTCTCTATCTATCTCTCTATCTATCTCTCTATCTATCTCTCTATCTATACACACACACACACACACACACACACACACTATAGTTTATGGACTTTCCTACAGACTAAAAACACTGATTTGGGGTATTTTCACCCAAATGTAGCAGAATACAGTATGGTCTAAATTTATGAAGAAAGATTTTTATTTGCAAAATTTTGTAACGAAACTAAGAAAAAATGCGTTTTTTCACAATTTGTCTTTTTTCATTTATTTAGCAAAAAATAAAAAAAACTCAGTGGTGATTAAATACCACCAAAAGAATGCTCTAGTTGTGTGAAAATAAATGATGATTTTATATGGGTACAGAGTTGCATGACCACACATTTGTCATTCAAAGTGCGACAGCGCTAAAAGTTGAAAATTGGCCTGGGCAGGAAGGAGGTGAAAGTGCCGGTATTGAAGTGGTTTAGATACCTTTTAATTTAATTCTGCAACTGCTGTAATTTTCTAAAATGGTCAAATAATTGAATGCAATATGGCAACCTGGTGGCGTTCTGTACAACATTGGTGTAAGGAATACCCCCAGAAATGTAATATCTTAATTTTGCTGTACAGGCTGGATATTCAAAGACCCAGCAGAGTCTGGCTGTACCACCGCCAATTAAAACCCATTCATAAAATGCACAGGACTATGCTGCAAACTGCTATGCAACCATGTATAATGCAGGATGTTGTTGAATGGTGCTCCAGGCCCTTTCAAGGTTAACACAAGCAGTGAGGAGGCAACACATCGCCTCTAAGCCACATGTCAAATGCCTCTAAAAGGCAATCCACTGCAGATCACCTTTCAGAGGACAGATGCGCATGTAAACATGTTCTAAGACTGACACAAGACACTAACCTAGATCAAGCCCTGACCTAAACATCGTATTTATTATTTAACAAACCTCTTTAGTAAGACGAAAAAAAAAAAAAAAAATACACAGTGTAGCTTTTTCTCCTCAAAAAAAGGAAACACAGGGGAGGCGTCTTACTAGTGGTCACTGCAATTGGCTCTAACAGGGATCATCAAAAAAAAAAAAATAGTACCAAAAACCTGTGAGCTGCTACACCTACAATTCCTAGCTTGCAGCTGCCAACACCTTTCACACCCTCATATAACGAGTGTTTAACAGAAGAAGAAAAAAAATGATGCAGCACTTATCAAACTAAATCTGCATATAAATCTGGCCTCTGGCTCCACCCAGGGGCCAGAGCCAGAGGACCTGATGTCACCACACTCTCAGCTGATCGGCTTCGGCTGTGTTTTTTAATTGCTACGGTGTTTTACCCTGCCAATGCTTTGATGTCAGTTGTCCATCCATGGATCAAAGCATTTTAAACTACTGCAAATTGAAGAGCCTCTTTTTCTTTTAAAATATACTATTTCCTGCTACGAGTGGTCTTGCTGGAGCAGCTAATGGAGGAGAGTGTTCCTGATTGCCGCGTCTGAAATTTCAACTACCAGGCGTGGAGGGAAGTCTGTCTCTACTCAAAGACCAGCTGTTCCTGACCCCGAGAGGAGTTTGTTCAGTCAGGCTCACATGATCTCTGTGGTGGGGATCCATCAAATCTGGTAAGCAGCCCCCTTTTCCCATTTCTGCACTGTCTTAGGCCTCTTTCACACGGATGATCCGTATGTCCGTTTTTCATCCATCCGTTTTCGGATGAAAAACGGACATACAGTCATCCCTATGGAGCGTCGGATGTCAGCGGTGACATGTCCGCTGACATCCGACCCCGCTCCGATCCGAAAAGTGTAACGGAGGAAAAACCTACTTTTCCCTCCGTTTTCGGATCGGATCGGATGACGACGGACACTACGGACCGTCATCATCCGATCCCCCCATAGGGGAGAGCGGCGCTCTGACAGGTCCGTCGCTGCACAGCGTGCAGCGATGCACCTGTCATCTTCCTGCTCAGCGGGGATCGGCGGAGCGATCCCCGCTGAGCCAGCGTGTGTTCACGGGGCGGATCATGACTGATCTGCCCCGTGTGAAAGAGGCCTTAGAAGATCCATAGAAGATTTACTGAAGACTTAAAGATAACTATAATTTTTTCATTTTTTTTATATTCACATTATTTGGTTTTAATTTGAGTAGCGCACTGAACTTTTTCTTTATACTGTACAAAACCTCATGTTCAAGGTTTTTTAGTTGCAGCACTCAGGATTATTTATGTTTCATATGTTTGCGATTTTGTGTGTTTTTTATGCACTTTTAAAATAGATTTTCACTAATTTAAATTTCACACTGGTTTATCACAGTTGGGGTAGCGCTGAACGTTTACCATCTACTGCACCAATGTTTATACACTCTGCTGTGCATTTCTGCCTGCATGTGTGCCAGGTCTGCCACAGAAAAAAAATAGGCTGTGTCTGGAGGCAGCCATCAGTCTGCAACAGTGCTTGCATTGATAGTAAAACATTGCCAAATAGGTGACAGTTTTGGTTAGAGTATATTTCCTAACCGATGTTGTATACTACGTTGTACAACCCAGGGTATAAATTAATAAAAAAAAAAAAAAAAAAAAAAAACAAAAAACAAAAAACACACAAATGTATCATGAGAAAGCAGACTAGTGCAGCAGACACTTTGACATTAGAATTTCTATTCAAATCTCATTATTAAAAGCATCAAAAGAACCACGTTTTTCTTTGCTTTCAAACTTCAGCACTTAGCTGTAGTATCCACAGCAATGTAATTACACTTTTACTGAACTTTTTCCAGAATATTTGCTTTCGCTGTAAAAGTAATGATTGATGTGGAATAAGATATCTGTCAAGCAGAAGCACTTCTTGAATACATTACTTTATGTGCTGCTTAGACAATTAAGAATTCTGGAAAGCAAAGTCTGCAAGTACTGAGAAAATACTTTTCTAGAATTGAGCTTGTAATTTAAAATTTATTCAACCGTTTTTCTAACACACTAGAAGCTTGCCATCCACACACATTCAAAAATGAAAATGCTATGCAGAAAACATTACCATCGATCACGCGGAGTTGTGTCTGTGGGTACATAGTCAAACTTCACCTTCCAGCGAACACCATGTTTTCCAGATTCTACAGTAGTCACACGCCCTGTGAACCACTCTTTGTTTACGCGCACTTCCACATGCAAGCCTTTATCTGTGGACAAGTAAGAGTGTTATTGCTACTGCAAGATAAAGAAAATCTCATAATTATTCCACAGACTTGGCCTCAGATATATATTTTTATGTTAAAAGGGTAACTTTACGCATGGCAAGTGGATAAAAAATAATGTTCTTTACAGAAAGAGCATGCATTCCACATTAATAATATTGCCACTAAAATGAGTGTGTGCTGTAAACTGCCTCCAGCATTGCTTCTATTTCTTCTTCTTCTTTGTTAAAGTTCTAGTCGCTAGTCAAAGCCCGCTAGTCAAAGCCAGTCACTAAATAAAATGGTTAGCTTACAGTCCTGTTTACACCCGCTTTTGCTTGGAGCTGCGATGAGGCTTCAAGCGAGCTTTGCCTTAGACTTCTATGGAGGCTTTGAAGACGTTTTGAAGCACCACCAAAGCTACATGGGGTATAATTTTTAAAGCAAAGCAAAAGCAGGTTGAGACAGGACTGTAAGCTAACCAATTTTATTTAGTGACAGCGTTCAGAGAGCTTTAACAAAGCCTGTCCGAAGCCTTGTTTTGAAGCAAGTGTAAACTAGCCGTTAATATGTGTTGAAGCCGAAGCAAGTGTAAATGAGCCCTTACGTTCCTGTTTACACCTTGCTTTTGCTTGGTGCTTCAATGAGGCTTCGGTGGGGCTTTGGTGGAGCTTCAAGTGATCTTTGCCATAGACTTCTATGGAGGCTTTGAAGATGCTTTGAAGCACCACTAAAGCTGCATGGGGTATCATTTTTGAAGCGAAGCCAAAGCAAAGCAAAAGCAAGATGTAAACAGGACTGTAAGCTAACCATTTTATTTAGTGACAGGAGCTTTAACTGGCATTCAGAGAGCTTTAACAAAGCGTGTCCGAAGCCTTGTTTTGAAGCAAGTGTAAACTAGCCGTCAATGTGGGTTGAAGCCGAAGCAAATGTAAATGAGCCCATACATTCCTGGAATGCTGGGATTGCTGTCACATTTGCTTGTGTCGTCAACCAAACTCTCAAATGGCTGGTGTCATAACTGATCACATGTGCCGCACCATGGCAGTTGCAGATTAAATAGAAGCAGCTTCCTTGACTGTAAAAGGATAGGAGGGTTTAATTCTGCTTTAAGGCTGTCTGCAGATCAGCATTTATAAACTCGGCTGTGCCTGAAAATGGAGAGCAACTGAGTATGTGCAGAACAGGGCTAGAGAGTGTACTATTGGATTTTATACAGTATAGACACTTCCTTTTAATGTTTTACATAGCTATACCCGCTAAAGGGGCCAGCCTGAAGTGATCTAGCAGAATTAATTTTCTGACTAAAATTTCAGTTTAAGTACATGCATATATTTTTAACCCCCCCAAGGAGATCACTGTATTAGCTTTTGACAGCGCATTCACATTTGTTCCTTCCCAAAAGTATAGTAACACTATTGCGCAGCTCACTGTACACTATGAAGACTGGGAACAAGCAGGTATATATCAAAATTAGCATGTCTCTTCTATGATAACTAGCCTGCCTGCTTACAGTTGGTTTACACACTTTAGTTCTGCTTTAAATGGACCTGTACTTTAAATCTAAATCTGATATGCATAATAGGGAATTATTAAAGTTATGTGAACAGCATTCAGTGGAAAGGGGGATTTTTGGTTAACCTGTAATGACAGGCATTTTCATATCCATTACAATAGGGTTATGCTGCCACCTTAAGGTGATTGGACACTGACAAACAAAAGAAAAAGACAGCAATCACCTCTCAGGCATTACCCCTCCCAGTAAGGCACAGCCTGTTTTGTATTCCTCAGTATAGGAAGTGGGTAGGGGAATCCCTGTGTCCTGTGATGTACTTCAAAAATAGATTTTACAGCTACACCAAATATTTTTTGTCCATCACACATCACAGGACATCTTCATATCAATTACGATAGGGAAGTCCCAAAGCACTAAATATGAGAGGAGGGCAATACTGCAACAAGCCCACAACCCCCAGAAAACAGAACCAACACAGATTAGAACCTCACACAGCTGCCTTTGAAGACCCTTCTCCCAACTGATAGCATCCACAGAGGCCCAAACAGCTACCTGCTAAAATGCGGTAAAAGGTATGAACTGAAGACCAGGTAGAAACCTTACAAGCTTGAACTACAGAAGCTTGATTTTGAATAGCCCAGGAGGCAACAACACACCTGGTAGAATGAGCTGTTACAGGAAATGTGGGACCTTTCCTTTAGGGCCTTACATTTGAGAAATAAGCTGACAAATCCATCCAGGAAAAGTAGATTTTGAAGCAGTTTGACCCTTCCAAGGGCCATCGGGAAGGAGGACAAAAACAGCCAGATTGTCAAATCAACACTATCAACACTCAACTGTAGGTAAACTGTTACTGTGTGAATGATATCCAAAACTTGGTCTTCCAGAGTCCAAGGTTTGAAACAAACAGAAGGTAACACAATATTTTGGTTGAAACAAAAGTCACTTCGGGCACAAAAAGGATGACTGAGGTCATAAGACCACTCTGTCTCTATGAATCACCAAGAAAGGTTCCTGGCTGCCAACTCGGAAACCCTGCAAGCTGAAGTAATGGAAGCACCAAGGCTGAGATTTAATCCTTGATGGTACTCAGGGCCAAACTCTTGTTCACTCCTCATTGAAGAGAAGCCAGAACTAATACCACAACATACTTGCCACCATGCAAAATAAGATTTCCAAATCCTATGGTAAATCTTGTGGGAAGTCGTCTTCCCAGCCTTGATAAGTGTATGGATAACAAAATCAGAAACACCCATCTCTCTAGATCCTGGTTTCAACAGCCTAGCCATTAAAGCATGCAACTGTAATGCAGGATATCATATCGGACCTTGTGACAGGAGGTTGGGTCAATCCGGAACGCTGAGGCTACCAAGATCACAGGTATCTCCCATCCACCACCCAAACTCTCCCCCGCCAACTACCACCACCGCATTCTGCGCAACAGTCAGAGAAGAAGTTGTAGTGAAGGGAAGGCATTAATTAGGGAGAACTGGTCCCACAAAGACACCAGGGCATCTGTAGAGAATGTTCAAAGGTCACTGGTTCTGCAAACCTGTCCAGTTTTGTGTTGAACTGGGGATGTTAGATCTAGATCTGGAGTTCCCCATTGCTAGCAGAGTGCCTCAAACACCGCCAGGTAAAAGGCCCACTACCCAGGCTTCATACATTGTCTGCTGAGAAAATATAAATTTCGACAATATCCCAGCTGGGTATCACGGCTCTGGACCTCTATAGCACTCTGCTAGGTCGACAGGCAAAGAAAGGATTGCACAGAATTCTGCTATGCTGGTGTCCAGCGTTAAAGGCAACATTACTCGACGTCTCTGCAGGTTCACTGCCTGCCTGTACCATTTCTCTTGGCCCGAGGCCGTTGGCAACAGATCCGGAGATAGTTAATCTCTGGTCCCTACTGGTAATCTTGAGAAAAACTAGTTGAAACGTAAAGCATGCAGACATTGCAGAGATGACCATCACCTAACACTAGCAAAAAAACTGAGGCTGTGCCTCACTGGGAGGTGTTATGTCTGGGAGGGGGAACACTGTATTTTGTGTTTGCCAGCGTCCAATCACCTGAAGGTGACATCATTACCCTGTCTTAATGTCCTGTGAGGTACGATAGAAAACCTTTAAAATTAGAAGCAGATGAGCACTTCCACACATGTGACTTGATCATAATTAGAGGTTATTCTGCACACTTAGGATTCTGATTACTGGATAATCTTGATAGTGTAGCAAGAGTGGATCTAGGAACTGAAACAGCTGCCTGGAAAGAGCTTGCACCTCCAGACATGCTACATAGGTCTGTGGAATAGATAAAAAGTGGGTCTAGGCAAAAGTGCAGCCACAATGTTAGCATGTAAGAATTCAATATTACATCCTTGACCAACTACAAAAATGGAAAAGAAACACTTTTGGTCCAGAGCATAATAAAGAAGATTAGGGCCTCATGCACACTGGACGTTTTTTACAGCTGCTGTTATTGGCTTCAGGTGATTTTTTCTGCAGCCAGGTTATCCTGTGTGTCCATGCATGCATAGGCTGTTATCAGCGTTTTCTGGCTGGAAAACCCTCCCAGAACAAATGGGTTTTAAGAGGAGCTTTAAAAACGATGGAAAAACACAGCTAATCTGCGTTTATCAGCATTTTTGAGCCATAAGCTTTTGTGGGAGTATAGTTTTTTTTTTTTTTTTTTTTTTTTTTTAAGCAAAAGGGCTACTGGCATTTTTATAATGTCCAGTGTGCATGAGGCCTAAATACAAACACAGTATATTCACTTTTAATAGGTTAAAGAAGCATGTTTCTCCTGCGTAGTTACTGTAAAAGAATATTGGCAACAGTCTGTGTGCATTACTCGCTTATTTACCTTTCTGTGCAGCTTTAGTTGACACAAGGACATCTGCGTCTGGACTGTCTGTCCGCTGCAAAGGTTTCAATGACACATGAGAGTCAGACATCGAGGCTTTGGCCTGCTCAGAAAAGTCACAAGTTAAAATGCAATACTGGCTTTTGAGAGAGAGAATATTTAACTTTAACACAGAAACATAAATTGTAAGCGTGGAAGCATAAAAAAGGCAGTGTATTCCACAGTAGCACACAGTATTTTGGACATACTGGAATATCTTCATGTGATTGATCAATCTCTTTCTTAGAACACAGAAATCTGTGTCCTCACTGTAAAATAATTTTATCAAGTTCACTGGAGGAAGGGACAGAACATTTAGTAGTCTAAACGGCATCTATACAAAGTCAGGATCATCTTTTTGCGCATTCTACAGCTATTGTTTTTTGACGCACTTCTGGCCTCTTTTAGGCTTGGATCTTTAAGAACACAAGCTTTCCATTTCCTCAGCTGATGGGAAAGTTTTACAAGAATCCAGGTTTGATTGGTTTGGCATATGCTTTGCCTGTATTCTGCAGAGTTACCAACTCTTATACTCCAACTTTTATATTTACTTTGTTCCTATTGAAAAAAAAATAAGATTTTTGTACATATTGGAAAATTTTTTTTTTTTTATTTCTTATTCCTCTTAGGCATCCTAACTGCCTTGCTATGAAAAAGATGTGCCATTAAAAGCTGTATCCCGTTTTTCTGAAAACAGACACAACCACCTTCGGTTAAAAAACATTAATGAACTTAACGAAATGGAAGATCTGGTGGCCACGGAGAGGGGCCTTCGAGAAAAAAAATTCTCAAAAAGTGGTCCTACTGGCTCGACTTTACTTTCTCTGGCGAGTATTCATCCCTGTTGGGTTGAATGGACATCCTGTTGCAATTGGAGGTTGTCCTACTGGTTTGCCGTATAGGGGGAGACGGAGGGATAGATGTTGATTCTTTCCCTTTCCTCTGTAATTTGAGGCCTCTAATAGGGCACAAAACATTTCCTTAAAATGTAAAATAGTGGCTCAGAATTCCTCTCTGGAAAGACAGAAGGTACTACAGGCCACCACCCCAACCCCCTCACGAACACGATAAAAAAAAAAAAAAAAAAAAAAAGGAAGGTTTGCTTCCATCAGGGAGAGAAGTTGTCCGTACACAAACAAAAAACACAGAGGCTTTCTGGGAGTGGGAGGGGTAATGCCAGTGCAGTTGCAGCTCAGTGAATGTGGTAAAGCTCTGCCGATTTCCATCATTCAATCATGTGGAAGCAAAAATGCTTTTTTTTTTTCCCCTGATTGGGTATTCTTTACAAAGTGAAGCTTCACCACATTCACTAAGCTCTGAATGTGAAAATGGGTGCAACTGCACAAGTCTATTTGCCTTTAGTAAATCAACTGAATCAACCCCTGAATCTTACATTACATAGCTGAATTGAAGCAGTTCCAGCAACATCACTGAGTAAGGAAAAGAAACATTTTCTACTGTGGCACAAGAATGTTTTATAAAATAATTTGTACTGTATTGTGCATTAGATGTTTCAGTATGTAAGCCTACATGGATTAGTGGGAACAGACATGCATGTAAATATATTAAGCCATTACTTACCTTCACCTCTACTTCATTCAGCTCTTTAATTTCCACTACCTTTGATCGTTTTGCTTTCTCAGGTTTAGGTGTTGAGACAATATCTTCTTCTTCATCATCATCATCCTCATCATCGTCTTCTTCAACTACTATCTGTTGAGAAGTTCTCTTTCTCACACTGGTAATCTACATTCAGAGAAATAGCATATTTTGTGATCAGGCTCAGGAGATGGATTTAGTTTATCAACAGGAGTAACACAGATTTCCCAAAAATCAAATATAATATATATTTTTTCATATATAATAAATGCAGAGAAACACTTGTATTTACCCTGATAACCAAGATGTATGACTAATTCAGACAGGTAAACAAACGAAAGATGAAGAAACTTTTTCTGATGTGGTTTGTATGCTGATGGCATAAAAAATTTCTTAGGGGCGCAACCTTAAACCCACATTCTATTGCACGGATTATATTTTTAAAACATTTGGGGAAAAAAATGTGCCTTTTAAAAATTACAGCATCTATGCTGCTACAGAAGAGCATTCTAAAAGACTGTGCTGGCATCATGATATACTCAAGCCCTCTCCTGGGCCCTTTAACAGGAACATTTGTTGGAGGGAACCTTTTCTTAATGGAGTGCTCAAGAGGTACATGAAGACAGCATTTGAGCTCATCAGAAACCCGAAAAGACTGAAATATCATGTAACAGAAAAAACTAAATTAAAAAAAAAAAAAAAAAAAGTTGTGTTTAAAACAGAACAGTAGCTGCTGCCTTACCACAGGGCTTTTACTTCTAACAGGTTTCTTTGCTGGAAGGGACTTAGAAGACTTCAAATTTGGCAAGGACAATACTGTGGGTTTTGAAGAGCGAGCAGTTTGAAGAAAACTAGGTTTTGATATGGATGGTGAGGCTTTCACAGTTGGTACTATTTTGCTGATGTTCTTAGTAGTGTTGTTAGTTTTAACGGCAGTAACAGGTGGGGGGTGAGCCCTCGACGTGCTGGCTCTTTCACTGTTTAGCACTCGTGATGATTCTGTTTTCTTTACTGCATTGCTGCTTCGTGGTGATGGAGTTGGAGGTGGTTTAATTTCTTTCAATACTGCTGGCAGGGGTGGTGATTTTGGTCGTAGCGAACGAGTTGATGGCATAGGCGGCTGCACAAGAATATGAAACCTGGTTAGTGAAGTGAATAAAGTAGACTTCAAAAGATAACTACTCAAATTTACTAACCTCTGATGGACGTGTGCTAACCTCCAAAGGGAGCTTCTTTAGGTCTGCACTTGAACGCACCGTTGACAATTTCTGTGGTTAAAATTCAAATGTAACCCACATTAGTAATATTAGCTGTGTGAATTAGAGCCATTTCCCAGTTAAAACCAAACAATCACATACCTGAAAAACGATAATTATGACCAGGGGAATTTTGACATACCTCTAAATTGCATATCCTGGGAATACAGTACAGAACACAGGCTGGAAATTCATAGGCCATGGTTTAGAAGATGGTATAGATAATTGGCTACTGGCAAAGCTCTGCCATGTCCCCTTGGGTGTACCTCTATAAACCTACCCCACTGCATGAGAGCTCAGTTTATCTTGCAATGCAGAAAAAAAAAAAAAGGGGGGGGGGGGGGGTTGGGGGAGTCAACATTTCTTAGGCATACAGTACAAGGCACAGGATAAATATTCATAGACCCTGGGACATCCCAAAGCAATGAATAAGAAGGGTGGCCAAGAAGCCAGACAAAAAACTGTTCCATGAGGCCCAACAATAACAAGGGTCAACAGACCCAGGGTGCTGCTGTAATAACCTTGTTGCAAAAACCTGCATCCACAGAAGCTCAGACGAACACATGCTAAAACTTGGAGAAGGTATAAACTTAAAGGGTAACTCCACTTTCGTGGAGAAAAAAAATAGCAAAAAAATAAAATAAAATAAATAATATAGTGTATACAATTGCGACTCCAGTTATATTGTAATTGATTATTATTAACCACTTTCCCCAAGTAGACATCATGAACTTTGAGAGGACTTATCTGAATGATACCTGCAGCCACAGGCATCATCCAGATATCTTTTTATTTCAGCCGGCGATTCCCTACAGTGTAAAAGCCAACTTAGCGGCTGTTTAGCTCCTTGATTGCTTTTACAGGCAGCGAGAGGGGACATAGGGGACATTCTCTCTGTCAAACCCCCCCCCCCCCCCCCCCCACGCTTTTCCGTTCTCTTCTTCTGTGCGATCAGGGAGCCGGAGAATGAATCCACTGGTGGCGGCTGTTTACCATAGAACTGGTCGTGGACCAGATGCTCCCTGGCCATCTCTAGGACCCTTGGAGGCCGCTCATGAGATCACTTCACTTCCGGCTCTGACAGATGTAAACCCTGCCATTTTTTTTTTGCTGGAAAGCCCGAGATCGATTTTTCTTTCGATCTCAGGCTTTCCAGCATAGGAGAGATGTGGGGACTTTTAGACCCCCAGATATCTCAATAAAGAGGACCTGTCATGCCCTATTCCTATTACATGTTTACACTCCTTGTAATAGAAATAAAAGTAATCAAAAACATAAATAAATAAAAGGGAAAGTGTTAAAAAAAAACAAAACACCATTTTAAAGTACCCCCATTTCCTCGTGTTAGCACGCAGAAGCGAACGCATACATAGGTTGCCTGCATATGTAATCATCGTTCAAAGCACACATGAGGTATCGCTGCGATTGTTAAGAGCGAGAGCAATATTTCTAGTGCTAAACCTCTAACTCTAAACTGGTAACCTGTAAAAAAATTTGAAAGTGTCACCTATGGAGATTTTTAAGTACTGTAGTTTGGCACCATTCCAAGAGTGTGCACAATTTTAAAGTCTGACATCTTTGGTATCTATTTACTCAGCGTAACTTATTTTATATTTTACCAAAACATTGGGTTATCTATTGTGTTTTCTTGCATTAAAGTCATTAACCCCTTGCCGTCCAGTGCACGATGATGTAGGTCGGCACGATGGCACGGCTGGGCAAATGGCCGTACAAGTACGTCCCCTTTAAATCACGGCATTGTGGGCGCGCGCCCGCCGTGTACTCACTGACCGTGCCCGCGGGCTCGATGTCCGCCGGGGGCCCGTGATCGTGTCACGGAGCGGCAGAACGGGGAGATGACTATGTAAACAAGGCATTTCCCTGTTCTGCCTAGCAACATGACAGATCTGCTGCTCCCTGTCATCGGGAGCAGTGATCTCCGTCATGTTCTAGTGAGACAACCCCCCCCCACAGTTAGAATCACTCCCTAGGACACACTTAACCCCTTAATCGCCCCCTAGTGTTTAACCCCTTCCCTGCCAGTGTCATTTACACAGTAATCAGTGCGTATTTATAACACTGATTGCTGTATAAATGACAATGGTCCCAAAATAGTGTAAAAAGTGTCCGATGTGTCCACCATAATGTCAGTCACGATAAAATAAAAAAAACCCGCAGATCACCGCCATTACTAATAAAAAAAAATTAATAAAAATGCCATAAATCTATTCCCTATTTTGTAGACGCTATAACTTTTTGCGCAAACCAATCAATATACGCTTATTGCGATTTGTTTTACCAAAAATATGTAGAAATACACATCGGAAAAATAAAGAAACAATACCGCGCTAAGAGCATAAAATAGTAAGTAGAAAAATGCAGGTACGACAAAAACCACAAATATCAGTGTAGTAAACGTGAAAGAAAATACATAAGTGCGCTTGCAATATAATGGCAAACATATAATGATAAATCATATGTGAAAAAGTTGGTCAGAGAATGGTGATTAAAGTTCATAAACTCCTTAAAAGGTGAATAAGGTCCATTCATAAAAAAAAATTCAGTGACAGAGGACAAGTGAGTCCAATAGACAGGGATCCCACATCCGAAGTTCATCCACCTCAACCCACATGAGAGGGAAGGGGAAGAGTGAGATGTGAAGGAAACGTCCAGACTCCAGGTACATCCAGGTGACAATAAGGTTATGCGCTTACCGGAACAGATGGACCTCCTCTATGGCAAGGTCATACGCACAGGCAGATACAGCCCTCTGCAGGGACAGATGAACTCCCACGTCAGGATCTCCAGATACCTGTAATGTTCCTAGGGCAGGCGGTTCAATCTGGAAAAAACTCACTCTTCAAATAGTAGGTAGATGATTTCCAAGGTGAGGCTTAATACCCTGTCAGTCATATGACTCTGCTCCTTCTCCATCCTCAAGCAGATTCTTCTGTAATTCTTTCATATAAACGGATTGATAACACCCTTTTTATATGTTAGCCATTATATTGCAAGCGCACTTATGTATTTTCTTAGAAATAAATATCGGCCTAAACTGAGAAAGAAATTAGGTTTTTTTAATATATTTTTAGGGGATATTATATATTATAGCAAAAAATATTGCTTTTTTTTTTTCAAAAGTGTCGCAGAGGTGATCAAATACCACCAAAAGAAAGCTCTATTTGTGGGGAAAAAAGGATGTCAATTATGTTTGGGTGCAACGTCTCACGACCGCGCAATTGTCAGTTAAAGCGACACAGTGCCGAATCGCAAAAATGTGCTCTGGTCAGGAAGCCATTCCAGGACTGAAATGGTTAAAATGTATTTTTTCCCCAAAAAATTGCGTTTTAAAAATTGTGCAAATACCGTGCGACAGAAATTTGAAACAACCCCCATTTTATTCTCTAGGGTCTCAGCAAAAAAATAATAATGTTTTACTAATGTCTGAGTAAGAAAAAAAAAAGAATGAGGATTTCTACATGTAGGAGAGAAATGCCAGAATTGGCTTGGGTCGTTAAAAAATACCTTTTCTTTTCAATCTGCAGCTCTGTATTTTTCTGTAGAATGCAATGCAATGCAATATGCCTACCTGGAGGCGATCTGTACACAAATGGTGCAAAGAAATGCTCCTGAAAATGTAATTTCCTGCTTGTGTGATTGGCTTACTGATTTTCCCAGAAGTCTGCACTAAGATACAAGTCAGATTTTTGACATCCCCTGCAACAAAATGCAATTTTTGGTGATATACTCCCAAAGGGAAATCACAGATTAAGGGATGCAGACCCTGCCACTTTCCTAATTAGAACCCTGCAGGTGCAGCAGCTGATCGATAATTGGAAAACCACAGATTCACTCTATACATGGACACGGACAAACAAATCTCTTCAAAATAACAGGCTAAGAATCTGCAACAAAGTTTGTCAAAATCCTTGTACATTGATCATCCAGAGGGGAATGTTTTTTTTTTTCTGAACAAAAATCGAGTTACTCTTTAAGACCAGTTGGTGGCCGTGCAAAGTTGGGCAACAGAGGTTTGAATTTGGAAAGGCCAAAAAAAAAAAAAAAAAAAAAAACACCCACTAATCTGGTGGAGCAAGCATGTAAGAGTGCTGGAGGTGTCCTATCAAGTGCTCTTAAGGAGAGTTTTCGTATTCTCATGGGAATAGTAGATTTTGAGGCAGAATCAACTTTGCAAGGCCCTGGTGACAAAGCAAAGAGAATCAGTCTATCTTATGCAAGCTGTGGCTTTTAGATAAGCTCTGACCACATCCAATGAAAAGCGATTCCCTATAGGCGTTCCCCAGGAGCAGGGTACAAACAGAAAAGGACTTATGTCTCTGTTAAGGCTGAAGTTAAGTTACCACCTTTCATGTTTCGCCGTCAAACTGCGTCATCAGGGGAATGCTGTTTGACGGCGAAACATGTCGGGCAGGGCTTAACTTGTGACATCAGCACACTCAACATGTGGCCAGCGGCGAGGCATCAGTACATGCTGTATTTTCTTTTACCTCTACGTACCTGTCTATTGTTTTAAATAAATTGTTTTGAAGTTTTCACTATGTGTGGCCTCTTTTCCCCTCCATGAGTGTGGATTTGGCTGATCTGGTATGTTGATCCTTGAATCATTGATGAATGTCTGTTAATTACATGCCTGGCTGATCTCTGTGGTGGGGATGTTTCATATTTGGGAAGAGGCCAACCTTAATTGTGGTGAAGGGCAGAAGTGTCTTGCTTGTCTCCTCAAGACACATTCATGGAGTCGGTGGATAGGATAGTTGAAGGTTTTCACTTGTTCCTGGAATTTACTGTTTATTAAAATATTTGCACATCACTGATGTTTTCACTTAACGCTTGTGGACTTTTATTATTGTGGGGATGTGCACTCATATTGTGTGTGCATGTGTATATATATATATATAACTGTATTACCAAATTTACCGATCCAGATGAAGAGTTAATGGAAGAATCTAAAGCAAAGTAATAAACTAGAAAAGTAAATTATTTCTCTGCAAGAAAGGAAAGGTCCATCGCCTTAGAAAGGCAAAAAAAAAAAAAAAAAAAAAAAAAAAAAAAAAAGCCCTCATGGGGAGGGGTAGGGTTATTGTGGTACGCTGGGGTGGGGGCGTGTGTCCAAAAGTTATGCCAGTGTCTAGTCACCTGAACGTACCAGCTTGTGTCCTGTACAATTTAAAGAACATGTTATTGTCTACAGAGCTTGCATTTCTTAAAGGGTAGTGAGTTGAGTTTTCCACTTTTGACTGTAAGGGATTGCCCCAACTGTAATCCCACTTACCAGCATGGTTTGCAGTCTTACCACAAAATGCATCTGTCTTGGAATTCCACGACCCTTAGAAATGCCAAGCAGACTCTTAGATGCAGGCTTAAATCTGTTTGCAGGAGGACTGAAAACAGCTAATCAGTGAGAGTAGTTGTGCATATAAAATGAAGGGTGTTTTCATCAGCCTTGATATGGAAAATCCCTAAAAGCTTCACTCTGGACTACTTTTAAATGTACTCACATAGTGGGGTTAAAGAGTTTTTTTTCTTTTAAAATGTTATACTAACCTGTTCTGTGCAATGGTATTACACAGAGAGGCCCAAATTCTCCTCTTCTTGGGTCCCCCGCTGGCACTCCTCTTCTTGGTGTGCCACCATAGGAAGCCGCTTCCTATGGTGGCACACCTGCGGGCTTCATCCCCAGTTGATCTGCCTGCATCCACTGACACAGATAGTGAGGCTCAGCCCCACCCACATTACAGGATTTGACTGACAGCAGCAGGAGCCAATTCCCGCAGGCTTCCTCCTCTCTGTGCAACAGATTCCCTGAAGCCCCTTTTACACTGCCGCCTAACCGGTTGTAGCTCTCGGATATCATCACACAATGCAACAGTATTTTTTGTTATCTCTTTTCCCCCTAGCCAAACAAGCATTTATCCCACACAATGCTGGGGGGGAGTGGACCCCCACTGTATGGGCAAATTACCATTAACCTGGAGTGGGGGTTTATGCTTTTTTACTTCTATACAGAAACATTTTATAAAATACCTTGGACACTGGCAAAATATCTGTAATAGATGTACAGAAACAATTGTTAAGGAAAAAAATGCAGACTAATAAGCCCATTGTATTGTTTTGCAAAGCTTATTTCATAGTATGAACACTGCTTATTACTATGCTGCTATAGTCATCACCTGTAGTGCTTCCAGCTTCTCTTGCTGATGTTTAATCTTCTCACTGAGGTGCTTTTTCTTGTCGTCTTGTGTGATCAATTCCTTCTTAAGGACTCCGACAGGAAGTTTTTGTTTCAACTCTGGAGCTTCACATCTGCAACAGGACAAGTTTTTTACTAACTAGCTCACTGCGCCTTCAAAGCTAAAATTACCAAAACAATTATGTACAATGAAAAGCCTACATGCTCCCTGTGTTTGTAGGTGTTTCCTCCTACAACAGCAAAACATAATGATAGGTTATCTGACAAAACAGCTATATTGGTACAGTAAGGATTTCAGAGCTGGTTGCTGGATTTAGCAGAGAGTATAAGTACTTGGTAAAGCAGTATATATTAGTGTACAATACTGCCTCCATCACCTAGGATTCCTCTAGCAGTAAACAGTGGTGAAGAGATATCCTGCCTATACAGACCACAAATAAAAAGGAGCACTGCATTGATTCGTTTTCAAGGACACTACCAATTGTCAGTCTATTATGGTCAAAAATATTTCATTTTATAATTCGTGAAAATCATTTGATCTAAAGAAGGGAGGTATTAAAAAATTATCTGCCGAGGGTTTCAAATACTCTGGGCATGCCACATTCTAATGCACCACAAATTTTATAGACCGGTTTCCTGAGACTGAAAAGAGGAATTTTTACTTATATGTAAATTCCATATCTAGGAGTACAGTACAGGACACAAGATGAGAATTCACAGACCCTGGGGGTTATAGGCCAGTACCTTCAGGTGGCTAGACACTAGCAAGCTTTTGAAGGACATGCACCCCGAGCATCTCTCCCCCCCCCCCCCCCCCAATAACTTGCCACACTCGGTAAGTCCTCTGTTTTGTAGTAAGCAATGCAGAGTAATGCTAGAATAGAAGGTAGGGTGACTTGTGTCCTGTACGGTACGTCAAATGGAATTTACAGGCAAGTCAAAATTCCTGTTATCTTAATCGTACAGTACAGGACACAGGCTGAGCATTTATCCTGGGACGTCCCCAACCAAACATAAGAAAGGTGTGCAACAAGTAGATAAACAGAATTGTGCCAATGGGCCAAACAACAAAGGTCAACCAACCCAAAGTGCCACAGCAAGAACCTTGCAGTCAAAAAAATGCATCCACAGAGGATTGGAGCAGGAGCCAATGAGGAGAGAGAGAGCTGCTCCTCTTGTGCACACCGCTGGCTTGAGATAGGGCTCAGGAGGTATTTGCATTAGCTGCACACAGAAGGTTTTTTTTATACCTTAAAGTGGATGTAAACCCAAAAAATGTATTTTTATTTAAGGCTTGTATCTTGTACAGTATAGGATTTCATGTCATCTGTGCCCAGTCTTGCCACAAAGTGAATCCAGCTCTGAGCAATCCTCCTATCTTTTTCAGTAAGATAAAAACAGACAAAGAAATAGGGGACAGTTCTTCCCAGTGCTGTGAGTGACAGGTGATTTACATATCTCATGCAAGAGTGTGAGATAGACATTGTGTATTTCCCATCCCCCCTTCTTCTGGATGTTAGTGATCATGGGGCATAATCCACAAGACTAGCAGAAGTTCAGTGTAAGAAATATTGATGCCTGGCCAAGGCGAGTGTAGAGCTGGGCGGAGAGTCTGACATCATGACGCCACCCGCTGAGCTCCAGACAACAGACCTGCCCACAGAATCTGCAGTTTTTCAGGTTTCATAACAGACAGAGGGGAGACATTTGACAGGTAACGATACATGCAGGAGGCATGTATATCCTTATAGATAACCACTATGGCAGTAGTTTAGAAAGGATGAGAGTGGGTTTACATCCACTTTTTTGTATATAGAATGCATATTTTTGGAGCAGGCATGGTATAATTCCCATCGGAGGGAAGGCATAGATAAGCTTGCGCAAAGGTCAAAGAGTTAAGGCAGCCAATGCCAGTGCTAGATGATCCTTGGTTCTAGCCACAGAAATAACTGTTAAATCTCGAGGCCAGAATATCCATGCTCGGGGGTCACCAATCTCTGGAATAGGGGCTGAAAATGTCAGGGTGAAGGGCCCATTCCCTTTGGTCCAGGTGCTAATGGCTGAGGTAAACGGATATGATGTGGGATGCTTCCTTCAAAGCTACATAACTCCCGATGCCCCTTTGGTGGTTGATGTAGGTCCCAGCCATAGCCCCAGCCATGGTGTCATGCAAAATTTTGGAATATGAAGGCATTTGTTTAGGAATTTTAGGTCCAGGATAGACTAGGATGATTACCCTAGTTGTGCTGTGATACCAAGAACAGGTCTGAAAAGAATTCTTTAAACCTGTTCTGTAGGGATACTGGCCCAACTGCTCCCTGGGACAAGAGATGGTTCAAAGAATTCAGCAAATTTGGTTGATCTGAGAAAAGAAAGCAGAGAGGGGGTAGAGTTTTGAATGCGTACAGCATTGCGGTGCTCTGTGTTTTGAGGGGGTAGTGGCCCCCTAAAGGTGTGTGCGCGCGCGATGCGTGTGTGTGTGTATATAAGGTGGTTGTCACTCCTGTGATCTGTTTGATGAATTTCTCAAGTGCCTCACCAAAGAGTTGTCCTCTATCAAGAGCATAAACGTGAGGCATCATTTTTAGGTGGATTTAGCTGACCAGGCTTTGAGCCACAAGAATCTGCGCAAGTGAACTGAAATTAAAGCCATTCTAGAAACTTTTGTCATTACATATTCTAAGGCATCCAGACACAAATGAGCAGGACAATAAAGAATTGCTATAATTGCTCAGTTAAAGTAATGTCTCCATACAGATTCCAAGCTGCAGCCATCATGGTGGGCATACCCCTGGAGGGGTCTTTAGGGTCTGGATGCCAGGTTCCATAGGGGTGGACAATGGCCCTGGACCTGTATAGCATCCCGCTTCTAACTACATTCATTGCACAAAGTGCCAAGGTGAGTGCCCATGCAGGATCCAGTGCTTGAAGCAACATTACAGGCCGTCCTCACAGCGTGGAGACTGGGTAAAGTTCCAAAGGTTACACCGATTCAAGTGCATTGCTTCCTATTATTGTATTGAAGACATTGAAGTTGACTGAAGAATTCACTAAGGAATCCAAAGATAAAACAAAAAAGGTAAGCCAAGAGTGATTTCTCCATAAGGGAGGAGAAGAGGTCCATCACCTTAAAAGTGAGGGCTCAAAGAATGGGGTAGGGTATAGGGGGAATGCCCAGGGGGGAGTCCTCAAAAGCTTGCCGGTATCCAATCACCTGATGGTACCAGCCTATAACCTATGAGGCCTATGTGCCTGGGGTCTGGTGTGTCCCTGTTTACCGGTTCAGGTGTGAATCCGGTATACATTTTTGCTAGAATTCGCACCTGAATCGAACCCAAAGACGCACAGAACCCTTTTTGAATGCGGACTGTGGCCGCCCGGACCTGTGTGAACCGGCTCCATTGACAGCTGGTCACATTTCGCCTGCCATACGAATTGGAATGGAGGGAAATTCGCATCCAATTTGCATATGCGTGAACCCAGCCTTAATACTCAGCCTGTGTCCTGTACATTTAAAATAAGCTTGTGGTAGGAAGTTTTTTTTTTTTTCCGTTTGCCGGTGTTTGATTCTCCTGTGACCATCACTATCATTTGAAATGTGATGACTTTCTGTGACCCTCAATAGACAAGAAATAAATATTAAGGCTCAGTTTAAATGCTAAATGGGGATTTTGCATGGCGGGAACAGCACAGTTCAATTCCATGGGAGATTTTGACTGGTGGTGCCATCAATTTCTCTAAAATTGCCTCACCGTAATTCAGCCATGTGTACTCACTAGATCGGCACCATGTCCAGTTGTAGGTGAGCAAATTAACTGCCAGTTTATACTGCTCCCTGAACACCATTTGAAAGGAGTCTTACATTATCAGAAAAACCTTTCCACTATAATACTGATTTATCATGTAGTTCCTTTATTTGGGATTTGAAATGCATATACAAAAGCATGTATTGGATATGTACATACCTATCCTGTTCTACATCAGGATTCATAGAGCATATCCATGTATTAGGATATTCTTTATTCACAGCACTCAGCTGGAATGGAAGTGTCCGCCACTTTAAGCACAGGTCTGCAAAGAGAAAAAAAGCACAATTTCTAAAAATAAAAGCTGTTGATTAATTGAAATACCCTATAATTTTTGTTTAAGGCTCCGAGAAACTAGCTACAAAAAATATGTAGATAATAGAAGGGAAAAGCAAGCCTAAACAATCAAGTCTTTCCCTAGCCAGGCAGATTTACATACTCAAATATCTGACTACTGGTCCAGAAATCTCTTTAAAGAAACTTTTAGGAAACCTTTTTGCAACATGGCCAATAACATATAACTGCAATGTTTACAAACTTTATGGCAAATTCAAATACAATCCCAAAAATCTTAATATTGCATGTATAGGAGAGTATCCATAATGTCATTACCAAAGATTCACTTTTATTCATGCCCAAAGTGGAACTAGCCCCATTCAAATTCACAGGGTAGTTGGACAGTTTTCCTCCCACTGACTGACCACACTGTTAAAAAGGGGACAGATTTATGATTGACAGCACTGCTTTCTCACAACATGGGCTGCTCTGAAGACAGCGCTATCATTTATAACGATCACATAGCTTGTAGCATTGTGTGCATCTGTGGCTGCATGTTAAACACAGCCTTGGCAGATGGATCACAAAGCGCCGCACCGCTGAATGATCCTTCGCTTCTATGAATAAATGATCAGCACTGCAGAGCTGTGTCATGCATGGCACTGGCCTGACATCACTGATCATTCATAAAAGTGATAGATCACACAGAGTGAAATGATCTTTTACTATTCTGAATGAGAAAGTATGGTCGATTTTTCATTCATAATATTGAAAGATTGTGTAGCTTAACCACTTCCATACCACAGGCCGTCATATGATGTCCTAGGCTTTCAGTGGTGACATCTGAATGATGCCTGCAGATACAGGCATCATTCGGATAGTTTTTTTCAGCCGGCAATTCTCTTCACCGTAAGAGATTGTTCTTACAGGCTGCAGGGGTGGAGCCCTCCGATGCTTCCCCGGCTCGCCCGTGCGATCGGCGAGCTGGAGAAAGAATCCACCACTGGCAGAAGTTAGCCATAGAGATTTCCGAGGGACAGATTGTCCCCAGCAGTCTCTATGACTCTCAGAGGCGAAAGTAAACAATGCCGGGGACTCGGCTGGAAAGCCTGAGATCGTTAATTTTTTATTTTTATTGGATCTCAGGCTTTCCAGCCTGGAGGAAGATGTGGGGTCTTACAGACCCCACATCTCTCCATAAAGAGGACCTGTCATGCACTATTCCTATTACAAGGGATGTTTACATTCCTTGTAATAGGAATAAAAAGGGATCAAAATTTTTTTTCTTAAAAAATAGAAAGTGTAAAAAAAAAAAAAAAAAAAAAAAAAAAAAAGTTAAATAAATTAAACAAAATAAAATAAGCCATATGTAGGTCGTGTCTGCATATGTAAACGACGTTCAAACCACACATGTGAGGTATCACCGCGAACGTTAGAGCAAGGGCGATAATTCTAGCCCAAGACCTCCTCCAACTCTAAACATGTAACCTGTAAAAAAAAAAAAAAAAAACGTTGCCTTTGGAGATTTTTAGGTACAGAAGTTTGGCGCCATTTCACGAGTGTGTGCAATTTTAAAAAGTGTGACATGTTAGCAATCTATTTTACTTGGCATAACATCTGTCACATTATACAAAAAAATTGGGCTAACTTTACGGGGGTTTTTTTTTTTTTTTTTTTCTCTCAGGAAAACGTTTTGTCCCCCCCCCCCAAAAAAAAAAAAAAAAAACACGTTTGAAAAATTGCTGTGCAAATACTGTGAGACATAAAAAGTTGCAATGACCACTATTTTTATCCCTAGGGTCTCTGCTAAAAAATATGTATAATGTTTGGGGGTTCTTAGTAATTTTCTAGCAAAAAAATTATGATTTTTACATGTAGGAGAGGAGTGCTGGAATTCACGTGGTATGGAAGTGGTTAATCAACGTGTGGGGTACTGGTTTTACTCAATCCCCCCCCTCTCCATTCCCCCAAGGCTCAGTTATACATGAACATTACACGTATTTTGCTTGTCGGTCCTCTTGTGACATTTGATAAAAAAGTTATATGGGGAGGCAGTAATTTCTTACACAGAGCTGACTTTGTCAGGTAAATAACTATGGCAGAAATATTATTGGCACCTATTGGTGTTAGGCAGAAACCTTCAAAGTCTGCAACATGTCATCCACAGAAGATTATGCCCAACGTACAATCTGCTGTTATTGCAAAGATTTATAGAAATGTTAGAAAATGCAAAAAGGCAGAATTATAAAAGTACTTTATGTAAAGCATGTTGTATTATAATATATTTTTACTAATAATTCCTTGCTACCAACATAAAACACATTTCATAAAGTGCTCCTTACCACACTGAATAGTGGTTGGGATCTCCATTGCTCGTCTTCTTTTATACCTTAACTCTGACGATGGTGGTTGTTTCCAGTTTGCCGATATATAACCAAACTCATCCCAGAACTTTGCAATTCCTTTCTCAGCTATGGGATGAAGAAAATAAATAAAAATCAGAAAGTTGTCATAAAAATGAATCCCAAAGGGTTAACCTCAAATCTTTATTCCCACCTAACCCAGAGACCTCTTTCTAACACATTTCATTCCCTACTGGGGCCTAATCATTAAGGTCTATAGTTACGCCACAGTAAGGGCCAAATAAGAGGTCTGTGGGTGGAGTGTCTGTGCACGTGCTGTATAAATTTGGAAGTGGTGTGCAGCTCCAGAATTTTGTTGTGGTAATGGTATGTGGCAGGAACAGACCCCTGAGGAGTGGGCCCTTGTGGCTGGAGAGGACACTGGTGTTCTTGTGAGTGGCTTTCCTTGTTTTTCAATGTCCCTATTCCCACTTGGATAATATCTGCTGAGCACATACAGTATACTGGTTCCATCTGTGGTCAATAATAAAACAATGCTACTGTATATATCCACCTTGAAAAGGCTTGGTGACTCTACCCTGTTAATAGACAATATATGATGTATGTGGTCAATAATAAGCCGATTCATTTATACATCATTCACAAAGCCTACTTATACCCGGTTTGCTTGCATAAAATGAATCACATAGCGACCTCTAACTACATATAATGTACCCATCCCCAGAAGGATTTTATGCATTGTATTTTGGGGATGTCCGGTGATATTGGAGTTATGGATGCAAGTATGCTAGCTATTAAAACCCCCCCAGTACACCTGACTATTAAGTATACCAGACAAAGAATCCTGCCCATGCTATACTAGAATATTCCTAGTATAGCCATTAGATAAGCCAAACCACTCATTAATTAACCAGATTATTGCTTAGGAACAGTTATGTATGAGTTATGCGAGTTATGCAAAGTCATTTATGTTATACAAAGTCGTGTTTAAAACTGCCCTGTCAAAGTCCAGAAAGGGGAATAGAAGAATGACGTCCTGGTTGAGGGGAAAAGCCACAACCTACTTAGGAAGGAAGGAAGCTCTGGGTCTCAACATCTCCTTGTCCCTGTATGTAGAAATGTATTATAATATGGGAAGGGTTCCCCCGGGGAACCTGTGTCTTTCCCATGCTAAGAAATGTATTATTTACAGTACAAAGCCGCCAACTCAGACACACACCTCAGAGTTGATTGCAACAAGGAAAAATCGACTTTGTAAGAGTGGAAAGGGGCATACTACTGATAGGACGTTTTTGAAGTGCTGAGAGAACCAAATTCATAGAGTACAATTTGTTGTTGAACCTTAAAGCAGTTGTATCCGCCGCTTGGTGATTTTTACCTGCAGGTAAGCCTATAATAAGGCTTACGTGTATGTAAAATGAATAACTCCTAAACCTGCAAAGTTTAGGAGATATTCGCCCTGCATGCAGCCACTGACGTCAGTGGTGCATGCACTCTGAAGGACCAGCGGATCGTGCCGGAAAGTCAGAGCTCCTTGCCAGAACTGAGGACTCCTGCGTGACGTCATCACGGCTCCGACCACTCACAGCGCCGGAGCCGCGAACCCGGAAGAAACGCCGAGGGAACATGCCAGCTCCCTCAGCGGTGACAGGGAGGCGGTGCGGATACGTCGTTCTAAGATAAGTACTTCATAATGAGCTAGTATGCGGTGCTCTACCCCCCCCCCCCCCAACAGTGTTCCCCACTTGTGATGCAGCTCCTGGATACCCAAACGTGTACAGCCTATTCCTTCAGATTAAGGTGCTGACAAGCTAGTCTGCCTGTCAAGTGTCTAATGTGAATTTCTTCTCAAGGGTATAAATCGTTCTACCTATTTTGCAAGACTTCTGGCTCCCACTAATGGTGGATGTATGCCACGGTTATGATGTTGTCTGACTGGATCCTGATCAAATGGCCTTCTAGTTGGGGTGTCCAGTGTTGTAGGGCTTACTACAGAGATGGGATTCTTCAGGCGACTAAATCTCCTGCAAGAACAAAAAAGTCTAAGACCCATCAGGTTGGAATCTGTAGAGAATTTTCCAAGAGATCAGTAGGAAGTATTTTTCCCATTTCCAAAGATGGATTGCTGAGCCTTCAGCCCAGCGATAACCTGGTCTTCACTGTCAGTCAAATTGGTTTGTAATGAGAATTAACCAGATTTCTTCACAATGACAGGATGTTGCGTTTTAGGGGTCTGGAGTAGAACTGGGCAAATGTGACTACTTCAAAAGGAGGTTACCATCAACCCTAGGATTGTCATGCATAAGCGAAGAATTGAGTGAAAACTGGGCAAGAGAGTTTGGGTCTGGGACAGGGGAGTTAAAAGTTCCAATAGGGAAGAAAAAAAAAACCCAGGTTTACTATCCAACTGAATCTCTTCAAGGTCTGCATCAAGGTCTTTCAAGGTCTGCATCACATTGTTCATAAGAACCCGTGCCAACTGCTCCCTCAACAGGAGATTTCGTTTAGATATCCCACAATGCTGATGCCCTGGGAGCGCAACAAAGTAAGCACAGGATTGAGCACCTTTCTGACCACTGAACGTGTGAAAAACAGGCTGAATGGCAGGGCTACAAACTTAAAGAACTTGGAGCCCACAGCAAAGGGAATTAGTTGCCGATGCACTGGGAAAAAAGGGGACATAACTATGCAGCTCCCAAAGGATGCTGTCCATGAAGCGCATGGACCTGTTCTGCAGCCAAACAGTTCTCTGCATTTCTACTGACAGGAGACTCATTGGGGAAAAAAAGACAAGCGATATCTACTAACCCATCAATGTCTTCGCTTAGGGCTGCTGGCATGAGCTTTAAACGTTCCAAAAGCCACAGGGGATTAGTTTAGAGAAAAACAGAATACCTGTTCATGGCACTAATCCATTCCCTTAAAGTTTGACAGATTAGCATCATGGCCAAGGTAGGTTTTAAAGCGGCGTTCCTCCCAAAAGTGGAACTTACTCTCATTTGTCTCCTCTCCCCTTCCGGTGCCACAATTGGCACCTTTCGGGGGGAGGGGGGACAGGATACCTGTCTGACAGTTATCCTGTTCCCACTTCCGGGAATCGAGGCCCGCGAGCCCATGACATCATCGCGGGGCTCCCTCCTCCTCTCCCTGTCGCCGGGCCAGTAGGAGAAAGGAGCGGGGCCTCACGCATGCGCAGTAGGGTTCCTGGCATGAAGCCATAAGGCTACACTGCCGGGCACCCTTACCTGCAATGGCGGCGGCAGCACTCGACAGCTGATGGAAACATCAGCTGCGGTGCAGACATCGCTGGACTCCAGGACAGGTAAGTGTCCTATTGTTAAAAGCCAGCAGCTGCAGTATGTGTAGCTGCTGGCTTTTAATTATTTTTTTGGGCGGAACACTGCTTTAATGCAGGCCCAGCCAGAGAAAACAAGGATTGTAAAGAATCTCGAGATGTGTATTGATGGGATCCTAAAAAAACAGGCATATTGCCTACAGGGATCTTTAGTGCTTTATTAACTACTTCCTGCCTGCGCTATAGCCGAATGGCGGCTACAGCGTGGTCTTACTTTGGGAGGGATATGACCTCCTCCCGTTATCACGCTGCCTGTGCGCCACGCACTAAAACGCTGAGTCCTTAGGACTCAGCTGATCACAGATCAGAGAAAAGGGCTAATCACAGCTGCCCTTTACCACGTGATCAGCTGTGCCCAATGACATCTGATCAAGATGTAACAGATGCCGGTTATCAGCACTCCTTTCCACACGCTGTCAGCTCGGGAAAAGGAGAGGAAAGCCGATAACCGGCTTCTGTTAAAGGGCCATCTACACCGATAATCAGTGCCCTAACAGTGCCCACCAGTGCCTCCTCATCAGGGTCACCCATCAGTGCGGCCTCATGAGCGAACATCAAAAAAAAAAAAAAAAAAAAAAAAACACACACACCTTACCGGTTTGCAAAATTTTATAACTATGAAAATTTTTATTTATTTTTTGCAAAACTTTCGTTCTTTATTCGTTTGTTTAGCAAAAAATAAAATACCCAGTAGTGATTAAATACCACCAAAAGAAAGCGCTGAAAGCTGAAATTTGGCATGGGCAGGAAGGGGGCGAACGTGCCCAGTAGTTAAAATGGGCTACTGCAGGAGGCACAGTGGGAAAGGAAAGGCCCACTTCTCAATAAAACATTACTCAAGCAAGCAGAAAACTGCCAACATATTGGGGGGGGGGGGGCATTTTGTCAGTATTAGCCCAGGCCCATAAAGGATGTCAGACTAGTGGGTGCACTGTGAAAATGTCATGTGCCATGCATAGAGGTGAAACGGTCTCTCTAAGGCTAGCCATAGATGGATCTATTTTTTTTCCTTCATTCAGCCAAATGGTATAAAAAAAAACGACGGACAGATTCACATCCACACAAGCGAGGTGAATTGAAGAATCCACCCACTAGGATCTTGTGTTCTGACAGCAGGACTCCCCACTGTCAAAATACTCTGATCTGGAAGGGTCTCGGATAGCTGCAGTTGTTGATCGAGTAAAATTTTTCAAGAAGACCATTCAACATAAGTTGATCATTAGATCGCCTGTCAAGCGGCAGCAGCCATTGATAGATGAAAATTTAACTGGTCCCTGCTGAAGTGGCCAAATTTCGATCAATCTATGGTCAGCTTAAAGTGGTTGTACACCCTGTACAACCACTTTTACCTACAGGTAAGCCTATATTAAGGCTTACCTGTAGGTGCTTGAAATATCTCCTAAACCTCCATGGTTTAGGAGATATTTACTAAAAAGACAAGCGCCGATGACTACGACGCAGGCACCCTTTAGCAAGGGCACATCGTGCCGTTTCTATTAGGGGGTCATATGTGTCAGGTAAGTTATTAGGGGGTCATGCCGTGACTGGCTGGCAGCGCATGCGCAGGAGTCCATTATGTGTCAGGTAAGTGACACATAATGGACTACTATGCGATGCATAGTAGCCCATTATGCTTTACCTTTGCAGGGAAATAAAGAGGAAGTAAGGGTTTACTTCCTCTTTAAGGCTGGGAGCAATGGCAGCAGCCTGTAATTTCTCAGGTACAATATAATCTGTGAAGAATGATACTATGACATTCTTCATCAGACAAAGCGATAATGTAGAGGCTTCTTATAGTCCCTCTTCTATCAGCACATCTTATAGGAAGTGGGGCCATGCATCCATCCTGGGTTTTGCCCCAAGTGTCTGCTATTCCAAGTATAGTCCATCTCTCGTTACAGGCCACTGGCATCATTCCTTGTATGTTCCATTAGACACTCCTGGCTGCTAGCATTACTCCTGGTATGCTCTGTCTGTCTGTCCCTCCAAGCTGCTGGCACCATTCCTAGCACGTCCCATTAGACGCTTATGGCCACTAGCATTACTCTTGGCAGGCTGTCACTCCTGACATTACACCGGGTATGTTCCATCTCTCGTTCCTGGCCAATGGCATAATTTCTGGTACATTCCATCAGATGCTCCTGGTCGCTAACATGAATCCAGGTGCACTCCATCTGTTGCTCTTGGCTTTTGGAATCATTACCAGTACATTCCATCAGATGCCCCTGGCTACTAGTATTTTCCCAAAGTATGCTTTGTGCTCCTGGCATCACTCCTGGTACACTCCATCAGATTACCACTGGTTTGGTTTCTGGCAAACTCAGTTTGCCACAGGCTGCCCCCTTCGTCCCTTGGCATGCCCCCCTTTTCGAACTCTGCATCCTCAAATCCTTGCAGATATAATCCTTGTCAGATTCTCGGCTGTCTAACTAGTGGTTTGACTGTTTCCATCAATGATCCTAATGCATCTGCTGGTATCTAGGGAAAAGACTGGGAGGCGGGTCATTAACCTCACTCATCACTTAAATCAGACATACCTGGATCGAAAATTCAGCCGGTTCAGCAGGAACTGGTCCAATTTCGATCCATGCATTGGCAGGATGTTTGTACAACACCAGCCTGTTGCAAAATTCTCTTTGAATCAGTGACACCAGCGGTGCTGATAAGTTTATTCTGATGGTGGGGAAGTCTCCCTACTGTCAGAAAAAAAAAGTGCAGCTGGAGGGATTCTCTCATCCATCTCAAGTGTGTGGATGGGGGAATCAAGTCATTTTCTATCATTTACCTGCTAGTTGAACAAAAAAGTGTAGAGGTACGCTTATGGTCAAAGAGTCAGTGATCAGGCATGCAATTTATCCCATAAAATTTCTGCTTCACTGTGGTGAAATCCTCCCAAGAGAGAATCGAAGAGGAAGCCACACCTTGATGGAGCTAAGGAATATTCTTCAAGGTGTCAAACCGGGTCAACATTCCAGGCTGCTGTGTCAGCCCTTCCAGTGGGTGCACTGCAGGCACAGAAGCCGTTAGTGGGTGATCGTGAGCTGGAAGGACCAGTTAGAGTGCTACTCATATGCCTGGGATTCGGCATGTTGCACTGCAAGGCAGAGACCATGTAGCTCAGGGTACAAGGTTAAGCCTTAGTTATTCACAAACCAGCTGCTAATAACAGGAGAGAGTCGGATAGTGAGAGATGACTAGGTCACTGTTGGAAAACAGCAAAGACCAGCCATGCCACTTCTGATAAAGAGAAGTTGTGGGAAGAAGTTACCTTATACTGAATGGGAGGAACAAGAGCACAGCGCTAAGTGCGTCATTGCACATTTGTGCAGCATGAACCCTTTTCACAGTAAGCCAAAAGAAAACAGGGATCATAAGGGTGCCCAACAGTCCTAATAGGAAGGCAGCTCACAATGCATGGTCTGCTCACCTACTCACAAAGCAAGTCTTCAGAAACTGGGTAACACCAGAGACTGTACCACAGCTCCGAACCCAGAAAGCACTCTACAGCTAACACAATATACTCAGATCTGGAAAGTGCCATAATACAAAGCCCAGTGCCCTAGGTACACATTCCCACAATCGACCAATCCAGCAGGGTCTTGGTATGGCCTCCAAAGCTAGTGCTGAGGGTACACTGGTATGAATAGCTGTGTATAGAAACACCCTCAAGCAGGAGGAGGAAAATGTTGATTGAAGAAAAGGAATTAAACTTGAAAAAATGGCTAGCAAGAATAGTTAAACTTCTCTCAGTAGTGCCTCCTAGTACACTAGCACAAAATCTAAGGTATACCAAGCTAGTCACTTTTTTTTGGTTGCCAGATCCTTCTGTAGGCTACAGTACAACTCAATGTCTAGGAATCCTGTGTCCTTCAATGAATGAGAAGGAATGACAAAGTGTACTTTTTCTGCACTATAAAAAGAAAGCAAATACTTTTACATTTAAAATGACAAAAAACCCAGATAAAAATCAACCTTTAGCCTGAGTTCACCAAAAAGTCTAGAAATAACATTCAGTAATTCTTTACCTCAGTATTTGTAAACAACTCACCGATGCCAATGTCTTTCCAATATTGTGCCAAGTGCTCCCCCATAGCTTTCAAAAGGTGTTTGTACTCTTTTGCATCTGCAAAGTCCTGTTTGTTGTGTGTAGGTTCCAGGACAAGATAGGGGACATCAACTACTCCCACTACACCTCCACAGGCCCTAGAAAGGAATGTGCCATACACATAAAGAAAATACAAGAAATACACTGTTCTCAGCTATTTTTTTTTTTAATTCTTTGACTTCTACAAAATGTATAGTGAGGTTATATTATGTCTTTTCTTGTGTGGATTGGCAACAAATTGTTAATTGAAGTCACTTTTACCAACAAGACTGCAACTAACTGCAAACAAGTATTTTGTAGCAGGTAAGATAATTAAAAAAATCCTTTGAAACCTTCTAAAAGGAACTGTGTGCCAGTTAAAGGCACACAGAATACCCCTGCTCGCATAAGGGCTAAACAGCCAAGATGTCGGTTTTAGCAATATTCCAAACTTTCTGCCATTTTAAAATGCATGTCTTCACTATAACTTGATTTAGATGCTCCAGGAAATGAACGATTTACAAATACAGTGGAACCTCGGATTACGAGCATAATCCGTACCAGGAGAATGCCCTTAATCCGAAGTACTAGCATATCAAAGTGAGTTTCCCCATTGAAGTCAATGGAAACGAAAATAATTTGTTCTTGGCTGACCTCGGAAAGTCTCGGTTCTCGAGGTTTGCCGAGGTTAGCCGAGCTGTCCTCGGGCCTTTCCGTGCATTTCCGAACAGCGCCGATCGGCTCCGGCGCCCCCCCCCACACCTCAGGCCAAAACATGGTACTGCACACGCTTTGACCTGAATCGTGCTCGTTTTGCGAGACAAGACTCGCAAACCGAGTTACAATTTTTAAAAATACAGTGCTCGTATTGCGGAATTCTCGTTAACCGCGTTGCTTGCAATCCGAGGTTCCACTGTACATGATCAATACTGTGTACATAGTATACAGTGCCTTGAAAAAGTATCCATTCGTCTTGAAATTTTCCACATTTTGTTAGGTTACAACCAAAAATGAAAATGTATTTTATTGGGATTTTATGTAATAGACCAGTACAAAGTGGCACATAATTGTGATGTGGAATTCTTTTTCTTTTTACAAATAAATATGTGAAAAGTGTCAATACTTTGTAGAACCACCTTTCGCTGCAATTACAGCTGCAAGTCTTTTTTGGGATGTCCAGCCCTGCACATCTAAAAAGAGTGAACATTTTGCCCATTCTTCTTTGCAAAATAGCTCAAGCTCTGTCAGATTGGATGGAGAGCGTCTGAACAGCAATTTTCAAGTCTTGCCACAGATTCTCAATTGGATTTAGGTCTGGGCTTCGACTAGGCCATTCTAACACATGAATACACTTTGATCTAAACCATTCCATTGTAGCTCTAGGTGTATGATTAGGGTCGTTGTCCTGCTGAAAGGTGAACCTCCAACCCAGTCTCAAGTCTTTTGTAGACTCTAACAGGTTTTCTTCTAAGACTGCCCTGTATTTGGCTCCATCCATCTTCCCATAAACTTTGACCAGCTTCCCTGTCCCTGTTGAAGAAAAGCATCCTCACAATATGATGATGCCACCACCATGTTTCACAGTGGGGATAGTGTGTTCAGGGTGATGTGCAGTGTTAGTTTTCCGCCACACATAGTGTTTTGCTTTTAGGCCAAAAAGTTCCATTTTGGTCTCATCTGATGAGGGCACCTTCCACATAATTGCTGTCCCCCAGGGCTTCTCGCAAACTGCAATGGGGACTTCTTATGGCTTTCTTTCAACAATGGCTTTCTTCTTGCCACTCTTCCATAAAGGGCAGATTTGTGGAGTGCACGACTAATAGTTGTCCTGTGGACAGATTCTCCCACCTGAGCTGTGGATCTCCGCAGTTCCTCCAAAGTTACCATGGACCTTTTGGCCATTTCTCCAATGAATGCTCTCCTTGCCCGGCCTGTCAGTTTAGGTGGACGGTCATGTCTTGGTAGGTTTGCAGTTGTGCCATACACTTTCCATTTTCAGATGATGGATTGAACAGCTCTGTGAGATGTTCAAAACTTGGGATAATTTTTATAACCTAACCCTGCTTTAAACTTCTTCACAACATTATCCTTGGCCTGTCTAGTGTGTTCCTAAGCCTTCATGATGCTGCTTGTTTACTAAGGTTCTCTAACAAACCTCTGAGGGCTTCACAGAACAATTATGTGCCACTTTGTGCTGGTCTATCAAATAAAATTCCAATAAAATACATTTACGGTTTTGGTTGTAACATGACAAAATGAGGAAAATGTCTAGGTGTATGAATACTTTTTCAAGGCACCACCATAAACCACTTAATTAGCTGGTCTGAGACTTCAGAATTCACCTGCACAGCCACTCGCTAGGGAATTTGAGATTGCAGACTCTATGAGCAGAATAGCTGTTATTACTGTTTGGCTAAATTTACTGGGGGGGGGTTTAATAAAGCTGATCCGCCATTTTTTTGGCATTAATCCCTCTGGTTAATGTATTGCGCCAAATTCATGAAGCATTTGTGACACATCTGATTCTGAAAGCAAATTCATGTATATCCACTTGTGGTGCAATGAATGCGCCTAATTCAACATAACATACAGTTTTAACCTACAGTTCGTACCTCACGAAGGTGGAGCTAATTAAGACTAGCGTGTATAGGAGTATAAGCCGAGTTTTTTCAGCACTTTTTTTGTGCTGAAAATACCCCCCTCGGCTTATACTCCAGTCAAGCACTTTTCTGCAGCAGAGAATGACATTTTCCAAACCGAATTTGGGGCCCCGTATCTCAGGGCCACTTGGTGCTAGGAGCCCCAAATTTGGTGCGCAAACCCAGTGGAACTAGCACTACAATATATCTAAAGCTAGTGTTCCTAGCACCAAGTGGCCCTGAGATACGGGGCCCCAAATTCGGTTCCAAAAAGGTCATTCTCTGCTGCAGAAAGGTACTTGACATTTTCCGAACTGAATTTGGGGCCCCGAGATATCTCGGGGTCACTTGGAGCTAGGAACCCCAGCTTTGGATATGTTGTAGTGCTAGTTTCACTGGGTTTACTCACCAAATTTAGGGTTCCTAGCACCAAATGGCCCCGAGGTATGGGGCCCCAAAATTCAGTAAACTGTGTCCATCTGCAACAATGTCATTTCGGGACCCTTTGGGTGCAGAGACCCCAAATTTTGGCTGCAGCTAGGGGGCATCTAGGAACCCTTAACTACCGAGTTTTAAGTTCGGGGGACCTATGGCTGCAAATGGGCACAGTTAGGCATGCAAATGGGCACAGTGAGGCATGCAAATGGGCATTGTTGACCCTCTTTTCCACTTACAGTAGCTGCGCATTTCTCACCCTAGGCTTACACTCGATTCAATAAGTTTTCCCAGTTTTTTGTGGTAAAATTAGGTGCCTCGGCTTATATTCGGGTCCGCTTATACTCGAGCATATACAGTAATTCTTTTAGTGTACAGAGAAAGAAACTGGCACGGGCAGATTTTGCAAAAAGTGTTTCGTATGTGATCTAAAAGTGGCGCAGTGTGCCCCAAGTTCTAGACAGGTACATAGATTGGTGCATTCTGCACCACTTTAAGAACACGAGACAGTTTTGCAAAATCTGTCCGTGCCAGTCTTTATGAATTTCAGGAACTGTTGTCTGTTAGAGACCTGCAAGCTTGTAAATTAACCCAAAGCTGTGGTAATTCAAAAGTGTACTTTGTTTTCAAATGAAAAAAGCTGGTTGGTACTTACATTCCTATCTCTGAAAGCTGAGGGCCAACTTTCTCATACATTTTAATTAAGCGGCTGCAGTTGTACACAAACATGCCATCCAGCTCCCGCTCTTCGATATTCACACCAAATATAAAGTTTAGCTCCTTTGGTTCTTTTAGGGCCCTATAAGATGAAATATAAAAAATATCAAATATCCAACTTAACAATGTCCTAACTGAATCCAGGTTCTATTCTTAACTTCTATTAAATATCAGAATATACACTGGATCACTAGCGTGCAACACCAAAATATGGGCTCAATGATATGCAAGATACAGAGTATAAAAGTGATCACAAAAATCGATAAAAAACATCTAAAAGCAATGTGGGAGACAAAGAAATGCTGGCCGACGCGTTTCGACAACAAAAGGTCTTCAACTGGGGCATCAGTTAAAGACCTTTTGTTGTTGAAACGCGTCGAGCCAGCATTTCTATGTCTCCCACATTGCTTTTAGAGGTTTATCGATTTTTGGGATCACTTTTATACTTTGTATTTTGCATATCATTGTAAGATTTTTTACATTTGAATAAACCATCTCTGGTTGATCTGCACCATATGGAGCCCTCTTCTATTTTTTCTTCTATTTTTGGGTCGTGCTGATTACTCACTCACCTCTACTTCCTGGATTGTCCTGGACCCCATCTGGCTGTGGGGAGTCTATTGCCTGTCGTTCACATGACATGGAGCTGTATATCCTTCATTGCATCCAGTGTGATATCTCCTAGAACTGAGGATTTTCAAGCCTGTTTGACTCACTGCCATATGGTATTTGGGTCCACCATCTAAGGTTACCTCATCTCTTATGTGAACCCATAGGCACATCACCCGGTTTATCAGGATTAAACACCCCAGCCATTTTAAGAATGGAATGGAGGATTAACATCTTTCTCCACTTCTCATGGACTTGTCTCCTTTGGACTGTGATCCAACACTCCATTGTGTTGTACTCAGTACACATTGAATCACGTCGCAGATTCATTTGTTTTCATTATTGTATATTGATTGTTTTCACGTGTATATTTCCACGAGCACTAATAATTTTGGTATTAGTTCCATTTTTTGATATTTATACCATTACATGTATAGATGGTTCTTTCACCAGGTCACTATTTAGCGCTACACATTATCCTTGCACATTACTCTGAACTTTGTGTGAGTGTTAGCTGCTTCTGTTATACACTTTTGTTTTATTTTGGGTTGAGCGCAGTATTTTCCCCTCCTCATTTCCAAGAATCGGTACAGTACTATGCAAAGCCATTAAGAGCAGCACCTTCTTTTGCATCTTTGTAGAAGGAATTAAATACTTATTAAACACTTGACCTCCAAAAGATTTACTCCCCTTAATAACCAGGCCATTTTTTGTCATACTGCACTGCGTTACTTAAACTGACAATTGCACGGTCATGCGACAATGTACCCAATAAAAATGTATGCCCTTTTTTCCCACAAATAGATCTTTCTTTTGGTGGTATTTAATCACCTCTGTGGTTTTAAATTTTTTGCGCTATAAAGTTAAAAAAAAAAAAAAAAAGACCAACAGTTTTGAAAAAAGACAAAACAATAACAAAAAAAAAAAAATGAAGGGTCTACAATGGTCATCATGGGTGCATTTTAAATGACAGAGACAGAATATTAGCTAAAAATCCAGAAAAAAAAAAAAAAAAAAACACACGATACAAATGTTATAAATTGAGTTGTAGTTCAGTGAGTAAAATAAGTATTTGATCCCCTACCAACCAACAATAATTATGAATTATGGCTTCCACAACTCGTTTAAAAGACACCTGTCCACAGAATCGCTTTATTCTATTCAAACCCACCATCCAAAGAAATATCAAAGGACATCAGGGGCAAGATTGTAGACCTGTACAGGGCTGGAATGGGCTACAAGACCATGAGCAAGAAGCTTGGTGAGACAACTGTTACAACTGTGATTACTCGCAAATGGAAGAAATACAAAATAAACATCAATCGCCCCTGATCTGCAGCCCTATGCAAGACTTCGCCTCATGGGGTAAGGATGATCATGAGAAGAGTGAGGGATCAGCCCAGAACTACATGGGAGGAGTTTGGGAATGATCTCAAGGCAGTTGGGACCACACCAAACAAACCATTGGTAACACAATATGCCGCCATGGATTGAAATCCTTCATCGCCCGCAAGGTACCCCTCCTCAAGAAGGCACATGTACAGGCCCATCTGAAGTTGGCCAATGAACATCTAAATTATTCAGAGAAGGATTGGGAGAAAATGCTGTGGTCAGATGAGACCAAAATTAGCTCTTTGGTATTAACTCGACTCTCAGTGTTAGGAGGAAGAAAAATGCTGACTGACCCTAAGAACACCATCCCTACAGTAAAGCATGGAGGTGGAAACATGCTTTCGGGCCATCTCTCGACTAAAGGGTACAGGCTGACTTTGCCACATTGAGGGGCCAATGGACAGGGCCATGTATTGTAAAATCTTGGATGAGAACCTTCTTCCCTTGCCAAAACACTGAAGATGGGTTGTGAATGGGTCTTCCAGCATGACAATGACCAAAAAAAAATACCGCTAAGGCAACAAAAGTGGCTGAAGAAGTAACATATTAAGGTCATGGAGTGACCTAGCAAGTCTCCAGACCTTAATCCTATAGAAAATTTATGAAAGTAGATGAAACTTCGAGTTGCCAAGCGACAGCCAAGAAACCTTAAAGTAGAACTATGGGAAAAACTTTTTTCATTTTGGATAGAGCAAGGGAGAGTTATAAACCCAGTCAGATTTTTTTTTTTTTTTTGCCATCTGTGTGCCATTTTGGAGATTTCTCTTTACTTCCTGTCTCATAGCAGAACAGGAAGTGAGCAGAAATCCTTGCAAATTAAGGGAATTCCTTGAAGACCCCCAGGTCACCAGAACTGGTGTCCCCATTGGAAGATTTCCTCTGTATTACTTTTCAGGGGACAACCCAAAGTTTGGGATTTTCTTTTACTTTCACGTTCAATGATAATGGTAAACAAGACAAATTTAGAGGGCAAGTCTCCTTAACGGGGGCACAGACAGCAATAAAAACTGACAAGTGGTCTAATCCCTCTCCACTCCATCCAAAACGAAAAAAAAGTTTTGCCTTTTGTTGTACTTTAAGGATTTAGAGAAGATCTGTAAAGAGTGGACCAAAAATCCCTCCTGAGAGGTTTGCAAACCTGGTAACCAACTACAAGAAACATCTTACCTCTGTGCTTGCTAACAAGGCTTTTCTCCACCAAGTACCAAGTCATTTTTTGCTTGGGGATCAAATATAAATTTCACTTCAGTGAGTAAAACTAGTAACATTTGTATCATGTGTTTTTTCCCAGATTTTTGGTTGATATTCTGTCTCTATCATTTAACTACTTAAGGACCAGCCGCCGTCGTTATACGCCACTACTTTGACGTTAAATACCGTTGTTATGGCAGCAGCTAGCTGCCATAACCCCGGTATTTTTAAAAACAGCGGACTGTACTCTCTTTCAGATAAAAGTGATTTCTGCGGCGGATTCTCTAGCACCCCCCCCCCCCCGGCTTACCGGAGCCATCTTTTTCGGCGGAGATGATCCGTTCCTCTCCCCTCACTGCCTGGATGCCGAGTGAGGGAAAGTTGGCCCCCGCTCGGCTCCATAACATTGGAGGACAGAAGCGACGTCAAACGTCACTTCCGCCCAATGCTTTTAAAAAGGGGAAATTTTTAAATTTTTTTAATGCATTTTAGTGTAAATATGAGATCTGAGGTTTTTTTGGCCCCACATCTCACATTTAAGATGTCCTGCCATGCTGTTTTTCTATTACAAGGGATGTTTACATTCCTTGTAATAGGAATTAAAGTGACCCAAAATTTTTTTTATTTTTATTTTTTTTTTAAAAGGACAGTGTCAAAAAACTAAAGCACACTGTCCCGCCGAGCTCGCATGGATAAGTGAACGCATACATAAGTCACGCCCGCATATGACAACTGTGTTCAAACCACACATGTGAGGTATCGCCGTGATCATTAGAGCAAGAGCAATAATTCTAGTCCTAGACCTCTTCTGTAACTCAAAACTGGTAACGTGCAGAAATTATTAAACGTCGCCTATGGAGATTTTTTTTAAGGGTAAAAGTTTGTCGCCATTCCATGAGCGGCCACAATTTTGAAGGGTGACATGTTGGGTATCAATTTACTCGGCATAACATCTTTCACGATATAAAAAAAAAAAAAAAAAAAATTGAGCTAACTTTACGGTCTTTTTTTTTTCCAAAAAAAGTGCGCTTGTAAGACCGCTGCGCAAATACGGTGTGACAAAGTATTGCAACGACCGCCATTTTATTCTCTAGGGTGTCTGAAATTTTATACTATATATATATTATGTTTGGGGGTTCTAAGTAATTTTCTAGCCCAAAAACCCCCTAATTTTAACTGTAAACAAATAGGCCCGTTCTTTAAGTGGTTAAAATACACCTATGATAAAAATTATAGACCAGTGACGGCGAACCTTGGCACCCCAGATTTTTTGGAACTACATTTCCTATGATGCTCAACTACACTGCAGAGTGCATGAGCATCATGGGAAACATAGTTCCAAAACATCTGGGGTGCCAAGGTTCCCCATCGCTGTTATAGACCCTTCATTTCTTTGTAAGTAAAACTTATAAAATCTGCAAGGGATCAAATAATGATTTTCCCCACTGTATAAATATCATTAGGAGTGAAACAGAAAGGAGAGAAAATCTGAGGAACTAGACAACTTGTATTCAACCAATCTATTAAAATCTACACGGTTAAATGTTAATTAGGTAATTTAGTGGAGCCAAGGGTGTCCATGTGTAATGCCAAGAATGGTTTTATCATCTGTTACCAACGCAGTGGTGTGGAGGTTCTCTTTTATGAAGTAGCAGAACATACAACCATTATGAAGCTTAAAGAGGATCTTCAGGCTGCTGACTATTAATAAAAGGACACTTACCTGTTGAAGGATCCAGTGCAGTCCTAACCTGTGTCATATTTTCACCGATCTTCAGGTCCCTGGCATGTTTACTAAGGGAAGCGGCATCCCACAGCGCATGTGTGAGCCGCACTGCACTTTGTGAATGGACCCCAGCATTCCTACTGGGATCTGTGGCGTGTCCCAGAAGGCTGTGGGCGGGGGGGGCTTGGGGGAGGTGTTTGGAGTCCACCCTAACATAACTCCACCCACTTCCTGGGACTTTAATTTTTTCTGTTTCTCTTTATTGCTTTCTGAAAAACTGGAGAGGGACCGGTGTCATATACTGTACTCCAGGATATGGAATTTAGAGCCAAGTCAAAATTTCCATTATTTTAATCATACAGTGCAGGAAACAGGATGTGTAGACCAAGGGACATCCCCAAGCAATAAACTGAGGAGTGGGCAACAATATAGCAAACAGGCTCAAAAGGAAACAAAGTTCGATAGATCCAAAACTCTCAAATTACCGCTTGAAGCACCTTGCAGCAAAAGTCTGCAACAGCAGGAACCTGGAAATCCACCCGGTAAAACTTTGAGAAGGTATGAACAGAAGACTGGGCAACAGCTTTGCAGACCTGTGAGGTGAATGCTTGATGCTGAAAAGCCCAAGAAACACCAAAAGATCTGTGAGATGGGCCCTGATAAGGAAGGGGGGGGGACAGACCCTTTCCTTGAAGACATAAGCCCTGGAAATGAGCTACCCAAGCCACTCTGCTATAGTTTGAAAAGAAAACAAGATACTCTGTCTTGGGACCTTTAGGGATAACAAAAATAGGATTTTTATAACAGCTTACCTGTAAAATTATTTTCTTGGAGTACATCACGGGACACAGAGCAGCCATAGTAATTACTATGTGGGTTATAGGCCACCTTCAGGTGATGGACACTGGCACAGCCAAGACAGGAAGTCTCTCCCTATATAACCCCTCCCATACAGGGAGTACCTCAGTTTTTGTAGCAAAGCAATAAGCAACCCAACAAAGGGGGAGGGACCTCTGTGTCCCATGATGTACTCCTAGAAAGGGATTTTTACAGGTGAGCCGTTATAAAAATCCTATTTTCTTTATCATACATCATGGGACACAGAGCAGCCATAGTAATTACTATGTGGGATGTCCCAAAGCAATGCCATCTGAGGGGAGGGAGACACAGACACAAGCAGGCCGCCATCAGACGTGAGGACCTATACTGCTACCCGCAGTACACTGCGCCCAAAGGCGGCATCCTCATGCCCTCTCACATCCACCTGATAGAATCTGGTGAATGTATGGACCGAAGACCAGCCTTGCAAATCTGAACCATTGAGGCTTGGTGATGCACTGCCCAAGAAGCTGCTCTGATAGAGTGCACTCTAACTTGAAAAGGAGGAACCCTCCTTTTCAAACCATAAGCCTGGATAATAACTTGCCGACTCCATTTAGAAATAGTAGACTTCGACGCTACCTGCCCCTTCCTGGGACCTTCTGGCAGCACAAAAAAAAAACATCAGTTTTCAGTATCTGAGCTGCTGCTTTCAGAAAGACTTTGACTGCTCTCACTACATCAAGCGAGTGCAATGACCTTTCCTCCGCAGAACTAGGTTCTGGAAAAAAAGGAAGGCAGGGCAACATCTTGGTTCAGATGAAACCCTGATACTACCTTAGGCAGAAAGGACGGGTGAGGACGCAACACCACCCTGTCCCTGTGAATAATTAAATATGACTCTTTACAAGAAAAAGCAGCCAACTCTGATACTCTTCTAGCAGAAGAAATGGCAACCAGAAAAAAAAAATTCTTTGTCAAAAGGACCAATGGAATATGGCGTATCGGCTCAAAAGGCCTTTTTATAACACCGACAAAACTAGATTCAAGTCCCATGGGCACAAGGGCGATCTAACTGGCGGATTTATACGCATTACCCCTTGTATGAAGGCCCGGATTAAGGAATGTGAAGCAAGCGGTCTTTGAAACAACACTGATAAGGCTGAGTTCTAACCCTTGATAGTACTCAAGGCCAGCTTCATTTCTACTCCCAGCTGTAGAAAGGCAAGAATTTTACCTATGAAATACTCCGAGGATGCCAACTCTTGGATTCACACCAAGAGACATAAGTCCTCCACACCCTATAGTAAATGATTCTGGAGGCCAGCTTCCTAGCGTTAATCAGAGTACTTACCACTGAATCTGAAAGCCCCCGACTCTTTAGAATGTGGGCTTCAACTGCCAAGCCGTTAAATTTAGCGTTTGTAAGGAAGAATGGAACACTGGTCCCTGCGAGAGCAGGTCTGGACACAGTGGAAGGAACCATGGGTCCCCTACTGCCATCTTTACGATCTCTGCATACCAGGATCTTCTAGGCCATGTCGGGGCTACAAGGATGATTTCTCTAGGTTGAGAATCCAACCCAGAAGTTCCAGATACTTGACCGTGCTGGAC